>NC_092416.1:9377835-10122002 GCF_040894005.1 Engystomops pustulosus
TATAAAAATAAGCCGTTAAAATACATCACTTAAAATCAAAAACATGGCCGGTGTCACCAAAATAATATGGGACAAGCAAACAATTCATCTCTTCAGGGTTAGCGGAACTAATAACACAGATTGTGCAGCCCCCCAAGTATTCACTGCATAATCAGAACAGTCCATCTGTCATGGGGGTGCAGTCAGCTACTGTAACAGAGATTGTGCAACCCCCCTCCCCCCAAGTATTCACTGCATAATCAGACCAGTCCATCTGTCATGGGGTGCAGTCAGTTACTGCAACAAGGTCAATAGAAATAGAACCTTAAAAGAACAATTAGACACTAGACATACAGAAGGAAGCAATGATCTGCCCAGTACCCCAAGATGTGGTTCGCCCCCCGGTGGTCAGTCAGCTTACTTTCCCATACTATGGTTTAAGGTCAATTCTTCCATGACTAATTTTCACAAAATCCCTACTTTAGTTTTACGTGGATCCCTTTTGGCTCCTATAGGTGAATTAGAATGTTCTAAATACCAAAAAGCTTTAGTCAAAGCTTCACTATAGATATGGGCACAGGTGATCAGCACATTATCTACCTGCTGTTTCAATACATTTCTCAAGGATAGCAGTAATATACACTCACCGGCCACTTTATTAGGTACACCTGTCCAACTGCTCGTTAACACTTAATTTCTAATCAGCCAATCACATGGCGGCAACTCAGTGCATTTAGGCATGTAGACATGGTCAAGACAATCTCCTGCAGTTCTCCCGAGCATCAGTATGGGGAAGAAAGGTGATTTGAGGCCTTTGAACGTGGCATGGTTGTTGGTGCCAGAAGGGCTGGTCTGAGTATTTCAGAAACTGCTGATCTACTGGGATTTTCATGCACAACCATCTCTAGGGTTTACAGAGAATGGTCCAAAAAAGAAAAAACATCCAGTGAGCGGCAGTTCTGTGGGCGGAAATGCCTTGTTGATGCCAGAGGTCAGAGGAGAATGGGCAGACTGGTTCAAGCTGATAGAAAGGCAACAGTGACTCAATCGTCACCCGTTACAACCAAGGTAAGCAGAAGAGCATCTCTGAACGCACAGTACGTCGAACTTTGAGGCAGATGGGCTACAGCAGCAGAAGACCACACCGGCTGCCACTCCTTTCAGCTAAGAACAGGAAACTGAGGCTACAATTTGCACAAGCTCATCGAAATTGGACAGTAGAAGATTGGAAAAACATTGCCTGGTCTGATGAGTCTTGATTTCTGCTGCGACATTCGGATGGTAGGGTCAGAATTTGGCATCAACAACATGAAAGCATGGATCCATCCTGCCTTGTATCAACGGTTGAGAATGGTGGTGGTGGTGTCATGGTGTGGGGAATATTTTCTTGGCACTCTTTGGGCCCCTTGGTACCAATTGAGCATCGTTGTAACGCCACAGCCTACCTGAGTATTGTTGCTGACCATGTCCATCCCTTTTTGAGCACAATGTACCCTGTAACATCTGATGGCTACTTTCAGCAGGATAATGCGCCATATCATAAAGCTGGAATCATCTCAGGCTGGTTTCTTGACCATGACAATGAGTTCACTGTACTCAAATGGCCTCCACAGTCACCAGATCTCAATCCAATAGAGCATCTTTGGGATGTGGTGGAAAGGGAGATTCGCATCATGGATGTACAGCCGACAAATCTGCGGCAACTGTGTGATGCCATCATGTCAATATGGACCAAAATCTCTGAGGAATGCTTCCAGCACCTTGTTGAATCTATGCCACGAAGAATTGAGGCAGTTCTAAAGGCAAAAGGGGGTCCAACCCGTTACTAGCATGGTGTACCTAATAAAGTGGCCGGTGAGTGTAAAAGGCTGTCATAAGAGCCTAGAAATGCAAAGGGGATGCAGATCATCCCTGTTAGTCTATAAGTTTCCTCTGCACTGGGAATCCCTGTGATGTCATTGCTGATGTCATAGCATTCCTTAGGATCCTAACAAATGCTGAAGAACAAACAAACAAACTTTCTAAGATATTTTATTATTTCAATGGTCTTTAAAAGGGATATTCCCACAAAGACAAGTTTCTTAAATATACTCAGGATAACATAATAACACATTCTCTAATTCATTGTTATTAACAAAAATACAGCATTTCACAGATATAATTCCAACCTGTTTCTATCAGTCCTGGTATGTACAATTTTGGTTGTCTTGGGTTGTCATGAATAGCTTCTCTTGTCTGCACACTGCAGTACTCTCTGCCTCCTGTCCCTCCACCTGCATTACAAGACCAGCTCAGGTACTTCTTGCCAGCAAGCAGAGGCATGCAGAGACTTACTCTACAAGCTATAAATAGATGAGGTCTTTATCTAGGAGGGAGGTACAGCAGAGCTGACTCTGTGTGTGTTATAGGTGAGTTAGTGGAGCTGAGTGTGACATTTTGTGTTATATGCATCTCATGGATTGTATCGCTCATCTCTTATCTGTTTTTATGTGTCAGATACTAGTAGAATGATCACAAGATAAATAAAATATAAACCCTGTGCCCTAAAAATCTAAGCACATTGTGAGCACACAGCATCTCATAGCACAGAGGAATCATGAAGTGTCTGCTTAGAGAGTCCCCGCTCACACTCTGGAATCTTACTATGACCTAAAACATCAATAAAACTGAGTACAATTGTAAAGTAAGGGGTTAAAAATTATCTTTATTGTGTAAACATCACTGGGGCATTAAAATTTGAGAACTTTCTTTCATTGGCAAACCCCTTTAAGAAAAGCATTCATGTGTGAGGATTAATATGATGTAGGTAACGCATGCAGGAGAACACAGCAACACCAAACACATTGAAAGGAATTAATTAAGATTAGCATTTTCAACTGCAGTCTAAAAATTTCCCTTTCTGGGGTAAAGCCACCTATATTTACTAGGAGGCTCCAGCCTCTCAGTACATGCGGGTGCTGTCTGACCTGGTTGAGTTTTCTACTTTATTATCCGCTAGTTTTTTGGTGGAGACTATAGTAAATCCAGTGGGCCAGGCATACCCACCCATGAAGTGCTCCCCGTCTGTCCTCCACTTTGGGCGTGGTGGGGAGTGGGGTGGAAAAAGATAAAACCTGGAGGAGATGGGGAGATTTTCATGCTTTGTCCACTAATTTCCAAAGACCATTTTCCTAGTATGGTGTCATTGTGAAGGTGTTATACAAAATAAAGATATTAGAGGGTCACTCCATGACTAATCAGGAACACAATGAAACTATCTGCCAACAATCAACAAAGATTGGTGTGTACAAAATGACCCACATAGTCATCTTGAAGAGGCTAAACATGTGCAGAAGGGGCAGGTTCCCCATCCTCTGGTTCCCTGCAGGGGTCATCAGGAAGTTCACTTAAAGCTTTTTCAAGCCTGAAGGGGATAGATTTCAGGAAATTGTGTCTAAAATCTTGGCCCATAAACCCATATAAGAATGGGTTAATACAACTGTTAAGATAAGCCAGGCCAGTAGCAATAATATCCAATATGCTGTAATTGATTATACCTATAAAATTGTCAAATGTTATTAACCAGATGTGATATGGAGCCCAACAGATAAAGAAACACAATATAACAGCGGTGATGATCCTGTAGGGTCTCTGAGATCTCTGGGGTCTATTACTTTTTCTGATTTTGAGGAAGATGGAGACATAACTGGTGAAGATGATGAGGAAAGGGATCACAAACATAATAACTAATCTGATCTGTTCAGGGCTGTGGACTGGATTATTGAAGTATCCAAAATAAAAAAGAATATTATAAGAGAAAAAAATGGTGCACACAAAACTCATCGCCCAGATAATTCCTGCGGTGATTCTCACTAGTTTCTGTGTCCTATGAATTTTAGCCCAAAATGGCCACATGACCGATACCCAGCGATCAACACTCATGGCCGTCAGGAAGAGAACACTGGCGCTCATGTTTATATCAAACATAATAATGCTCAAAAAATGCAATTCCATTGATGAAACAAATGCTGCAAGGAAAGCCCATCGGGCAATGTGCAGAGGAAAAGACAGACAGAACAGGAAGTCAGCGATGGCCAGGTGCAGGAACCACACGGAACTGATTGTCTTCATCCTGAATCCGGCAATCCAGATGACTAATCCATTCCCGATAATCCCAAGGATGAAAATTATGCTGTATAACGTAATTGTTAGCTTCATTAAAATGTCCACTTGATAAGAAGAAATTCCATTGCACTCATCATAAATTGACCTTCAAAGACACAATATGGGAGAAACAATTTAATTTCTTTTAGGCTTCAAATGAAGAGAAAGGTGCAGAAATGATACAGAGTTCTACTAAACAGAACTGGAGTTCTCGGAATGTACCGACCCTCTATTTGGATTGCTTGATCAGTAAAACACAGTTTGCTATTTGTGAAGTGGATTGATCCTTATAAATATCAATATATATTTGGTAACAAGGTGTCTACACTAGGTGTGGCTTTCAAATGGTTGTATTGTGAGTTGCCCCATCTCAGATAATGCTGAGCACATCTGTAATGTTCCAGTAAGGCAACAGATGGTTCTAGGAGCAGACGGATGGGGAGCATGAGCCCAGTTTCCACAGGCTTAAAGGACCCCATCACCACACCATCTATATGAGACCACTGTAGCAGCATGTTGAAGCTGAATGGACAGGTCCACCTTTCATCAGTGAAGCTTATGATAATATTCCTATCACTGGCACAAGGACAAAGTATAACTGCAGGTTCTATGGCTAATTGCATGGAGACGTTAAACTCCATATCCGTGCATTCCAAACTCCAGTCATATAAGGAATGATTGATTGCCGCCTCTGATGACTTTCTTGGTGTAACTTCTCTGTGTTATGGAGGTTCTAAACATGTTTTTTTTTCTGCATAAACAAAAAAAACAATTTCTTTATCCATAAGTATATCACAGAATCACTGAATGTTTTATTTAGCCTAAAAGGGAACTACTATCATAGCTTCTTTCTCTCTCACAGTCAACATGATGACATTGACCATGTTCTTCAGTCATATTGCTGCTCAGTCCCCCCATCACAGCGTCCGTGAGACATGGTGGGTTCACTGCCCCCTGATCGTGCAAAATATACCCCTACAGTAGCCATGAGATAGCAGCAATTTGTGTGTCCTCCTCACAGCCCCATATACAGTTGTGTGAATGAAGACTAAGAAGATGTCCAGATGTGACAAAGATGTTCTTCCGTATAGGTGGAAGATCTGGTCATGGCAACTGCTCTGTATTGGATCTTCTGATAAGAAAATCTAAATGACTTCTGAAAATTCTGCAGTGAATAAAATGCTGCATGCTGGGAAATGGTTTCCATGAAATCTGAATATAAAATATTAACTTACGTGTAGTTGTAATCCAGATTTTGGATCGTTGTATTAGTTATGTTCAGGTCATAATCCACAGGATCCATTCTCTCTTTTACTCTATAGAAAAGCGTATAAATTATTATTATTATATTTATTACAAAATAACATATTATTATGAAAATTACTCATCGTGACGAAATAGAAATCTGCATTTATGTAGAAAAATATAATTCAAAAAGTTCTGAGAAAATATGTTGCAAAAAGTAAAAGGTAAATAAATATATGTATATTAGAGATGAGTGAGCACTAAAATGCTCGGGTGCTCGTTATTCGATACGAACTTTTCCCGATGCCCGAGTGCTCGTCTCGAATAACGAGCCCCATTGAAGTCAAAAGGAGACCCGAGCATTTTTTCACTGAAAGAACACATTAAAAGAACAGTGCAGAATAACACATTGCAGATGTTTTCCTTGTAAGAACACATTGAAATAACACTATTCTTCACATTGCAGGTGTGCGCGCGTATATTCTGATAAGTTAGGAGATGTGCGCGAACATCTGGAATGTGAAGAATAGTGTTCTTTCAATGTGTTCTGCACTTTAATGATCCTGTGTTCACTCTTTTCACTGTGTTCACTGTTTTTATTCTACACATTCTTCACATTTCAGATGTTCGCGCATGTCTTCCGATAAGTTAGGAGGTGTGCGTGAACATCTGGAATGTGAAGAATAGAATAAAAACAGTGAACACAGTGAAAACAGTGAACACAGGATCATTTAAGTGCAGAACACATTGAAAGAACAATATTCTTCACATTCCAGATGTTCGCGCACATCTCCTAACCTAGCGGGAGACACGCGCGCATACCTGCAATGTGAAGAATAGTGTGATTTCAATGTGTTCTGACAAGGAAAACATCTGTAATGTGTTGTTCTTCACTGTTCTTTCGTTAACTAAATGCTCGTTATCGAGCAGGGGAAATACTCGTCCGAGCAACGACCCGGTCCGAGTATTCTAATACTCCACCGAGCAACAAGCTCGGATGAGCATACTCGCTCATCTCTAATGTATATTCATATATACTTGAGTATACGCTAAGTTTTTCAGCACAAAATATGTGCTCAAAAACTTTAACTCGCCTTATACTCGAGTCAAGAAAAAAAAAAAGTCAAAACTCACATATCCGACGTCATTCGTATGTCCTATGCTTGTTTCGATGCTCCAGAGCCACCTTGGGTCCTTCAGATCATCTTTGGTTCTTTCACTCCGCTTCAGCTCCACTTCAGGAAGTTCCACTCCTCTTCGGGTCCCCTCGCAATGCCGGCAGCTCACAAACAACGACATCAGCAAGCCACTGACATCATTCTGTGTGCTGGCCGAGCGTGAAGACCTGAAAAGGAGCTGAACGTCCCGAAGAGGAGCGGAAGAATTCAAAGGACCTGAGGGGCTGGGCAGGCTGTATACAACAGGGGCTGGCAGACTATATACTACAGGGGGCTGGCTATATACTGGAAGGCTGTGACCAATGCATTTCCCACCCTCGGCTTATACTCGAGTCAATAGGTTTTCCCAGTTTTGTGTTGAAATAAGGGGTCTAGGCATATACTCGGGTCAGCTTATCCTCAAGTATATATGGTACTAACTTTTGATCTTATATGTTTATATACTTATCTATATGTATCATAGAGCCATCATTTGGCCATCTAGCACCGATGACGATGATCCATGTGCAACAAAATGTGTTTCAAAAACTTTCAATACAGATTTATACACGATTTACAGATTTATACAGAGCTAAATAATACTAATATCCATCAAAACACATGACATTGGACTGAAGGTCATTGTGCTCTCAAGGTTTTCTTCTTATTTGTCTGACCGCACTTTCAGTGTCTCCTTTTCTGGATCTCTCATGTCTATTGGGGTTCCTCAGGGCTCAGTCCTAGATTGTTTTCTTTTTTCCCTCTATACTGCCCTCAATGGACAAACAATGAGCAGATTTGGTTTACCTTCTTTATGCTGATGATACTGAAAAAACGCCGGTTAACGCCGGTGAAAAAACGCAAAAATGTTCAGAAAAATGATCAAGTTTAATTATTACCTTTAAAAAAATTATCTATAAATTGATTAAAAATGATACCCACTCTGAATTAAGACCACTAAAAAGAACAACTCTTCTCGCTAAAAATAAGCCCTTAAATAGATTTGTCAGACGAAAAATTTAAAAGTTATGCATTTGAAAGACAGTGATGCTAAAATTAATAAGATTTTCTCCAAATTAGGTTTTATTCAGTAAAATTAAATAAAATACACAAAACCCCCACATATTTGGCATTGCTGTGTTCATGACAATCTGCATAATAAAACAAAATCATTATTGGACCAGCACAGTGAACCCCGTAAAAAAAAATCCCCCAAAACACGCTCCAATGGGAAGATGATTTTTAATTAATACCCTTTAAAAAATGCCCTAAAAAGCGGTTTGAAAATTGTTACGCACTCCAAAATAAGACAAAAGAAGAACAATGCTTCCCGCAAAAAATAAGCCCTTAACCAGATTTGTCAGCTGAAAAGTAAAAAAGTTATGCCTGTGAAAAGACGGTGATGCCAAAATAAACAACATTTTTGACAAATTACTTTTAATTCAGTAAAATTGGGGAAAAAATGAAAACTCTATATAAATGAGGTATTTTCCTAATTGTGGTGACCCATAGAATAAAAATACCGTATATACTCGAGTATAAGCCGACCCGAGTATAAGCCGAGACCCCTAATTTTACCACAAAAAAATGGGAAAACCTATTGACTCGAGTATAAGCCGAGGGTGTAGTATACAGCCAGCTAGCCCCCTGTAGTATACAACCAGCCAGCCCCTGTAGTATACAGCCTGTCCCAAGTAGTATACAATCAGCCTGCCCCCATGAAGTATACAGCCTGCCCCCATGAAGTATACAGCCTGCCCCCATGAAGTATACAGCCTGCCCCCATGTATTATACAGCCTGCCCCCATGAAGTATACAGCCTGCCCCCATGAAGTATACAGCCTGCCCCCATGAAGTATACAGCCTGTCCCCGAAAAGTATAGAGCCTGTCCCCGAAAAGTATAGAGCCTGTCCCCGAAAAGTATAGAGCCTGCCCCGAAAAGTTTACAGCCTGCCCCGAAAAGTTTACAGCCTGCCCCAAAAAGTATACAGCCTGCCCCAAAAAGTATACAGCCTGCCCTCAGTATGCCTAGCGAATAATAAAAAAATAAACTTAATACTCACCCTTCGACGATACTCACCTTTGATGCTAAGTGGCGGCTCCCGGTCCTCGGCGGCGGCTCCTGGTCCTCGGTGGTGGCTCCCGGTCCTCGGCGGCGGCTCCCGGTCCTCGGTGGCAGCTCCCGATCCATTGCGGCGGCTTCTCTCTTCTATCTTCACGTGCCGGCAGTCACGTCCATGCGACTTGCCGGCGGGCGCACAGTGCGATGCGGCGGCGTCGCCGCTGATGACGTCATCAGCGGCGACACCGCTACATCATATTGTGCGCCCGCCGGCAAGTCACATAGACGCGACTGCCGGCACGTGAAGATATAGGGGAGAAGCCGCCGCAGAGGATCGGGAGCTGCCGCCGAGGACCGGGAGCCGCCGCCGAGGACCAGGAGCCGCCGCCGAGGACCGGGAGCCGCCGCCGAGGACCAGGAGCCGCCGCCGAGGACTGGGAGCCGGAGGGTGAGTATTAATTTTTTTTTTTTATTAACGTGTGTGTTTTTTTTTTATTAACTCGTGTATAAGCCGAGATTAGGTTTTTCAGCACATTTTTTGTGCTGAAAAACTCGGCTTATACACGAGTATATACGGTAATATATTATTTTCATGGTATGGTAAATGGCCAAAAAAAAAAAAAACTTCCTAAAAATTAATGATTTTAATTTCCTCCACCAACAAAGAGTTAATAAAATTTTACCAATTAGCTATAGATGCCCCAAAATTACGTACCAGAAAAGTGCATCTCATGTGGCAAAAGAAATAAGCCCCTATAGGTCCACAATAAAAAAAGAAAAAAGGTTATAGCCTGTACAATGTGACATAGCAAATCTGATCTGGATGGCGCCTCCTTCCCTTCTATCCCCGGCCGTGCGCCCATACCGCAGGAGACCCCCACATATGGGGTATTGGTGTATTAAACTTTGTGGAGCCATTTTTCATTTAATCCATTGCAAATTTTCATTTTCCACCCAAAATAAATGTATTATCAAATATTACAATTTGTAGACCGCACCTCCATTTTGTTTTAACCCCTTTAAAACACCTAAAGGGTTAACAAATTTCTAAAAAAAGTGCTTTTTCATACGCTGAGGTATGTAGTTTCCATAATGGGGTAATTTACTAGTCTAACTATTATTTAGGCCTCTCACAGCCAAGAGCAGGTCCATCTAAATACGGGTTTTTGGTACTTTTCCAAAAAAAATGAGAAAAATGGCCCATAAATTCTGAGCCTCATAACATTCTAGTAAAATATGTGGAATCTTAAAAAACGTTACGAATTTATTTGGGTGCTATGACTATTTGCATCAAAAGTAGAGAATTTAGAACTTTGAAAATAAAGAATTTTTCCAAATTTTTGTCAAATTTTTTTCATAACTAAACACAAAAAATTTCATCCAAAAACAGAGGGGTAAAAAGAAGTTGTAAGGCAGCCTGGGGATTATTTACTATCTATATAAGTGAAATTTCTTGGCTTATGATTTCTCTGTGATAAATAGAATTAAAACTTTATAATCTACGGTAGTTATTGTGCAAAAGTGGCCATAAGACATCAGCTTCATAGGTTACACAAATATTACCCCACATACTGCACCCCCATCCAGTCTGATACTCACCCGCTGCCTCTACTTCTCTGTCTGATCTTCTCTCCAGGAACTTAAACCCTTTGTATCCTCACAACTTCTCCTTTCTGTAGTTTCCTTATTCTGTTTTCTCTGGAAGCTTAAAGTGATCGGCAATGATGAAATGAGAACCCATCATCAGCATCTAGGGGATTGTGTCAAAGGGTTGAAAGTAAAAGTATAACTCGTTCAGATCACTTATGTACCTTATATACTCGAGTATAAGCCTAGTTTTTCAGCACAAAAAATGTGCTGAAAAACCCAAACTCGGCTTATACTCGAGTAAAAAAAATAAATAAATCAAAACTCGCCTTTCTGGCGGCACCCATAGATCTTCTGTGCGATCCATCCGGTATTATTGTGCTGCACGACGGGGGGGGGGGGGGGGCTATATACACTGGGGCAGGGGCTGTCAGGCTATATACACAGGGGCAGGGGCTGGCAAGCTATATACACTGGGGCAGGGGCTGTCAGGCTATATACACTGGGGCAGGGGCTGGCTGGCTATATACACTGGGGCAGGGGCTGGCTGGCTATATACACTGGGGCAGGGGCTGGCTGGCTATATACACTGGGGCAGGGGCTGGCTGGCTATATACACTGGGGCAGGGGCTGGCTGGCTACATACTGGAGAGGCTGTGACCAATGCATTTCCCACCCTCGGCTTATACTCGAGTCAATAGGTTTTCCCAGTTTTTTGTGGTAAAATTAGGGGCCTCGGCTTATACTCGGGTCGGCTTATACTCGAGTATATACGGTATATATTATTTTAGATCGATCATGTATCATGTATTGCACCTTTATTTGCCATTCTACTATGTAATTCATTGTTTGCCCTGTGGGGGTGCTGTAGGGAATTTGAACACCAACATTTGGGCCCCTACTAGCATGAAACTATGCGGAGATTTTATTAAGACTGGCATGTCCCAACACCTCCACTGATGTAAGATGAACCAAAAGTATGGGAAGGCTCCAACCTCTAAACCTCTTAACAGCTCTTTTTCGCTTTCGTGTTTCAGTTTTTTTCAAAAATCTATAAATTATTTATGTGTCCATGTACAAAGCTTGGTGAGGGCTTGTTTTCTGTGTAACAAATTGCACTTCATAGTGGCAGAATTTTATATATTCCATTCCATGTACTGGTAAGCAGGAAAAATATTCCAAATGTAGCGAAAATCATTGAAAAAACGCATTTGCGCCATTTTCTTGTGGGCTTGGATTTTACAGCTTTCACTGTGCGCCCCAAATGACATGTCTCCTTTATTCTTTGGGTTGGCGCGATCACAGAGATAAGTTTTATAATGTTTTCATACATTTACCGCCTCCCTTATTAAAACCTCATGTACAAAAAAAAAATTCTTCATTTTGCTTCTGGCGCTAAGAACTTTTTCATACTTCAGTGCCCGGGGCTGTAGGTTGTTTCATTTTTGGCAACTTTTGATGATGTTTTCAAAGCTACCATTTTAAGGACTCTATGTGCCTTTTGATCATTTTTTATAGCATTTTTTATAGTTTGCAAAATGGCAAAAAGTGGCATTTTCAACTTTGGGCGCTATTTTGTGTTACGGGCTTAAACGCCAGGAATAACTATGAATAACTATCATCATCAAGTTATCATTTTTTGATGGACCTGACATTTTGGGATGCAAGAAAATACCTAATGTTTATGATTTTTACTGTTTATTTATATTTATATTAATTCTTGGAAAGGGTGATATGAATTTTTATGGTTTTTAAAAATTTTATTTTTATCTTTTTAAATTTATTTCCTTACTATTTTTCCGACTTTGGCGATCAATTCATGAATGGCATTGCCCACGCGCCACCAGGATTTAAATGCCTCTGGCATTTATGTGGTTAACACCAGTGATTGGTGACAGCACCGATCATGAGTGTTACCGGTCATCCACCTGGTACAGAGAGGGCTCAGCCCGTGAGCCCTCTCTGTCCTCCTGCTCCCAACACATAGATCCAGGTACCGTGACTACGGTAACCTTCTTATATTTGTTACCCATAGCCTCCTCCTTCTTTCTAAAATCAACTTTTAAAACTATGCTGATGATATGGAAGGGCTCTCAGGGGTTTACCCAAGATGGGTTTTAATGGTAGTTTTCCTTTGAAGAGGAAACTATAGAAAGAACATTTATCCTCTACCTGAGGGTGCTAATTTTTTTAATGGTGTAGAAGATGGTGACAGTGAGTGCTTTTACAATTAGGTTTCTCAGCTAATTGATCCCTTGGTCAGAGCTTTAGTCATGGAAAGAAACTGAAGAAGTTGCTGATGACGAGATTTTTTCTCTTAACCACAAAACATGTGGAACACAAAAAAACATTACAAGGAAAAAATGACTCATCGTACATGGGTATTGCCATCACACGCACGCCTACAGAATTTGTCTGCACTCTAGGATTTCCCTTTGTGTGTTGGTGCTTGGTTATTATTGTTCGAATTCTCGCTTAACATTTCTTCATGAGTCTTTGCTCTTATATGGATAATATTTTTTTTTCATTCTTGATACATTGGGGTTGATTCATTACGGCTTCTCCACCAGTTTCCTCTTGTCAGTGATGACACCACCAGTGGTGCTGAGCACTCGTTCTAAGAGGACACGAGTGGCAGGGCAGGAAAGTACCTGCAAGGTATGGAGGACACACTCTGGCCACGTGTCCGATTTTTTCACCCAGATATTGATGAGGGACGTTCCATCCTTCAGTAGCAGGAGATGGATGGACAGACAATCCAACAAAGATTTTCGTGGAGGTGAACATGGTTTCCACATTGTGGCCATTCTCACTTTCTCTTCTGAAGTGTTCAAGCTTTTTTGGTGACTTCCTCCTCTTGCTGCCACTGAGCTCTCAATGTTGGACGGAAATGCCGTAAGTAGAGCCTGCAACAAAGTGAACTTTTACTCCCTCGTTTTAGTCTCATGTTCTAGTATTGGAATGAACAATACTATGCTATCCAGCAGGGTGGCCACCCAGTATTCAGTTGAGTATCCAGGATCCTCAGGTGACACTGGAACATACGGTTGCTGATGTAGGCCCGGCTGCCGCAACATAAGGACAATCTAATCTTTGTAGCACCAAGATGAGCTCACGTGAAATACATGGGAATGAAAGCAGCAAAAGTCCAGCACCAGTGGAAATCTTCTATAAATGATTTTTTCTTCATTTCCTCATGTTAAAAGGCCTACAGACATGTGAAAAAATCTTGTTGATGCGTTTTTGGAAATAGTCCTTACTCATGTTATGTTATAATATGTTATGACTAAGGACCATTGTCTGAAATGCGTCAACAAGATTTATTCATTTGTCTATATGGCTTTTAACTTGAGGTCATACAGAAAAGATGCATAGAAGATCTTCACCGGTGCTGGACCTTTACTTCTTTCATTATCTTTGTCCTGTGTGGGTTGAGCTCATTGGCTGGATTGGAAGTGCTCCCTGTGGCAGGAGAGAGCTGGAGTAAACTTTTCTTTGAGTTTGAAGCTTGATGGGACTTGAGTCAACTTGGCTTGGCCCAAAGCTGCTACAAGATTCTGGCCCCCTGCACTGCTCTGACAGAATCCACCAACTTTATTTTGTTAAAAGGTAAATACATGTTAAAGCAATTTGTACTAAAAAGAAAGTTGAATATAAAAACTGTCTCAGGAGTGTTTTTATAAATGTTGGCTATAACAGCCTGGCCCTTTTTAGTTTTTTCACTTCCATTTTTCACTCCCCACCTTCGAAAATCTATAACTTTTTTATTTTTCCATTTAATAATCTCTGTGATGGCTTGATTTCTGCATTACAAATTGCACTTCATAGTGATTGTATTTAATTTTCCATGTTGTGTACTAGGAAGCGGGAAAAAAGTTCCAAATATGGTCAAAATGGTGATGCATCTGCACCGTTTTCTTGTGAGCTTGGATTTTACGGCTTCCACTGTTTGCCCCAAATGACGTCTACTTTATTCTTTGGGTTGGTACGATTACGGGGATACCAAATTTGTACAGGTTTTATAATGTTTTCATACATTTACAAAAATTAAAACCTCCTGTACAATTTCTTTTTTAAATTTTGCCATCTTCTGGCACTAATAACTTTTTCATTCTTCAGTGCACAGATCTGTGGGTCGTGTCATTTTTTGTGACTTTTGATGACGTTTTCATTGCTATCCTTTTTAGGACTGTGCAACCTTTTGATCACTTTTTAAAGATTTTTTTATTATTTTTCAAAATGGCAATAAAGTGCAGTGAAAAAACATTATTATAATTTGATAGACCTGGCATTTTTGGATGCGGCAATACATAATGTGTTTCTGATTTTTACTGTTTAATAATATTTATATCAGTTCTAGGGAGAGCGGGGTGATTTGAATTTTTAGGTTTTTTTATTATCATTTTTTTTAAAAACTTTTTTTAATGTTACTATTTTTCAGACTCCCTAGGGTACTTTAACCCTAGGTTGTCTGCTTGATCTACAGTATGGCAGTATATGGGGATTTTTCTCCTCGCTCAAAGCATATTGTAATGATCTTCTTCGGAAGACCCGAGGCTGTCATGGCGACGGATCGCCGCTCCCCGATGACGTCACCATCTTTTTGAAGCTGCCAAAAGCATTGCCGGCGGTGATCGGCTGGAAAACACCCGCGATCGGTGCTATCACCGATCACGGGTGCTACCGTTAAGTCTTTGCTGAAATACCGGCTCGGCCCGTGAGCCCTCCCCATGCACCGGGACCCGATGCACGCTGTACTATTACGGCGCGCATCAGGAATGGGTTAATTGCCTCTCTAGTGTGGATTTTTGTACTATTTCTGCAGGATATTTTCTCCTGGTTCCTAATAAGTCAGCAAAAAAGTGCAAAACTATTCTAGTCTCCACCAGGAGTTGGCAATAATTGTTGTATTGGGAGCACAAAAAATTGAGACAATCTACTAAATTGTGGCAGAAGAGTCAAATAAAACAGACCAAGATCTGTTGGACCACGATTTATCAGTGTATCTAGGGGATAGATGATTTAACCCATAGGTAAATCAAGTGGAAGAATTCATGGGGAGACTGAAATATAACTTAGCATGACTAAGAGCTTTTTGCTTGAAACGCGTCAAACTTCTTGTTTTCAACTCAATTTTAATAATACCATGTTTTCATTTTTCTGACTAAAAGCTTTCTGCTTAAAGCTTCTTGTGGAACCATCATGTTTTTAACTCGATTTGCATAAAGGAATGTTTTAATTTTTTCACTTTTTTTTGGATTTCTTTTGCCTGGAAGCAGTGTAATTCCACACGTACCCCGGCTTAGTAGTCCATGCACCGGCTGCCATAGACTGCATATTGGGTGAATAAATTTCTAGTTTTTGAACAATTTTCTTCCTTTTTTTAAGAATGTTGTAAAATCATGAAAAGCCTTAACAAAAAGGAAAAACTTCAAATTTGTTGAACAGCACATATTTCTGTGCAGGGAGCATGACTCAGAGTCATTGGTAAAACAATCCCAAATAACACAGTCAATTATTTCCGAGTCCTGGGTAGCCCCATCATTCATAGCACCTGCAGGGAGGAATTACATTGGCAGGAAGCTTTGGACTGTAGACCTGGTGCAATGCTGTCATGGGGAATCGTGTGGGAGAGGTTCGGTCTTCAGCCAACTTTATTCAAGAACTAGCAGCATTAATAATTAGTAATAGTATCACCATCATCTGGTTGCAACTAGAGAAGAGCGAGCACTAAAATGCTCGGGTGCTCGTTATTCGAGACAAACTTTTCCCGATGCTCGAGTGCTCGTACCGAATAACGAGCCCCATTGAATAACGAGCATTTTTTTGCTAAAACAGAACAGTAAAAGAATAGTCATTAATAAAATATTCCAGATGTTTCCTGATGTTTTGCTTGTTAGAACACATTGATATAACACTATTCTTCACTTTCCAGATGTGCGTGCGTATCTCCGAACCTATCGGAAGACACGCGCGCACATCTGCAAAGTGAAGAATAGAATTAAAACATTAAAAACAGTGAATACAGGAGCATTTAAGTGCAGAACACATTGAAAGAACACTATTCTTCACATTCCAGATGTTCCGAACATCTCCGAACCTAGCGGGAGACACGCGCACACACCTGGAAAGTGAGGAATAGTGTTATTTCAATGTGTTCTTACAAGCAAAACATCTGGAAACATCTGGAATATTTTTTTTACAATTAAAATACTTTTATTCAATTTATTTTGTTAAGTTACTGCTCCCGTAAATTTACACCAAAACGTTCACCTTAACGTACAGCAGTAAAATACATGAATTCAGTCCTATTGTGAAAATGTGGCTATAAATGTCAAAGTGAATTTGGCGCAATGGAAAGCTGCAGCAGTTGCACCACAATTATAGCACTGCTTGACTTGATAAAAGTATGTTAAACTTACTAAGATATAATACGAGAGGCCTAGCTCCCAGTTATCACTTCTGGTTAACACTTTCGGGGTTATTTAATAAGGGTCCGCGGACCACATCCTGACGATTTCCGCGTTGCGCCGCATTTAACAGGGGTTTTTGGCGCACGTGATTGGGTTTTGGTGCATCAGCGCCGGCTTTCACGCAACACAAATCGGGGGGCGCGCCTTCGGACGATCCGACGGATTCGGACAACGTGTGGGATTTAACAACGCAAATTGTGTTGCAAGACATGCACTCACATAAACCGGGAAGAAGAAGGTGAACTTTGGCGGACCTCATCGGGGAAGCGACACATGCAGGATATTGGGCGCAAGATGTTGGTGAATCGCGCCGGACTTCATCCTCATCCGACCGTCCGGATCGGGGATCGCGACAGGACTGGGTAAGTAAATGTGCCCTTCGGAGCCACTTATATTAACCAGCGCTACATCTGTATTTTACCTGTTATCCTTTCATGACCAGTAGTTTCTTCCGTCTTGTCATTCTATGGGGATTTTTCATTTTTCTTGCTTTTTCTTAGTTTATCACAAAATGTGTTTTTTAATATTTATGTTATACTTTTATCTTATTTTTTTTAATGCTTTTAATTTTTTTTTCCAATAATTTTTTTTTAATTGTTTTTTTAACATAAAGATAACACATAAAGGGCTCCCGCCCACGTCATTCCGAACGCAGTCGGATAAGTTGTTAATATTGTAGAGGTAAACTTTACAATGTTCACAGAAAAGAACAATCAACATGGATATGATGGTTAAATCAAGCAAGACATGTTTGTTTTCTATATTTGAATTCTCAAAAACTTGTTTGAAATGTATCAGGTATATATATTACAATATAGTAGCAATCTTACAGCTTAAATTTCTTATTACAACAGGTAATAAATTTATTCAGTAACACACAGTTAACAATGTAGTGTAAGTTTGTCCGCTTTAGTTTTTATGACTCCGGTATGTAAATCAGTTATGTACACACTATTTTTTAAAATATGGTGAGGAAGACCAAATTGCCCACTTTTTTTGAAAAGATGATCTGTGTTGGGAGTGAGAGGCTAGGGTAGATTCATAGGCGTATGTGGTATTCATAGTGTCTATGACCTCAGTGAATGAAGGGCAGGATGTTTGCTTCCAGTGTCTTGTAATTATCAGTTTTGTAATAATCAGCAAGTGGGCAATCACCACTTTTTGGTTTGGTTTGAATGTCTGAAGGTCCATCAGTAGGAGTGCTGTCTTGGGCATTAGGATGTAAGGTCTGCGGATTAGGGATGAGATTAGCGTGTTGGTCTGCATCCATAAGGGAGAGATTCGTGTGCATTTCCAGAGAGTGTGAAGTAGTGTTCCTGTGTGTCCACACCCCCTCCAACATTTAGATGAAGATGTTGGGTATATGAGATGTAGTCGGGAGGGTGTGTAGTACAACCGGAGACATGTCTTTATTGCAGCTTCTTGGAATTGAGTACACGTGAAGATACTATATACATCTTTGAGGGCTCTTTGCCATTCTAAGTCTGAGATTTGTATACCCAGGTCTCTAGCCCAGTTTTCCATCGGTTTGGATTGTGACAGCAAAGTTTTGTCGTCTAGGATGTTGTATAATGTTGATATTCCTTTAATTTTTTTCCCCTTGTTGTCAAAAAATCTAAGGACCTCCGTATTAATTGATGGGGAAGATGTTTGAAGGGTCGAGAAAAAGTCATTTAACCTGTATACTACCAGGAATTCTGATTCTGGTATTTGGAATTTGCTATTAAGATTTTGAATCTCTATTTTCTGAGAATCTGGTTTAAGTTCATATAAAGACTCTATTCCCCTCATTTTCCAACGTATCAGGTTCAGGTCGTGAATCTGATCTTCCAGAAATTCTATAGGAACTGCTTGCAGAGGTAGTTTAGACCTCTGTTTTGTTTTTTTAAGGAGTGTCAACCAACTACAGTCTGAGGCTTGTATAGTGTGTAGTTCTGACTGTGGCGGTTTTAGATTCCACAGTGCTGCAATCATTCTATTTTTTAAAGATGAAGTCTTAGTTAGTGCTATTTCAAGTGGTATCCACGCTTTCTGCGTATTTGAATTCCACCAGTGTGTCAGTTGGTCAACCATACATGCTGTGTGGTAGTCTTCAAGGTTGGGAACCCCCAAACCCCCCATTAGTCTGTGTTTTATTAAGATATTCATAGAAGTTCTTGGTTTTTTGCCGTGCCATATAAACTTGGACATTTGTTTTTTGGCCTGTGCAAAGAATGTTTTGGGAATTGTGAAACAGATAAAGAAATTTAGGTAATATTAGGTAATAGGTAGGATCTGTGTTTTGGATGAGTTGAGTTTATAAAATGAAATCTCACCAAAGTCCCTCAATAAAGCCAATGAGTGTTTCAGGGGTTAGTATGCATTAAGATCACATAATCTGCGAAAAGAGCAAGTTTATGTGTAGTGTTCTCAATCTCTATACCTGTAATTTGGTCATTAGTTCTGATTGCTTCTGCGAGCGGTTCTATGGACAGATTAAAGAAGGTTGGGGAAAGGGGGCACCCCTGTCTTGTCCCATTTGTCAAATGAAAGGACCTTGATAGGACTCCGTTAGTAAGTACCTTGGCATTGGGGTTAGAATAAAGTGCTTTAATGGCTGAAAAGATTGGGCCCGAGAAGCCAAATTTGTTGAGGACCGAGAATGCATAAGACCAATTAACTCGGTCAAACGCTTTCTCCGCGTCAACTGTCACAAAGACCGCTAGTACTTGTTTTTTCTCACATTGTTGCATTAAGGAGATTATTCTCCTTGTATTATCCGGAGCCTGTCTGCCTGGTGTAAATCCTGTTTGATCATTTTTAATAAGGTACGGGGTTACTTTCATCAGTCTAGAGGCAAGTATTTTGGCATATATCTTGGTGTCTCCATTAAGGAGCGATATGGGTCTGTAATTTGACGTTTCGTGTGGGTTTTTACCTGGTTTGGGGATTGTTGTAATGATAGCATTTAGCATGTCTGGAGGTAAACTGCCTTCTTTCATGGCCTTATTAAAGATTATTTCTAGGTGCGGGGCTAGTATATCCACAAATTTTTGATAGTATTTGTTGGCAAACCCATCAGGTCCTGGGGCCTTATGTCTGGGCAAAGATTTTATTGTAGAGATAATTTCTTGAATATTTATAGGGTTATTTAATTCTTGAAGTTGTCAATGGAGGCTTGAGAGGGAATTGGAGTTTCTGGATTATCTTTTAGATTATATAGAGCACTGTAATACTCTTGGAATGCTCCGGCTATTCCTCTAGGTGTCAAAATTTTTTCTCTTGTTATTGGATGGATTATATTTGGAATTTTGCTTTTCTGCATACGTTTTTTGACTTTAGAGGCTAAAATCTTCCCTGCTTTATTGTCTTGTGAGTAAAGCTTCAGTTTCAGTGTTTTGAGATTTTTTTCATATTTATATAATAATAAGTTACGGAGGTGGTCTCTCTCTTTTTTTAGTCTTTCTACTATGGTGGGGTTTAGATCTTTTTTATTGATTGTTTCTAGGTCCCGGATGTTCTTTAATGTTCTATCTATTTGTGCGTCTCTTTGTTTTTTTTATTCTGCCACTCAGATGTGAAATATGTCCCCTTACATAGACTTTATGGGCTGACCACAACGTAAACTCGTCTAGGTCAGCGGATCCATTGTAATGATAGTAATCATATATGAATTTCTCTATTTTCTTTACGTTTTGGTCATTTGCTAGTAAATATGTGTTTAGTCTCCAGATATAGTCGCTATGCTTGGGGTGTTGGTCGCTCAGGGAAATAGATATAGGAGCGCGGTCTGACCACGAGATCTCTCCTATTTTGACCTCTTCCACTCTATCTAGTAGATCTTTATTTGCTAAAAATAGGTCAATTCTCGAGTAAGTTTGGTGACGAGATGAAAAATAAGTGTAGTCTTTCTCGTCAGCGTGTAGGACTCTCCAAACATCAAAAAGTGAATATTCTGAGACTACCTGGTCTAATCTGTTGTTAGGTTTGGGGTTCTGTGAAGTAGTATCAATTTCTGGTGTTGGGGGGGCATTAAAGTCTCCACAAAGGAGCAGAATCCCTCTTTGTACTTTACCCGTCACCTTCATTACTTTGCGAAAAAATCTAAGCTGGTGTTTGTTGGGGGCATATACATTCACCAAGGTATAATCTGTATTGTTGATGCTGCAGACCACCACTATGTATCTACTCTGTGGGTCTACTATTGTAGAATGTACTTCCACTGCTAGGGTGTCCCTAAAGGCCATCACCCCTCTTTTTTTTTTTTTTAAAGGTGGATGATATTATTGTTGGGAAATTTTTGTGGTACAGTCGTGGGGGTTTTTCTACTGGTAGGTGAGTCTCCTGTGCACATAGTATGTCACACTTTTGAACAGTAGCCTCTCTCCATAGAAAGCTTCTTTTCTGCGGACTATTCAGTCCTCTCACATTGATGGAGATTAGTTTAAAACCCATCATAAAATTTTGCCCTATCTACAAACCTCACTTGTGTGTTATCTCTTCTCAGATATTAGCGCTGTAGGGCGTCAAGTCTCTAGAAAATTGTTTGATATAGTGTGTACTCAGCACCTGGTACCTATAATTCAACAGAAACAGGGAAAATTAACAGATAACAAATTAGCACAATGTTAGTAGACTTTCTTTTAGGTACAAATCACGTACTCTAATCTAGAGGGCAAGAGTGGTAATTACACAAATAAAGCCCATTTGTTCCTGAGCAGTAAAACTTATGTATGCTATTGGTATCCAACTTATGCATTAGCAGATATTCAATGAGTAATGTTATTACCAGCAGGCGACATAAGGGTTATAGCTACCGTAGCTTTGGCTAGCAGCCTGTATGTACCGGCATGACCTCATAGTTCTTCAGGTGAGTCCCAGGTTTTGATCAGATTTAGGCCATCGTCTGGGGCGTGCACCACGTGGACTGTATCTTGGTATTTTATCAGCAGCTTCGTCGGAAAGCCCCATCTGTACGACAGACCATGCTTTCGCAGTAGGGTAGTCAGGGGTTGGAAGTTTCTTCTGGCTTGCAGTGTAGCCGCCGATAGGTCGGCATATAATTTCACTGAGTTATATGGTGTGGGAAGAGATGGGTGCTTCCTGGAATAGGCCAATAGTTGATCCTTGGTTTGATAAAAGGAGAAGCGTGCTAGAACGTCTCTAGGTGTAGAGTCTGGCCGGTTTTTTGGCTTGGGGACTCTGTGGGCTCTGTCCACACAGAGCTCATATTCTGTGAGAGATTTTAAACAGCATTTCGTAAGTTGTATTACATATTCTCTCAATTGGTTGTTAGGTATAGATTCTGGAATCCCTCTAAACTTGATATTATTTCGTCGATTACGGTCCTCATAATCGACCAGTTTAGCTTGCATCTGGGCTACCTTTTCTTCAAGATCCTGGTGACCGTCTGCTAGGTTGTTGAATTCAGAGGCATATTCTGCCATGGGCAACCTGATCTTGAATCTTGGTAATAGTAGATTGGAGGGGACTCACCGCCCTAAGTAGGTTTGATGTTAGAGAGGTCCGCAGAGTAGATGTTCTGTAACTGTTTTATCTGAGGTTTGAAACGCTGTAAAGGCATCTGTTTCCTCCTCCTCTGTGTTTCCCTCATGGTTTGTGGATCCATTTTCCCAGGAATCTGCATTTGGGTTTAGCTGCGTTTTCTGTCGCTGTTTCGCTGGGCTACCCGTTGGTGTACAGGGTTGTTTTGAGCCTGTGTCAGCGGTTCGATTGTGCTTAGGCACCGCTCCACTTAGCTCTGCTATGTCTTTTGCAGGGCGCACATTTTTGGCCTGTCTGGGTTCTCCGGAGGCCATTTTGTCCACGCTCGGTGATGGCGTATCAGACCACCTAGCCGGGATCTCGAATTCCCCCGGCGATCCCGGGGATCTCTTTTTAGTGTCGCGCTCACGTGGGCGTTGCAGCACCGGGCTTGTTACCTGAGTGCTGGTAGTTGTGCTCTCCGGTCCGCCGGCACACTTCAGCCTCGTGGCGCCGGCGCCATGTTTGCCGCGACTCACAGTGGCCGGGAAGAACTGCGGAATTCGCCTGTTGTGCAGGTTGGTACTCTCACCCCTCTTTCCCATATGCTCGGGGTATGTAGAGAGGCACCTGTGAGGGTGCTGGGAGTCGCTGAAGAGGGGTGCTCGCTCTGTGAATCTGATCAGGATACGGAGCTAACGCTTCACATTTCTTATATTCCAATGCTTTTATTTCAGGTAAATAGTTTGTTGCAATGAGGCACATTTACTAGGAATGTGGGAAACTGCACTATAAGTGCTCTGCCTGTGTATAATACTGGGTGTGCCAGAAATCATGAATCTGTTGCTTCCCTGCACTGGCCCGACAGAGTTCACCAACTTTTTTGTGGCCCACCTTTAACATGGGGCGTGCAACACAATTTACATGTTAAATCCGGTGCATGGTCTGACTGAGCGCCGACACCCCCCTAATTTGTGTCACAGGGTGGCTAGCACGGCTGCACCACAAAATGTTGCGTGTGATGTTGCGTGTGACACAATAGTGGCACGGACACTTCTTTAATACCTTTGCAAGCCTATTACACCTAAAAGAATATGCAAAGTCTGTCTGAAAACCGATGCAAAGCCCTTAGTAAATGTGCCCCATTATGTTTGCTCCTATCTCATGAAATGCTGTACAGGAGTGTGCAATGTCATTGATACCCCCATGTATACTGGTTCTGCAGGCACATGGATTATTTATCTACCACATAGTGTACACTGCATCATCATAAAAGGCAGTGGCATAACGGGAAGCGGCTGCTACGGGGCCCAGGCGGCACAGGGGCCCGGGATGAAAAGCCAAGACAAAATTTGTAAATGCCCGCGGCCACCCCATCCATGGCCGCCTGGCTGGCCTACTGCATCTACAGTCGCATGGCTGGCCTACTACTTCCTGGGCGCCAAAGAAACAGCCACCCGCTGGAATGATGCCACAGCCAGCCTCCTAATCAACCCACCCCACTGCACAGCAGCTGGTCTGCAAGAAATCTAATGTATGCATGTATACTTAGATGAATGTATGCTGTATGTCTGTATTTGCTGTACAGTATATGCTGTATGTATGTGTGTATGTGTTGTATGTATGTGTCTATGCTGTACAGAATATAATGTATGAATGTGTGTATATGCTGTATGTGTGTGTATATACTGCATGTATGTGTGTATGCTGTATGTATATGCATTATGCTGTTTATACACTGTATATACTGTAAGTATGTGTGTATATGTTGTATATAGATTCAGTATGTGTGTATTTGGTGTTTTTATACTGCATGTATGTATATACACATTGGGTGTATACTGTATGTAAAAGAATATGATGTATGTATACTATATGTGTGTATATAAACAGTATGCATGCAACTTTGATGCATATATACTGTATGTATATACAGTATTAGTTTGTATATACTGTATGTATTAGTGTATAAATGTGTATATGAGTACATAAATGTGTGTATGAGTATATATGTATACGTATGTATGTGTGTACGAATATATAAAGTGAGTGTAGAATGTTATGTGTGTGTATTTAAGTGTATAAATGTGTGTGAGTGTACAAACGTGTGTGTATGTAGGAATATTTTTTTTTTAAAGGGGAGGGGGGCCCCCAAGCAGAAATCTGCTGTGGGGCCCTGCCTCTCCTTGTTACGCCACTAATAAAAGGGCTAAACATCTGTAGTGGTGGGAGGGTCAAGATCCTCTTGTTCTCTGCAGGGATCAATAGGATGTTCACTTATGGCTTCTTTAAGTCGGGACGGGATAGATCTCAGGAAACCATGTCTAAAATCTTGGCCCATAAAAACATAAATTATTGGATTGATACAACTATTAAGACAAGCCGGGATGACTACAACAATGTCAACTATGTTCAATTGAACGTCATCTCCATTAAACATGGGTAACAGCGGCCAGATGTAAGATGGAAACCAGCAGAAGAAGAAGCACAATATAACAGCGGTGATGATCCTGTAGGGTCTCTGAGATCTCTGGGGTCTATTACTATTTTTAATTTTGAGGAAAATGGTGACATAACTGGTGGAGATGATAAGAAAAGGAATCACAAACATTAGAACCAACCTGATAAGGTCATTGATATGTCCGGTATTTTCAACAAAATTTGAATAATAAGAACGAAAATAAAAAAAGTAAAACACTAAACCCGTAAAAATAAAACTTATCACCCAGATAATTCCTGCAGTGATTCTCACTAGTTTCTGTGTCCTATGAACTTTAGCCCAAAATGGCCACATGACCGATACCCAGCGATCAACACTCATGGCCGTCAGGAGGAGAACACTGGCGCTCATGTTTAGTTTAAACAGAATAATGCTCAACATGCACAAAGTTCCTAATGATATTGAAGATAAGCACAAGTTAATGGTGGCCCATCGCGCAATCTGTAGAGGCAGAGAAGCGCAGCACATGCAGTCGGCGATGGCCAGGTGGAGAAACCAGATGGCGCTTATTGTCTTCTTCATCCTGAATCCGGCAATCCAGATGACTAATCCATTCCCGATAATCCCAAGAACAAAAATGACGCTGTATAATGAAATTGCCACCATCTGCACGATGACAATATCTTTATCATTCCAAAAAGTTGTGTGATTTGTCTTGTAACCTCCAATCGATGACCTTGGAAGACATGATATTGTAAAAGTTAGGCTCATTGAGAGAATATTATTTAAAAAAACAGGTAGTAAATGCAAAGTTACATTACAGTTCCAGTAAACCTTTCTACTTTATAAATCATTTCACTTTACTATGAGAAAACATAGAACAATCCTACACAAATTGTCACGGGTGGTCCCGTGACCCATATGTCGGGTCGCAGGCTCACCCATGTCCCTGTCCTTTCGCCAGCGATGCGCTCACGAAGCTTACCTCTCCCCGTGCCTGATTTCTGACCTCGGGCCGTGTGCGCTCGTCCCCGACTTCTAGGGTGCGCCGGCTTCAGAAAATTTAAAGGGCCAGCACATCGTTAATTGGCCCTGGCCATTCCCCAGAATTCTATATAAATCTGCCTCTTCCTAAACACCCTGCTGGATCTTTGAGCCTATGCCATATAGAAAGCTTCCCTGCAATATTCCTGAGTATTCCTGTGTTCCTGGTTGTTCCTGTGTTCCCATGATCCTGTTCCCGTGCTCCTGTGTGTTCCTGTTCCTGTGTTCCTACGTTCCTGCTCCCATGCACCTGTGTGTTCCAGTCCTTTCTTGTGTTCTCGTTCCCTTCTGCCTGAGCCTCCCGCTGATGACCCTGGATTGGACTTGACTTTGCATCTCTGCCGCCTGTCATGATCCTGTGCCTGAACTTTACCACAAGACCGTTTCCTGCAAAGGTACCTCGACCTTGGCTGCCACCGCGGGCTAGTTGCACCTGTGGAATGACCTGGTGGCACCCCGCCGCAGCAAGTCCATCCCGCTTTGCGGTGGGCTCTGGTGAAGACCAGGTGCCACTTAGACTCCGGTCCCAGGTGTCGGCTAGTACCACATCCCGCGGTGGTCCAGAGGATCCACAGATCCCGTATCCTGACATATTTGGTTTTGTATTCCTAACAATCTGCTTAATAAAATGAAGAATAAATTAAATACAATTAAGAATTGAACTCACTTGGTGAACATTAATAAAAAAATAAATAAATTTAAAGAAAAGACAGAATTTTGGTTATTTAACAAAATAATTAAATTAAAAGTGTTTATGAAATGTTGTCTTGGAAACCCTGGGAATAATGAAGAGAAACGCTTATTTCAAAAACCAACAAATCTTTTTAGCTCCAACAACAGAAAAATAGACATAATCTGCTTTATTTCTTTCCAGTTTTTGTTTAGTACAGCAAATTTTGCTAAAAAAGATTTCAAATGCTTAGACCCAGGCTCGGTATTTCAAGCAGGCCAATAAACTAGATACATTGTTGTCAACAAAAAAAACTATAAGACCCATAGCTTGAACACAGTTTACGCTCTCCATAGTTCTACAGGTGCTACCACTTCCAACCTCACAGTGATCCATGACATCTTCACTGAACAGTATAACAAACTCTATTCCAAAAAGGATAATCCCCCGAGATATGCGACAGTTTACTTTTTAACCCAGGCTGCCCCACCCCCAAAGGCTGACGGAGGCCCAACTTCAAATTCTAATTGCCCCAAAATCCCGTGAGGATATCTCTGAAGCCATTGACCTATAAAACTTGGTAAAGCCCCAGGACCCGATGGCCTGACAGCCTCATACTACAAGAAATTCCCTCACATTATTGCTCAACCGCTTCAACATTTTTTCAGGAAATGACAAAATGGAGATCTCCCCCACCAGGCCTTTTAGAACAGTTATACCCAAACCCAATAGAAATCATACTACCCCAAAAAACTACAGCCCTACTAAACTTACCTACAAAATCTTGATTATAAACTTCTTACCGCTATTTTAGTATTGCCCATCATAATACATACAAGCCCAGTAGGTTTTATTCCATCCTGCCCCCTGCCAAGCCCCAGTGTTAGTAGAGCAGAGAGGAGATAATGATGATGTGACATGCCTTTTATATACTTAAAAAAAGGCAGTAATGTTAATTGTAAAAGCAGATAAGGAATATGTATTTTATAGTCTATGGGGACCAGTCATTAGGTGAAAATATGTGATCGTAAAAACAGGTTCCCTTTAAGGTTCTGTGAACATCTGTCTTGTCTAATTCATTATGCAACAAACACAACCTTGTACACACCCTCAAAAAAATTCAGAGAACATCTACATACTGATTCTTGTAAGCAGGATATCCAGTTGTATTTTCTGATACCAGGTTATAAATAGTAGGATCCATTTTGACACTGCACCTTAAAATAAATAAAAGGAAACAAAATATATTTAAGGAAACAAGATATTTATAATGTAACTCCTGCCCCCAGAACCCACCAGATCCATCAAAGGCTCCCTTGTCTTCATGTCTTCTTGTCTACATCCAACAGGAGTTCTCCAACATCAGTTCTCCACCAGTTCCAGTGCCCCCCCCCCCATCCATTACACTGCATCAGCTAGAAGCAAGGAAGAGGAAGTGGGGACACCGGCAGAGGTGCATGTATATGATTTTTATATTTGTAATAGTTACAGTTTGGGTGGCAAAGAAATGTTAAAGAAATGACAATTTACAATGTATATATTAATAACAATTCTGGGGGCCACTATGTAAGAATAAATCTCGGGACAACTGTATAAAAATTATGTGGGGGCACTATAAGCAAATTTATAATCCGGAAGCTACATAATTATTTAAGGCTCCATGTATTTCATTGATTATATTATTATACATATACTATATTTTAAACATAAAATTATTATATTATATTAGAAATATAAATTATTATTTATTATAAATATAAGTAATTAAGGATAGCATTACATAAAACTATGTAAATCAATTGATTAGTAGAGGCATAGCAGAAGAATAATTAGAGGGACTGGATATATGCAGGGGAACAATATGGTTTTAGTATGGAGGTAAACTTTATGGGGCAAATTTACTTACCCGGCCCATTCGCGATCCAGCGGCGCGTTCTCTGCTCTGGATTCGGGTCCGGCCGGGATTCATGAAGGCAGTTCCTCCGCCGTCCACCAGGTGGCGCTGCTGCGCTGAAAATCATCTCCACGCGCCGGAATGCACCACCTCGGACCAGGTGAAGGTAAGCGGTCACCAAGCGACACTTTTTCGGTTTTTAAATGCGGCGGTTTTTCCGAATACGTCGGGTTTTCGTTCGGCCACGCCCCCCGATTTCCGTCGCGCGCATGCCGGCGCCGATGCGCCACAATCCGATCGCGTGCGACACAATCCCGGGGCAATTCAGGTACAATCGGCGCAGATCGGAAATATTCGGGTAACACGTCGGGAAAACGCGATTCGGGCCCTTAGTAAATGACCCCCTATGTCTATAGAAAGCACAGCAAAATACGATGGTGTCGAATAAAATTAGGTTAAATGGGGGATGTGGTTTGTCAAATGTATTTGTACTGTTGTATAAAGTATGGTATATGTGGGGGGCATGGTATGATCATTTGTATTTTAAGGGGTCAAAATCTGGAGGCATAGTGCGAGACGTATTGGTTATCCAGGTGAAATGATATGGTGACTGTGGTATTTTAAGGGTCACAGTGTGGAAATTCACTGAAGATATCTGGCAGAAAATTCTACAAAGATATATCACAGGGAGAAGTTGTCATGAAGTTCTGGACCTAAAGGAGAAAAAATGTCACCTGCAGGTACTAGATCCCACTTTTGCCTGTGTCTGATCAGACTAACCTTTGAGACTGTAAGACGTTTAGCCTATGCAGTGTCATTTCTAGACTGTCAGTATGTGGTGTGGGAAGCCTGGGAGACCATGAATAATACTTAAAGGACATCTTCCACCAGGATTGATGTAATTCAAGTACACTTACATGCTGGTGTGTGCCCCCTCTTGCAGGATCTGCTCTTCTTTTAGCTTCTTATTCCTAGGTTTTTGCAAACAAGGGATTTTACAATTATGCAAATGAGCATTTGCATAATTTTTAAAGTCTTCTATTTTTAAAAAATAAGGGCATGAGAAGTGCAAATAATAGTGGATCCAGTCAGAGAGACCACACACCAGCATGTAAGGGTACTTTGTTTACAATCCTTCTTCCTGGTGCTAGAGGAACTCCAAAATCCATCATGATAAACCAGGGAGACTTACTCACAGATCCAGGCACCATGACTGTGGCAATCTTCTTATATTTGTTATCCATCCAGAAGGGCTCCTGGGGCTGTTACCTTGCTTTAGACTTTCCCTCTTACTGGTCCCGCAGTACTACCTTATCCTTTTTCCTGCTAAAATCTCACACAGTGAATTTCTCCCGCACAGTATGACAGCCTGAGAAGTAGCAGCAGGGAAGTGATCTTGGAATACCTCCCAGAGCCCTTCTGATTAATTAGATTAATTTTAAAAGTTGATTTTAGAAGGAAGGATGCCATGGATAACAAATATAAGAAGATACCATAGTCACAGTTCCTGGATCTATGATTATGGTTTATCCTGATGGATTTTGATGATAGATTTCCTTTAAACAATATTAAAAGTCTATTTGCAATCGACTCTACAAAACATCAAAACAAAATGAAAGACAAACCAAATAGTTTACAATTATAGAAATATATTTTTTATGAAAACCGAAGTTACACTGTAGATTTAGACCGATGCTGACTTTTTTATTTATGCAAATATCACTCTGCAATTTTTACTATTAGCAACAATAATAACTATTGATCTTATTATAATAATAATAATATAATGATTAAATCCAAGGATTGCAGGGTAAACATTTCCTGCCAAAACATTTTCTGGAAAAATACATATTATTAAAAAAAAAAAATCACATTATTTTTATATATTCTCAGATATACCGGTATCTTTAATTATCAATTAGATTGAAATTATTACAAATTTTTATGTACATAATCACCGTAATAATATTACACACATAGCCGAGCCCATACACGGTCTCACCTACATGTTACCCGGAGAGGGGGGCAGCACTTACCTTCTCTCAGTCTCTTCTGCTTATAATAATAATTTACAGCAATTCCGCATTTATATCCCAGATAATTCTAATTCTAATTAGTCATTAAAAAACAAACTCATTAAAATGTCATTAAAATTATTTCTGCTGAATAATTTATTTGAAGCAAAACCACATTTTGACAAATTTTCCTGTTATCTTACAAAACTCACATTACAGCTTTTAACTTGCTTAGAAAAGCACTGGGGCAAATTTCTCCGCCTAATTCTGCGCCTAAAATGTCTCTATTTTGTGCCATACCTGTCTAATGCCAAAATTTGCTAAGATAAATTTGTTTATTCACGGTGGTTTGTTTTTGAGACTTTTTCATATTTTTGAGACTTTTTGTAAAAAGTCTCAATGAGAAAAAAATCCTATTAATCAGATGATTCAAATGTCACAAAAATGTTGCACAAATGTCGCAAGAACATATGTTTCCATTTTCTAAGTTTCCCTTTAGTTTGGTTTTATCTGGAGTTTTTTTGCGCCAAAAAATGTCGCAAAAATTAGACAATTTGAAATGATAAATGTGATTTGCGACATTTAGCACATCTGGAATAGAAGATAAATGAGTCTTACTAACAAAAAACAAATGTCCAGTGGACAATTCAAAATGTCCCCAAAAAGGCACAAAAATTGCAATGCACCAAAAAATGTCTCAAAAAAGAAAGAAAAAAACAGGAAGAAAATTAAAGATAAATGACCCCCAAAGACTCATCAGACAAGGACTTACAAATCTGTCCCCACCTTGTCCCCACCATACATGTCCCAATACTGATGATATATGGACCCTGTATAGATGCTGGGAAGATTTACTATTGTTCTGTTTGTTTGAAAACACCAAGGGCCAAATGTATCACTTTTCTGCGCTTAATTGTAGTTGCTGCGCCTTTATTCTGGTGCATTGTTGCGCCAGAATTATCACAAGTTACAACCATCTGTGATGAGATGAGTTCCTGCCTTTTATTAATCACTTTCCTTAAGGCGCAGTGTTAGATTCGGGCAGTTAAATGTGATTGTCCTACAAGCTCCTCTCTGCTTCTCTCCCGCACCCCAGCATGAAAATGACCCTCACAGCAGAGCCCAGGTGTGTGACACCCAGAACCCAGTGACCTCCTCAGCAGTGGCTTCTCCTGGAAGGGAATCCCCCAGTGCTGGTCTCCTGCTGCCCCCCTGTAATTCTGGCCGGTAGTCTCAGACACCAGTGTGGTCATCCTGCTACACGGGGGACACTTCTCTGTAGTATCTGCAAAATCCTACTTCTCTCCTGTCCTGCTCTGAGCTGAGGCTTCTGTAGATTGTTTAGTAAATATAAGGTCATGACCTGTAAATAGAGAGGCTGCAGTGTCTGTATTATCTGTACTAGTGTCTGCAGTGTATGTAATGTCTGTATTATCTGTACTAGTGTCTGCACTGTATGTAATGTCTGTATTATCTGTACTAGTGTCTGCAGTGTATGTAATGTCTGTATTATCTGTACTAGTGTCTGCAGTGTATGTAGTGCCTGTATTATCTGTACTAGTGTCTGCAGTGTATGTAGTGTCTGTATTATCTGTACTAGTGTCTGCAGTGTATGTAATGTCTGTATTATCTGTACTAGTGTCTGCAGTGTATGTAATGTCTGTATTGTCTGTACTAGTGTCTGCAGTGTATGTAGTGTGTGTATTATCTGTACTAGTGTCTGCAGTGTATGTAATGTCTGTATTATCTGTTCTAGTGTCTGCAGTGTATGTGATGTCTGTATTATCTGTACTAGTGTCTGTAGTGTATGTAATGTCTGTATTATTTGTACTAGTGTCTGCAGTGTATGTAATGTCTGTATTATCTGCACTAGTATCTGCAGTGTATGTAATGTCTGTATTATCTGTACTAGTATCTGCAGTGTATGTAATGTCTGTATTATCTGTACTAGTGTCTGCAGTGTATGTAATGTCTGTATTATCTGTTCTAGTGTCTGCAGTGTATATAATGTCTGTATTATCTGTACTAGTGTCTGAAGTGTATGTAATGTATGTATTATCTGTTCTAGTGTCTGCAGTGTATGTAATGTCTGTATTATCTGTACTAGTGTCTGCAGTGTATGTAATGTCTGTATTATCTGTACTAGTGTCTGCAGTGTATGTAATGTCTGTACTATCTGTACTAGTGTCTGCAGTGTATGTAATGTCTGTATTATCTGTACTAGTGTCTGCAGTGTATGTAATGTCTGTATGATCTGTACTAGTGTCTGTAGTGTATGTAATGTCTGTATTATCTGTACTAGTGTCTGCAGTGTATGTAGTGTCTGTATTATCTGTACTAGTGTCTGCAGTGTATGTAATGTCTGTATTATCTGTACTAGTGTCTGCAGTGTATGTAGTGTGTGTATTGTCTGTACTAGTGTCTGCAGTGTATGTAATGTCTGTATTATCTGTTCTAGTGTCTGCAGTGTATGTAATGTCTGTATTATCTGTACTAGTGTCTGTAGTGTATGTAATGTCTGTATTATTTGTACTAGTGTCTGCAGTGTATGTAATGTCTGTATTATCTGCACTAGTATCTGCAGTGTATGTAATGTCTGTATTATATGTACTAGTGTCTGCAGTGTATCTAATGTCTGTATTATATGTACTAGTGTCTGCAGTGTATGTAATTTCTGTGCTAGTGTCTGCAGTGTATGTAATGTCTGTATTATCTGTACTAGTGTCTGCAGTGCATGTAATGTCTGTATTATCTGTACTAGTGTCTGCAGTGTATGTAATGTCTGTATTATCTGTTCTAGTGTCTGCAGTGTATATAATGTCTGTATTATCTGTACTAGTGTCTGAAGTGTATGTAATGTATGTATTATCTGTTCTAGTGTCTGCAGTGTATGTAATGTCTGTATTATCTGTACTAGTGTCTGCAGTGTATGTAATGTCTGTATTATCTGTACTAGTGTCTGCAGTGTATGTAATGTCTGTACTATCTGTACTAGTGTCTGCAGTGTATGTAATGTCTGTATTATCTGTACTAGTGTCTGCAGTGTATGTAATGTCTGTATGATCTGTACTAGTGTCTGTAGTGTATGTAATGTCTGTATTATCTGTACTAGTGTCTGCAGTGTATGTAGTGTCTGTATTATCTGTACTAGTGTCTACTGAGCTCTGCTGCTTTACTATACAGAGGCTGCAGGTAGTGTCTATAGTGTCTGTATCATCTGTACTAGTGTCTCTAGTGTATATGATGTCTGCATTATCTGTACTAGTGTCTGCAGTGTCTGTACTAGTGTCTGCAGTGTATGTAATGTCTGTATTATCTGTACTTGTGTCTGCAGTGTATGTTGTGTCTGTATTAGTGTCTGCAGTGTATGTAGTGTCTGCATTATCTGTAGTAGTGTCTGCAGTGTATGCAGTGGCTGTATTAACTGTACTAGTGTCTGCAGTGTCTGTATTATCTGTACTAGTGTCTGCAGTGTCTGTATTATCTGTACTAGTGTCTTCAGTGTGTGTATTATCTGTACTAGTGTCTGCTGAGCTCTGCTGCTGGGGATGAGCTGCTCTACACAAGAGCTCAGTGCTGCTTCTCAGTTTACGCCTTCTTCGGGCTGGAGTGTTTTTTTGCGCCCATTTTTGCATCTGAATGAAAAGTCGCAAAAGATGAATATCATTAGGCTCTGCAAAATGTCTGGATTGGTAAGATAGATGAGGGAAACATGGTTATTTTTGCTGCGTGGCTAGTTTGGTGTTTAGTCGCAAAACTGGCGCCAAAACAGTGAGACACTATGAAAAGGTGCAAAAACAACAAAAAAAACAAGTGATACATCTGGCCTCAAGACTGATGCAATTAACACTTTGCTATCATTGTTTAGAATTATCTACTATCTGCAATGATCCCAACGTGTTTCCCACAGTGTTTCCATCCATATTTCTCACTGTACAAATATTGTTAATCTCTAATGTTGAAAATAATAACACAATATAATTGCATCTATTACGCTGAGGTTACAGGGCGCCGGGCAAAACCTCCCGGAACTGTAATTATCAAAAGAGAGAATAAATCCAAACATCATTTGAGGACATTTGACTCCTATTAATGCCTTCAGGGTTCAATTAGAGTGAAATTATCATCATATGTTATTACAAGAAAAATAATACAGAATATAAATGTCTCACACCCCAAGAGGGTCCGTTATCCCAAGTCAGGACATTTGTGCAGCTCTTTTTTTTTATTTCAAGGTTTTGGACTTGTTTTAATGTTCTTATAACTTATTTAAAAGTTGCACAAAAGTCACAAAAAAGTCGAAAACTCTACTGCAACTTCATCTAAAGTTTTTCCTACGCCTGATCAAGACAGGAATTTCTTTACAACTTCTAATGATTTGAGCCAAAATTGCTCCAAATTTAAAGATATATCAGATGCACATCTAATTATGCGGTTAACTAGAAATTTTTTTTTGTTCTCCTTTATTACCAAAATGGGCACGAGAACAACGTGTTACATGGGGCAGAGAACTCTGGGAAGGAGAAAGGAACTTTCCCGAACACTTGTGCAGACCAGTAAGCCTATCAGCGACCAGCAGGCTTATGTGATGTCACACAGACTATAAAAGAGGCAGCCATTTTGTAATCTCGGCACTTCACACTGCATGTGCTTCCTGTAGCCTCATTGTGCCACTATGTGGTCTCCTGCTGCTGCTGATGCCATCTCCACACTATATCATTGTGCCACTTTGTGGGTTCCTGCTGCTGCTGATGCCACCTCCACACTATATCATGGTGCCACTCTGTGGCCTACCAGGTTGCTGCCACCTCCATACTATATCATTGTGCCACTCTGTGGGCTCCTGCTGCTGCTGTGGCCACCTCCACACTCTATCATTGTAGCACACTGTGGTCTACTAGGTTGCTGCCACCTCCACACTATATCATTGTGCCACTCTGTGGGCTCCTGCTGCTGCTGACACCTCCTCCACACTATATCATAGTGCCACTCTGTGGCCTACCAGGTTGCTGAAACCTCCACACTATATCATTGTGCCACTCTGTGGGCTCCTGCTGCTGCTGGCGCCTTCTCCACACTATATCATTTTGTCACTCTGTGGGCTACTGCTCCTGCTGACGTGACCATTACACTCTATCATTGTGCCACTCTGTGGCTTTCCTTGTTTCTGCCACCTCCACACTGTCATTGTGCCACTCTGCGGCCTACTCATGCTTCTGCCAACTGTCTCCCTGGAACACCCTGTAATTTCCATAATGCTGTTTTTACCCTCCTCCGCTCTATGATGTTGCTACTATGTTTAGTTTTCCCCTTCATTTCATCTGTCAAAAGGGAATGAAAAGCCTAAGGATTGACAGCCAGAAGCAGGAGTGGATACAGAACACAGAGGACGTGCAAGTATCCCATTTACTGAACATCTCTGTTTTGGAGCCAATCCTGTTTGTTTTTGGCTTGAGCAATACTGATGATGGATTATTGACCGATTGAAAGCAGACACTGATGGATGAAAAGAAGGGCAAAATGATTGGTGATGTCAATGCAGAATTACTGCTGACACCGTCTGCACTCTTTTGGGGGGTTTCTACATATATAAGTGTTTAACAGAACAGGTTCTGTCGTAATCTATGGAATCATCTGATGTCAGTGTAAAAAGAGTGCACTCTGTGATGTTATAGTGGGATCTTGGCCCTCAGCTCAGTCCATTCGAGCTGGTACAGACGTTACCTTGTCAGGCTGCGTTCCCACTTTGCTTATTTGGTGAAGTTGGCCTAAGTAAGTGCACATGGAAGTGAATAGTGAATCGATTCTAAGAGCCGCGGCTGTCATGTGCAGTCATACTAAAACACAGCATTGTTTGAAGGCCAAACCACATTCCCTATGCATATTTAAGCATGGCACAACGTTCTACAACACCTTTCAGGCTCTGTGCTGCCAGGAAATATAAGCCAGCCAGGAATTAACGTGATTCGTCATGATTCGATTCGGGTAGAATCATATTTTTTTTTTTAATTTTGCGAATCGGGACAAACCGAATTTTAACAAATTCGCCCATCTCTAATTATGATGCTTTGAATGTCTGTGATGGGCTGTACTATACAAAGCATTTCCAATGAAACTAATAAAGTTGTTTTGTATTGTATTGTATTTGGAACAGAAAACAAGTTGTACAAGTCTCTGTTACAGGAAAGGATCTGGTTTAAGAATCTTAAATCTTAAAGAAGGCAACACATGTCAATAAAATCACAACATAAATTATCAGTCTGCAAGCACATGGTAGGGGTTACACATCTGTAGTGGGTGAAGGTTCATAATCTTCTTGTTTTTCGTATGGATCTGGATGTTCGCTTAAGGCTTTTTCAAGTCTGAAGGGGATGGATCTCAGGAAACCATGTCTAAAATATTGGCCCATGAACACGTAAATGATTGGGTTGATACAACTGTTAAAACAAGCCAGAATAATAACAGTAACATAAACTATATAGAAGTAGAAGGTTTCTTCATCATACATGGATATTATTGGCCACATGTAATATGGAGCCCAGCAGATGAAGAAACACAATATAACGGCGGTGATGATCCTGTAGGGTCTCTGAGATCTCTGGGGTCTATTACTATTTCTAAGTTTGCAGGCAATGGTGACATAACTGGTGACGATGATGAGGAAAGGGATCACAAACAGCATAAATAACCTCATTAGGTGAATGATCTGCGTTATCTCCTGGAAATGCAAATATTGAGAACCAAATAATAAGCACCATTCATTTACACTTAGAACTCGCGATACACATAAGTAATACACTAATCCAGTCCAGAGTAGACTCAATAGCCAAATTATCCCTGCAGTGATCCTTATTAATTTCTGTGTCCTATGGATTTTAGCCCAAAATGGCCACATGACCGATACCCAGCGATCAATACTCATTGCCGTCAGGAAGAGGACACTGGCGCTCATGTTTATACAGAACAGAATAATGTTCACTGTGCAGAGAATTCCTGAGAATTGTGAATATCGATAAATGTGAATCCACATAGCAACGCGCAGGGGGAGAGAAGCGCAGCACAGGAAGTCGGCGATGGCCAGATTGAGGAACCACACGGCACTGATTGTCTTCTTCATCCTGAATCCGGCAATCCAGATGACTAATCCATTCCCAATAATCCCAAGGATGAAGATAATACTGTATAAAGTAAATGACATCTTCTTTAGAATTTCTGCCTGAAACCTGGTCTCCAAATAGTCTTCAGATGACCTTACAAGACATGAGAGGGAAGATGTTAGGCTCATGAAGTATTTATAGTTTTAAAAATACCTGTAAGTTTTTGCACATTGGGATATACAAAGGCGCCATTTTTTCATTCATTTATTTTTCATTCAATGTTTTTGCAAGAAAACACCAGACCATGACTAAAAACGTAAGATTTGTGTAGTCAAAAACGCGTTGGTCTTTTTACATGCATCCCGTGTTTGTCATGTATTTTCAATTAATTAGTATTAGATTTTATTGGATTTTATTCCTTGTTTATTGCTGGAGAAATTCCTTCTTTACTTTGAAAACACCAGTAATGTTCCAGCTACAGATCGTGTGTGACTGATCTGCTTCTCTACAGTTGGATGAAATGTGTCCTCATACTTAATCTGTGTAATATGGAAGGCTTGTCCGATATATCTTCCCTGTCTGCTTCCCACAACTGCCAAGAAGGAAAATGTATCCAAGCAAGTCTCTGATGGTGCAAACGCATTAACTTAAGAACCATTGTAATACTTCACACCCTAGAGCTAAAGATCTTCTTTTAAGTGCATTTTGACAAGTAAGTCCCTTTGGTCAGGTTACAGCTTGACATTTCATGTAAATAATTTCAGCTCCTGTATGGAGTTTGTCTTCTGTAGTATGTAAGCATGGTAATGCAGGGTCAGGGAACAGAATGGGGAAACAGATAGTCTTGATACTAAACCTCCTTCCCAGTTGTTCACTCCTAATTGCCCTACCTAATCTGAGTGGTAGGAGATGACTGGTCGTTGTTCCCTTCCTGAGGCAAAGTGAAAATACAGGGACCAAGACAAGACAATGCAACCAGAGAAGGATAGTTTCTAACTATGTATAAAAACCAAGAGGACAACGTATTACAAAATCCCAAGGCAAATGTATAGTCAGAGAATCAGGCATAGTGCCGAAGATACCAGAATCAAACGGAATGATTTTTAATATAAGACTTTAGCGAGCAAAAAGTATTCGTGCACTAAACTTTTCTATGAGATGCCAGAGCCCTGGTCCAAAAGATGATTGGACCAGTTCTCTGACATCAGACAACATAAATGATAGTGGGGAGAGTTTCTTGGCATCACATCAGAATTAGTTTTATGCATATATATATATATATATATATATATATATATACATATATAAATATATATATATATATGTGTGCTGTATGCTCTGTAGGCTTTACGATAAATGAAAATTATATACAAAGCGAAATGTTCTAGAAGTGATTATAAGGATTTGTTCTTATAGTCTTGTCATTAGATCAGATATTTTTGGTGATCCGGCCCTGAATATCCAGTCTAATCCATTACACAGCACATCCTTCTATAGAGCAATGGTGAATTCTGTGAAGAGTCATCCATCCATAGGAATATAACCTGAAAAGAAGAGTCTGATGTCGATGTTGTCACGGGTGGTCCCGCGACCCATGTCGCGGGCTCACCCGTGCCTTCTGTCCCCCGCCAGCGCGCTGCAAGCGCCACTTACGTGCCCTGGCTCTGCTTCAGCTCTGGCTGCTGCTCCGTCCTCCTCGGCTGTGTGCGTGCGTCCCCGACACCTAGGGAGCGTGCGCGGCACCTTCTGCAAATTTAAAGGGCCAGCGCGCCGCTAATTGGCGCTGGCCTTTCCCCCGTAATCTATTTAACCCTGCCTCTTCCTGTTACCCTTGCCGGATCTTTGTGCCTTGCGCCCTAGAGAAAGCTGTATTTGATGCCTTGTGCTGTTATTGATATTTCCCGTTGTGACCCTGGTTCCGTTTCTGACTTCGCTCCTTTGCCGCCTGCCCTGACCTGTTGCTTTGACTCTGACTCCGATCCTGTGCTGCCTGTCCTGACCTCCTGCCTGTCCCCGACTACGAGATTGCCTGCCTTTTCTGTACCTCGACCTTAGCTGCCATTGCGGACAAGTCACGCCTGTGGAACGACCTGGTGGTACCACGCCGCAGCAAGTCCAACCCGCTTTGCGGCGGGCTCTGGTGAAAATCGGGTGCCACTTAGACTCCGGTCCCAGGTAGTGGCTTGTGCCATCGTCCGCAGTGGTCCGGAGGATCCACAACCTCTAAACCTGACAGATGTAAATGGAGTTTCACAAGATTTCCAAATAGGAAGAAGAAAAATAACAACATACCAGTTATAATAATCCGGATATCCAGTTGTATTAGGGGAGGTCAAGTTATCATCTGCAGGATCCATTCTGACTATTTACCTAAAAAATAGATTAATAGGATAATATCACAAAGATAAATATGTATTATGTTACGGCTAATATTGTTTTGCAAAATTAAAATTACTTCTTTATAAAGGAAGATTAGTGATTAGCGGATCCGTCAAAATTTCAGTTTAACGAATTGGGGAAAAGGTTTGGTCTTGACATCTGAATTGGAGCCAAAGTTTCTGACCAAAAAATGACTATAAATGGCGGGTAGTGAGGGGGAGAGGGCTGCACAAAATAAAAGGGCAATTGCTCTAACAAAACAAGGCCAGAGAAGGTACCAAAAATAACATAAAAAAATAAAATTAAGAATTAAATATTTGAAAAAAACCTTAAAAACAAATAAAATGCTGTTGTTAATGTTATTACACTATAGGACACTCTGCGCTACAAGAAGAAACCACAAGACTCTCCTCTCAAATCCGGTTGTAAAGACGATGGAGAACTTTTACTTACCTGTCCTGACGCGTTCCCTGAAAGTGCATTGTCCGTGTATAATGCGCTGTGCGGGGAGTCACTAAGATCCTGCACCCGATATCCTGCATGTGTCGCTTCCCCGCTCAGGTCCCCGGAGTTCACCTTCTTCTTCCTGGTGCATGTAAGTGCATTGTCCGTGTATAATGCGCTGTGCGGGGAGTCACTAAGATCCTGCGCCCGATATCCTGCATGTGTCGCTTCCCCGCTCAGGTCCCCGGAGTTCACCTTCTTCTTCCCGGTGCATGTAAGTGCATTGTCCGTGTATAATGCGCTGTGCGGGGAGTCACTAAGATCGTGCCCCCGATATCCTGCATGTGTCGCTTCCCTGCTAAGGTCCCCGGAGTTCACCTTCTTCTTCCTGGTGCATGTAAGTGCATTGTCCGTGTATAATGTGCTGTGCGGGGAGTCACTAAGATCCTGCGCCCGATATCCTGCATGTGTAGTTTCCCCGCTCAGGTCCCCGGAGTCCACCTTCTTCTTCTTGGTGCATGTAAGTGCATTGTCCGTGTATAATGCGCTGTGCAGGGAGTCACTAATATCGTGAGCCCGATATCCTGCATGTGTCACTTCCCCGCTCAGGTACCCGGAGTTCACCTTCTTCTTCTTGGTGCATGTAAGTGCATTGTCCGTGTATAATGCGCTGTGCGGGAGTCACTAAGATCCTGCGCCCGATGTCCTGCATGTGTCACTTCCCCACTCAGGTCCCCGGAGTTCACCTTCTTCTTCCTGGTGCATGTAAGTACATTGTCCATGTATAATGCGCTGTGCCGCGATTCACTAAGATTGTGCGCCCGATATCCTGCATGTGTCGCTTCCACGCTCAGGTCCCCGGAGTTCACCTTCTTCTTCCTGGTGCATGTAAGTGCGTTGTCCGTGTATAATGCGCTGTGCAGGGAGTCACTAAGATCCTGCGCCCGATATCCTACATGTGTCGCTTCCCCGATCAGGTCCCCGGAGTTCACCTTCTTCTTCCTGGTGCATGTAAGTGCATTGTCCGTGTATAATGCGCTGTGCGGGGAGTCACTAAGATCCTGCGCCTGATATCCTTCATGTGTCGCTTCCCCGATCAGGTCCACGGAGTTCACCTTCTTCTTCCTGGTGCATGTAAGTGCATTGTCCGTGTATAATGCGCTGTGCGGGGAGTCACTAAGATCCTGCGCCCGATATCCTGCATGTGTCGCTTCCCCGATTAGGTCCCCGGAGTTCACCTTCTTCTTCCTAGTGCATGTAAGTGCATTGTCCGTGTATAATGCGCTGTCCGGGGTGTCACTAAGATCCTGCGCCCGATATCCTGCATGTGTCGCTTCCCCGCTCAGGTCCCCGGAGTTCACCTTCTTCTTCCTGGTGCATGTAATTGCCTTGTCCGTGTATAATGCGCTGTGCCGCGATTCACTAAGATCGTGCTCCCGATATCCTGCAAGTGTCGCTTCCCCGCTCAGGTCCCTGGAGATTACCTTCTTCTTCCTGGAGCATGTAAGTGCATTGTCCGTGTATAATGCGCTGTCCGGGGTGTCACTAAGATCGTGCGCCCGATATCCTGCATGTGTCACCCCCCGCTCAGGTCCCCGGAGTTCACCTTCTTCTTCCTGGTGCATGTAAGTGCATTGTCTGTGTATAATGCGCTGTGCGGGGAGTCACTAAGATCCTGCGCCCGATATCCTGCATGTGTCACTTCCCCGCTCAGGTCCCCGGAGTTCACCTTCTTCTTCCTGGTGCATGTAAGTGCATTGTCCGTGTATAATGCGCTGTCCGGGGTGTCACTAAGATCCTGCGCCCGATATCCTGCATGTGTCACCCCCCGCTCAGGTCCCCGGAGTTCACCTTCTTCTTCCTGGTGCATGTAAGTGCTTGATCTTGCGACACAAATTGAAAGTTAAATCCCGCGCTCAGTCCGAATCAGTCGGATCGTTCAACGGACAGCCCCCCCGATTTCTGACGCATGAAAGCAACGCAGCTGCGCCACAATCTGATCGTGTACATCACAATCCCCAGTTAAATACCTGTCACAGCTGCGCAAATACCGAAAACACTATGAAAGTGTGTCCGTGGGCCCTTAGTAAATAAGCCCCTCTGGGTGTTCAGACCCAGTTATAAATAGATACAGTTAGACTGTCACTGCCCCTTAGGAATATATACATGTATTTATCACTGTTCTTCAAACTGCTGCACAATTATTACATCTCTATCTGTGCAGTCTCTTAGTGGTTAGAGAGTCAAATTAATCACTCACAGTTTTCTACACTCACCGGCCACTTTATTAGGTACACCATGCTAGTAACGGGTTGGACCCCTTTTGCCTTCAAAACTGCCTCAATTCTTCATGGCATAGATTCAACAAGGTGCGGGAAGCTCCTCAGAGATTTTGGTCCATATTGACATGATGGCATCACACAGTTGCTGCAGATTTGACGGCTGCACATCCATGATGCGAATCTCCCGTTCTACCACATCCCAAAGATGCTCTATTGGATTGAGATCTGGTGACTGTGGAGGCCATTTGTGTCCAGTGACCTCATTGTCATGCTCAAGAAACCAGTCTGAGATGATTCCAGTTTTATGACATGGCGCATTATCCTGCTGAAAGTAGCCATCAGATGTTACAGGGTACATTGTGCTCATAAAGGGATGGACATGGTCAGCAACAATACTCAGGTAGGCTGTGGCGTTGTACCAAGGGGCCCAAAGAGTGCCAAGAAAATATTCCCCACACCATGACACCACCACCACCAACCTGACCCGCTGATACAAGGCAGGATGGATCCATGCTTTCATGTTGTTGACGCCAAATTCTGACCCTACCATCCGAAAGTCGCAGCAGAAATCGAGACTCATCAGACCAGGCAACGTTTTTCCAATCTTCTACTGTCCAATTTCGATGAGCTTGTGCAAATTGTAGCCTCAGTTTCCTGTTTTTAGCTGAAAGGAGTGGCACCCGGTGTAGTTTTCTGCTGCTGTAGCCCATCTGCCTCAAAGTTCAACGTACTGTGCGTTCTGCGATGCTCTTCTGCCTACCTTGGTTGTAACGGGTGGTGATTTGAGTCACTGTTGCCTTTCTATCAGCTCAAATCAGTCTGCCCATTCTCCTCTGACCTCTGGCATCAACAAGGCATTTCCGCCCACAGAACTTCCGCTCACTGGATGTTTTTTCTTTTTTGGACCATTCTCTGTAAACCCTAGAGATGGTTGTGCGTGAAAATCCCAGTAGATCAGCAGTTTCTGAAATACTCAGACCAGCCCTTCTGGCACCAACAACCATGCCACGTTCAAAGGCACTCAAATCACCGTTCTTCCCCATACTGATGCTCGGTTTGAATTGCAGGAGATTGTCTTGACCATGTCTACATGCCTAAATGCACTGCCGCCATGTGATTGGCTGATTAGAAATTAAGTGTTAACGAGCAGTTGGACAGGTGTACCTAATAAAGTGGCCGGTGAGTGTAGATCTCTGTTTGCTGTCATTCTATAGCAGTGATGGCGAACCTATGACACGTGTGTCAGCACTGACACGCGTAGTCATTTTTGGTGACACGCGGCCGCCCAGCACCCGCTGTCCGCTCCCCTCCCTGTGTAATGTGCTGCCCCTGTGTAATGTGCTACCCCTATGTTAATGTCCCGCCCCCGTCCCTGTGTTTCTGCTCCCTGCTTACCTGTCCGGCGCCGCATTGGTCTGCCCACCATCTGCAACTCCTCCGGCTCCTCCAGGCTGCAATGCACGCTGCTCGTCACGTGACTGAGGCAACCTGACGTCAGGTCACGTCAGTCACATGACCCGAGGCGCACGGTGCAACCTGGAGGAGCCGAGCCGCCATTATCGTCAGACCTGCAGTAAAGCTACAGGGAAGAAGACATCACTTGGTAAGTATATAAGTTTATTATTATATTATATTTAAAGGGAGGGCGCTAGGGGTATTTTAGTAGTAAAGGGAGGCGGCTAGGGGTATTTTAGTAGTAAAGGGAGGCCGCTAGGGGTATTTTAGTAGTAAAGGGAGGCCGCTAGGGGTATTTAAGTAGTAAAGGGAGGCCGCTAGGGATATTTAAGTAGTAAAGGGAGGCCGCTGCTGGACATGTTATTAATAAGGGGAGGCCGCTGCTGGACATGTTATTAATAAGGGGAGGCCGCTGCTGGACATGTTATTAATAAGGGGAGGCCGCTGCTGGACATGTTATTAATAAGGGGAGGCCGCTGCTGGACATGTTATTAATAAGGGGAGGTCGCTGCTGGACATGTTATTACAAAATTAGGTTTTTTCTAAAGGTGACACAGCACCCGAGTTATGCTCGGTTTTTTGGCGAATTTTGACACACCAAGCTCAAAGGTTGCCCATCACTGTTCTATAGAAAGCTTCTGCGTTTACTTCCAGTGGAGAGAAATCTGACCCTGGTCTCTCAGGTGCATGGCTTGTTATATCACACAGGTGCACGGCTCGTTATATCACACAAGTGCATGGCTCGTTATATCACAGAGACTAATTTGAGCTGTTTGATTTAACGAGCCATGCTCCTGTGTGATATAACAAGCCGTGCACCTGTGTGATATAACGAGCCATGCGCCTGTGTGATATAACGAGCCGTGCACCTGTGTGATATAACGAGCCGTGCACCTGTGTGATATAACGAGCCGTGCACCTGTGTGATATAACGAGCCGTGCACCTGTGTGATATAACGAGCCGTGCACCTGTGTGATATAACGAGCCGTGCACCTGTGTGATATAACAAGCCGTGCACCTGTGTGATATAACAAGCCGTGCACCTGTGTGATATAACGAGCCGTGCACCTGTGTGATATAACGAGCCATGCACCTGTGTGATATAACGAGCCGTGCACCTGTGTGACCAGGGTCAGATTTCTCTCCACTGGAAGTAAACGCAGAAGCTTCGTCTAGAATGACAGCAAGCAGAGATCTAGAGAACTGTGAGGAATGGATAGATAAAGTATATTGGAAAAATGTATAACTTTTCATTATACAAACAACAACATTAATTTGCAGAAATGGGAAAACCCTTTAAGTCAAACCCCACAGTAGCTGCAACTCATTTTGGATAAAGTGAAATACGGCAGCAGCATGTAAGCCTTCACATTTTGCAGTGGCTTCCTGTCCAGCTCAAACTGTCATAAACGTGAAGTAGCCGTAATGTAACCGCAGGGAGAGGAAGGTTTTGTGGTTTCCTATTGTTTCTATTACCGCAGAAAGAATAATTGCATCTTAATAGCCATAACATGTTTTGGCATTAATAGCATTTTTTTCGTATTATTTTTATTGATTTTATTTATTTAGTTTTCTTTTACCTTATGTTATTATATAAGTGCTTTCCCTCGCCCACTTTTGACAGGTCAGTTGCTCTATCATTCCCATTTTGCAACCATTTTTGGTGTTAAAATAGGGTTTCTCTTTGACTTAAATGTGATTTGGTGCCAAGTTCCGGTCAAGTCCTGGTATGCAGACCAAACTTATCCCTGAAGTTCGACAGAACTCAACTAACCAGAATTTTGATAGATCCCCTCATTACCAGCAATAAGTTGACTTCAATAAGTTAATGCTTCAAGTAATATTATATCGCTGACCCCTCCATGCAGACTACTAGACACTAGGGGGACATTTACTAAGGGCCCAATTCGCGTTTTCCCAACGTGTTACCTGAATATTTCCGATTTGCGACGATTTCCCCTGAATTGCCCCGGGATTTTGGCGCACGCGATCGGATTGTAGCGCCGTATTTAAAACAAAAAATCTGTCACGGAGCTTGCACTTACCTTCACTCAGCCTAGCTTGGTGAACTCCAGCGCGTTCCGATGCTTTTCAGCGCAGCATCGCCATCTAGTGGACGGCGGAGGAACTACCATCATAAATCCCGTCCGGACCCGAATCCAGCACAGAGAACGCGCCGCTGGATCGTGAATGGACCGGGTAAGTAAATCTGCCCCACTGTGTAGTGCTATTAGGACATCCATCACTAAGAAGAGGGGAATTCCAAAATTTGGTAGATAGTTCACGCAGATTAAAATTAAAATATTCTAATCCCATAAATATCTACTTAATGCTAGAAATCATTTTCTAAGATGCAGAACTTCCTTCACTATCCTGTACAGAACAAACAATCTACCACATATACCATAGAGCTGCACTCACCTGGTGTCCGGAGAAGCTGCTCAGCCAGGAGGTAGAGGGGAGGAGACTATGTGTAGTACCGCACTGTCCAATAGGTAGGCGCTACTGTTCAGCCAGGAGATGGAGGGCAGGAGATTATATGTAGTACCGCAATGTACTGTAGAGGGGTGCTATTGCTCAGCCAATCTCTGCATGTGCTTCAGTAATCCACTGTTTACCATAGAAATGGATTCCAATCGATCTCTTATACTTCCAGGAAGACAAGAGTTTGATATTTCATTTGCTTATTCTTTATAAGTCCGGTACAGAATAACAGTAAATGATGAGAATCTGCCTCTTCCCTTATCACACATTTTCTTATGATCGCCTATTGGTGGCTCATGATTCCGATAGAGAGATTTCAAGATGTATCTGTCTCTACCCGTCTTCGTGGCTGCTCATGTCTGGATGCTCATCTGTTACAATTATCAAAAGTTCATCTTGAGCAGAAGAATTGTCCACCCCACCCCCACCCTGCGTCCCTGCTTTTATCATGATTAGGAATATAATATCTGCCAACCTAAATACTGTAACTATAGGCTTGTGTGTCTCAGAACATTCAGGGCTTCAAAACCGAATAAACAAAGAAACTAAGGTGTAAATATTTGTATAAATATAGCAGCTTTTGGACAAGTTTTTAATAAATCCCATCCAGTACACTCTCACTGTAAATGGCTGTGGTCTAGCCATTTACTGCAGCAATTATACAATGTATGTTCCCCCCCTGATTACAGGGGGGTCAGGGTGCTCGAATGAAGTGAGCGGAGGATGGCCGGGGGAAATTCCCAGAAAACTCTAAGGCAACCTGCACACGACTGTTGTCAAAATCGGCTGTGAAAAAATTGATGTAAATCGCGACCCCACCACCCGCTCTCACGGCACATCGCCACCCCTCTGGGCCGGGGAACACACCGCCGGGAGTCCATCGCAACGGGACTCGTGGCGAATAACACCGCGACGCACTCCCTGTCAGCTGGAACCCACGAACCCACGCAGTGTGAAAGGAGAGGCTCAGAGTCGTGAGCCCAGAGGAGAAGCATCGGAGGACGAGATGGGGCAATCAGACACCAGCTCCCAGCAGGGGGTAAGACAGACGATTAATTATAAAAAGCTAGCAAAGGGAGTGGCTAGGAGAATCACCCCTGGTATAAAGGCAGCTGTCTCTGATGCATTAGAAGAAACATTGCAGGGGATACAGGCAGAGGTGGATCAGCACTCTTCTCAGCTCACTGAGGCAGAATACAGAATATCTCTATTAGAAGATGATCTAGCGGCAGCAATGAACAAGTTAACAGCGGTCACCACAGACTAAGCTAAACTGGCAGAGAAACTGGATGACCTAGAGAACAGGTCGCGTCGGAGTAATTTACGAATGGTGGGGTTGCCAGAAACTATTCCTATTCCTCAATTGGCCCAGATATTTTCGGACCTCCTGCCACAACAACTCGGGCTACCAGGACCATACAAAGTAGAACGAGCGCACAGAATAGGCCCCCAGAGAGCACCACGGTCCCCCTCTACGCAAACATCAGGGAGGGAGGATCCACCACGCCAGGTCATCGCAAAGTTCCTGGACTATGAGGAGAAAGAGGCCATATAGCGAGCTTACAGAACTGCTAAGAATCCATAATGCAACTGGAAGTTCCAACTCCTCTACCCGGCCACGTTGAAAGTCACTCATCCAGATGGCACTTCATGCAGCTTCACGGACCTGGAGATTGCAGACACCACAATACAAGGCCTACAAGCATGGCGTGACCACATGAGGAACCGCCAAGACTCACCATTGACTGCTTCTGCCTCACGACAACGAGCATCGTCCCAGGAACATGTATCCCGGGACTCCCAACGGCCACCCAAGACCCCTCGTCGTGTATGATGCTCTCATAAAGAGGGGAATATCCAACAGAGACTTGCTGGACAAAGGAATCTACATTTTTGGTGGAGTTGCATCATTATCAGTTACTCATGAGCTGGCGGCGAAGCTTGTCTCTCATTTAGGAATATGTGGAAGCCACCGAGAGACTGTTCGTTATGCCCACCACGCTGTGCAGGGGTGAATATGCTCCTTATTTTATACTACGTTTTATTTAGTAATAAGGCATTGTTGATGTTTTTTTTGCTTTGGTTATGTATAATGTTTAACAGAAGACACAGACCACAACAGGGTAGAGATTGTAGAGATATAGAATCCCATAGCAACACAGTCCAGTTATTATGACTACAAAAATAATATCATGGAATGTTAAAGGGCTTAGGTCACCGCAGAAGAGGTCCATGGTTTTACGCCACCTTCACAAATTGAAGGCTGATGTGGCATTACTACAGGAGTCTCACCTGCTTAGCACAGAGACAGGCTTAATGAAAAAGTTCTGGGTAGCAGAGGCAAGGGGGGGGGGTTACATTTCTAGATGGAGGGGGGGGTTATTGTACTTATCAATAAATGCTCTAATATCACCTCCACACTATATAATTGTGCCACTCTGTGGCCTACCACATTGCTGCCACCTCCACACTATATAATTATGCCACTCTGTGGGCTCCTCCTCCTGCTGCTGATGCCACCTCCCCACTCTTTCATTGTGCCAATCTGTGGCCTACCAGGTTGCTGCCACCTCCACATTATATTATTGTGCCACTCTGTGTGCTCCTGCTGCTGATGCCACCTCCAAACTCTATCATTGTGCCACTCTGTGGCCTACCAGGTGCTGCCTCCTACATACTATGTTATTGTGCCACTCTGTGTGCTCCTGCTGCTGATGCCACCTCCAAACTCTATCATTGTGCCACTCTGTGGCCTACCAGGTGCTGCCTCCCACATACTATGTTATTGTGCCACTCTGTGGGCTCCTTCTGCAGCTGATACCACCTCAACAATCTATCATTGTTCCAATCTGTGGCCTACCAGGTTGCTGCCACCTCCCCACTATATGATTGTGCCACTATGTGGTCTCCTGCTGCTGCGAATGCCACCTCCACACTATATTATTATGCCACTCTGTGGACTCCTGCTGCTGCTGAGGCCACCTCCACACTCTATCACTATGACACTCTTTGGCCCACCAGGTTGCTGCCACCTCCACACTATATCATTGTGCCACTCTGTGGGCTCCTGCTGCTGCTGACCCCTCCTCTACACTATATCATTGTGCTACTCTGTGGGCTCCTGCTGCTGCTGATGCCACCTCCAAACTCTATCATTGTGCCACTCAGTGGCCTACCAGGTTGCTGAAACCTCCACACTATATCATTGTGCCACTCTGTGGGGTCCTGCTGCTGCTGGAGCCAATTCCACACTATATCATTTTGTCACTCTGTAGGCTCCTGCTCCTGCTGACGTGACCTCCACACTGTCATTGTGCCACTCTGCGGCCTACTTATGCTACTGGCAACTGACCACTGTCTCCCTGGAACACCCTGTGATTTCCATAATGCTGTTTTTACCCTCCACCGCTCTATGATGTTGCAACTATGTTTAGTTTTCCCCTTCATTTCATCTGTCAGAGGGAATGAAAGTCCTCAGGATTCATAGCCAAAAGGAGGAGTGAATACAGAACACAGAGGACATGCAAGTATCCCATTTACTGGACATCTCTGTTTTGGAGCCAATCCTGCTTGTTTTTGGCTTGAGCAATACTGATGAAGTATTATTGACCGATTGAAAGCAGACACTGACGGATGAAATGAAGGGCAAAATGATCGGTGACGTCAAAGCAGAATTACTGCCAACACCCTCTCCACTCTTCTGGGGGGTTTCTACATGATCACTGTTTAACAGAACAGGTTCTGTCGTAATCTATGGAATCATCCGATGTCAGTGTAAAAAGAATGCACTCTATGATGTTATAGTGGGATCTTGGCCCTCAGCTCGGTCCATTCGAGCTGGCACAGACGTTACCTTGTCAAGTGCACATGGAAGTGAAGAGTGAAGCGATTCTAAGAGCGGAGGCTGTCATGTGCGTGTCATACTAAAACAAAGCATTGTTTGAAGACCAAACCACGCTCCCTATGCATATTTAAGCATGGCACAATGTTCTACAGCACCCTACAGGCTCTCTGCAGCCAGGAAATACCTTTTTTAACGTGATTCCTCATGATTCGATTCGGGTTTTTCAAAAAATGTGGTGAATCGGGACAAACCGAATTTTAACAAATTCGCCCATCTCTAATTATGATGCTTTGAATGTCTGTAATGGGCTGTACTATACAAAGCATTTCCAATGAAACACATAAAGTTGTTTTGTATTGTATTGTATTTGGAACAGAAAACAAGTTGTACATGTCTCTGCCACAGGAAAGGATGTGGTCGCAATCTAATCTTAAAGAAGGCAACACATGTCAATAAAATGATAACATAAATTATCAGTCTGCAAACACATGGAAACAGAGGCTGAGAAGGGGTTAAACATCTGTGGTGGGTGAAGGTTCATAATCCTGTTGTTTTTCGTATGGATCTGGGTGTTCGCTTAAGGCTTTTTCAAGTCTGAAGGGGATGAATCTCAGGAAACTGTGTCTAAAATATTGACCCATACACATAAATGATTGGATTGATACAACTACTAAAACAAGCCAGAATAATAATAGTAACATAAACTATATAGAAGTAAAAGGTTTCTTCATCATACATGGATATTATTGGGTAGATGTAATACGGAGCCCAGCAGATGAAGAAACACAATATAACAGCGGTGATTATCCTGTAGGGTGGAGTGGCCCTCCCTTTGGGCTGTTATGAGGAAACTCGGTTTCGGGGAAGCTTTTATAGCTTGGGTCCAGCTGTTATACAAAGATCCAGTGGCTAGGATCATTACCAATGGCGTTCTATCAGAAAAAATCAAAATACAAAGGGGAACATGTCAGGGATGCCCCCTATCCCCATTACTTTTTAATATCTTCATGGAACCCCTGGCTGCTTTGGTGAGATCAAACCCAGGCATAGTTGGTTGTGGCTGCAAGAGTACGGTAGTTACTCTGGATTAGAAATAAACTGGAAAAAAAACAGTATTGCTCCCCATTGATGTATTTCCAACTGAGAACATGGGGGAATTGCAGGTATTGGAGCCACACTCAGCATTTGAGTATCTGGGGATACGGATCTCCGCTGACCTCAGTCGATACGCTGAATTGAACATCTTGCCAATGATTTAAAGAATAAGATCGAAAATATCAGTATGGGTCAAGCTGCCTTTGAGTAGAGCCGATAGAATAGGTCTTCTGAAGATGGTGGTATTGCCACAACTACTTTATGTGCTTTCAGCATCTCCGGTATGGTTGGAAGAGAAACTTTTCAGATTAATTGAGCGACTCTGTAATGATTTCATATGGGGGAGAAAACATGTAGGAATGAAAATTAGATACTTATACGGGACACAAGCAGAGGGAGGATTAACAATACCTAACTTTTGATTGTACTTTGTAGCAGCCAAAGTGCGCTTTATGACAAAATGGTGTAGAACAAGGGCACTTACACAGATTTTCAGAGAAACTAGGGGTAATATGCCCTTCCCAGAGGTCTGTGAATCAGGCCAACTGCTAGGGCGACTGGCACAAAATTTCCCGGTTTCTAAAATTATCAATGAATGCTGGAAGCGCCTTAGGAGGCAGGGGGTAGGGACGGGGTCATTGGAGTTCACCCCATTATGGAACAACAAAAATTTGAAGGAATTCTGGAAATTAACTGATGTACAAATTTGGAAGGAATTGGGGATCACGAAGGTGGGTCACATAATTAAAGATGGTACATTACTGTCCTATAGAGAATTGGGAACACTATATGGGGTGGGCAGAAGCACTTTTTTCCACTATTTGCAAATTGGGGATGCATTTAATAAGACACAGGACAAGAATCACTTTACTATCCATAGAGGTACATTGATAGATCGGATATTCTCCAACTGGAAGAGGAAGATGTCGGTCTCGAAAATACATAAAATATTAATTAGAGAAAACACTAAGGACACAGTATTGAAGAATGTCACACAGTGGGAGTTGGATGGTAGTCACCTCACACAAGATCAATGGAAGGGGACATATCAAAATGTGGCTCTTTCGTCACTAAACACGAACCACAGGATGATTCAATTTAATTTTATTCACAGGTTGTATTATACTCCAGTGAGCCTAAAAAAAATGGGGGTATATGAGGAATCCAAATGTCGACGCTGCGGGAACCCACATGCAGACATTATACATCTTAGCTGGACATGCCCAAAAATTAACACCCTCTGGAAAGAGGTGCACAAAATAATTGAGGACCGTTTGGGTTCTGGAATTGCTTTCTCTATGGAGACTCTCCTATTGAACCACTTACAGGTGGGACACAAGAGAGGGCTATCAAAGACCCAAAGGGCCACTATTTGTAGAATGACACTTATAGCTAAAGTTCTAATTGCAAAGAATTGGATGAAACCCCATGCTCCGACCTTAGTACTATGGGAAGCAGAACAGAATGGACCTCTGGGAGAAGATATGGGGGGCAGAAACAAGTTAAAACTTTTCCTCTGCTGTTTCCCTTTTTTTTTCCCCGGCAGGGGAGGGAGGGGTTTCTTCGGAAGCTGGGTGGGGTGGGGGGGATAAGGGTGGGTGCACTTTAGAGGCATTGAAAGGCCGAGATATCTATGTACCAATAATTCTACTTTTGGATATATATGTAGCAGGGTATGGTAGGTTAGACCTTACCCCACACACTGGGCCAGTTGGCCATGTATCTCTTGAGAATTGGAATTTGCCGAATATGAATGGAATGGTACGTTCTTCTTTGTATAATATATTTGTAAGCAGTAACTTTCTATATCTTGGATAGAATTTCTTCTTCTTAATGTGTTTTGTACACCTCTCTTTTTTTGGAAAAAATAAAAAAATGTTATAAAAGAAAAAAAAAAAGAGAAGGCAACACATGTCAATAAAATGATAACATAAATTATCAGTCTGCAAACACATGGAATCAGAGGCTGAGAAGGGGTTAAACATCTGTGGTGGGTGAAGGCTCATAATCCTGTTGTTTTTCGTATGGATCTGGATGTTCGCTTAAGGCTTTTTCAAGTCTGAAGGGGATGGATCTCAGGAAACTGTGTCTAAAATATTGGCCCATAAACACGTAAATGATTGGGTTGATACAACTATTAAAACAAGCCAGAATAATAACAGTAACATAAACTATATAGAAGTAAAAGGTTTCTTCATCATACATGGATATTATTGGCCACATGTAATATGGAGCCCAACAGATGAAGAAACCCAATATAACAGCGGTGATGATCCTGTAGGGTCTCTGAGATCTCTGGGGTCTCTTACTTTTTTTAAGTTTGCAGGCAATGGTGACATAACTGGTGACGATGATGAGGAAAGGGATCACAAACAGTATAAATAACCTCATTAGGTGAATGATCTTTGTTATCTCCTTGAAATGCAAATATTGAGAATCAAATAATAAGCACCATTCATTTACACTTAGAACTCGTGATACACATAAGTAAAACACTAATCCAGTCCACAGAAGACTCAATAGCCAAATAATTCCTGCAGTGATTCTGACTCGTTTCTGTGTCCTATGGACTTTAGCCCAAAATGGCCACATGACCGATACCCAGCGATCAACACTCATGGCCGTCAGGAGGAGGACACTGGCGCTCATGTTTATACAGAACAGAATAATGTTCACTGTGCAGAGAATCCCTGCTAACCATGAATATCGGTAAGCGTGAATCCACATGGCAACGCGCAGGGGGAGAGAAGCGCAGCACAGGAAGTCGGCGATGGCCAAGTGTAGGAACCACACGGAACTGATTGTCTTCTTCATCCTGAATCCGGCAATCCAGATGACTAATCCATTCCCGATAATCCCAAGGATGAAGATAATACTGTATAATGTAAATGACATCTTCTTTAGAATCTGGAACCTGGTCTGGAAATAGTCTTCAGATGACCTTACAAGACATGAGAGGGAAGATGTTAGGCTCATGAAGTATTTAGAGTTTCAAAAATACCTGTAAGTTTTTGCACAGTAGAATATACTTAGGCACCATTTTTTCATTCATATATTTTTGATTCAATGTTTTTGCAAGAAAACACCAGACGGTGACTAAAAACTGTGTAGTTAAAAGCGCGTTGGTCTTTTTACATGCTTCCCGTGATTTTCATGTATTTTTAATTAATTGGTAATACATTTTGTTGCATTTCGTTCATTTTTGAGTGCTAGAGAATTTCCTTCTTTACTTTGAAAACACCAGTAATGTTCCAGCTACAGATCGTGTGTAACTGATCTGTTTTCGCCACAGTTGGATGAAATGTGTCCTCATACTTAATCTGTGTAATATGGAAGGTTTGTCCGATATATCTTCCCTGTCTGCTTCCCACAACTGCCAAGAAGGAAAATGTATCCAAGCAAGTCTCTGATGGTGCAAACGCATTAACTTAAAAACCATTGTAATACTTCACACCCTAGAGCTAAAGATCTTCGTTTAAGTGCATTTTGACCAGTAAGTCCCTTTGTATGTAAATAATTTGAGCTCCTGTATGGAGTTGTCTTCTGTAGTATGTAAGCATGGTAATGCAGGGTCAGGGAACAGAATGGGGAAACAGATAGTCTTGATACTAAACCTCCTTCCCAGTTGTTCAATCCTAATTGCCCTACCTAATCTGAGTGGTAGGAGATGACTGGTCGTTGTTCCCTTCCTGAGGCAAAGTGAAAATACAGGGACCAAGACAAGACAATGCAACCAGAGAAGGATAGTTTCTAACTATGTATAAAAACCAAGAGGACAACGAATTACAAAATCACAAGGCAAATCTATAGTCAGAGAATCAAGCATAGTGCCGAAGATACCAGTATCAAACAGAATGATTTTTAATATAAGACTTTAGCGAGCAAAAAGTATTTGTGCACTAAACTTTTCTATGAGATGCCAGAGCCCTGGTCCAAAAGATCAGACAACATAAATGATAGTGGGGAGAGTTTCTTGGCATCACATCAGAATTAGTTTTATGCATATATATATATATATATATATATATATATATATATATATATATATATATATATATGTGCTGTATGCTCTGTAGGCTTTACGATAAATGAAAATTATATACAAAGCAAAATGTTCTAGAAGTGATTATAAGGATTTGTTCTTATAGTCTTGTCATTAGATCAGATATTTTTGGTGATCCGGCCCTGAATATCCAGTCTAATCCATTACACAGCACATCCTTCTATAGAGCAATGGTGAATTCTGTGAAGAGTCATCCATCCATAGGAATATAACCTGAAATGAAGAATCTGATGTCGATGTTGTCCCGGGTGGTCCCGCGACCCATGTCGCGGGCTCACCCGTGCCTTCTGTCCCCCGGCAGTGCGCCGCAAGCACCACTTACGTGCCCCGGCTCCTGGCGCATCTGCTTCAGCTTCGGCTGCTGCTGCTCAGCCCTCCTCGTGTGTGTGCGCGCTTCCCCAAAACCTAGGGAGCATAGCCTCCATAACCTCTAAGCCTGACAGATGTGAATGGAGTTTCATCTGATTTCCAAATAGGAAGAAGAAAAATACCAACATACCAGTTATAATAATCCGGATATCCAGTTGTATTAGGGGAGGTCAGGTTATCATCTGCAGGATCCATTCTGACTATTTACCTAAAAAATAGGTTAATATGATAATATCACAAAGATAAATATGTATTATGTTACGGCTAATATTGTTTTGCAAAATTAAAATTACTTCTTTTTAAATGAAGATTAGTGATGAGCGGATCCGTCAAAATTTCAGTTTAACGAATTGGGGAAAAGGTTTGGTCTTGACATCTGAATTGGAGCCGAAGTTTCTGACCAAAAAATGACTATAAAAGGCAGGTAGTGAGGGGGAGAGGGCTGCACAAAATAAAAGGGCAATTGCTCTAACAAAACAAGGCCAGAGAAAGTACCAAAAATAACATAAAAAAATAAAATTAAGAATTAAATAATTAAAAAAAAACTTAAAAACAAATAAAATGCTGTTGTTAATGTTATTACACTATAGGACACTCTGCGCTACAAGAAGAAATCACAAGACTCTCCTCTCACTGCGGTTGTAAAGACTATGGGGAACTTTTACTTACCTGTCCTGACGCGTTCCCTGAAAGTGCATTGTTCGTGTATAATGCGCTGTGCGGGGAGTCACTAAGATCGTGCACCTGATATCCTGCATGTGTCGCTTCCCCGCTCGGGTCCCCTAGTTCACCTTCTTCTTCCTGGTGCATGTAAGTGCATTGTCCGTGTATAATGCGCTGTGCGGGGAGTCACTAAGATCATGAGCCCGATATCCTGCATGTGTCACTTCCCTGCTCGGGTCCCCTAGTTCACCTTCTTCTTCCTGGTGCATGTAAGTGCATTGTCCGTGTATAATGCGCTGTGCGGGGAGTCACTAAGATCGTGCGCCCGATATCCTGCATGTGTCGCTTCCCCGCTCAGGTCCCCGGAGTTCACCTTCTTCTTCCTGGTTCATGTAAGTGCATTGTCCGTGTATAATGCGCTGTGCGGGGAGTCACTAAGATCCTGCCCCCGATATCCTGCATGTGTCACTTCCCTGCTCAGGTCCCCGGAGTTCACCTTCTTCTTCCTGGTGCATGTAAGTGCATTGTCCGTGTATAATTCGCTGTGCGGGGAGTCACTAAGATCCTGCACCCGATATCCTGCATGTGTCGCTTCCCCGCTCAGGTCCCCGGAGTTCACCTTCTTCTTCCTGGTGCATGTAAGTGCATTGTCCGTGTATAATGCGCTGTGCGGGGAGTCACTAAGATCCTGCACCCGATATCCTGCATGTGTCGCTTCCCCGCTCAGGTCCCTGGAGTTCCCCTTCTTCTTCCTGGTGCATGTAAGTGCATTGTCCGTGTATAATGCGCTGTGTGGGGAGTCACTAAGATCGTGCACCCGATGTCCTGCATGTGTCGCTTCCCCGCTCAGGTCCCCGGAGTTAACCTTCTTCTTTCTGGTGCATGTAAGTGCATTGTCCGTGTATAATGCGCTGTGTGGGGAGTCACTAAGATCGTGCACCCGATGTCCTGCATGTGTCGCTTCCCCGCTCAGGTCCCCGGAGTTCACCTTCTTCTTCCTGGTGCATGTAAGTGCATTGTCCGTGTATAATGCGCTGAGCGGGGAGTCACTAAGATCCTGCACCCGATATCCTGCATGTGTCGCTTCCCCGCTCAGGTCCCTGGAGTTCACCTTCTTCTTCCTGGTGCATGTAAGTGCATTGTCCGTGTATAATTCGCTGTGCGGGGAGTCACTAAGATCCTGCACCCGATATCCTGCATGTGTCGCTTCCCCGCTCAGGTCCCCGGAGTTCACCTTCTTCTTCCTGGTGCATGTAAGTGCATTGTCCGTGTATAATGCGCTGTGCGGGGAGTCACTAAGATCCTGCACCCGATATCCTGCATGTGTCGCTTCCCCGCTCAGGTCCCTGGAGTTCCCCTTCTTCTTCCTGGTGCATGTAAGTGCATTGTCCGTGTATAATGCGCTGTGTGGGGAGTCACTAAGATCGTGCACCCGATGTCCTGCATGTGTCGCTTCCCCGCTCAGGTCCCCGGAGTTCACCTTCTTCTTTCTGGTGCATGTAAGTGCATTGTCCGTGTATAATGTGCTGTGTGGGGAGTCACTAAGATCGTGCACCCGATGTCCTGCATGTGTCGCTTCCCCGCTCAGGTCCCCGGAGTTCACCTTCTTCTTCCTGGTGCATGTAAGTGCATTGTCCGTGTATAATGCGCTGAGCGGGGAGTCACTAAGATCCTGCACCCGATATCCTGCATGTGTCGCTTCCCCGCTCAGGTCCCTGGAGTTCACCTTCTTCTTCCTGGTGCATGTAAGTGCATTGTCCGTGTATAATGCGCTGTGCGGGGAGTCACTAAGATCCTGCACCCGATATCCTGCATGTGTCACCCCCCGCTCAGGTCCCCGGAGTTCACCTTCTTCCTCCTGGTGCATATAAGTGCTTGATCTTGTGACACAAATTGAAAGTTAAATCCCGCGCTCAGTCCGTATCGGTCGGATTGTCCAACGGACAGCCCCCCAATTTCTGACGCATGAAAGCAGCGCAGTTGCGCCACAATCTGATCGTGTACATCACAATCCCCAGTTAAATACCTGTCACAGCTGCGCAAATCCCAAAAATGGCAGGAAAAACTGTGATAGTGCATCCGTGGGCCCTTAGTAAATAAGCCCCTCTGGGTGTTCAGACCCAGTTATAAATAGATACAGTTAGTCACTGCTCCTTAGGAATATATACATATATTTATCACTGTTCTTCAAACTGCTGCACAATTATTACATCTCTATCTGTGCAGTCTCTTAGTGGTTAGAGAGTCAAATTAATCACTCACAGTTTTCTAGATCTCTGCTTGTTGTCATTCTATACAAAGCTTCTGCGTTTACTTCCAGTGGAGAGAAATCTGACCCTGGTCACACAGGTGCATGGCTCGTTATATCACACAAGTGCATGGCTCGTTATATCACAGAAACTAATTTGAGCTGTTTGATTTAACGAGCTGTGCACCTGTGTGATATAACAAGCCGTGCACCTGTGTGATATAATGAGCCATGCGTCTGTGTGGTATAATGAGCCATGCGTCTGTGTGGTATAATGAGCCATGCACCTGTGTGATATAATGAGCCGTGCACCTGTGTGATATAACGAGCCGTGCACCTGTGTGATATATAACGAGCCGTGCACCTGTGTGATATAACGAGCCTTGCACCTGTGTGATATAACAAGCCGTGCACCTGTGTGATATAACGAGCCTTGCACCTGTGTGATATAACAAGCCGTGCACCTGTGTGATATAACGAGCCGTGCACCTGTGTGATATATAACGAGCCGTGCACCTGTGTGATATAACGAGCCGTGCACCTGTGTGATATAACGAGCCTTGCACCTGTGTGATATAACGAGCCTTGCACCTGTGTGATATAACAAGCCGTGCACCTTTGTGATATAACGAGCCGTGCACCTGTGTGATATAACAAGCCGTGCACCTGTGTGATATAACGAGCCGTGCACCTGTGTGATATAACAAGCCGTGCACCTGTGTGATATAACGAGCCGTGCGCCTGTGTGATATAACAAGCCGTGCACCTTTGTGATATAACGAGCCGTGCACCTGTGTGACCAGGGTCAGATTTCTGTCCACTGGAAGAAAACGCAGAAGCTTCCTCTAAAATGACAGCAAGCAGAGATCTAGAAAGCTGTGAGGAATTGATAGATAAAGTATATTGGAAAATTGTATAACTTTTCATTATACAAACAATAACATTTATTTGCAGAAATGGGAAAACCCCTTTAAGTCAAGCTACACCACAGGAGCTGCATTTCAAAGCTTGTAAGCCTTCATTCACACATGGCAGTGGCTTCCTGTCCAGCTCAAACTGTCATAAAAGTGAAGTAGCCGTAATGTAACCGCAGGGAGAGGAAGGTTTTGTGGTTTCCTATTGTTTCTATTACCGCAGAAAGAATAATTGCATCTTAATAGCCATTAACATCTTTTAGCATTAATAGTATTTTTTTCATATTATTTCTATCTATTTTATTTATTTAGTTTTCTTTCACCTTGTGTTATTATATAAGTGCTTTCCCTCGCCCACTTTTGACAGGTCAGTTGCTCTATTATTCCCATTTTGCAGCCATTTTTGGTGTTAAAATACAGACCCTCTTTGACTTAATTGTGTTTTGGCGCCAAGTTTAGGTCAAGTCCTGGTATGCAGACCAAACTTATCCCTGAAGTTCGACAGAACTCAACTAACCAGAATTTTGGTGGATCCCCTCATCACCAGCAATAAGTTGACTTTGTCTTGAAAGAGTTAAAGTTTCAAGAAATTATATCGCTGACCACCTGACCACTCTATGCAGACTACTAGACAGTGCTATTAGGATGTCCATCACTAAGAAGAGGGGAAATTCCAGAATTTGGTAGATTAAAATAAAAACATTCTAATCCCTTAAATATCTACTAAATGCTAGAAATCATTTTCTAAGATGCAGAACTTCCTTCACTATCCTGTACAGAACAAACAATCTACCACATGTACCATAGAGCTGCACTCACCTGGTGTCCAGAGAACCTGCTCAGCCAGGAGGTGGAGGAGACTATGTGTACTACCGCACTGTCCAGTAGGGAGGCGCTACTTCTCAGCCAGGAGGTAGAGGGCAGGAGACTATGTGTAGCACCGCACTGTCCAGTAGGGAGGCGCTACTTCTCAGCCAGGAGGTAGAGGAGACTATGTGTACTACCGCACTGTCCAGTAGAGAGGCGCTGCTCCTCAGCCAATCACTGCATATGCTTGGGTAGTCCACTGTTTACCATAGAAATGAATTCCAATCGATGTCTTATACTTCCAGGAAGACAAGAGTTTGATATTTTATTTGCTTATTCTTTATAAGTCCGGTACAGAATAACAGTAAATGATGAGAATCTGCCTCTTCCCTTATCACACGTTTTCTTATGATCGCCTATTGGTGGCTCATGACTCGCTCTTTGATGAGAAGTCCGATAGAGAGATTACGAGATGTATCTGTCTCTACCCGTCTTCGTGGCTGCTCATGTCCGGATGCTCATCTGTTACAACTTATCACAAGTTCATCTTGAGCAGAAGAATTGTCCACCCCACCCCCACCCTGCGTCCCTGCTTTTATCATGATTAGGAATATAATATCTGCCAACCTAAATACTGTAACTATAGGCTTGTGTGTCTCAGAACATTCAGGGCTTCAAAACAGAGTAAACAAAGTAACATATTTTCATAAATATAGAAGCTTTTAGATAAGTTTTTAATAAATCCCATTTAGTATGTTCTTACTGGAAATGGCTTTGGTTTAGCCATTGGCAACTTTACTGCAACGATTATACATCGAATGTTCCCGCCCTGAATCCCGGGCAGTCAGGGTGCTCGAATCAAGTGAGCGGGCGATGGCCGGGGAAAATTCCCAGAAAACTCGTTTTTTAAAAGACCCAAATAAACTATTGATTTTGAAAAACAGTTATAACTAAGACTTGCTCTACATTTTGACAGAATGGATGCACACTAAGTTATTGTTCAGTTGCAAAATCATGATGGGCAAATTAATAATTGTATCATAGGAAACTTTAAAAATTCATCAAAGTTGCACCAGAGATAAGTAAGACGTGAAATAAAAAAAAACAGACGCAGTTACAAAAACATTGACACATATATGATACATCTGTCCCCAAATTTTTAAAGTTGTATTGCATAACCCCACCCCCAAAAGATCTCACACGGCAAGAACTAGAGGTCCCATGATGCACATTTCCCTTCCTCTCCCTTCATTAAAATTTTTCAGAATCTAAATTGAAAGTTATAATTGAGTAATTATTAAAAAATTGGAATTCTCTACTTAGCATTCGTAGTCATGCAGAGTTTCATTGATATGAGGTTCCAAAGGTTTCCATTATAAAATTCAGTATCTAAGCAGGGTCTGAACAAGCGTCTAAAAATTAATTGGTAAGAAAAAATAGAAATAATAAGGTGGAGAATTTACAACAGATCGGAGATAAGGTAATAGACCCCAGAAACGGTAGCCACAGAAGATTTAATAACAATTATATCAAATGATATTCCAGGGATATTGGGTTTGAAGAAATATGAGTGGAGAGGGCCCATAGACTTGGACCAAAAAGATCAGTAAAGACTTTATAGAGAAAAGAAAGTTGAAATAGGAAAACGGGAAGCTTCTATTATCTCCTGACTATGCAGCGTAAACAAGTATCAAGAGAAAACAATTTGGTCTTTTATGTTCCAAACTATATAAAACCCCTGCCGAGATTTTTGGAGAAGATGGAGAAGTTAAATCCTATTTTTTCTCTATTTGTTCTCTTTTTTTTTCTGGGGGGGGGGCAATGGAGGAGAAATGGGAGGAGAGTTAAGGAATGATTTTGAAGCCATTAGGGAAAAAGAAAGTCTAATGCAAAGGTTTAGGGGAAGGGGGGTTAAGGGTGTGGAGATATGCTGTAGGGGGTTTCTCTAGCCAGCTTCCATGATCCTAGTTTTGTGAGAAGGGAAAAGAGAATATGGGTCATGAAGAAATACAAATCACATCCTGGAATGTAAGGGGTATTACCTCACCTGCTAAAAGGGGAAAGATTTTGGCCCACCTCCAATGCTTCCCTTGCATTGGTTGTTCCTGGCCTTTATCCTTTCCTAATTCTGCGTTGATTTCCTGTTGTGATTCGGACCTGACCTTGATTCTGCACCTCTGCCGAGTCTGGATTGTGAATCTGTACCTCGACCTTGGCAAGTCGCACCTGTGGATCAACCTGGTGGCACCATGCCGCAGCAAGACCATCCTGATTTGCGGCGGGCTCTGGTGAGGACCTGGTGCCACTTAGACTCCGGTCCCAGGTGTTGGCTTGTGTTATCATCTGCGGTCGTCTAGGGGGTTCACTGACCTAAGTCCTGACACTGCCTCCTCCCTCAGGGATAGGGAAGAAGGCAGTGGCTTTGAAACTATTTGGAAATCAGTTGTGCATCCCCAGGTGACATTACCACTGCAAGATCTTTATATCTTAAGTAGGATCAGAGCCACCGGCCGGGGCTCACCTTCAACACCCATCAGCACCACATCCAGAAGACTCTCAGCTTCAGCCAGAGTTCTATGTGAGCCATGAAGGAAGTTGAAAGGCAAAACAAACTAGCAAGTAATAAGCTAATCAACATCTAGTTGTGGAGGGAAAACTATTGCTGTTAGCCATGTCTTTAGCCAGTCAAGGGTGTCCACTTTCACCGTTGTTTAATCTCATTATTGAACCTTTAGCTGGGAAATTTCACCAAGAGAAGATTTTTCCAGGGATAAAACTGGGAAGGAAATATCTATAAATGATTTTATTTGCAGATGATCTGGTATTATGTTTGGTTAATTAACCGGTTAAGGACCGGGCCCTTTCCTGTTTTTTCATGTCCATTTTTCACTCCCCACCTTCAAAAATCTATAACTTTTTTATTTTTACACGTAAAGAACTGTGTGATGGCTTGTTTTCTGCGTAACAAATTGCACTTCATAATGATGGTATTAAATAAAAAACGCATTTGCGCCATTTTCTTGTGGGCTTGGATATTACGTCTTTCACTGAGCGCCCAAAATGACATGTCTACTTTATTCTTTGGGTCGGTACTAGAGATGAGCGAGCACTAAAATGCTCGGGTACTCGTTATTCGAGACGAACTTTTCCCGATGCTCGAGTGCTCGTCTCGAATAACGAGCCCCATTGAAGTCAATGGGAGACTCGAGCATTTTTCAAGGGGACCAAGGCTCTGCACAGGGAAGCTTGGCCAAACACCTGGGAACCTCAGAAAAGGATGGAAACACCACGGAAATGGACAGGAAACAGCAGGGGCAGCATGCATGGATGCCTCTGAGGCTGCTTAATCGCACCATTATGCCAAAATTATGGGCAACAGCATGGCCATGACACAGTGACAGAATGAAGCTAGATAGCATCTAAAACATCCAATAATTGACCCTGACACTATAGGGGACTTCATGCAGAGGCAGCGGCAGCAGCGGCAGGCTAGAGAGTGGCATGGCGACATACCCTAAATGGACTCAGGCTTCAAACCAATGGGTGGCAGAGAGGAACCAAAGGAGGTGAGCAAGAAGCGCTCAAATAATATCGGTACATGATAAAAGTTTGCCAGTATATTTTGTGGATTACACAGCAGGGTGGCGACAAAGTTAACATGGAAGCCATGAAAACAACCCAAAATTCTGCCTGACACAGCTCGTTTGATAAGGGGACCATGTATGGAGGCAGTGAACTAGTAGTAGATTAAAGGTGCTGCAGTTAAAACTATGTTAGTTGGATCTTGGCATGGAGCTGGTGCTCCGCTGCCAGGCGAGCTTTCGCCAATCCAAGTCCCTGTCTCTAGGCTACTCCCCAAACAGCACTTCTAAGAACCTTTTGTATAAGATCAAGTGTAATAGCGTTCTTATAAGTTTAGGATATGGCAGGTAAAGGGAATGGAAACAGATGCGCATGAAGCGCTGAAATAATATTGGTAAATGATAAAAGTTTGCCAGTATCCTTTCTGGATTACACAGCAGGGTGGCGAGAAAGTTAACAAGTTTGATGTGGAATGCCCTGTAATAGCTCTTGGGCGGTGTGCCTTTTATCGGCTAGGCTCAGCAGTTTGAGCACCGCCTGCTGTCGCTTAGCGACGGCACTGCTGCTGTGCCTAGAGCTACCGACTGATGGCGCCATGGCCACGGATGGTAATTCGGAGGAGGAGGAGGTGGAGGAGGAGTGGGAGGAGGAGGAGGTATAGTAGGCCTTTAAGACCTGGACCGAGGTAGGCCCCGCAATCCTCTGCGTCGGCAGTATATCACCAGCCCCAGGGTCAGACTCGGTCCCAGCGTGCACCAAGTTAAGTGTAGTAGCGTTCTTATAAGTTTGGGATATGGCGGGTGAGGGGAATGTAAACAGATGCGCAAGAAGCGCTGAAATAATATTGGTAAATGATAAAAGTTTGCCAGTATATTTTGTGGATAACACAGCAGGGTGGCGACAAAGTTAACAAGATTGTTGTGGAATCCATGAAAACAACCCAAATTTCTGCCTGACACACCTCGTTTGATAAAGGGACGATGTACGGAGGCAGCTATATGGACGACTTTTGGAGGAAGCAATGGAGACAACGTGTGGAGGCTGCTATGGAGACAATTTAATTTGGATAGTGCCTGTATGTGGCAGTCCAAAAAAGTTTTCAAACCAGAGGAGCAGGTAGGTGGCCCTCCAGAAAAATGGAATAGATTGAGTGCCTGTATGTGGCAGTCCAAAAAAGTTTTCAAACCAGAGGAGCAGGTAGGTGGCCCTCCAGAAAAATTGAATAGATTGAGTGCCTGTATGTGGCACTCCCAAAAATTGTTTAAAACAGAGGACCGGGTCGGTGGCCCTCCAGAGAAATTAAATGCATAAAGTACTATAGGTAGAGCCAGTGGGCCCTGTCAAAAAATAGCCAGTTTCCTCTGCTTTACTGTACAAAGAGCAGGAGAAGGAGGAAAATGAGGAGGAGGAGGAGGAGTAGATAAATTATTCAGGTTGAGCTTCCTTCACCTGCTGGAGATTGGAAATTAGGAGAAATCCATGCTTTATTCATCTTGATAAGCGTCAGCCTGTCAGCGCTGTCAGTCGACAGGCGTGTACGCTTATCGGTGATGATGCCACCAGCTGCACTGAAAACCCGCTCGGACAAGACGCTAGCGGCAGGGCAGGCAAGAACCTCCAAGGCGTACAGCGCCAGTTCGTGCCACATGTCCAGCTTTGAAACCCAGTAGTTGTAGGGAGCTGTGTGATCATTTAGGACGATGGTATGGTCAGCTACGTACTCCCTCACCATCTTTCTGTAAAGATCAGCCCTACTCTGCCGAGACTGGGGACAGGTGACAGTGTCTTGCTGGGGTGACATAAAGCTGGCAAAAGCCTTGTAAAGCGTACCCTTGCCAGTGCTGGACAAGCTGCCTGCTCGCCTACTCTCCCTCGCTACTTGTCCCGCAGAACTACGCACTCTGCCGCTAGCGCTGTCAGAAGGGAAATACTGTTTCAGCTTGTGCACCAGGGCCTGCTGGTATTCATGCATTCTCACACTCCTTTCCTCTCCAGGGATGAGAGTGGAAAGATTTTGCTTGTACCGTGGGTCCAGGAGAGTGAACACCCAGTAATCGGTGCTGGAATAAATTCTTTGAACGCGAGGGTCACGGGATAGGCAGCCTAGCATGAAATCTGCCATATGCGCCAGAGTACCAACGCGTAAGAATTCGCTCCCCTCACTGGCCTGACTGTCCATTTCCTCCTCCTCCAACTCCTCCAATTCCTCTTCTTCTGCCCATACACGCTCAACAGTGAAGGACTCAACAATGGTCCCCTCTTGTGTCTCGCCAACATTCTCCTCCTCTTCCTCCTCATCCTCCTCCACCTCCACCTCCTCCGATATGCGCTGAGAAACAGACCTAAGGGTGCTTTGGCTATCAACAAGGGAATCTTCTTCCCCCGTCTCTTGTGAGGAGCGCAAAGCTTCCGACTTCATGCTGACCAGAGAGTTTTTCAACAGGCCAAGCAGCGGGATGGTGAGGCTGATGATGGCGGCATCGCCACTGACCATCTGTGTTGACTCCTCAAAGTTACTCAGCACCTGACAGATATCAGACATCCACGTCCACTCCTCATTGTAGACTTGAGGAAGCTGACTGACCTGACTACCAGTTCTGGTGGAAGTTGACATCTGGCAGTCTACAATCGCTCGGCGCTGCTGGTAAACTCTGGATAACATGGTCAGTGTTGAATTCCACCTCGTGGGCACGTCGCACAACAGTCGGTGAGCGGGCAGTTGGAGGCGGCGCTGCGCTGCCCTTAGAGTGGCAGCATCTGTGCTGGACTTCCTGAAATGCGCACAGATGCGGCGCACCTTCGTGAGCAAATCAGACAGATTGGGGTATGTCTTGAGGAAACGCTGAACTATCAGATTTAACACATGGGCCAGGCATGGCACATGTGTCAGTCTGCCGAGTTGCAGAGCCGCCACCAGGTTACGGCCGTTGTCACACACAACCATGCCTGGCTTCAGGTTCAGCGGTGCCAGCCACAGATCAGTCTGCGCCGTGTAATAGTTCTTGGGCGGTGTGCCTTTTATCGCCTAGGCTCAGCAGTTTGAGCACCGCCTGCTGTCGCTTACCGACGGCACTGCTGCTGTGCCTAGAGCTTACGACTGATGGCGCCATGCCCACGGATGGTCGTTCGGAGGAGGAGGTGGAGGAGGGGTGGGAGGAGGAGGAGGCATAGTAGGCCTCAAACACCTGGACCGAGGTAGGCCCCGCAATCCTCGGCGTCGGCAGTATATGACCAGCCGCAGGGTCACACTCGGTCCCAGCCTCCACCAAGTTAACCCAATGTGCCGTCAGAGATATATAGTGGCCCTGCCCGGCAGCAGTCGTCCACGTGTCCGTGGTCAGGTGGACCTTGTCAGAAACGGCGTTGGTCAGGGCACGGATTATGTTGTCTGACACGTGCTGGGACGGCACATCGGGAAAAGTAGTGGCGGCTGGGGACCGAATACCGAGGGGCGGCCGCCGCCATGAGGCTGCGAAAGGCCTCGGTCTCTACTAGCCTATTGGGCAGCATCTCCAGGCTTAGCAATCTGGAGATGTGCACATTAAGGGCTTGGGCGTGCGGGTGGGTTGCACTATATTTGCGTTTCCGCTCCAGCGTCTGGGGTATGGAGAGCTGAACGCTGGTGGATGCTGTGGAGGATCGTGGAGGCGACAATGGGGTTTTTGTGGCAGGGTCCTGGGCAGGGGGCTGACTATCAGCTGACACAAGGGAAGGAGCAGTGGTGTGCACGGCCGGAGGTGAACGCGCTTGTTGCCACTGAGTGGGGTGTTTAGCATTCATATGCCTGCGCATACTGGTGGTAGTTAAGCTAGTAGTGGTGGAATCCCTGCTGATCCTGGTTTGGCAAATGTGGCACACCACAGTCCGTCGGTCATCCGGTGTTTCCTTAAAGAACCTCCAGACTTCTGAAAATCTAGCCCTCGCCGCAGGAGCCCTCGCCACGGGAGCTTCACTAGTTGACACATTTGGCGCTGATGCACCAGCTCTGGCCCTGCCTCTCCGTCTGGCCCCACCACTGCCTCTTCCAACCTGTTCTGGTCGAGGACTCTCCTCCGTCTCAGAAGCACTGTGTTCACCCGGCCTCTCAACCCAGCTTGGGTCTGTCACCTCATCATCCTCCGATCCCTCAGTCTGCTCCCCCCTCGGACTTCCTGCCCTGACAACAACTTCCCCACTGTCTGACAACCGTGTCTCCTCATCGTCGGACACCTCTTTACACACTTCTTCCAGTACGTCAACAAGGTCATCATCACCCACAGACTGCGACTGGTGGAAAACCTGGGCATCGGAAAATTGCTCATCAGCAACCAGACAAGTGGTTTGTGACTGTGGGAAGGGTCCAGAAAACAGTTCCTCAGAGTATGCCGGTTCAAATGGCAAATTTTGCTGGGAGGGGGCAGACTGGGGGGGAGGAGGCTGAGGTGCAGGAGCTGGAGGAGTGCCGATTTCGGTGACATGGGTGGACTGCGTGGAAGACTGACTGGTGGAAAATTGCTCAAAGCATTGTCGGCAATCCACGACATCACCTGTTCGCACTGTTCTGGCCTCAACAGTGCTCTACCACGAGTCCCAGTAACTTCAGACATGAACCTAGGGAGTGTAGGTCTGCGGCGTTCCCCTGCTCCCTCATCAGCAGGTGGTGTCTCACCCCGCCCAGGACCACGGCCTCTGACCCCTGCAGTAGTTGGACGCCCACGTCCCCGCCCTCGTCCTCTACCCCTAGCCCTCGGGTTAAACATTTTGAAAATGAGAGTTATAACTTGAATTTTTTTTTTAACTTTTTTTTTTGTTTTTTTGGTTTTTTTTTGTGTTTTTTAGTTTTTAAAACCAAACGATGCTATCCTATTGCTATGGCTATTTTATAGCCAAGTATGAAAGCACACTGCTATGCCAGATGAGATGACGCTGAGTTATGAAAAAAATAAACGTAAAATAAAAAAGGAAATGGCAGACTGTGCCTAATTGAAATACAACCCCGGGCCCTAATAAATTTTCCCACTTCGGTCTTTGCGATGGATATGTGCGTCACTAAAACACAGTGGTCGCAAGTCTGACTCCAAATTGCTCACAATTTGCTAGTAGATGCACTGCAACAACTACAGCCACCAGCAGATCAACCAGAAATCAAATATATATAACGCTACTGTAGGCGTAATTAAGCCGTTTGTATTCTCCTATGGCTATTTTCTAGCCAAGTATGAAAGCACACTACTATGCCAGATGAGATGACACTGAGTTATTAAAACAATAAACGTAAAATAAAAAGAAACTGGCAGACTGTGCCTAATTCTACTCAAACCCCTAATAAATTTTCCCACTTTGGTGTTTGAGGTGGATATGTGTGTCACTAAGAGCTAAACACAACGGTAGCAAGTCCCCCTGCTAATTCCTCACAATATGGTACTAGCTGCAAATAAAAAAAAAAAAAATTATAACGTTATTGTAGCCCTAAGAAGGGCTGTTGGGTTGTTGTAGAATCACTCCTGCCTAACACTATTCTAATAGAACAGCCTAACGCTTTCCCTGACCAGCAGCAGCTCTCTCCCTAGCGGCATCCAGACAGAGAATGATCCGAGCAGCGCGGGCAGCGGCTAGTCTATCCCAGGGTCACCTGATCTGGCCAGCCAACCACTGCTATCTACGTGTAAGGGTACCACGTCATGCTGGGTGGAGTGCAGAGTCTCCTGGCTTGTGATTGGCTCTGTTTCTTGCCGCCAAAAAGCAAAACGGCGGGAGCTGCCATTTTCTCGAGCGGGCGAAATACTCGTCCGAGCAACGAGCAGTTACGAGTACGCTAATGCTCGATCGAGCATCAAGCTCGGACGAGTATGTTCGCTCATCTCTAGTCGGTACGATTAAGGGGATACCAAATTTGTATAGGTTTTATAATGTTTTCATACATTTACAAAAATTAAAACCTCCTGTACAAAAATAATTTTTTTGATTTTGCCAACTTCTGGCGCTAATAACTTTTTTATACTTTGGTGTACGGAGCTGTGGGTGGTGACATTTTTTGTGACATTTGATAATATTTTCAATGATATAATTTTTAGGACTGTACAACCTTCTGATCACTTTTTATAGATTTTTTTAGATTTTTCAAAATGGCAAAAAAGTGCCATTTTCGACTTTGGGCGCTATTTTCCGTTACGGGGTTAAACGCATTGAAAAACCGTTATCATATTTTGATAGATCGGGCATTTTTGAATGCGTCGATACCTGATGTGTTTATGATTTTTACTGTTTATTTATATTTATGTCAGTTCTAGGGAAAGGGGGGTGATTTGAAATTTTAGGTTTTTTTATTATAATTTTTTTTTTTTAAACTTTTTTTTATTTTTATTTATACTATTTTTCAGACTCCCTAGGGTAATTTAACCCTAGGTTGTCTGATCGATCCTATCATATACTGCCATACTACAGTATGGCAGTATATGGGGATTTTCTTCCTCATTCATTACAATGTGCTATCAGCACATTGTAATGAAGGGGTTAAAACGAAATAGCCTCGGGTCTTCGGAAGACCCGAGGCTACCATGGAGATGGATCGCCGCCCCCTGATGACGTCACGGGGAGCGGCGATCCCAGGTAAGATGGCGGCAGCCCACGCTGTGAAAACACCCGCGATCGGTGCTGCAATATGCAGCAAAGACTTACCGGCTATGGAGAGGGCTCAGCCCGTGAGCCCTCTCCATGAAGCGCGACGCGACCGCCGCCGTGAATACACGGCGGGCGGTCGCGAACTGGTTAAATGAAGGATATTAAACATATTAGATATCACCACTACCCAAAATGTCTGATCTATCACAATATCAAAAATATTTTTTTTAGAAGGTAAATGTGTAATTGAGAAAAAAATACCAAAATGTCCAAATTTAACATTTTTTTTTACAATTTTTTTACATTTCAAAAATTTTTGTAATAAACAAGGAAAAAAAAAACAACTAAAGAACTGATTTTAATAAAAAGTTATTTAATGGTTAAAAAAATATTATTTTGCTATTTTTTTATTATGGCAGATATTTAGACATAACACAAATATATAAATGGGATATTTCCAGGATTATACTATAGTTAGATTTTTTTTCAAGCTTCCCAGTACATTGCATGGAATATAAAAAGGAAGGAAGTACAGATAAACAAGCCTCATATAATTCTGTAGATGAAAAAAAAATGAAAGTTTTGGCTTTTGAAGTGAGGGAAGTGGAAAATGGAAAAACTAAGAAGAACCTGATCCTGATGGGGCCGAGGGAAACAGTACTTTTTCCAAAAATGTCCCCACCTTATAAGTTAAAGTAATTAGTTTATTTAATAATATTTACCATAAACATTAATCTTCCATTCTGCAAAAGTGGGAAACTTTACTCGCCCATTGAGATGGGGATTGGGATTTGGGTGTCTTGTGGGAAGTGAGGGAAGCTGCTCAGGGCTCAATGCCGTTAGCTGATGTTACAACCAGGAAGTACCCACTTAGTAGTATAGTAAATGGTGATAGAATGACCTTTTCAACAGTTTTTATTAACCTTTTTCTGAGTGCATTGAAATAGTGGAAATGTGTTGATTTGAACTATTGGATGCTATTTTTTGTTACTGAGATGTAGCGATACCATATATGATATTTGTTTGATTTGTTTTTAGATCATTTCTAGGAAAAATGGGTGATTTAAACTTTAAGGTTTCTATTTTTTTTTTATAATTTTAGTGCATTTTTAGATCCCCAGGATCTTTTAACCCTAGGGCAGTGATGGCGAACCTTTTAGAGACCGAGTGCCCAATCTACAACAAAGACCCACTTATTTCTCGCAAAGTGCCATCACAAAAATGTAATTTGTGATTTATACTCTTTTCTCTGTCACAGTTTTCATTGATACTAGCACTCTGAGGACACAAAGCAGAAAATAGTCCCAGGTAGAGCTGTCACTAAAATAGCTCTGTGCACAGCAAGTCCTGGGCTGTCTGGGACTGCAGGGAGATACCTGGAGTCCTCTCTGGTGATGGCCTGAGTGCCCGCAGAAAGGGCTCCGAGTGCCACCTCTGGCACCAGTGCCATAGGTTAGCCATCACTGCCCTAGGGGGTCTGATCACTCCTACCTTATATTGTAATATTACAGCAATGTCTTACTAGGGAACTGTAACAATTTGCACAGGACCAAATTTTACAAATTTTGCTAAATGACAGTTCCTGGAGACTCATATACAACTCCAGGATATAACAGGAGCTGATTGCTGGACCTTGATGACGTCACGAGGAGTGAAAAAATCAAACTGATATCTGCATGTGGATGTAATGTAATCTAATGTGTAATGTAAAATACTATGACTTTGTCTCAGACTTCATGGAAAGGCTGTCACATGGATCACATCTCATAAGACGTGGTAGGGTGTTCTTGTGGTATCTGATTTCTCTAGTGCAGTGATGGCAAACCTTTTGGAGACAGAGTGCCCAAACTACAACATTTATACGTCGCAAAGTGCCAACATGACAATTTAAGTAGTAACTTATTGATCCCTGCTGTATCACAGGTTTCAATTGTATTGGCGCCCTGAGTTCACCAATACAATAGAAAGATAATGGGGAAATTTGGATTGTAGCTTCCCACGAGGGTCCCCTGAAGAGGAAGAATCAGAGGACCCAGAGCAGGAGCTCCAACAACAATCCATCTCTATCCACACCTTCCCGCTCCTCCTGTAGTACTGGCAGCCTAGGATGTTGCTTTAAAATGGCGCTGAGCATGGCATGTGGTCTTGGACCACAGGAGGAAGCTTTGGGTCCTGTCTGGCAAACTCTCTATTGGCGTGAAGGCCTGGGTGCCCACAGAAAGGGCTTTGAGTGCCATCTCTGCCACCCGTGCCATAGGTTCGCCACCACTGCTCTAGTGGGATCATTGAGCTCCAGGCCCAGCTGAGACAGCAGTGAATCTAACTACACAATGTACATGGGTACAAGTCCAAGTGTGATACTTAGCAGCTTTGGTCCAGAGTGCCAACACCTTATTATTGTGTTCCATACTAAGAGACACTAAATTTCATTTTTATTTTTTCCTTTTTTACAGCAAAATATCAATTTCTATACCACTTAAACATTTAGCCAACGTTGCAATGGAATATTTTAAATTAAAGCAAATCCACATGTTAAATTGGACCACTCACAGCGAAGACTTAAATCCCATTGAGAATCTTTGGCAAAAACTTGAAAATTGCTAATCGCAAAAGTTCTCCAACCTATTACACTGAGCTAAAATCCCGCCTCTAGATGTGCAGAGCTATCCCCTCAGCAGACTTGTTATGGCTTCTAAAGTATTCCAAGGGGTCGGAAGACACATAGGAAAGCCACAAGTTTGAAAAAACTACTATAATTTCCCATACACATCACATCACATAGGAAAATGTTTTTGAAAAGGTAATGTCCAAGGGTATGAAGTCTTAATATTTTATAAACTACTATCATAAAAGGGTTAAATATCTTTAGTGGGGGCAAAATCACAATTCCCTTGTTCTCCACAGGGATTATCAGGATGTTCACTTAATGCTCTTTTAATTCTGAAGGGGATGAATCTCAGGAAACTGGGTTTAAATTCTTGGCCCATGAGAACGTAAATGACTGGGTTGATGCAACTGTTAAAGCAAGCCAGACCGGTAACGATAAGAAATTGGAAGCTTTCTCCAGGTTTGTAATTGGGGGTCAGTGGGTAGATGTTATATGGAGCCCAACAGATGAAGAAACCCAGTATAACAGCGGTGATGATCCTGTAGGGTCTCTGAGATCTCTGGGGTCTCTTACTTTTTCTAAGTTTGTTGAAAATGTTGACGTAACTGGTGACGATGATGAGGAAAGGGATCACAAACATTATAACTAGACTGATGAGATTAATGGTAAAATTATTACTCTCTTGATTATGATAAGCATAAAGAAACATTAAGTAAAACGTTATTCCCGTCCATATAAGACTCATCACCCAGATAATTCCTGCAGTGGTTCTCACTCGTTTCTGTGTCCTATGAACTTTAGCCCAAAATGGCCACATGACCGATACCCAGCGATCAACACTCATGGCCGTCAGGAGGAGAACACTGGCGCTCATGTTTAGATTAAGAATAATAATATAGAATGAGCAGAAAATTAGTGATGAAAATGTTCGGCACGCGTCAGTGGAAGCCAGAAGTGCAATTATTAGAGGGATGGAAGCGCAGCACAGGAAGTCGGCGATGGCCAAGTTGAGAAACCACACGGCACTAATTATCTTCTTCATCCTGAATCCAGCAATCCAGATGACTAATCCATTCCCGATAATCCCGAGAATGAGAATGATGCTCAATAATGGAATTGCCACCATCTTTGAAATGGTTTTCTCATTAGATCCATTGTAAAAAATTGTATTGTTTGTCTCATTGACTCCATAAAGTAACCTAAGAAGACATAAGGGTTGAAGTTGGGTCATAAAGAATTTATTTCCTAAATGTCAAGTCAGTCCCCGGGTTATGTACAAGATAGGTTCCATAGGTTTGTACTTAAGTTGAATTTGTATGTAAGTCGAAACTGTATACTTTCTAATTGTAAAAAGACGAAAAAAAAATTTGCACCATTGACAATTGTAGTTTAAATTTTTTTTTGCTGTTATTGGAGCAAGGATTAGCAATAAAGCTTCATTACATACACCTTAGAGCTGATCATTGCAGCCTGGGACTATAGTAACATCCAGAGAGCTTCACCAGAGGTCACAGTGGGCAGAGAGGACCCTCTGTATCTAGGGTTCATCTGTAATTTGGGTGTCCTTAAGTAAGGGACCTCCTCTACATGGAGAAAAGGCAGTAAAACCAGTGTAATATTATGATTCTAATTCACCTCTATCCAAGAACTGGAGGTCCCAAGGTGCATTTTCTCTTTCCCTTCCCCTTTCATACTTCTTTCATGAAAATTTTACAGAATCTAAACTACAGACCAGTAATTACATACATACCAATCTGCATTGAAATCATTTTCAGGATTCCAAATTTCTTTCCTCGTGAATCTAAAAATAAGTAGATAAAAATATAAACAAGTAATAGAAATAATAAAATGTTGAAATAAAAAGGATTATTAATAATGTAATATACCCCACATGACAGCGCAGTAGATGGCGGTGTTATTTTATTGTACTCCTAAATACTTAAAAGATATTATCTTTTTACTATCTAACAGTCATGTATCTCAGTCTTATCATCTATCTATAAAATTAATCTGAATTTATCTTTCGAAATTGGCACATCCTTTCTGATGCCTTTCCCAATGTTCCAGAATTTAAAGTAGAATCATAATAAACCAGGGACACATACTCATATTATACTTAGGCATAGATGATTGTTAGCCATGGCCTCCTTCACTCTAAAATCAACTTTTATAATTATGCTAATCATCATCTTGTATAATTTTATGATGATATCTTGGGAGTGTTACCACAAAGGAGCACATTTACTTACCCGACCCTGCGCGATCCATGAGGTGTGTTCCCCGACAAGAATGTACATCTGCCACGATTCACTAACAGCATGCGCCCGATATCCTGCATGTGTCGCTTCCGTGCTCAGGTCCGACAGACTTCACCCTCTTCTTCCTGGTTTATGTAAGTGATTGGCTTAGTCCCGTGCTTAGTCCGAATCAGTCGGATCATCCGACGGCTCCCCCCCCCTGATTTTTGTAGTATTAAAGCCGGCGCCGATGCGCCAAAATTCAATCGCGTGCACAAAAATCCCCAGTTGAATGCGGCGCAAATCGAAAATCGTCTGAATTTCCGCGGTCCTCTGACCCTTACTAAATGAGCCCCATAGTCTCCATGTGCTTTAAAACCCCCTATGACTCCTGCCTGCTGCATCAACAGAGGGAGGGGGAAGTGCTTAGGGAGCAGAGGGAGGGTGAGAAAGTGTAACAGCCTGTGAAGGTGCAGCACAGAAGGGCAATAGTATAATGCAATTAAAAATACTACCAACACTTCATACATACAGTAAAGTGTGTGTACAAACACAAAGTTATGAATTAGTATATAATAGGTATAATGAGTGCAATAAGATCTTTACTTGTTCATTAAAGTTGTGTATTGATAGTGTACGTGTGTTAAAAACAATGCCAACAAGGGTCATGAATGAGCTCCATGTCGTTACGGATGATGGAGCAGCAAGCGTGTAAACAACCCACTATACGTGCGTGAACCGTACAGTGGAACAAAAATTGAGCTAGAAAAGATGCCCAAATGAATCATTATGTACATAGATAAAGTAGACTAAATCCATGGCCATTGTTGGGGATTTAAAATACAAAATAACCAAATCGGTATATGCACCCGAGTATTCATTTAAATATTAAGTCCAAAAGGGTGAGTACTGCTTACTAAGAGTCTCCTTTTGAAGACATAGGGACTTATTTACTAAGGGTCCATGGATCGCATTTCCAAAGGAATGTTCAAAGTTTTGGGGATTTGCACCACTGTGAGAGGTAGTTAGAAGGGGATTGTGTCGCACACGATTTTGGCGCTGCAGTGCCGACTTTTGTGCGACAGAAATTGGGGGCCGTCGGATGATCTGACTGATTCGGACTGAGCACAGAATTTAAGATTAAAATTGTGTGGCAACCAATGCACTTACATGCACCGGGCGCACAATGTTAATCCTGGCAGAGGACATTATCGTTGGACAATGTACTTTCGGGAACTCTTCCGGACGGGCAACCTGGTTACACATCACCATAGTACTATATGTCAATATGGTGCAATTTCCCACCCAATCCATACGCAATATCATACAAGATATGCAGGCTCTTTATTATGCTCAAAGTATTTCATTTGAGATCATTCTTAAAAGTGTATTGGTCTATAAATCAACAAAATATAGTGAAAAATCTGGAAGTCTACAACCAAAATAAAACCCAGCTGAAAGAGGAAGGTAACCAACTGATCTCAGTGAAAGGTCAATTGCGAGATGAAGGGAGATGCAATGGGACCAAAAAAATACAAACAAAATAAATAATCATAATCAAATACATAAGAAGGCCAAAAAGGGAGTTTAATTCAAGCAAAATAATATAAATCAATTGCATAAAAAGAGCAGTCACTACATCAGAAAATAAATTATTCAGCAGAATCTGGGGAATAAGCCTATATATAATTTTTAGTTTATAGTCTACATTTAGACTATAAGGTTTTAGAGTATTAAAGGTATTGGTCACTCCTGTACATAAGTTGTAGATAACTCCTGATAGTCCTTATGACTTAGAAGCACAGTAGATCCTCAGTGCTTCTTTCTTTACTCCTCAGTAGTCTGCTGAGTATACTCGAGTATAAGCCTAGTTTTTGTGCTAAAAACTTGAGACAACTAAAAAAATAAAGACAAAACTCACCTTTCTGACTTCACCTGTAGGTCCTCTTCTGTCTCCGATTCTCCAGTGCCACCTCCGGTCCTTCGGATTCTCTTCGGGTTCTTCCACTCCTCTTCGGGAAGTTCTGCTCATCTTCGGGTCCCCTCACGATGCCAGCAGCTCACAAACAATGACGTTGGCAAGCGGCTGACGTCAATCTCTGTGCCGGCCGTGCACGGAGACCCGTAGAGGAGCCGAAGATGAGCGGAATAATCCGAAGAGGACCGAAGGACCCAAGGCGGCACCAGAGCATCGGAGACAGAAGAGGACCTATGGGGGACGTCGGAAAGGTGAGTACAGTGTTATTTTTTTTTTCCTACTACAAGGGCTGGGCAGGCTGCATACTACAAGGGCTGGGCAGGCTGTATACTACAGGGGCTGGGCAGGCTGTATACTACAGGGGCAGGGCAGGCTGTATACTACAGGGGCTGGGCAGGCTGCATACTACAGGGGCTGGGCAGGCTGTATACTACAGGGGCTGGGCAGGCTGTATACTACAGGGGCTGGGCAGGCTGTATACTACAGGGGGCTGGCAGGCTATATACTACAGGGGCTGGGCAGGCTGTATACTACAGGGGCTGGGCAGGCTGCATACTAGAGGGGCTGGGCAGGCTGTTTACTACAGGGGCTGGGCAGGCTGTATACTACAGGGGCTGGGCAGGCTGTATACTACAGGGGCTGGGCAAGCTGTATACTACAGGGGCTGGGCAGGCTGTATACTACAGGGGCTGGATAGGCTGTATACTACAGGGGCTGGGCAGGCTGTATATTACAGGGGCTGGGCAGGCTGTATATTACAGGGGGCTGGGCAGGCTGCATACTACAGGGGCTGGGCAGGATATATGCTACAGGGGCTGGCAGACTATATAGTACAGGGGGCTGGCAGACTATATAGTGCAGGGGGCTGACAGGCTATAAACTGAGAGGCTGTGACCAATGCATTTTCCACCCTCGGCTTATACTCGAGTCAATAGGTTTTCCCAGGTTTTTTGTGTTGAAATTAGGGGTCTTGGCTTCTACTCGGGTCGGCTTCTACTCGAGTATATACGGTATATCTCTTTCTAATCTCTACCCCCTCCCACTCCATGTCTCTGTCATTGTGGATGGACTGTGGGAAGAGAGAGAGGGTGACATCACAAGGACCACTTACAGCAGAGAGAGCAGCTGTGTGTGAACAGCGATCATTATACTGAGAAAAGGTAAATGCTGCAGATTTTGATGGAGGCAAAGGCACAGGTACATTTACTACATTCAGAGACATATCAAATAGAAGAGATTTAATGAAAAGTGGCCAAACTAAATATCCACCTAAACTCTTTGTGGCACATGTCAGCTAGCCAAATTGGTGTTTTTGCGCCATTTTTACTACTTTAATTCTGTTCTTTTTCAAGTATGGCTTGGTCTGCACCTCGTGCAGTGTGCCTTATGTATCTTTGTTTTCCAGATGTTCCGTTCGCCATTTTGCAGTTTTTGCGCCATTTTTGCGCCATTTTGCGCCAACTTTGGCGCAATTCTACACCTGGTCCAGGGCAGGTGCAAAGGAATTTTTTTTTTTCATGGACTCGATTTTAACATGTAAATTGGAATTATTTCACATGCTTTAACTGTTCAACAATTTGCACAGCAACCTCTTTAGTCAAATTTTTTTTTTATTGGTTACTTCTAGGGGTGAGGTCACACATATAGGTTTAATTGCGTTTTTAATGCATTTTGAAACTAATTACAGCAGCTGAGGAGGTGATTTGCCTTATTTCATTACTGTTAACATTTGCATTTACAAATATAAACGCCACATTAACGCATGTTGTAACATTGCATTTACTATGCGTTTTGTAAATTCAAATGTTAACAGCAATGTAATAAGGAAAATCCACTCCCCTCAGCTGTTGTAATAAGTTTCAAAATGCATTAAAAATGCAACATGTTAAATCCCAAATTAACAGGAGTGTCCACTCCTGTATATAACCCCCTCACGTGGCTTGTGTCCACTCCTGTATATAACCCCCTCACGTGGCTTGTGTCCACTCCTGTATATAACCCCCTCAAGTGGCTTGTGTCCACTCCTGTATATAACCCCCTCAAGTGGCTTGTGTCCATTCCTGTATATTACCCCCTCATATGGCTTGTGTCCACTCCTGTATATAACCCCTCACATGGCTTGTATCCTCTCCTGTATATAACCCCCTCACATGGCTTGTATCCTCTCCTGTATATAACCCCCTCACGTGGCTTGTATCCTCTCCTGTATATAACCCCCTCACGTGGCTTGTATCCTCTCCTGTATATAACCCCTCACATGGCTTGTATCCTCTCCTGTATATAACCCCTCACATGGCTTGTATTCTCTGCTGTATATAACCCCCTCACATGGCTTGTGTCCTCTCCTGTATATAACCCCCTCACGTGGCTTGTATCCTCTCCTGTATATAACCCCTCACGTGGCTTGTGTCCTCTCCTGTATATAACCCCCTCACGTGGCTTGTATCCTCTCCTGTATATAACCCCTCACATGTCTTGTATCCTCTCCTGTATATAACCCCCTCACATGGCTTGTGTCCTCTCCTGTATATAACCGCTCACATGGCTTGTATCCTCTCCTGTATATAACCCCCTCACATGGCTTGTATCCTCTCCTGTATATAACCCCCTCACATGGCTTGTGTCCTCTCCTGTATATAACCGCTCACATGGCTTGTATCCTCTCCTGTATATAACCCCCTCACATGGCTTGTGTCCTCTCCTGTATATAACCGCTCACATGGCTTGTGTCCTCTCCTGTATATAACCACTCACATGGCTTGTATCCTCTCCTGTATATAACCCCCTCACATGGCTTGTATCCTCTCCTGTATATAACCCCTCACATGGCTTGTATCCTCTCCTGTATATAACCCCTCACATGGTTTGCATCTTCTCCTGTATATCACCCCTCACATGGCTAGTATCCTCTCCTGTATATAACCCTCTCACATGGCTTGTATCTTCTCCTGTATATAACCCTCTCACATGGCTTGTGTCCTCTCCTGCATATAACCTCCTCACATGGCTTGTATCCTCTCCTGTATTTAACCCCTCACATGGCTAGTATCCTCTCCTGTATATAACCCTCTCACATGGCTTGTATCCTCTCCTGTATATAACCCTCTCACATGGCTTGTTTCCTCTCCTGTATATAACCCCCTCACGTGGCTTGTATCCTCTACTGTATATAACCCTCTCACATGGCTTGTATCCTCTCTTGTATATAACCCCTCACATGGCTTGTATCCTCTCCTGTATATAACCTTCTCACATGGCTTGTATCTTCTCCTGTATATAACCCTCTCACATGGCTTGTATCCTCTCCTGTATATAACCCCTCACATGGCTTGTGTCCTCTCCTGCATATAACCTCCTCACATGGCTTGTATCCTCTCCTGTATTTAACCCCTCACATGGCTAGTATCCTCTCCTGTATATAACCCTCTCACATGGCTTGTATCCTCTCCTGTATATAACCCTCTCACATGGCTTGTTTCATCTCCTGTATATAACCCTCTCACATGGCTTGTTTCCTCTCCTGTATATAACCCCCTCACATGGCTTGTATCCTCTCCTGTATATAACCCCTCACATGGCTTGTATCCTCTCCTGTATATAACCCCTCACATGGCTTGTATCCTCTCCTGTATATAACCCCTCACATGGCTTGTATCCTCTCCTGTATATAACCCCTCACATGGCTTGTGTCCGCTCCTGTATATAACCCTCTCACATGGCTTGTATCCTCTCTTGTATATAACCCCTCACATGGCTTGTATCCTCTCCTGTATATAACCCTCTCTTATGGCTTGTATCCTCTCCTCTATATAACCCCTCACATGGCTTGTATCCTCTCCTGTATATAACCCTCTCACATGGCTTGTATCCTCTCCTGTATATAACCCCTCACATGGCTTGTATCCTCTCCTGTATATAACCCTCTCACATGGCTTGTATCCTCTCCTGTATATAACCCCTTACATGGCTTGTATCCTCTCTTGTATATAACCCCCTCACATGGCTTGTATCCTCTCCTGTATATAACCCCCTCACATGGCTTGTATCCTCTCCTGTATATAACACCTCACATGGCTTGTGTCCTCTCCTGTATATAACCCCTCACATGGCTTGTATCCTCTTCTGTATATAACCCCTCACATGACTTGTGTCCTCTCCTGTATATAATCCCCTCACATGGCTTGTATCCTCTCCTGTATATAACCCCCTCACATGGCTTGTATCCTCTCCTGTATATAACCCCCTCACATGCCTTGTATCCTCTCCTGTATATAACCCTCTTACGTGGCTTTTATCCATGTGGATTTGATACATTTGCAACAAAAAGTCTCAAAAAGAAGCAAAAATTTGCGCCTGCCAGGACAGGAAAAACTGAACATGTATCACAAGTAATAAGACAGGATCATACATAAGGCGCAAAAACTAGCCACCAAATGTCTCTAAAATGCACCTCAGAGAGACCAAACTATGATACATTTGCCGCATTGTGTATCAGTAGTCGCTCACAGTCTCCTGCAATACGCTTGGGATTTTGGTCAATTATCCTGAAATAAGGGGTCCTGGCTACAAAAAATTGTTTGGAAAGAAGAAGTTGTTTGCGTTTGGATCTCGTGCTCTTTATATGTCAAGTAAATCACACTTTAAGTGGTCTCACCTAAGTACAGGAGACCACATGGACAATAAGTAATTTCTAAATTCTCACAGATGTCTTGTGCGGGGTTAAGGAATTAATTTTCCTATTAAAATGTCCCTTCTAATTCTTTTTATCCAGCGCCCCTTCTAAAGTATTTGTTGTATAACAATCCCCTTATTCTTTTTACACACTGTGCTGCCTAATCAATTATATACAATTTTATACATTTATACAACATTTATTATTTATGTATTTTATTAATTATATATTTATTAATTTACACAAAGTTTCTTCATATTATTTGATTCTATAATTAAAATAAGCCCCCATAAATTACAGAGATCTTGTCAACGAACCATTACCGCAACATGTAATCTGCTTTCCTTACAACCTCTTGCTGAGTGGCCTTCCAGCATGGAAAACATTAAAGCGGGAGAAGAACCCCAAAGTTTGCCGATTTTTTTGGCACAGTTGTATTTAAGTTGTAGATTTGCGACGTTCCTTGTGTCAAACAAACATCTACCAAAACAGAGACACTTTGCCATAGACTCTGCTTGTGACAAAGTCATTAGATGAAATTACATATTAAGGGGGGATATTAATCATAGGGGGTCTCAGGTTCGTCTATTTGTTCTTTTTCTTGTCTTATAATTTATGTTAGTTGTTGTTTTGCTTCATTTGTTTAGAATTGTCGCACAGGTGATTCATTTGCGCCTAATTTTGTGCTTAATTTGTTGCAAATTATTTCCCTACAAGGTAGATCTCATTAGTGACCAATAATGAAACAAGACTGAGAGAAGGTGACAGAAGGTTCAGGGCTTCATCTCTGCACATAAAGGGGGTCATTTACTAAGGGCCCGAATCGCGTTTTTCCGACGGGTTCCGCAAATGTTTCAGTTTTGTGCCGATTTTCCCAGAATTGCCCCGGGGTTTTGGTGCACGCGATCGGATTGTGGCGCCGGCGTGCACGCGACGGAAATCGGGGGGCGTGGCCGAACAAAAACCTGACGGATTCGGAAAAACTGCCGCATTTTTAAAAAAAAAGTGTCGCTTGACACGGTCTTACCTGCACCCAGCGTAGGACAGTGAACTTCAGCACAGCAGCGACATCTGGTGGACGTCGGAGGAACTACCTTAGTGAATCCCAGTAGAACCTGAATCCTCCGCGGAGATCGCGCCGCTGGATCGCGAATAGACCAGGTAAGTAAATCTGCCCCAAAGTCTCAGCTTGTACAATGTCTGGACCACATTGTGTGTAACTGCAGGGACTAAAAGTTACAGAGATGGAAAAAAAATAAATACATTTTTCCACAAATGAGTCTTTGGCTTTTTTATTATAATGTACAGGAAATGGCGTCTGATAATATTCTCAGATCTGTACAATAAGACAATAATCACTCCCAGAGATGATCCCATAGACAATAATCACTCCCAGAGATGATCCCATAGACAATAATCACTCCCAGAGATGATCCCATAGACAATAATCACTCCCAGAGATGATCCCATAGACAATAATCACTCCCAGAGATGATCCCATAGACAATAATCACTCCCAGAGATGATCCCATAGACAATGATCACTCCCAGAGATGGTCCCATAGACAATAATCACTCCCAGAGATGATCCCATAGACAATAATCACTCCCAGAGATGATCCCATAGACAATAATCACTCCCAGAGATGATCCCATAGACAATAATCACTCCCAGAGATGATCCCATAGACAATAATCACTCCCAGAGATGATCCCATAGACAATAATCACTCCCAGAGATGATCCCATAGACAATAATCACTCCCAGAGATGATCCCATAGACAATAATCACTCCCAGAGATGATCCCATAGACAATAATCACTCCCAGAGATGATCCCATAGACAATAATCACTCCCAGAGATGATCCCATAGACAATAATCACTCCCAGAGATGATCCCATAGACAATGATCACTCCCAGAGATGATCCCATAGACAATAATCACTCCCAGAGATGATCCCATAGATAATAATCACTCCCAGAGATGATCCCATAGACAATGATCACTCCCAGAGATGATCCCATAGACAATAATCACTCCCAGAGATGATCCCATAGACAATAATCACTCCCAGAGATGATCCCATAGACAATGATCACTCCCAGAGATGATCCCATAGATAATAATCACTCCCAGAGATGATCCCATAGACTATAATCACTCCCAGAGATGATCCCATAGACAATGATCACTCCCAGAGATGATCCCATAGACAATAATCACTCCCAGAGATGATCCTATAGACAATAATCACTCCCAGAGATGATCCCATAGACAATAATCACTCCCAGAGATGATCCCATAGACAATAATCACTCCCAGAGATGATCCCATAGACAATAATCACTCCCAGAGATGATCCCATAGACAATGATCACTCCCAGAGATGATCCCATAGATAATAATCACTCCCAGAGATGATCCCATAGACAATAATCACTCACAGAGATGATCCCATAGACAATAATCACTCCCAGAGATGATCCCATAGACAATAATCACTCCCAGAGATGATCCCATAGACAATAATCACTCCCAGAGATGATCCCATAGACACTAATCACTCCCAGAGATGATCCCATAGACAATAATCACTCCCAGAGATGACCCCATAGACAATAATCACTCACAGAGATGATCCCATAGACAATAATCACTCCCAGAGATGATCCCATAGACAATAATCACTCCCAGAGATGATCCCATAGACAATAATCACTCCCAGAGATGATCCCATAGAAAGTGATGAAGTCGTTACTGGAGAAATTTGACATTTTAAAACTGAGCTGAAGGATTTATGTTGGATTCAGTTAATTTTTCATTTGGGAAGCGAAGACCTTTGCTTCCAGTAATAATAAGGGGAGTTTCTTTCCAGTGCAGCTGCTCAGAGTAGGTGTTTATTTGTGACTTTTTGGCAACTTTTTAGGCACAAAATAATGATAGATGCCGCATAAACATCTGCAGAAGAACAGCCACTCACTATATCAGATAAGGGCCAGACACTCAAAATCACTAAGTGCCAGAATTTAGCCTGCACCGAAAAGAGTTGCAAATAAGAGACAAATTTAATAACTGCACCAAAAAAATTGCCCAAAAAAACGGCAAAAACAATCTAAAAAATTATAGTCAATTTCTACCTAAATTTCTCACAATATGAATAAATTCATGTAACTGTGACTGTCACGGGTGGTCCCGCGATCCATATCGCGGATTGTGGGCTCACCCGTGCTTCTCGCCCCTCGCCTGCGCGCCGCACGCGTAACTTACAGGTCCCAGCTCCTGCCCTGGCTTCTTCGGTTCTGGCTGCCTCTGCTCCTTCATCCTCGGCCGTGCGTACCAACTTCTGCAGATTTAAAGGGCCAGCGCGCCACTAATTGGCGCTGGCCATTTCAGGTAATCTATTTATTCCTGCCTCTTCCTGTGATCCCTGCCGGATCTTTGTGCCCTGTGCCCTAGAGAAAGCTTTGTTTATGCTGTGTGCTGTTTATGTGATTCCCGTTTGACCCTGGTTATGCTTTTGACTTCGCTCCTTTGCCGTCTGCCTTGACCTATTGCTACGTCTCTGAGTCCGATCCTTTGCTGCCCGCCCTGACCTCCTGCCTGTCCCCGACTACGAGATTGCCTGCCGTTTCTGTACCTCGACCTTGGCTGCCATTGTGGACAAGTCATGCCTGTGGAACGACCTGGTGGTACCACGCCGCAGCAAGACCAACCTGCTTTTCGGCGGGCTCTGGTGAAAACCGGGTAACACTTAGACTCCGGTCCCAGGTTGTGGCTTGCGTCATCATCCGCAGTCGTCCAGAGGATCCACAACCTCGAAGCCTGACAGTGACTTTCCGCTTTGGCACAATTTTTTTTGCGGAAAATCAAATTTAAAGGAAATCAACCACTTTGTAATTTTAACCAAACATCTTGCCCTCTGTTTCTCCTTCAGGAGAGCTGGAGACAGTGCTAAGTTCTTGAGAGCTTTAGTGCATGCGCTCTCGGGAAGGGGAAATATAGGGAGGGCGAGGTATTTCATGCATAATTAGGGTAATAAGAGAGCAGCAAACATACCGTATATACTCGAGTATAAGCCGAGTTTTTCAGCACAAAAAATGTGCTGAAAAACGTCCCCTCAGCTTATACACGAGTCAGTCAGTCAGTCAGTCAAAATTACTTAAAAAAAAAAAAAACTTGTATACTCACCCTCCGGTGGCCCTGATGCGCAGCGCTGCTCCCCCGATGTCCGCGCCGCTTGTTTTCAGGCTTCTGCGCCCGTCTTCTGTCTTCTGCATGGCGCCGCCATTGTTTCTCCACCGGGCGGCGCCTAACATGACGTCAGCAGCGGCGCGTCATACTAGGTGCCGGCCCGGGAGAGAGCAATGGCGGCGCCCCGCAGAAGAAGGAAGACGGGCGCAGAAGCCTGAAAACAAGCGGCGCGGACATCGGGGGAGCAGCGCTGCGCATCGGGGCCACCGGAGGGTGAGTATATAAGTTTTTTTTTTTTTATGCTGGGGTGGCTGTATACTACACGGGGCAGGCTGTATACTACTGGGGCAGGCTGGGCTGGGCTGTATACTACACGGGGCAGGCTGGGGTGCTGTATACTACTGGAGGAAGGCTGTAAACTACTGGGGGCAGGCTGTATACTACTAAGGGCAGGCTGTATACTACCGGGGGCAGGCTGTATACTACTGGAGGCAAGCTGTATACTAGTGGGGGATGCTGTATACTACCGGGGGCAGGCTGTATACTACTGGGGGCAGGCTGAGGTGGCTGTATAATACTGGGGGAAGGCTGTATACTACTGGGGGCAGGCTGTATACTACCGGGGGCAGGCTGTATACTACTGGGGGCAAGCTGTATACTACTGGGGGATGCTGTATACTACCGGGGGCAGGCTGTATACTACTGGGGGCAGGCTGTATACTACTGGGGGCAAGCTGTATACTACTGGGGGCAGGCTGAGGTGGCTGTATACTACTGGGGGCAGGCTGTATACTACTGGGGGCAGGCTGTATACTACCGGGGGCAGGCTGTATACTACTGGGGGCAAGCTGTATACTACTGGGGGATGCTGTATACTACTGGGGGATGCTGTATACTACCGGGGGCAGGCTGTATACTACTGGGGGCAGGCTGTATACTACTGGGGGCAAGCTGTATACTACTGGGGGCAGGCTGAGGTGGCTGTATACTACTGGGGGCAGGCTGTATACTACTGGGGGCAGGCTGTATACTACCGGGGGCAGGCTGTATACTACCGGGGGCAGGCTGTATACTACTGGGGGCAAGCTGTATACTACTGGGGGATGCTGTATACTACCGGGGGCAGGCTGTATACTACTGGGGGCAGGCTGTATACTACTGGGGGCAGGCTGAGGTGGCTGTATACTACTGGGGGCAGGCTGTATACTACCGGGGGCAGGCTGTATACTACTGGGGGCAAGATGTATACTACTGGGGGATGCTGTATACTACATGGGGCTAGCTGGATACTACATGGGGCTAGCTGTATACTACATGGGGCTTGCTGTATACTACATGGGGCTGGCTGTATACTACTGGGGGTAAGATGGGCTGGCTGTATACTACTGGGGGCAAGCTGGGCTGGCTGTATACTACTGGGGGCAAGCTGGGCTGGCTGTATACTACTGGGGGCAGGCTGTATACTATAGGGGGCTGGTTGGCTGTATACTGGGGGGGTCTGTGACCAATGCATTTCCCACCCTCGGCTTATACTCGAGTCAATAGGTTTTCCCAGTTTTTGGTGGTAAAATTGGGGGCCTCGGCTTATACTCGGGTCGGCTTATACTCGAGTATATATGGTAATTTTATAATTGTTTTTTTTTTTTGCCAAAACCGCTCAGTTTCGAGACTAGACAAGATGAGAACCTGAATTATCATATTCTTCCTACAGCTTTCTAAAGATATGTTTGGTTAAAAATGCATATTACAAAGTTAATTTTCTTAAACAAGCCAAAAAGATTATAAAGGAAAATGTAGGCCAATCAAGAAACACCAAAACCCTTGAGTAATACCTTCCCGACACCCGTCTACAGCATGTTTTTATATTTTTGAATCTTAACCTTATTTTTGGGTAAGAAAAATATAAATATTGTAAAAAATGTAAATATTGGGCCAAAAATCTAAAAACTGGTGCTATCTGTCTTAGGGCAGGTTTGTTGGCCAGTTTTCTATATGTTGGCTATTATATTTTGCAACTTTTTAGGTGTGAAAAATGCAATTCAATATAAGCGACCAAACCATCCAAACATTGGCAAATTTATCATGCAGAGTCTGACAGAAGTGTGTCGCACGCCCCATGTTATAGGTGCACCACAGTTGGTGCGTGGTGCTGGAGCAGTGCAGGGGGCCATAGATTCATGAAGAACGGGCAACACAAATCCTGAATCTGGTGCCCCCTGCACACTACATAGGAGACTGCACATAGTACAGACTGTAATGTTTTTTGATAAATGTAGGCCAATGACTTTTAGAAACCAAAAAGTCCCTTTAAATAAGTAAATCAGTAGAAGCCCAATGTGGGGGGCTTTGATGAAGATATGAATGGAGGCCAACATGAAATTCTGCTGAGTAATATACCAGTAAAATGGAATATATACGTACATGTCTGATATCTCAGGTAAAAAGTTCCATAAATATGAGGTATTGTTAATATACACGATCGCCATTGTAATTGTCGGCCTAAACAAATAAATGAATAAAAATCATTAAAAGAAAATAACAATTCAAATATATTTAAATTAAATGTAGTCAGGGCGTAGTTCAGATTAGATAACTAGAATAGAGGACTATGCACTAAGCACTTTTGATGTTTATAAGATTCTGTGATTAGTATGTACATGTTACCCCAATGAACCAATGTTGGCTTTATTTTCAAGGACTCCTGATTATGCCCCGGAAGTATAGATCTTTCATTCCACACCAGTGTCGACATTTTAATGTAAATTTTATTGATGTCTACTTTTATCTTTGCTTTGTGAGTATAATAAAGTTTTTTTTTAAAAAATCTCACTAAATCGCTGATGTTATTGTACTATTTGCGATCCTCTCTAACTACAGAAGATTGCATAGTGTTACACCAGCCCTCGTTTTCGAAAGACTCTCTTTCCGGGGGCCCCAGATGGAGGGTGCACACAGGATATAGAGGGGAGTTACAGTTCTTGCCCAGGAGAGGAATAGCATTTCACGATGAAGTACTCATTATGGGACACATCAATTACCCTGCTATAGACTTGGGGCAAAAACCTTCAGCTACTTCAAAGTCAGCTTGTTTTTGTCAATAACAAAAGACAATTACCTGTCACAATTAGCCCCAGGGACAACAAGCACCTTAACTTGACATACAGAATATCAGGGTATCAGGGTATATCAGGTATCTGGGTAATAGTGACCCACATATCATTGATTTTATATTATGCTTTACTGTGATGATAATTAGTGGGACAGAAAACACTCTAAACTTTAGTAGGGCAAATTTTCAGCGGGTAAGGGAGGACCGTAATGGCATAAACTGGGGCAATGTTTTCAAAAACAAAGCAACCCCCCCAAAAAAGAAACATTTTCAAAAAATATTCTAAAAAAGCTTTATGGGAAGAAGCATAAGAGAAACAAGAAAAAGCCAACGTCATTTAAGGTGCTAAAACACAAAGGAAGCGATGAGGTGTTACAGGATTATAGAGAGAAAAATAAATTCTGTGAAATTCTGTGATAAAGGCAGCAAAAATAGAGACTGATAGAAAAATTGGCAAGGAAAGAAAAAGTTATCCCAAATTATTTTTCATGTACTGTATACAAATGACAAGAAACTAAAAAACAGAGAATGTGGGGACTCTGACGAACAACCTGGGGGTCATGGTAGAGGCTGACAAGGAAAAACTCCCTCTCAAAGGAAAATTCCATGGTGGAAAACATTAAGAGGTGCTGCCCCAAAGCCTTAAAACAAGGCAAGACAAAAAAATTGTTAAAAATTAACTATAAAACTAAAAAAATTAATTGCCCCAGCTCCGACCACCAAGTTCAATAAAAAAGATTATACAAATCGTATTGGCATGGAGGTGTTCACACAGAGGCTACTAAATTACTAATTAAGGTAAACGTAGTCCAGGGAATTTTCTATTACCGTATATAAGCGAGTATAAGCCGAGGCCCCTAATTTTACCACAAAAACCTGATAAAACCTATATATTTTTTTACTGGAGTCTAAGCCAAGTTTGGGTTTTCAGCACATTTTTTGTGCTGAAAAACTGGGCTTATACTCGAGTATATATGGTATTACATATTACAAGACATATTGCATCAGACTTATCATGTCTTTTGTTAGAGCCAGAACACTCAGACCATCTAAGTTTACTATAATTTGCCCCAAGAAACTCGTAGTTGAAATCTACATGGCATGTTGAGCATCGGATGCGCCAATGATGTAGACTGGTGCACTACGCAATGTTAACCTATGTTCCCCAGTGTCCTTGTTTCCCATGAATCTGTCATTTTAGTGTAAATAGCATATTTATGCTCTGGGGATGATGGCAAAATTGCCGGTCCACGTAGTCTGTTCCACTTTAATGGAGAACATAAAAAAATGTATAAATTGGCAAAACAAATCAGTAAAAGGTCAATCTGGAAAGCGTCTAAAGTTTCCTAATGTGTGATTTTACTTGTGGGTGATTTGGGAGATAGTGGTCCCTGTATAAATGCTAAAGCTGTAGGACAGGGTTCTCATATTCTGGGAAATTAAATTATGTTTAATAATTTTTGAAATAATCTGCATCCAAGTCAAGTTACGAATGTAGTTTTTCCACTCAATCTAATGAATTCACTGTAACTTGTATAAAACAAGAAACTGATTCCAACGAAACTACAATGTTAATAAATTACTAAAATAGGGAAAATCATCACAGAAAGCAGATTATTTATAGTGATGAAACAAATATTATATCTTCAAATTAGGAAACATCTACAATATATACTGTAACCTTCTATGTGTGAGCCAGGAGCTTCTTCAGGATCCTTACAGAACATACAATGTACCAAATATACCATAGAGCTCACCTGGTGTCCATAGAAGCTGCTCAGCCCAGCAGGAGACAATATGTAGTACCACACTGTACTGTAGAGAGGCGCTACTGCTCATCCAGGCAGAGGTAGAGGGCAGGACCTATGTGTAGTACCGCACTGTACTGTAGAGAGGTGCCACTGCTCAGCCAATCACTGCATGTGCTTCTCTGATACATGGATTTATCATTGTGTTCATGAATACAAGTGTCTTCTCCAAACTTCTTCTGCATGAGTCCACTATAGAATATATTCTGCTTCCTTCCTATAATGTTTCATGGGGCGCATTGCTTATGTTATCTACTCAGAAATGAAGGAAAACAGATGTCAGATAGGTTTCTGTAGAAACGTATATAACGTAGATAAAGGTTTCCTGTGTTTCATAAGTAAACCACCTCTCGAGAGGCTTCAACATCTCAACACATAACCCCACCACCAACATCCGGACCAGATACATTTTAAAAAGTTAAAATTCTTTGTCTGCACCACATATATACAACTATGGCCATGTTTTGGATGTTTCTTGCCTCCAAACATTGTATGGCTATTGTCCTTCTAGATGACGAGGCAGCAAACTTTCCTCCACCTACTGTCCCTTTGGAGGACCCAGGAGTTTGTCAGTTTGACATATTTGCATCCAACAAGATAATGATGTTCAAGGGGCAAAATGATTCCAAATATATAATTTTTTAGCAATTGGAAAATGTGGATATGGTTCATCCCAATATACTGTAGTTCTAAGAACAATTAGAATCTGTCACTGTATGAACTGTATTTTTCACTAAGTGCATCTAAGGTGAACCTCCATATCCTGTAGTTCTATGGACAATTATGTGCGCTGTATTTTGCAATTACATGAGAATAACTTATTTATCTCATGCAACATTCCTTAAATGAAATCAACCACTTCAAAAACATCAAAAAAGCTGCAAACACTGACCTGCGCTCCTCTTCATCTTGATCCTGGCTCTGTCTGAACGGTAGGCTTGACCAGCCGGGATCACCTAGAAAAGAGCAGTTCCTCCCCTGTGTGACTTCGTTCACCGTGGCAAACCAGGTGTAGAACTGCGTGACACCGCTGTGCCCTGCACATGTGGTATGATGGAGCAGCACTTGTGGAGGCTGAGGTGGTGGTGGAGAAGGAGGAGGAGGAGGCGGACACTGGCGCAGGAGCAGCAGTTTGACAACGTGGAGGAGAAAGCGCCGTCTCTTGTTAAAGTTGTTGGTGTGGCTGGGCGGGAAGCACATTCATCCAGTGGGCCGTAAAGGACATATACTGGCCCTGGCCATAATTAAACATCCGCGCTGCCGTGCACCTTGGAAGAAACTGATAAGCTCAAGGACTGGCCCACATTATGTTGTACATATTTGTGAAGGGCTGGCAGTGCCTTTTTGGAAAAAAAATTGCGGCTTGGAACTCTCCAGCTCGGTTCAGCACAAGCCATTAGTTCTCTGCACGGTGCAGTGTCCACAACTTGGAAAGGGAGGGACTGCAGTACCAACAACTTGGACAAGAGCACGGTCAGCTTCTGCACCTTAGGATGGTTGGACGCATAGGGGCAAATTTACTTACCCGGTCCATTCGCGTTCCAGCGGCGGCTTCTCCGCTCTGGATTCGGGTCCGGCCGGGATTTAATAAGGTAGTTCTTCCGCCGTCCACCAGGTGGCGCTGCTGCGCTGAAAGTAAACTCATCGCGCCGGAATGCACCGAGCTGGACCAGGTGAAGGTAAGCGGTCCTTATGCGACACATTTTCGGTTTTTAAATGCGGCGGTTTTTCCGAATACGTCGGGTTTTCGTTCGGCCACGCCCCCCGATTTCCGTTGCGCGCATGCCAGCGCCGATGCGCCACAATCCGATCGCGTGCGCCAAAATCCCGGGGCAATTTAAGTACAAGCGGCGCAAAACGGAAATATTCGGGTAACACGTTGGGAAAACGCGAATCGGGCCCTTAATAAATGACCCCCATAGAGTTGTCTCATCCTTGTTCGACAACTTACCTCGGAGATTGCGCATTGTAAGTTAATGTGCCCCATTGTTTTGAAATTTAACACCTTGGAAAACGTATTTTCACACTAATCTAATAGGAAGCTTTCCATGCAGTACACTTAGAGCAGCAGCCACTAAGAGGAGCTGTTGTGACAGAATGAATTGTGTCTCACGGCTGTTCCTAGAAAGCAATTCACGTGGATTGAAGGCGGATGTTATCTATTTAGATGCAATGTGTCATTGGCCGTGGTATTTCTTTGTAGATATGTACTGAGTGTTTTTGTTATTGTTTTTCTTACCTATGAATTTTAAATATGTAATGTGTTATTCAACTTTAATGTTGTAGAAGTGAGAGTAGGTGTTTCCTCTTAGTAACCCGGAAATGGGAGATTTTCTCCTCCAGAAACTGTTGAAAAGTGGGAAGCAAAAACATTCACATAGGAGTCATGATTAAGAGCGGTCATACTGCTGGAAACACGTTGACAACACTAAAGTGATTTCCTCAAGCCGGATCTTCAGTAATACTAGAGGCCGGCAGAGAACAAAATGTCACATGTCCGATCCTGGAGAGAGTGAGAAAGTGGGAGTGCACCACCATGTGACAACCAACTTTTGATCCACATTGATGCTGCATATTCCTATTCTCAGAAGCCATCATTCTGTCCGCTTGTCATGATCAATATCTTCTCCCTTATGACGGCTACTAGGAATCTTAACCAACGTTTTATACTATAAAAGCTTGAGATCTTGGCCGGATTGCCCTGGATCTTGCATTCATTCCAAATGGAGGACACTTACTGGCTGGTTTGTCTGCATTCACATTCATCTGTAACATATACAGGAAGACAAGATCACACACTAGTCTTGACCTTCGAGGAGAAGCTTTATCGTTTTTTTCTTATTGTGCCGGTGATGGTTGGGAAGTGCTCGGTGGAGACGGCCAACGATCAACGTCTATATGTGTATGACCTAGAACAAATACTTTATGAACGTCTACCATAAAATTGACTGATGATAGACTAGTCCTACTCACCTGCTCCTAAGCATTTTGTTTTCCTACAGCCCTTATCCCATCATGACGTACTATATCGTCCTACGGTGCATAAAGTTTTAATAGTTCTTCAAATAAAAACAGGAAATAAAGCTGAGTTGTGATTGGTTGCTTTGAAAATTTTGATGTTGTGCATAGAAACCAATCACAGCAGAGCTTTCATTTTACTGAAGCAGTTTAAAGGGATTGATCAGTGGCTTCTTTTCTTACACCACACGTGAATATGGTCGGTGCCGGTATTGCAGCTCAGCTGTGAGGAAATGAACAGAGCTTAGCTGCAAAACCACATACTGCCCAAGGCAAGAAGAAGATGTGAAGAAAGTGTACATCTTTTCCAACCCCAAGACAACCTATTTTATAAATGAAAGCTGAGCTCTGATTGCTTGTTATGAAAAGTGTTGCGCTAGCTATAGCAACCAATCACAGCACAACTGTAATTTTAAAAGCACTGCTAAGTGATGATTGGTTTATGAGGGATATTGTAAAATTATTGATTACATTTAGTAATACATTTCCAGCAAGATATGTATATATTTTACATATTTATAATTATATATACAGGTGGTCCCCTACTTAAGGACACCTGACTTACAGACAACCCCTAGTTAAAGATGGACGTCCCTGCCCCCTGTGACCCCTGGTGAAGCTCTCTGGAATCTTTTACTATAGTCCCAGGCTGCAATGATCAGCTGTAAGGTGTCTGCAATGAAGCTTTATTGATAATCCTTGGTCCAATTGCAGCTTAAAATTTTGAAACTCCAATTATCACTGGAAAAAAAAAAAAAAGATGTCTGGATCTACAATTATAAAATATACAGTTCCGACTTACATACAAATTCAACTTTGGAACCTATCTTGTATGTAACCCAGGGACTGCCTGTATTTGTGCATTGCGAAATGCTCTGTAATATTTTTTATATTTTCAATGTATTATTATATAATGATGCAAAATCCTTTTAAAAAATCCTCAAATTATATAGTTCACCAAAAAAATAAATTCCTACAATTTTAAGAAAAACTAATTTGAAAACAAAATAATTGTACAAACTTTTTTTTTAACAACATAAACTTTCAAAATATTGCCAAAGTATTAAGTAATAAGTGAATCTGTTAACTTTTTACCTTTCAGATCACATGATAGATAAGGGAACCTGTCATCGGGAATGTCATTTTTAGTTGGTAGCAGGTTCTAACAGTCTATGTTGTGCTGATTTTAGAAATGCTGGAAGAGGGAGGTCACGTCAAGTGATGAATTCCGCCTCCTGCATGATAGATACCTCCCTCTCCCAGGATGGAAGACGGAGGTGACGAGGGGTGTGAATAATTAGCAGATTGACTTCTTTTTATAACTCTTATTTTTCTAGTGATCCCGACGTGTGATGCTGACAGAGACATTTCTAAACTCAATGGGGCAAATTTACTTACCTGGTCCCTACACGACAGATCGGACAGATCTGTAGATCCATATATATGAGATGAAAATGGACTTGACTGCTCTACAGAATTTTCCCCAAAAATGTGATCCTATAAGAATTGATCCATTATAAATATTGCTTTAAAAAAGCCCTGCAAAAATGTAAGGGCTTTGCTGCAACGTTCACAGTTAGTCCTTTCCAGATAGTGAAGCAGTCAAGCAGACCCCAGTAGCCAATAGTCACAAAGTCCCCATGTAACGAAAAGTAATCCATCCCCAGTAGCCAATAGACACACATCCCCAGTAACCAATATTTACAGAGCTCCCAGAAGCCAATAGTCATGGAACCCCCATCAGCCAATACTCACACATCCCACACCAACCAATAGTCACAAAGCCCCCAGAAGCCAATAGTCATGGAACCCCAAGCAGCCAATAGACACACATCCCACATCAACGAATAGTCACAAAGCCCCCAGAAGCCAATAGTCATGAAATCCCAAGCAGCCAATAGACACTTATCCCACATCAACCAGTAGTCACAAAGCCCCCAGAAGCCAATAGTCATGGAACCCCAAGCAGCCAAGAGTCACACATCCCACATCAACCGATGGTCACAGAACCCCCATATTAGAATAGTCATGGAACTTCCCAGCAACCAATAGTCACAGAGCACCCATAGCATCCATAGTCATGGAACCCCTAGCAGCTAATAGTCATACATCCCACATCAACCAATAGTCACAAAGCCCCCAGTAGCCAATAGTCATGCAGCTATGATTCGTGTTGTGGTTTCATGAGAAAATACATTTATTGTCCACACTGCAGATTATTTAATATAAAAATAAAGATGGATATATCAAATGTATAAATTCAGTGTCCAGGATTGTAGCTGAACACGACGCATTCTAATGCACTGGTATGTGTGAGATTTCATCACTGTACTGGTGTGCAACCCCTTCGCCCTGCTGTAGCAGCTTCTGTTTGAATCCTACAGCAGTTAGATTGCATTCACACTAACGTTACGGGACGCACGCTGGAGAGGGGGAGATTTGGGCGCACCCCTCTCCTCTCTATTGGGATGCACGGCACATGCCCATGCACACAAGGAAAGATAGAACATGTTTTATCTTTACCCCATAAATGGAGCGGTGCAGTGCCCCACAAGTGTTGAACCGTAGCGCCACTGGGAGAGTATTGCCATCTATGGGGATGTATATATGGCTGTAAGCTTGCATCTGTATATACGATCCAACAACCATCGTATGAATGGACCCTTACTCAGAATGGTGAAGATGCCCAGAAGTACAGTGAAGAGATCTGTTCTGCACCAAGTCCAGCTACAATCTTGGAATATAAAATCACTTTTCACCTTACTGATATAGCTAACAATACACACAATGGTATGGTTACTTACATCTCCTGGTCTGCTGCCTAACACTATCTGCAGCTTTGTGTAGTCAGCAGGACCTCTGAATTGAAAGTGAGGTTGAAATCTATGAGTTTTCCTGGGACCAGACCCTAAATATGTATAACCTGACATCTCGTTGATATCAACAATATGCTGAGAGCATATAGTAGGCATGTTTTTTTATTTTTTATTTTTATTTTAGGTCCCATTTTACAGAATGAGGATGTCAGTCAATATGATCATCTGACCCTGGGGATGACACAATGTCCAGGAGATCACAATGTTAGTTATAACAATGATTGGCCTCCAGACACAAGGACCATTTCCCCAGTAGGGTGTCATCATGAAGAGCTTAGACATCTGTAGAGGGGGCAGGTTCACAATCATCTTGCTCTTCTTCACTTAAGGCTTTTTCTATTCTAAAGGGGATGGATCTCAGGAAACTGTGTCTAAAATCTTGGCCCATAATAACATAAATGATTGGATTGATACAACTGTTAAGATAAGCCAAAATAATTGTTATAACGTCTACTATATGAGTTTGAAAGCCGCCTTGGTGGAACCAGTCTATATGTGGCCAGACGTAATACGGAGCCCAGCAGATGAAGAAACACAATATAACAGCGGTGATGATCCTGTAGGGTCCCTGAGATCTCTGGGGTCTATTACTTTTTCTAAGTTTAAGGTAAATGGAGACATAACTGGTGGAGATGATTAGAAAAGGGATCACAAAGAGAACAAATAACCAGAGCAGCTCAGGGTTGATTTTCCTATCCTGACTACTGAAGCTTATTAGTGAATCCATAAGCAGTAATTCTAATAAGAAAGACATTAAGACACTTAAGACAAGACTCAGCCCCCAGATAATTCCTACAGTGATTCTCACGAGTTTCTGTGTCCTATGGACTTTAGCCCAAAATGGCCACATGACCGATACCCAGCGATCAACACTCATGGCCGTCAGGAGGAGAACACTGGCGCTCATGTTTATACTGAACAGAAAAATATCAAGGGAGCAGAAAACAATTGTTGAAAATGGAGAGCACAGGTCAATGTTAGCCCAACGAGCAATGTTCAGAGGAAGAAACAGACAGCACAGGAAGTCGGCGATGGCCAAGTTGAGGAACCACACGGCACTGATGGTCTTCTTCATCTTGAATCCGGCAATCCAAATGACTAATCCATTTCCCATAATCCCAAGAATGAGAATGATGCTCAATAGTGTAATAGATAATTTCTGGATAATTTGGCTTCCATTGTTCTCATCATTAGTTGACCTTAAGAGACAGGAAAGAGGAGACGTTAGACACTTAAAAAATTTGTGGCTTCGAAAGTATCTTCTGTTTGATGCTGGGAATACATGTAGAACAATGACAATACCCGCCCAACATCTAGAACCAGAGAACCCAGGGTGCACTGTACCGTATTTTCAATATTTTAAAATTTAGGCCCTTTCCCTAGACCAGTGATGGCGAACCTATGGCACGGGTGACAGAGGCGGCACTTAGAGCCCTTTCTTTGGGCACCTGGGCCATCGCCCCAGCACACCAGACAGGGCTCAAAGAACCTTCCTGCAGATCCAAGCAACTTAAAAGATGCTGCTTTCAGTCTTATTTTGATGCTTACTTTGCTACTTGGGACTGTAGGAAGAGGGAGAATGAATAGACAGGTCTAAATTATCTTTGGAGGACCTCCTGCTGGCCCTACGATTCTCTGTGCACAGAGGGACACTGGAAAGAAGCTAAAATTATGCAAATTATGCAGTAAGTTACTGCTTTAATTTTTGTTTGGCCCCTCGCGATAAATAAGGGGGTTTTGGGTTGCTTTTTGGGCACTCGGCCGCTAATAGGTTCACCATGAGTACCCTAGACTATCTGTGACTTTTATACAATAAAGAGGATGAACCCCTGTACACCGTGATACTGGCCAAGTAAATTTGTTACTTGGCAAAACTACGTCGAGCCCCCTCATTGACTACATTGCCTCTGTGCCATGTCAAAATCTGTCTTAGGCTACATTCACATGAACATATGGGGAACGTATGGGTGACCCCCATACACCGCAATGGCCTCACAGCACCTTAGGGAACGGTACAGAGGAGCGCGCATGCGGCACCGCACGGTTCCGTAGACAGTAGAAAGATATAACATGTCCTATCTTTCAACGGAATACGGGGACGGGCCCTATGTTACTCTACGGAGAGGGGCGGGGGTAAGCGGCACTTTCCCCTTCCTCCTCTCCCGGCGCCGATGTTTGGGTATGACGGGGAGACATCGTGTGACTGTAGCCTCAGCTTAAGTTGTACATCACCATTTCAGCAACATTTTTTAAAAAATAATTATTTGGAGCGATCTTACTAATTTTTGACCCCCCAGCGGTAAGATGTGATATCCCATATGCAAGGTTTTTTATCCTTAGTTTGGTAAGACAAAACCAAACTATACCAATTTGGTATCTCTATGATCGTACTGACCCAAAGAAGAAAGAAGATGTCATCTGGACTGAAAGCCCATCTAAATCTGGTGCAACTGAGGGTTTTTTGAAGTTTTTTCCCGCTTCCCAGTATATGGAACATAGTATCATGAGCAATTTATCCTAAAGATAAGAAGCCCTCATTTATCTTTGTAACCAGAAAACAAAAAGAAAGAGGTAGCTGCGCACCAAAGATCTCAGGGTAGGAGGATCTCATGTCCGGCTACTCCACGCCCCAGTAGCCTCTTTAGAAAATTTACATATTAGAGTATTAAAGATTTTTTTAAAAATTGCGGGGACATGAGGATTAGCTGTAAAAAAGGTCTATCCTCACGTCCCATACATGGACCTATCACGTGAATCGTGGTGGTAGGTTCCCTTTAGACTAGAAGATTCTGTAGAATGACGCTTTACCATCACCAAGGTTTTCCATCATATTTGGGGGGAGGTTCAGAGGCCGATATACACGGAGACCAACCTAACTGTCTATTACATAAGAATGAAGAATAATAACATACGCCACCGGATAATGCAGGTATCTGAGTGTTTCATGGGATGTGAGGTCATAAGGAACAGGATCCATTGTCTTGTTGTGCCTGAAAGGAAAAACAAAACATCAACATAATAGGGTGATATATAAGATAATAGGGTGATGCACGCTCCTAACTCGAAATAATAAAAAGGGAGTTCTAAACCTACAGGCAGATAATATTACACTGACAATCTCAACTACATCCCTGACAAAGGTGCTACACGCTCTTCTTTGCATGGCGCCGCGTCCTGCTGGCGGCACCTGGAACCTCGGGTTTATCAGTCACCGAAGATCCTGCCGCAACAACTGCCTTGATCGCCCCAACTCCTAGATTCAGGTTCAATTATGGATCCAACAAGGACCACAGCTTGGTAAACTGCTGCACATGATAATTGTCACAGATGCCCCAGCGTTCCATGTCACGCCATGCTCCCGCTCCTGTCCGGTGTCTGGTGATTGGCCCTTGTCATTTCCGGGTCTGCTATTTAATCGGGTGGCTTCTATCACTCCCCACCGGATCTTCCAGCCATCCTTGTGAAGTGAAAGCCCCTCCCTGCTCCTGTGTTCCCGTGTTCCTGTTCCCGTGTTCCTGCTCCTATGTTCCAGTCTCTTCCTGTGTTCCTGTTACATGTTCCTGCTGTGAGCCCTAGTGTTACTGCCTGTGCTGTTCTCCCACTGTCATCCCGGGCTCGGACTTTATCCTGCATACTACCTTGGCTGCCACCGCGGGCTAGTCACATCTGTGGAACGACCTGTTGGCTCCCCGCCGCAGCAAGACCAACCCGCTTTGCGGCAGACTCTGGTGAAGACCAGGTGCCACTTAGACTCCGGTCCCAGGTGTCTGCTAGTACCACCTCCCGCAGAGGTTCAGAGGGTCCACAGACCCAGAACCCTGACAATAATATCAATAATAATCTTTATTTATATAGCGCCATTAATTCTGCCACACATTACAAATCATCCACGTAGACCGTGTCCTCCCAACACTGTCGCTATATTTCTCCCTTGTCTTTTGCTCTACTTTTCCCTCTTCTCCATCCCCCCCAGTCCTACTCTCTTTATAACTTTTTGTGTATCTAGTTTTGTACGCAATGTAACCTGTGAAGCATGTTATATAATGTGTATATTGTAATGTGTATGTAAAATGTATTAAGAACATGTGTATGTGAGTCATGTGACCAGTAACATCAAGTAAGTCTCTTATTAGTAACAAACATCCTTCGTAAGTGACTTTGTTATGTCTCTATATAACGTGTCTCTGGTAAAGTATGTAACTATATCCGTAATGTGTAAGTCTATTCTTATCCCTGATTGTATGTAACAACTGCCGGACACCATGTACCATGTACCCCCTCCACCTACCCCCAGGGATCAATACAGTTGTATCATATTTAATTTACTACAACTCTGCTTAGTGATGTACCTTAAAACAACCTTCTCAGTGATGTAGCTGTTAGTGTCAGTGTAATATTAACCCCTTGTAAGTAATAGACAGAAGTGCTTGTATGGACAGTTACTAAAAGTTAGTCCTCGACTTGTGAGAACAGGCGTGGAAGTGGCCAAATAAATATGTCAAAAATGCTATGGATTGGGGAATAGATGCGGCTGAGCCCGAGGCGTTGCGTGACCACCAAACTACGGCTTTGTACCTACCCCCCAGTGGTGACATTACAGTACACCTACCATCAGAGTGACTGTTAGTAGACTACTATTACTCACATCCTCGCTGTATCCTCCTGTGCAGGTATGTATAATTCTTATATCCAGGGGCAGGGCCGCATCTGTCATGAGGCGAGATGAAAATCTCGCCTCGGGCGGCAGAATGCGCACCTCTTTAAAAGCGGCATTTTGCCGCTCCAGAGCAGGCGATTCAGGTGGCGCCCGGATCTCCCTCCAGTTAAATCGCACTTGTCTTCTATATATACTTATATGAGGCCAGATTCCTTTTTTTTTTACTGGGGAGGCAGTGTACATAAGGGGCCAGATCCCATTTTTCCTGGGGGGGGCTGTATATATTTATATGAGGGGCCAAATTCTTATTATACTGGGGGGCGGGGCTGTATATATTTATATGGGGGGCCAGATTCTGTTTATTCTGGGGGGGGCTGTATATATTTATATGGGGGGGGGGGCGTATTCTGTTTATTCTGGGGGGCTGTATATATTTACATGGGGGACCATACTGTGTTTATTCTGGGGGGCTGTATATATTTATATGGGGGAGATGGGAGAATGTAGGCAGCACTCCAAGGCATCCAATTAGTGATGTGAAAAGTGGGTTCTTTATTCCATGTTGGCAGGTACAATAAAGTGCAGCGCAATATGCAAATTATCTGAAGGTGTTTAGGCCAACCCCCTCTCTGCACCACAGACATTTGTTTATTGCACTGCCCCAGTCCCCCCCTGGTCCGGCCTGCAGAACTGGTGACGTCACCCGGCTCCCTGCAAATATCATGCACGTGTGTTACTACTTTGCTATGCACATCCAGCTGAGGGGCAGCTGAGGGGCAGTGCTGGGCAGAATAAATTAAGAGGATACAACTGGAGCCTCTTTGGATAATTTACATATTTTTATAGCAATCTTTTTTCCCCAGAAGATGATGACATGATTAGAATAAAAAAGCAATATAACACTCGGGAACTGGTAATAAAATTAATAATAATATTTATAAAAATGACTAAAATTAGTCTTGAATGTCTTGTGTCTCTATATATACTTTTCTTTAAGTTTAGGCTTTACATATACATACAACAGCCCAACCCTATATACCGATATAGACTGTGCATGTCAGCAGTGTGGACGTCACCAGAGCTTAACCCTTCATGATACAAATACTGCAGATCATAATATTTAACCTTTTCCCATCTTATCATCTATTTGGAACCTCAAAATATCAACGATATCCTGTAGTAGCAGAGATACATTTCTTTTCCCTTTGAAACGTTCATTGTTAAACTGTTTAGCTACAAATATGAATCAATAGAATCTCATTACAATAAATGATAAAATGTATAAATATTATGGTAAACTGTAGTAATTATAAGAAACATGAAGCTTCTTCTCCTCCTCTTCTTATATTTATCAACTTCAGGTTGAGTAGAAGGATTGTACAGTCTTACCCAAGTCTTTCATCTGCAGATTCTTTAAATTTCTGTTAATTTTGTGTAAATCCGTGAATTACATTTCCGTAATCACCATTTTCTTCCGGAATGTGATATGAAGTCTATGGAAGCTCCACGTATGATGTCGGTAGAGCACGAATCCTCCTGGTAATAGACTTGACTGTAAATCCTTCTTGGACTATCAGTTCCCCGGAGACGTCGTCCGTCCACCTGTTACTGGAATATCTGTGATACTATTACAAGACTTCTGCAACTTGAGAATAACCGTCCCCAGTCAGGGCCATATCAATCACCAGGACTCATCGCCCCCTTTTCCTTCACCTCCAGTGAAATCTCGCAGTCCATACAATCACTTTGAAAGAAAACAACCTTCATAATATCTCAGCCCGATGATTGTCGTGTGGAATCGTCCAACTCCACCGATCAAATGATAACACAACCCATCAGATGAGACTTTGTCCCCTCGTTATATTGGTTATCAATCTTCTGCTTCATGCAGATCACAGACATTGAATGTTTCATTATCGATTCATCAAAATACAATTTACCGTATTTTCCATTGTTTTGGAGAATTGGGAGAAGACGACCGCTGAAGGTTCAGGGGATGACCCAGGACACCTCCTTCCAAATCTTGAAGCTTAATTCCAAATTCAGTAAAAATTCCCTTGGTACATGGCAGTACAGGCAGCTATACAGCATAAATTAGTCTTTAGCTGTCTTAAAGGGGTTGGCCACACTCTCAATGACTCTTTAGTTATTTCCATCAAATGAATCGCACTCAAGAGATTGACCATTTTCAATCCTGACCTTTCAAGATCCCCAGATTCTGCAGACATCTCCTGCTATGATTCCTTTCCCTTCTGTTACTTCCCTCTGGCTTGTGAGTAGGTGGAGATTTTGTATACAGCCCTTCCTATAACCCCTCCCCCCCACCCCTGTCATGTCATCTCTCCCCCACCTCTATTCCTTCTCTCTGCTCTCTCCCATTCTCACCAGTCATCATCATCATCATCAGAGCTGCAGGGACCAGCCATGATTCACTGAACAGTCACACACCCTGCACCATGTCACCTGCTCTATATTATCCCATACACGATCATTGCTTCATTACTACCAGAGCAATGACAATAGGAGGGAAGAAAGGATATTAATGGTGTAGCCTGATATTTTCTATCCCTGATACTCACAGATCTATAATTTTAAAAAATGCCCATTTCTTGTGATAACTGAAGGAGTTAACTCACTTTAAGTCATGATAACAAGTGTTGGATCTGTAGTTGCTCTGTATTGTGTGTAGTTATTGGGTCCTGAGCTCTGGGGGTATATGGTGTGTGCAGTGCACTGTGTGTAGTCTCTGTGTTTAGTTTCTGTATAGTTTATCTAGTTGTTGTTGCTGAGCTGTTGTGTGCTGTGTGTAACTGCACTTTAGTTCTGTAAGTAGTGGTTGTGTGTTGTGTGTAACTGCAGTGTTTTGTTGTTTAGTCCTGTAAGTAGTGGTTGTTTGCTGTGTGTAACTGCTGTTTGTTGTTGTTTAGTTCTGTAGGTAGTGGTTGTGTGCTGTGTGTAACTGCTGTGTGTTGCTGTTTAGTTCTGTAGGTAGTGGTTGTGTCCTGTGTGTAACTGCTGTGTGTTGTTGTTTAGTCCTGTAAGTAGTGGTTGTTTGCTGTGTGTAACTGCTGTTTGTTGTTGTTTAGTTCTGTAGGTAGTGGTTGTGTGCTGTGTGTAACTGTTGTGTGTAACTGTTGTGTGTAACTGCGCTTTAGTTCTGTAAGTAGTGGTTGTGTGCTGTGTGTAACTGCTGTGTGCTGCTGTTTAGTGCTGTGTGTAGTTGCTGTGTGCTGTGTGTAACTGCTGTGTGTTGCTGTTTAGTCCTGTAAGCAGTGGTTGTGTACTGTGTGTAACTGCTGTTTGCTGTTGTTTAGTCCTGTAAGCAGTGGTTGTGTACTGTGTGTAACTGCTGTTTGCTGTTGTTTAGTCCTGTAAGTAGTGGTTGTGTGCTGTGTGTAACTGCTGTGTGTTGCTGTCTAGTTCTGTGAGTAGTGGTTGTGTGCTGTGTGAAACTGCTGTGTGTTGTTTCTGTATACTGTGACTAATTTCTGTACATATTGGGGCTCATTTTCTAAGGGTCGCGCAGTGCGTGTTATTTAAGAAGTGTCTGCGCTGGGATTGTGTCTTATGCAACTGTTTTGTAGCGCAGCTGCGCTGCTTCCATGCATCAAAAATTAGGAGGCGCGCCATCAGACGGTCCGACTGATTCGGGCTGAGCGCTAGAAATAGAAAAAATATAAAACTTTAGAAATATTTTTAAATATGTACATTGTAACTCCTACCAGTTTTAGGGATTTTATTTCATGTCTCTCTATCTACATTGTGGGGCTCATTTACTAAGGGTTGCAGATCACACTTTCGTCTGGCTTTTCACGCTTTTTGGGATTTGCGCAGCTTTGACAGGTATTGAAAAGGGGTTTGCGATCGGATTGCGGCACAGCTGCGCTGGCTCCCATCTGTCAGCAATCAGGGGGCCGGCCAGACAATCCAACTGATTCGGACTGAGTGCGGGATTTAACTTTCAAATTGTGATGCAAACCCAAGCACTTACATGCACTAAGTAGAAGAAGGTGAACTCCGGGGACCTGAGCGGGGAAGTGACACATGCAGGATATCGGGCGCAGGATCTTAGTGACTCCCCGCACAGCGCATTATACACGGACAATGCACTTACATGCACCAGGAAGAAGAAGGTGAACTCCGGGGACCTGAGCGGGGAAGTGACACATGCAGGATATCGGGCGCAGGATCTTAGTGACTTCCCGCACAGCGCATTATACACGGACAATGCACTTACATGCACCAGGAAGAAGAAGGTGAACTCCGGGGACCTGAGCGGGGAAGCGACACATGCAGGATATCGGGTGCACGATCTTAGTGACTCCCCGCACAGCGCATTATACACGGACAATGCACTTACATGCACCAGAAAGAAGAAGGTGAACTCCGGGGACCTGAGCGGGGAAGCGACACATGCAGGATATCGGGGGCAGGATCTTAGTGACTCCCCGCACAGCGCATTATACAGGACAATGCACTTACATGTACCAGGAAGAAGAAGGTGAACTCCAGGGACCTGAGCGGGGAAGCGACACATGCAGGATATCAGGCGGCCAATCTTTGTGACTCCCCGAAAAGCGCATTATACACGGACAATGCACTTACATGCAACAGGAAAAAGAAGGTGAACTCCAGGGACCTGAGCGGGGAAGTGACACATACAGGATATCGGATGCAGGATCTTAGTGACTCCCAGCACAGCACATTATACACAGACAATGCACTTACATGCACCAGGAAGAAGAAGGGTCAACTCCGGGGACCTGAGCGGGGAAGCGATACATGCAGTATTTTGGGCGCACGATCTTAGCGACTCCCGAATAGCACATTATACACGGACAATGCAGGATATCGGGGGCACGATCTTAGTGACTTCCCGTACAGCACATTATACACGGGCAATGCACTTACATGCACCGGGAAGAAGAAGGTGAACTCCAGGGACCTGAGCGGGGAAGCGACACATGCAGGATATCAGGCGCAGGATCTTAGTGACTCCCTGCACAGCACATTATACACGGAAAATGCACTTACATGCACCAGGAAGAAGAAGGTGAACTCCGGGGACTTGAGTGGGGAAGCGACACATGCAGGATATCGGGCGCAGGATCTTAGTGACTTCCTGCACAGCGCATTATACACGGACAATGCACTTACATGCACCAGGAAGAAGAAAGTGAACTCCGGGGACCTGAGCGGGGAAGCGACACATGCAGGATATCGGACGCACGATCTTCAAGTGAATCGTGGCACAGCACATTATTGTCGGGCAATGCACCTTCATAAATTCCGCGGATCGGGTAAGTAAATGTGCCCCTGTATGTTTATATATTCGTCTAATCTGTAGGAAATTTTACAGTTGCAGTTCCCAGTTCTGTTTCAGGTCCTCTTTTGGCAGAAGCAGTACGTGACATCTTTGGTTAGTTTCATACATGTGTTACTAGATATGATGTAAATGATGACTTCTTTATATATTAAAGATTTTCCATCATTCTCCAGGATGCTAATACATATATCTCCTATGTTTACCTTGCAGGGGGCACTAGGTTCTGGTCTTCACCTTTTGCCCCATACATAAAACTATCCCTATTTTGTTTCTTTCAATGCCTGTACAGTTCGTCCAGTGCAGCAGTGATTCCAGCTTCCGGATTCCATGATCCCTTATCTATGAGAGAGATGCTGACTGTGTGACTCGCTAAAGAGAATTCCTGAGGGAGGGAGAATGAGAGACTGAGGAAGGTGGATTAGACTCACCTGGGGTAATTTGCATAGATGGTGAGTCAACTTTATGAAGAGACATTGGACTTTTAAAGGTATGAAGAGGAACAATATAGGGATAGTTGCACTGCTGTATAATGGAATTGTTCGCAGATATGTTTGGTTAGTGTGGGCTAGTTTATCTGACAGGATGCCTTTAAGTACAGTATAGTACTTTGGTTCTAGCACTTACTTCAAAACAGATGTATAATTGTTTAGAACTGCTGGGGGGATACATTGACATCATCATACACAGTATTTGTTGCCTCTTGTTTTATGACTTATTTGGATTTGTACTTTATGATCAGTATTTTGTGCATTAGGGGTACTGCTTATTCTTATTCTGTCCTGTTTAAATTATCCCCTTTAATGACATCCCTTTAATTTAAATCTTCCTTTGTTTAAGGTTTTTACATTGGTAGAATCAAATATCTCAGATATTTCCCCTGATTTCCCACTAAACCCCACAAGGAGCCTTCTGCTGATGATGCACTCTGCATTCTACATTCTACATTCTACATTCCGCATTCTGCAAGTTTCCAAAAGTTTCATTTTCACTTGTTATAATTGAGATAAGGAAAATAACCCTCGTGGTGACAACATTCATAGAATAAGGAAATCACAGAAAGGAGAAGTTAGGAGACCAAAAAGGATCAGTGTTACTGGAGACAAGATCAGACAGAGGCGTGAAGGCAGCGGGTGAGTATCACACTGGATGATGGGAGATGTAGAGTTATGGAGTTACGTGTGTTTATAGTTAATGTTTGGAACCATCTATACCACCACCCCCCCATCTTCCATGTGTCATCATCGATGTAATATTAGAGTTCCTAGAGTCTGAGGCACTGAACCCACCATTTATTACACAAGAGGAGGAGGAGGCTGTAGAAATAGTTTTTTACTCCCTAAAGTTTTGTTTCAGTATTCTCCATTTTGAAACTTACGGGAGGGGGTGGGGGTAATTCATTAATGTGTCTCAAGGTCAAACAGTGCAGAGCTCGACAACGCCAGTCTAGTGCGGCACCCAAAATATTACTGAGATAAGAATTTGTTTAGATTCTTTTTTAATTATCATTCTCTATTTTCAGGTAGAAACATAGAAATGGATCGGGCCGATTCAAACTGGACTTTTGAGGATGTGACCCCGAATTACAACCAGTAAGTTTGCTGCATATTTCTACTAACAGTATTTTTGTTATAAATGTAATTGGTTGAGTGTTATAACCTCAGAACCTCCATCCCAGATTCTATTGGTATCTACCCCCCTGTGGCATTATAAAAATCAAAAAAGAAGAATAATTTTTTTACCCAAATTCCAAAGAACACAAAAATATTTTTTATTAATTTAGCATCATACTTGTAATTGAACCCCTTCAACATTTACAATGGAAGTACTACTGGTAACAATGACCTAATCTGGGTACGAAGACATAGGGGCACATTTACTTATCCGGTCCGGAGGAATTCTCAAAAGTGCATTGTTCGACGATTCAATAAGATTGTGTGCCCGTTTTCCTGAATCTGTCGCTTCCTCGATCAGGTCCGCCGGAGTTCCCCATCTTTCTCCTGGTGTATGTAAACACAATTTTTAAGTTAAATCCCGCGGTTGGTCCGAATCTGTTGGATCGTCCGACGGGCCACCCCCCAATTTCTGACGCATGAAAGCCATCGCCGCTACGCCAAAATCCGATCACATGCGACACAATCGCCTGATTAATACCTGTCCCAGCGGAGTGATCCCCGAAAACAGCAGAAATCCCAACGGAAATGCGATCCACGTACCCTTAGTAAATAAGCCCCATAGGCATCTTCTATTTCTTAATTCTAGGCTTGTTGTCTACTTATTTACACATAACTTTAAAGAGGACCTATCAGGGCAATTTGGGACACATAAGGGCCTATGGTTTAGTGTCTCAAATAACTTTAGCAGTCCCTAGGGGACCTTTATTTAAAAATAAATGTTTATACTTACATCGTTCTGGTGCTCCCCGTGCCTGTGCAGTACCACAGTGAAGCCGACGTACCACACCCCGGCTTCACTGCGCATGCGCCATGGTTACATCTCTTGTGCTCTTGAGAGGTACTGCTCTGGCTTCATTGAAGTGCTGCACAGGTATGAGAAACATGGGCTATTTTTAATATTGCTCATGGAGGGCCTATCCAAAGGCTGATTATGGACACTAAACCACCAGTCCTTGTGAGTGGTTTAGCGTCCCAAATCACCCTGACAGGTTCTCTTTTACTAGTCCTTACAGTGTGCACAGTTCCCACAGCTGACAATTCATAAACCTATACATGGAGACTCTGACCAAATGTGTAGGTGTAGGTCAAGGTTTTCACTCATGGCTCATGGCTTTTAGGCAACATGATTTACCTAGACTTCATACTACATACATTAACAGACACCACTGTATGTGGAGTTTGCCCCTGGATGAAGTACACATCAGGTTGACCCCACAACTCTTTCTTCTGGACAATCACAATCTGAACAAGGTTCCTTCTCTTCTGATGAATTTCACAGAGGAAAATCTGGCCTAACTCAACTACTAGTAATGGTGAATGGGGAAATATGATTGTGTAACCTAGAACCACAATGGGGGGGGGGGGGTGTTATCCCAATGTTGTCTGGTTTCTCGTACTATATTTTGAGACTTTTTTTTATCAGTTGAGAAAAAAAGTCACCCAAATAGTACAGACAAACAAGTGATCAAAGTTTATTTTCTGTTCATTGTTCTTCTCTTGTACAAATTTATATTTTTGAATCCACGTATTCTTCTCAATCCTTAGTCTTGTTCTATTGTGTCTTCTAAGGTCATATTACATAGACTACGAGACAACTAACGAGACCTCTAACAGCGGTTTTGGTAACATTTTACAAAGGACATCAGTTACCTTGTTATACAGCATTGTTTCCATCCTTGGGATTATCGGGAATGGATTAGTCATCTGGATTGCCGGATTCAAGATGAAGACGACACTCAGTGTTGTGTGGGTCCTCCATCTGGCCATCGCGGACCTCCTGTGCTGCGCTTCTCTTCTTCTAAGAATTCTAGAATGGTTACACTATTACACATCTAGACCATATTTTCTTTGTGAGATGAGCATTATTCTGTTCCACGTATACATGAATGCCCGGGTCCTCCTCCTGGCAGCCATGATGTTTGACTTCATTGTAGTTTCAAAGTTGCCATTTTGGACTACACTTCAAAGAAGATGTAAACTGGTGGTGATCAGTGCAACATCCAGTTGGGTGATGAGTTTTATCTGGACTGGTTTAGCGTTTTCATATTTATTCTATGATTTAGATGAATGGTGTCCCTGGATGTATGAGCATAGAAACAATGATCTCAGTGATCACAAACCAACCATTCACCTGATCAGGTTTCTTCTAATGTTTATCATCCCTATTCTCATCATCCTCACCAGTTATCTCAACATTTTCCTCAAACTTAGAACTTCTAAGTGGAGTCCGTGGAGAACTCAGAGGCTCTTCTGGATCATCACTGCTGTTATATTGTGTTTCTGTATCTGCTGGTTTCCGTACAATCTCTGGCCACTAATGACCACATATGATGGACCCAACATACAATTCAGTGCATCACATTTTATCATTTTTATCCTGGCTTGCCTGAACAGTTGCACCAACCCAATCATTTATGTTGTCTTGGGTCAGGATTTCAATCACAGCTTCTTAAGATCTATCTCTTTAGGGCTTAAAAGATCCTTAAATTATGATTTTAATTATGAGGTTTCAACCCCTTGGCGCCATGGACTTCCATTGAATAATATTGTGGCAGCAGATACAGGCCACGGACACCAATGACAAGAAGAGGTGGGTTGTGGAAATCCGATGTAGGATTGCGAGTGCCGTTATTAACCTTTTCTATTAATAATTAAACTACTGAATGGGGACACAGTAAATCAGGGTAGAAATGAATTATAACCCAATCCTCTGATGGGGAAACTGTTACTATGGAAGAGTCTACAAAGTATTTAAATACTGTGTAAGGAAACAAAGGCCAACTTCTATAGGAACAGGGGCACATACATATTTACTGGGGCTTAAAGGGGTTTGCCCATGAAAGGAAGTTCTCAAATTCCAATCCCCTAGTGATGTTTACACAATAAAGATCATTTTTAACCCCTTACTTTGCAATTTTACTCAGTCTTATTGCTGTTTTAGTGGGGGGGGGGCTCTCTAAGCAGACACTTCATGATCCATCTGTGCTGTGAGAATCTGTGTGCTGACAATGTGCTTAGATTGTCAGGGTACAGGTTTATCTACACTTTCATTTAGCTTCTGAACATTCACTAGTATCTGACACAAAGAAACAGAGATGAGACAGATCAGAGGTGAGAGATCCATGAGATGGATTTAACACACAATGACACACTTCTGCTCTGCTACATCTTAGCTACACACACATACACACAATCAACACTGCTATAACTCTTTTTTCTGCTAAAAGGATCTTATCTGTCTGTAGCTTTTAGATTTATTATCTTCATGAAGGCAGGAGGTGCTCATGTATGCAGTGTGCAGACAGGAGAAGCTATTCAAGAGAAGAATCTGTCCTGCCCAACCCAAATCAGAAAATTTACAGTTGAATCCAGGGGCAACCAAAATTGTGTACACCAGGACTGATAGAGACAGGTTGGAATTATATCTGTGAAATTCTCTTTTTTTTTAATAACAGTGAATTAGAGAATGTTTTTTGTTATCCTGGGAATATTTAAGAATTGTGTCTTTGTCCAAATACCCCTTTAAGGGAAAGGGTCATTATTGCTATATGAGAAAATATTTTCAATGTTTCTTGTTTCGACGGTCAAGCAATACTTCAACTGGCATGCCGGGAATTGTGATAGCATTGCTTCATGTTCTGCCTTTGATTGCACAATTTTTTTTTTTTTAACAAAGCTCTAAATATTTTTTCATTTTCGATTTATTTGGACGATGGATAAACGTCAATGTAAATTAAAGAAAATCTACCACTTCATTATGCAGTATCTAAGCCAAGCTATAGCCATACTGTTGTCATATCTTTTTTGGGTATAAAAACAATGTCTTAAGACAGTATGCAAATTGTATGTCAAAGGCCTTCATGATGTTCCAGGTGTTCCAGGTGCCAAATACAAAGGGGCTCATTTTTTTAAGGGCCCCGCGGACCGCACTTTCCTCGGACATCCCATTGATTTGCATTTTGGACCATTGGGACAGGGATTTAAAAGGGGTTTTTGGCGCACGAGATTGGATTTTGGCACAATCTCCCCGGTTTTCATGCAACACAAATCGTGGGTCGGGCCGTCGGACGAATTCGGACAAACCACGGGATTTAACTTGAAAATTGTGTCGCAAGGTGTTACATACACCGGGAAGAAGAAGGTGAACTCCGGCGGGCCTGAGCGGGGAAGCTACACATGCAGGATATCGCATGCTTATAGTGAATCGTGGCAGACTTCATTCATCGGATCATTCCGGATCGGGGATCGCACGGGGATCGGGTAAGTGAATGTGCCCCATTATGTGGGTTAGTATATGTCATTTGCCTCCTTTTTTCATTCATCTAATGAACTCTAGTAAACAAGGTCAGCAAACCAATGCTGGTGCATTTACTAAAGAGGTTTTTCTTTGTTTTGCGAATTTTTCTTTAAAGTTTCCAGGAACCATTTCAGTGTTATTGATTGGTTTATTTATTTATTTATTTTTTCATTATATGGTTAACACAGGTTTATTTGTGATGTTTTTTTTGTGTCAATATTTGTTTCTTTTGACTTTTGTACTTGTAATGTAATATGGTGCAATCCAATATGTAGTTATCTAGTGAGAGCCCTAAATTATAGCCAGTAAACCGCCAGAGATGATAAAGTTTAACATGACTCTCACCTTAGTAAAAACACTTGAGGGCACACTAATCATGGGCAGGCACCATTTGCTAGGAGGCTTCAGCCTCTTGATAAATCCAGGTGGCCGACTGCACAAAACACCAATGTGCTGCACCGCCGGAACTCTTCCATCGGCAGAGCGCAGGAGCGCGACAGCAGTGCCCTGGTGCGGGCCCACTGCTTGGCGTGGCACCGCCCCCTCCACATCAGCAATGCATGGGGAAATTGCACAAAATTCACAGCTTGTACAATATATATGCAAGCTGTGATAAATGTGCCTCTTGAACTAAATGCTCTTAGTAGATTATGTCAATTTAAGACAATCTGGAAATCTACTAACTGAAGAAGATCTGGTAGTGGATTTCTGCTTCTATTGTCATTCCTAAACTGTATTTGACTGATCCTTTTAGCTAATCTAACTAATTAAAATCTTAATCTTTCTGATATGCAAATTACCTTTAGAGGCTACTGGGGATTGTCCGAATTCCGGGAGCTAAAGCTACTCATCACCGCGGTAGCCTCAAAAGCTGCTTCTACACAATCTTTACAATATTTGCTCCTGTTTTTAGCTTTCATACGTTGACTCAATGGCCATGTGCTAGGACGTTACTCAGAGCTCAGGCCCAAGGTGTTTCTTTTCCATAGATACGGAGCATATCCTTCGCAATATTCTGCACTGTGAATGGATATTTATCTGGCCATTTCATGCTTTCTACTCCTTCCAGGCTACTCAATACTGGTTCGGCTTTAATCCCACATCAAGTCATTAGGCTTCCTGAAAGTCATGCTTGATATTATGGGAGCTGCCTAATAAGGTGGCCAAAAGAGGCAACATTTCTGGCAACATTTGGCAAAGCCTCTCACTTCCTGATAATAAAGTCAATTCATTATAAATGGATCAGAAACCTTCAAGTGGATATTTTACCAGGACACGGCAGTCATCTAATCACAAACATATGGAACTGCTTTTGGCAAGTTGATATTTACATACATACATCGGGTTTCAATTTAATATCCGTTTACTAAAAATAAATGCTTGAAGAAGAGAGCCCTTACACAAAATAATACCCTGTGGTGCCCTAAAAATTAACATTCCACTAAGAACAGATTTACATTCCACTATACATACTCCTTAGAGTTAGTAGTAACAGGAGCTTATAAAAGCGTAATAATTATAGCTGACACTGAGGGATGTCCAAGGTTGCGATGTTCAAGGTCATAACTAATGGGGTAGCAGCCGTTGTGGGGCCCAGAGTGTGAGGGGGCCCTTTCACCTCGCGTATTGTGTGTGCATATGCTTTATGTTTGTGTAGTGTGCATTACTATATGTGTGTACATATGCTGTATGTCTGTATATTGTATAGTATGTTTTTGCTGTGTATGTGTGTATATGTGATGTGTGTATGTTTCATGGGTGTTTCTGGTACTTTATTTATATGTGTATATGCTGTATGTATGTATATGTGGTATGTATACTGTTTGTATGTTTGTATGTGTGTATATGATAATTATATAGTAGATGCCTATATATAAAAGTATAGAAATGTGTGTATATAAGAGTGTATAAATGTTTGTGATTCTGACTCAATTAATGTATGGGGTCCTGCTTCTCTTAGTCACCACCTGGCCATGGTATTCCAGAAATAAGCTTTGATGCTAATGACATTTATTACATGGTGCACTTATCAGTCTCACAATCGATCTTTAAGAATCAGCATTTTACTGTTGTTATACTGTTACTGGTCTGGGCATGAGACATTTTCTTAGTGTTATTGGTGTATTGTAAGACCATTTACTTCTTACCTGTTTATGAGGATGCGGTGGTCTCATTTGTGTTCTCTTAGAACTAAGAGCCCTTGGCTAGATAGATAGAAGAAGACTTTGCTGGTTGTTACCACCCCTGGATGTGTTTGTTGCTGGAGAATTGGGGATTTTTCTTGATGACTTGTCTCGCTCACTTCCCGTCATGTCTGTAGCTTCTCACGTCTTTAGTGCAAATGTTTTACTTTTTGCATTGGAGTTCAGCTGTAGGTCAACCACATCGAGCTGCGGAAACTGAATTAACCCCATTCCCATCTATATTAAATACAGACAGTCCCAGAGTTACGTACAAGATTGGTTCTGTAGGTTTGTTCTTGAGTTGAATTTGTATGTAAGTTGGAACTGTATATTTTATAATTTTTTGGGGTCTTTGTGACAATTGTATTTTAAAAATGTTGGATTGTCATAAGAACCAGGAGTAACAATGAAGCTTCATTACAGACACATGAGGCTGTTTATTATAGTCTAAGGCTAAAGTAGAGTAAATTACCGGCATCCAGAGGTCTGTTTGTAACTAGGGGTGGTCTGTAAGTCAGGTGTTCTTAACTAGGGGATCACCTGTATACAGCACTGTGCAATAGTTAGTTAGGTCATATGATCAAACAAAACCAAGGAAGCTAAGATTTCTGCACATGGTGCCCACTATCTTAGATTAATGAGCGATGTGAGCCCCATCCCCGTGATGTCATCACATAAAATAAGGTCAAAATTGCCTTTTTGCCTTTCATAAACATTTTGATAAAAAGTAATCATAAGGTAATACTGTTGTCAAAATGTCATCGATGACATCCAGCAAATCATTGACACCCTCCTCAGCTCCGTACAGTAAGTATGTAAAATTATGGGTCCTATGGGGCCCCAAGACTTTTTTAATATGAATTTTATCTTAATCAACAGATCACTAAGAAACAAAAAAAATTCTGTCTAGAAAAACTTCAACTTCCCCTTCATCTGCTGATTTTTGATTTGACATGCCTGTAAGTTTGGCGCTGGTAGGGACTCTTTAAATTATTACCACTACCAAAAATAACAATTATAATTTTTTTTTTTTTAGGTAAACAGATTAGTTTTACATAAAATAGGAAAGTCGGAAAACAATATTTCATACGTGATCTGAAAGGGCTGTTGGTTCATTGGTGAAAATGTTGCTGACAGGTTGTTGACATTACCAAAAAGAACAGTAAATAAAAACATCCTCAGAGCAGTTTGTTGTCCGCTTTTTACCCACCACTGATATGAATTTATTTTTGGCATTATTGTTATTTATGTTACATAATTTATTATTGTTATTATTGTTGTTGTCGCTATTATAACAATTATTTAGAACATGTCCTGGTCCACGTAACTGACCGTCACTTTGGTGATGGAAATTAATTTCACACGATATGGGCACATTCAGATAAAATATACAAAATGGAATGTGCACCTCATACCCCTGCCCAACCCACAGGGTGGTGACTAATAGAAACACACAGGATGGATACAGGAACAAATCATTTTCTGTTATCACAAGATTAGGAAAACTGCTACCGTATATACTCGAGTATAAGCCGACCCGAGTATAAGCCGAGGTATCTAGTTTTACCAATAAAAACAGGGAAAACCTATTGACTCAAGTATAATCCGAGGGGGGGGAAATGCATTGGTCACAGCCTCCCAGTATATAGCCAGCCTGCCTCTGTAGTATCCAGCCCCCTGTAGTTCTGCAGCCGGCAGGAAGACAGAAGAGGCGTGGCCACGGAGCTGTCGCAGATCTGTGGCATGAAGATGAAGAGGAGCTGCCCGGGCTGTCGGAATGGTGAAAAAGTCTCACTGTCAGCTGATAAATCTCCCGCTTTATAAACGTAATGTTTATGGTTTTGTTTAAGAATAAAAATGTATTTTCAAAAAAATTCAGAACTTTTTTCTAAATAAATAATAATTTGTCTAAATAAAGTATTTTAAGTTCCAAAATATTTTTTATGCATTTTTACACTGCTGTCTAAAATGAACATTTTATTATTTTTTTTTTAACCTGAATTGTTTTTCAAAGTGGTGAAGTTAGACAGGTCTGTGCAACGTTTTTTGTGACTTTTTTTAAAACATCTCACTTTAGTCTAAACATCTGGATTTGTAAGATAAATGCAACAAATCCATTGAAAAATAGCGCACCATGAGTTGTGGAGGAAATGTGGAAAAGTCACAAAAAAGTGCCCAAAGAAGTCTCTGTGCAACTTTTTTGTTCTATCATTTAGAAGATTGTGTCTTACTGCATATTGGGGCACATTTACTTATCCGGTCCCTCGGAGTTCCCGAAAGTGCATTGTCCGTGTATAATTCATTAAGATTGTGCGCCCGATATCCTGCATGTGTCGCTTCCCCGCTCAGGTCAGCCAGAGTTCACCATCTTCTTCCTGGTGCATGTAAGTGCATTGGATGCGACACAATTTGAATCTTAAATCCCGCGCTCAGTCCGAATCAGTCGGATCGTCTGACGGCCCACCCTCTGATTTCTGTCTCATGAAAGCCAGTGCCGTTGTGTCAAAATCCGATCGCGAGCGACACAATCTCCTTCTACATACCTATCACATTGGCGCAAATCCAGAAAATGTCAGGAAGTCCAATGGATATGCGTTCCGCGGACCCTTAGTAAATAAAATAGAACATACCCATAAACTTTCAGCCTCATTAGAATAATTATGAAACTTGATTTTAGAAGGTAGGAGACCATGGGTAACATATACACTCACCGGCCACTTTATTAGGTACACCTGTCCAACTGCTTGTTAACACTTAATTTCTAATCAGCCAATCACATGGCGGCAACTCAGTGCATTTAGGCATGTAGACATGGTCAAGACAATCTCCTGCAGTTCAAACCGAGCATCGGTATGGGGAAGAAAGGTGATTTGAGTGTCTTTGAACGTGGCATGGTTGTTGGTGCCAGAAGGGCTGGTCTGAGTATTTCAGAAACTGCTGATCTACTGGGATTTTCACGCACAACCATCTATAGGGTTTACAGAGAATGGTCCGAAAAAGAAAAAACATCCAGTGAGCGGCAGTTTTGTGGGCGGAAATGCCTTGTTGATGCCAGAGGTAAGAGGAGAATGGGCAGACTGGTTCCAGCTGATAGAAAGGCAACAGTGACTCAAATCGCCACCCGTTACAACCAAGGTAGGCAGAAGAGCATCTCTGAACGCACAGTACGTCCAACTTTGAAGCAGATGGGCTACAGCAGCAGAATACCACACCGGGTGCCACTCCTTTCAGCTAAGAACAGGAAACTGAGGCTACAATTTGCACAAGCTCATCGAAATTGGACAGTAGAAGATTGGAAAAACGTTGCCTGGTCTGATGAGTCTCGATTTCTGCTGCAACATTCGGATGGTAGGGTCAGAATTTGGCGTCAACAACATGAAAGCATGGATCCATCCTGCCTTGTATCAACGGTTCAGGATAGTGGTGGTGGTGTCATGGCGTGGGGAATATTTTCTTGGCACTCTTTGGGCCCCTTGGTACCAATTGAGTATCGTTGCAATGCCACAGCCTACCTGAGTATTGTTGCTGACCATGTCCATCCCTTTATGACCACAATGTACCCTGTAACATCTGATGGCTACTTTCAGCAGGATAATGCGCCATGTCATAAAGCTGGAATCATCTCAGACTGGTTTCTTGAACATGACAATGAGGTCACTGGACACAAATGGCCTCCACAGTCACCAGATCTCAATCCAATAGAGCATCTTTGAGATGTGGTGGAACGGGAGATTCGCATCATGGATGTGCAGTCGACAAATCTGCGGCAACTGTGTGATGCCATCATGTCAATATGGACCAAAATCTCTGAAGAATGCTTCCAGCATCTTGTTGAATCTATGCCACGAAGAATTGAGGCAGTTCTGAAGGCAAAAGGGGGTCCAACCCGTTACTAGCATGGTGTACCTAATAAAGTGGCCGGTGAGTGTATAAGAAGATACCACAGTCCCGGTGCCTGGATCTATGAGTAATGTCCTTAGTTTATCAGGATGGATTCTGATGGGAGATTTCCTTCACACAATCACAAAGAAACATTGGACCAACATGGATGAGATGTCACCAGCGTCATCAAGGTAAGTGAAGGAGTCTTCGGGGTGTAATTTTTTTCTTTTTACATATTTGAAATTCTTTTTCATATAAATGTTTATTTACAAAATACAAATTAATTCCTCAGATGCTTGAAATTGAAAAAAAATGTGTCTGATCAGGAAATGTATTGGGGGCGGGGGGGGGGTTTGGATGGGTGTTTAATCTTCTGTTCAGGAAGTGGTTAAGATTTTTGGTTACACATGTATCAGACTTCTTCAAGTGTTGGAACGCATAAACGCAATAGACGTGAAGAAGCAGATGATGGTCGTTCTCTGTTATTCTCTAGTGGATAATAGTAGATGAAGTCGTTGCATGTTCAATTGCAACCCCTGTATTAGAGAAGTGCATGCAGTGTTTGGCTGAGCAGTGGCGCCTCTCTACAGTACATTGCGGTACTACATATAGCCTCCTGCCCTCTGCCTGGCTTAAGCATCTTCTCTGGACAACAGGTGAGTGCAGCTCAATGGTAAAAGTGTTTCTCAAGAAATTAGAATATCAGCAAAAAGCCATTTTTAATTTCAGTAATCAAGTTCAAATCCCAAAATTGTCGGGGTTAATTTATCTTAAGGCTCCTTGTAGAGCTCAATGTCTTTGAAGCTCTGCTGCAGTCAGATTTATTAATGTGGCTTTGACTCCTGATAAATCTGCTTGAAGTGTCTTATGCTGTTGGGCTTGTCTGCAACGGTTGCATAAAAAAATGCAAAATACTATAAAAAGTCGAAGCTGATAGAGCAGGGGTCGGACTGGAGTGAATTTGTACCAAGACGGAGAGTTTGAATTCATAAATTCAGTAATACAGGCATTCCCAGGTTTACGTTACGTTACGATACTGCCAATTCCAGGGGAAAATACGTCTTTTGTTTCTGAGATGTCTATTTGATAATTTACTGACCAATGAACTATGGACATTACCTTTTTATCTTTAACTAACCAAGCCCAGGTCCTGCCCCACTCAAAGTTTCTGTATAATCCATTGTGATGCAAATAAAGCATCTCACATCTGTATAGCCTTGCATGGCATTGCTTCTCCAGAAAGATTGAGATATTATACCATACTTTTTCTTGGTGGGATTTCTTTGAGCTCACTCTGTGAATTTTATTAATAATTAGATAACCTAAGGTTGTGTGAACAGGGCCAGAACTTGACAAAAGCTTCATTACAGATACCTTACAGCTGATCATTGCAGTCTGGGACCATAGTAAAGCATCCAGAGAACTTTATCCAGAGGTCACAGTGGGCATAGGGGTCCGTCTGTAACCAGGGGTCGACTGTAAGTTGGGTGTCCTTAAGTAGGAAACCGCCTGTATTGTGAAAACCAGTCTATGCATATAATGAATGTGGTGAAGCAGGGTCTACGGCACAGGGACTTTGCATTATCCTTTATTCATTTGGTGAAATAGAAAGTCGCAAAACAGAATTTGGACCACAACTGCTCTAAAAGATCGCCAAACATGTGTCTCTCACCTTCCTCTATAGATTCTTGGTGGAGGGATGGTGAGTTTTCTGGCCTGTGATACTGAGGCTATTAAACCAGAGACCTCAAGCGGCTTGGATTGTGCCTCTCCTCTTCCTCCAACACCCGAGACACTGAACAATAATCCATATTTTTGCCCCTTGGCCCAGGTAAGACGCTTTTGGCATTGTCTATTAATCAGGAGTGGATGACACATGGAATACGACAATCCAGCTCATGACGTGGATACATCTAGACCTTTACATCGAAAAATAAAGAAGTTATAGATTTCTGAAGGTGAGGAGTGAAAAATGAGAATGCAAAAACAAAAAAGCACCCGGTTGTTAAGTGGTTAAACTGAGCGCACTAAAATTGGCGCGTACATAATGCGCCAGATTATTGAAGACTGAGCCAGTATTCAATAATCTGCCGCACTCTGTACATTAGTGAAATCGTGTAGTTCCCATCACTATTGATAAATCTGGGCCAATGACTTTTGGGTTTTCCATGGCTGTAGCCATAATCATCCCTATAACTTACATAAACAAATGAAGAAGTTCCCTCTGGTTCTAATGACTGTATATAATATATGAGTTTCACTTTTTGAATTAAATTACTGAAAATAATTACTTTTTGCTGAAATTCTTATTACACATTTGGTACATTGCGTATTACATGCAGGAGCCAGAAGAAGTGTCCGTTTTCAGGATAGAAAGTGCATGTCAGAATTTTCCATATATAAAGTTATGTGCCCTAAAAACACTTAAAAGAACAACTCGTCACACAAAAAATAAATCCTCAACCAGCATTGAAAAATATTAAAGTTATGCCTCTATATATTTACAGGTGGTCCCCTACTTAACCCTTTCAGGACCTGGCCCTTTTTTGTTTTTTCATTTTCATTTTTTGCTCCCCATGATCAAAAATCCATAACTTTTTTATTTTTCCGTGTACAGAGCTGTGTGGTGGCTTATTTTCTGCGTAACAAATTGCACTTCATAGAGATGGTATTGAATATTCCATGCCGTGTACTAGGAAGCAGGAAAAAAATTCCAAATGCAGTGAAATTGGTAAAAAAACGCATTTGTGCCGCCTTCTTGTGGGCTTGGATCTTACGGATTTCACTGTGCGCCCCAAATGACATGTCTACTTTATTCTTTGGGTCGGTACGATTACGGGGATACCAAATTTGTATAGGTTTTATAATGTTTTCATACATTTAAAAAAATTAAAACCTCCTGTACAAAATTTTTTTGGGGGATTTTGCCATCTTCTGGCGCTAATAACTTTTTTATACTTTGGTGTACTGAGCTGTGGGTGGTGTCGTTTTTTGCGGATTTTGATGACGTTTACAATGTTATCAATTTTAGGACTGTTCGACCTTGTGATCACTTTTTATAGAATTTTTTAATTTTTTTAAATGACAAAAAAAGTGCCATTTTCGACTTTGGGCGCGATTTTCCGTTACGGGATTAAACGCAGTGAAAAACCGTTATCATATTTTGATAGATCGGGCATTTTCGGACGCGGCGATACCTAATGTGTTTATGATTTTTACTGTTTATTTATATTTATATCAGTTCTAGGGAAAGGGGGATGATTTGAGTTTTTAGGGTTTTTAATTATAATTTTTTTTTTTTTAACTTTTTTTTATTTTTATTTTTAGTACTTTTCAGACTCCCCAGGGTACTTTAACCCTAGGGGGTCTGCACGATCCTATCATATACTGCCATACTACAGTATGGCAGTATATGGGGATTTTACTACTCATACATTACAATGTGCTGATAGCACATTGTAATGCATGGGTTAACCCGAAGTAGCCTCGGGTCTTCGCGAGACCCGAGGTTACCATGGCGACGGATCGCCGCTCCCCGATGACGTCACGGGGAGCGGCGATCCTCGAAAAGATGGCGGCGCCCACGCGCCGCCATCCTTTTGAAGCCGCCGGCAGCATTGCCGGCGGCGATCGAGGTGAAAACACCCGCGATCGGTGCTAGCACCGATCGCGGGTGTTACCGGTAAGCCTTTGCTGCAATTATTATTATTATTATTATTATTATCTCCATCTCCATCTCCACCAACCAATGATGAAAGCATTGCATAGTATCCAAATAAGCATCAGAATTGTGTCTTAGTATTTGCTGTGTCATTATAAGGTGGGATGGGGCTCACACCACAACTAATACAACTCAAACCATTAGTGGACACACTGGGGGTCATTTACTAAGGACCCGATTCGCGTTTTCCTGACATGTTACCCGAATATTTCCGATTTGCGACGATTTTCCCTGTATTGCCCCGGGATTTTGGCGCACGCGATCAGTTTGTGGCACATCGGCAGTGGCATGCCCGACGGATTCGAAAAAAACGCCGCATTTAAAAAAAAAAAAAGTGCAGCGGGACTCGCGCTTACCTTCACTAGCAATAGGCCAGTGAACTTCAGTGCATTCCAGCGGGCCTCAGGGAACTTCAGCGCAGCAGGAGGAACTACCTTAGTGAATCCCGGCCGGACTCGAATCCACAGCAGAGAACGCGCCGCTGGATCGCGAATGGACCGGGCGCGTTCTGCCCCACTGTGTTCCCAAAAATATATATCAAGTGTACCTCAAATGCTCAAGCCCCCTCATATACCATATATACCCCACACTTTACAACTTGCCACACCGTGCCCACTCATAAATCATATATATTTCACTCACACCACTAATGATCCCACTTTGCCCATACATACATCGGGTACAGAAAGTGTTCAGACTCCTTTAAATTTTCCACTCTTTGTTTCATTGCCCCTTCTCTGCCCCTTCTTGATAGGAAAAAAAAACTTGCTAATTTATTAAACAAGAAAAACTAAAATATCACATAGTCATAAATATTCAGACCTTTTTCTGTGACAGACATATGTAACTCACATACTGCCCATTTCCTTCTGATCCTTCTTGAGATGGTTTTACTCCTTCATTGGAGTCCAGCTGTGTTTAAATAAACTAATTCAACTTGATATGGAAAGGCACACATCGTCTATTTAAGACCTCACAGCAAATTTCAGAGCACATGAGAATCATCACCCAAACAGCTCAGAGACAGAATTGTGGCAAGTCAACAATCTGGCCAAGGTTACAAAATAATTTTTGCAGCACTCAAGGTTCAGAAGAGCATATTGACCTCCATAATACTTAAATGGAAGAAAAAAGAGATGACCACATCTCTTCCTTGACCTGGCAATCTGGCCAAACTAAGCAATTATGGGAGCCTTGGTGATAGAAGTTAAGAAGAACCCCAAGATCACTGTGAATGATCTCCAGAGATGCAGTAGGGAGATAGGAGAAAGTTCCACAAAGTCACCTATCACTGCAGCCTCCAGCAGTCTTTATGGCAGAGTTTGCCGACGGAAGCCTCTCCACAGTGCAAGACACATGAAAGCCACATACAGTGTGCAAAACACATGAATGACTCCAAGATTATGAGATGGTCTAAGGAGATGAAGATTGAACTTTATATCATCACCTCCCAAATACAATCCCACTGGTTGTGAGAGGACCACTGGTTGTAATGGAAGGGAAGATGAATGTGGCCAAGAATGTGGCCAAGAACACATTGCGGATGTATGGAAACATCTGCAATGTGTTCTTCACACACATATATAGTGTTCTTCACATACTATTTTGTTCGCACCGTTCCGCACGTATGAGGATACATAGGAAACAATGGGACAGAGTGCAATGCAAGTTCTACGCGTCAAAAGCACGCACAGAACTCACACGTGAAAAACGCTAGTGTGGAAGGGGCCTTACACCACAAGTGATCATACTTTGCGTCTCATATATTTCCTATTTCCCTCAAACCAAAATCACTCTGTTATTGTCCACCTTTACCGCTGCACATGGTGGCTGAAAACGGCACATTTACGTTATTGAGTCACCTGCGTTATGGGAGATTGGCACAAACAGACTAAAGCACAGCACCACACTGCTCTCATAATTATTGTATTTGCAGCCTAAGGAGGTTGAAATGATAGATTTTTTCAAGACATTTTTCTGAGCCATTTGGTTGAATGGTCTTAATGGTCAATCATTTACAATGCAGAAACAATGCAATGAAGGACCTCTGGTTCTAGGGTGGAGTATTATGCTGCTGTAACTCTTTTGTTTCCTTGTATACGCCATGTATACCTCAATATAGAGGGGCACATTTACTAAGGGTCCGAACGCAGCATTTTCGCAAGCTTTTGCATTTCTTTTCCATTTTGCCCTGAATTGCCCCGGGTTTCTGGTGCACGCGATCTGATTGTGTCGCATCGGCACCGGCTTGCTTGCGGCACAAATTGGGGGGCGTGGACGTTGGACAACCCGACTGATTCGGACAAACCGTGGAATTTAAAAAGAAAATTGTGCCGCAAGATCAGCACTTACATGCACCGGGAAGAAGTAGGTGAACTCCGGCGGAAGCAACAGATGCAGGAAAATGGACACACGATCTTAGTGAATCGCGGCAGACACAAATTCTCGTCGGACACCTCACAGCGGGGATCTTGACGGGATGGGTAAGTAAATGTGCCCCAGAATATTCATATCTCAGAAGAAACTATACATTCTTTATGATCCTAACTTTTACACTTTTATATCTTCTCAGAACATCTAAAGAAGACTACGAGACAAGCTACACAGCGATTGACAACTTTAATGACATTTTCCCTAAGGTGGCCATTCCATTATACATCATCATTTTCATCCTTGGGATTATCGGGAATGGATTAGTCATCTGGATTGCCGGATTCAGGATGAAGAAGACAATCAGTGCCATGTGGTTCCTCCACTTGGCCATCGCCAACTTCCTGTTCTGTGCTTCTCTCCCCCTGCCAATTTACGGGTTGGCCTCCCCCCATGATGTGTGCTCTTCATCATTTTCAAATATTTTCTGCTTACTAATTAGACACCTGTTCTGCCTAAACATGAGCGCCAGTGTTCTCCTCCTGGCTGCCATGAGTATTGATCGCTGAGTATCGGTCATGTGGCCATTTTGGGCTCAAGTTCACAGAACACAGAATCTAGTGAGAATCACTGCAGGAATTATCTGGGTGATGAGTCTTTTTTGGTTTGTCCTTATTTACTTATCTCTACTAGATACCGTAGATAGAATTTTTAGATATTATATATACCTGTCCGTTTTCCTGTTTTGGGTAGTTATATTGTGTTTGATCCCTTTCCTCATCATCTTCACCAGTTATGTCACCATTTTTATTAAACTTAGAAAAAGTAATAGACCCCAGAGATCTCAGAGACCCTACAGGATCATTACCGCTGTTATATTGTTTTTCTTCATCTGCTGGGCTCCGTATTACATCCACAAATTAATACCCATCAATTATGAGAGTGAAATTCAATATCTTATAGTAGATGTTATTGTTTTCATCCTGGCTTGCCTTAACAGTTGTATCAATCCAATCATTTATGTGTTTATGGGCCAAGATTTTGGACACAGTTTCCTGAGATCCATCCCCTTTAGGGTTGAAAATGCCTTAAGTGAAGATCCTGGTGACCCCTGTGGAGAGCAAGAGGATCCTGTACGTACCCCAAGTACAGACGCCCCTTAATAAAGAAACCATGCCAGAAAACTGGTCCTTGATGCAGCAGCCATTATTTTGCCATACTGTGACCAAGGACTGGAAAAATCTCTATCTTGTAATTTCATACCATATGATTTATTTTATTATTGATACCTTGTGGTTTAGGCCCACAAATGACCACTTGTCCTTCTATTACTATTTACCTTTATATTTCTATATACCTGGAGAGATTTAGCTTTACAGGAAGTCCTCTAATTAACGACACCGACTTACAGATGACCCCTCGTTATAGACTTACCCCTGTGCCCCCTGTGACCTCTGGTGACCTCTCTGGATGTTACTATAGTCCCAGACTGCAATGATCAGTTGTAAGGTGTCTGCAATGAAGCTTTATTGATAATCCTTGGTCCAATTACAGCAAGAAATTTTGAAACTCCGATTGTCACTGATTTTGTCTGGATCTACAATTGTAAAATATATAGTTTTGACTTACATAAAAATTCAACTTAAGAACAAACCTATGGACCCTATTTGTATGTAACCCGGGACAGCCTTTATTAAGAAATAGATCTTTTTTTAATCAAATAAATTTTTATTGAAAAACCGACAATGAGTTTTCCATCTTTTTCCACATTCAAACAACATAGCGGGTGCTAACTCTTTAAGTGACACCAGTGGCATCTAAATGCTAGCAGTATGATGATGTCACAGGGGGTGGGGTTACTCAGAAAAATGATTTGCCATGTATGCCCGAACCTAAAAGGGTCAGCTTATCCCTACTTATGGGCCTAAATCAACATAACAACGTCCTGTGGTGGAGAGTTCCATAGTCTCACTGCTCTTACAGTAAAGAATCCCTGTTTATGGTAATGGTAGAACCACCTCTCCTATTGGTGTAGAGTATGTCCCTTGTCTATGGTGATAGTAGAATTGCCTCATCTTTAGTACACAGGATGCCCCCTGTCTATGGACAAAAGTAGAAACCTGATCTCCTCTTGGGGTAGAGCAGGGGTCCCCAAACTTTTTACGTAGGAGGCCGTTCACTGTCACCCTCAGACCGTTGGAGGGCCGGACTTAAGTTTAAAAATAAATAGCGGTACATGTGACCGCATCCATAATACACTGGTACCCCCCCTTAATTTATTATTTAATATACTGCACTCCCTTATGAACTATTTTATATATATTGGCCCAATTAATTAATTAATATACTGGGACCTCTCTCCATTAATTATTGAATATGCCTCCCACCCATTAATTACTGTTCCTCATAATTAATTATTTCCTACACCACCACCATTAATTATTTCCTATGCTTCCCCCCACCATTAATTATTCCCTATACTGCCCCTCATAACTAACTATTGGCCCCCGGCCACCACAATCTTTTTACTGCCCTTTTTAATAAAAACTCTGTACTCACCGCCGCGCGTCTTCTATCTTCTTGCCGCGTCCGGGAGCGATATGCGGCTGTTTCCGGCCGCATCGAGCACTATACAGTGACGGGCAGGAGCTTCCTGTCCAGACGTACAGAGGCTCCTGCCCGACTGTCGCAGGCCGCGAGGTCCCAGCGCTGCCGCGGCAAACGTCGGGGGCCGGATCGAAACGGTCCGCGGGCCGCATGTGGCCCACGGCCCGTAGTTTGGGGAACCCTGGTGTAGAGGATGCCCCCTGTCTATAGCGATGGTAGAACCAGCTCTTCTCATGGTGTAGAGGATGTCCCCTGACTATGGCAATAGTAGAAACCTGCTCTCCTCTTGATGTAGGGGATGCCCCTTGTCTATGGCGAAGGTAAAACCTCCGCTCCTCTAGGTGTAGAGTATGCTCCCTGTCTATGGTGATGGTAGAACCTCCTCTCCTCTAGGTGTAGAGGATGCCCCCTCTCTATGGTGATGGTAGAGCCACCTCTCCTCTAGGTGTAGAGGATGCCCCTATCTACGGTGATGGTAGAACCACCTCTCCTGTAGGTGTAGAGGATGCCCCCTGTCTATGGTGATGGTAGAATCGTCTCTCCTCTAGGTGTAGAGGATGCCCCCTGTCTATGGTGATGGTAGAACCACCTCTCCTCTAGGTGTAGAGGATGCCCCCTGTCTATGGTGATGGTAGAACTTCCTCTCCTCTAGGTGTAGAGGATGCCCCGTCTATGGTGATGGTAGAACCTCCTCTCTTCTAGGTGTAGAGGATGCCCCCTGTCTATGATGATGGTAGAACCGCCTCTCCTCTAGGTATAGAGGATGTCCCCTGTATATGATGATGGTAGAACCACCTCTCCTTTAGGTATAGAGGATGTACCCTGTAGATGATGATGGTAGAACCGCCTCTCCTCTATGCGTAGAGGATGCCCTCTTGTCCTAGTCACAGGTCTAGGTATAAAAAGATCTTTGGAGAGATAATTGTACTGCCCATTGAGATATTTGTACATTGCAAAGAGGTATCTCCTCAGCCTTCTTTTTACTAAGGTGAATAATTTTGTAATCTGTCAGTGTATTCTAGTTTCCCCATTCCTCTAATAATCTTGGTTGGTCTCCTCTGCTCCCATTCTAGTTCTACGATGTCCTTTTTAATCACTGTTGCCTAAAGGCTCAAGGTCAAAACTATGTCCTTTTATGAGAATCTATTCCTCTCTTGATACATCCGCTAATTTTATTTGCCTTATTAAGAGTAGCTGCCTGGCTCTGGTCACTAAAATTAAATTTACTATCCACCAATACCCCCAAGTCTTTTTCTGCTGAGCTTTTCCAAGTAATGGACTGTTTAGAACATAATTGTTTCCATGGTCCAAGTGCTTAACCTGACATATATCTACAATAACCTCATCAGCCATGTCCCCGCCAATTTCGCCAGCTTCCACAAATCCCTCTGTGATATTATACTATCCGTTTCTGTATTAATTACTTTACAGAGATTAGTATCATCTGCAAAAATTGAAACTCTACTGTGTAAACCCTGTGTAAAACATTGCAGGGTGAGTTAAATGGTATTCTATACATATGAGACAGACAACATTCTGCTTAGACATGTGCAACACCCTCGCCGAAGCAAGGCAGAGCTGTGTTTGCGAATATGTCCCACCATGTAGCTTGCAGCCTGTGTAGGGTCTGACTAGCCCCAGAGCATGTCACTACGTAACACTAGATAACACAGGGGAACATTGCATTGGTAGATCCTGCCTGGTAATTGTTTTATGTGATGTCATATGTGTCAGCCAATCACAGGTGTTATACTTTGTCTCTGTGAGCTGAGATGTAAGCTGAGATGTAATTGGAGGAGTAGCCACCACCTGACCAGAGGGGAGTAACAAAACCCCTGGACAAGAAACTTCTAGAGAGTAGTTCTAGTCAGACCAGAGGGCCTGCAGGACACTCGTAGAGAGCAGTCAGACCTAGGAGTCTGCAGAAGCAGACTGGAGTAACTCCAGTCTAAACTCTATACAGCTAGCATACCAGACCAGAGCAGGAAGAGCCTAGCCCCTGCCTGAAGAGTGGAGCTAATAGCTAAGAGTTAGTGAGGAAAGGGGTATCATCCTACCTTTAAGGGTGGTACCGGAAGCAACCCAGGACAAGCTGAAGCATCCTACTAGGACACATCTCAGCATTTCACCATTCTGTTAAAGGCACGTTGCTGCGGTTCCTGTCGGTTCCAATAAAGAACTGTAAGTTGTTTTTGTTCAACCTCTGCCTCCGTCTGGTCCCTGCTACTACGGCTGTCATCATCACAGGCACCCTGTCCACCACACAGAGATCCATACTCTAGACACCAAAGGGTTGCCCCAGGGAGATCCGCTATAGCAGCCTCTCCCTCATCATTTCTTGCCAACACCACCCTGCTGGAGACCTGCCAGGCTGTAGGACAGCCCTCCAGTTCCCCATACCAAGCACCGTGACACTAGCGTGCCTAGGCCGCAACCGCCAGCCACTCAGGTACTGCGGGCCCCGGCTGACTCCAGGCCCCGAGAGAAGGCTAGGCCCCGGTGGGGGATGTTGCAAGTGGCGTCACGAACAGGATATATACTTCTGTGCCTTATTCTGGCACTATAGACTGTCATTTATTGAAAAGACTGTGCTGCCTAACCCTGCTGCCATTCAGGTTTAGGCCCAAGTGATTGTGTGCTTCTGCATTGAACTGTATTACTGCTGCCACGTGCTGTCGAGCACCGCTCCAGCACTCAAGAGGTTAAACCCTGCAAAGAACTTTGTCAGCTCTGCTACATCCGGCGCTGTCGCGCCTGAAGATTTTACCTCAGAGGTATTTCCAACCCGCCAAAAATCTGCACTGGCGGGAATTACAGATGACACACCAAGCTCCACCCACGCGCGAATGGTGCAAACCCCGCCTCCTGTGGCACAGGAAAAAATAGAGCCCGCCACAGCTCTTGGACTCCTCCCTCTGGCACGAAGCGGACTTCCTGCCCCGCCTCAACGAAACGCCAGGACTAGTGTGGATCTTGTGCAGTGAGGTCAACACCATGTGGGGTCCTCGGCCATTCCCCTCCGTGGAAAAACCGGAGTTCCTAGAAGTTCTTGAGACTATGATTGTGGTCTCTGCTCAGCCGGTCCGGAGGCCCTTCGCTGGGCACCGGTTGCATCGTGGACTGACCCGAACCTTCATCACGAGGACGTACTTCCAGTCGGTGACGGAGCGCCAAGCACCACCCGGGCGGTTCCTAGTGCCTCTCCCGGCTGCCATGCTGGTACCTCGGGCCCACGTGGAGGTGCCACATGGGGAGGCCCGGACTCCTGTCGAGCCAGCGCCTGGGCCTACTACTGCTGCTGTGCAACCTGTACCGAGGCCTCCTGCTAAGGCCGACCAGCCTGCCATACCTGCTGATGTGGTTCCTGACCCTCCGGCTGCTCCTGCTCCAGTTCCGGCACCTGCCCGACCATCTGTGAGACCAGAGCCTGCACCGGAGAGACCATCTGCAGCACCGGCACCTCCGCAGCCTCGAGGTCGAGGTGAGGCCCTCCGCCGGCATCTCCGAGACGCTGTCTCGGAACAACAACGCCGAGAGAAGGAGGCCCAGCGCTACATGGCCGGCTGATCTAAAGAAGGCGCCTGGGTAAAGCAGAACCGCACCACCGGCATGGTCCGGTACTTTGACCGGCAACGTGGCTATGGCTTCGCCACTCAAGACTACACCGGACGGGAGGTATTTATTCCACGCCGGTCCGTCAAAAGGCCCGATTTGCCGGAGAAGCTCCATAATCTGAGGCCGGGGGAATGTATCGAATTTTCCCTACAGGAAGGACCTCGAGGGCCGTGGGCAGCTGGCGTGATCCGGATCCCGGACTCTGATGAGGATCGCTAACCATCATGTGACGAGCTGTACGAGGACGACGAATGGCCGGAGTCTCCGAACACGTCTTCTTCCTCGGCTACGAGTCCCCGAGCGGTGACCCACGTGAATGCTCCATCCACGGTGATTGTGAGTACAGGCCCCATTGCTATCCACGGGCCGGGCATTATCCAGGGAGCCACCCCCACTGTCTCCCCTGCCGGGAGTGCTGCCGGTTCTCACGGGCCCTCCGCGGTGGAGGACATCCCGGTTGGTGAGGCCTACCCCGAGGCTCCAACCCGACCACCATCTCCACCTGCCAGCTACCAGGCGCTGCCGCAGGTTCCCATTTATTTACTTCTGGATTCCTCCGTGGTCCCTGGCTCTGTTGAGCCCCCGGCTGGACCAGCCGACACCCCGGGCGACAGCGCCCCTCCCCCTGAATGTCAGGAGGATGCTGCTGAGCCTGCAGTACCTGCAACTGCCACCGGGTGTCCCCAGCCGGTTTCTACTGATTCTCCTACACAGGAGATCCTGCTCTGATCCCGGATCCTGCAGTTACTGGGAAAGAAGATTCTGAGTAACCCCTGATGGGCTGAAAGCCCTAACAGGTACTGTGTATCTTGTAAATATTATTTCTGCTATCCCATTTGGGCTGAGTGCCCCATTCCCTAAAGAGCCAGAAACTGTCCTGAGACTCTCCCCTATTTATTTATCTCAGTCAAGAGACCTTCCTTGAACTGCCCATTGTCATGTGCTATGATAGCACCCCTTCCTCTGCCACAGCAGAGATTCCTTCAAAGGACTCTGTCCCTCTACACATAGAGGAGACCCTTTGCATCTTTATTGCACTTTTCCCCACCTCAAGGGCTGTACCCAGAAGATGGACTTTGATATGAAAGACCTTCTGAGAGACTTTTGCCAACTCCAAGGAAAAGTTGCTACTGTATTTATTCTTATATTGCACTAATGCCTTCCTTTTTAGGTATGGACATTCTGCATGCATTTTTATGCCTTTTCCTTTACAGGTAAAGAGACATTTTATGCTGCTACCCTGAGTAGCTCACCTATGTAACGTTTGTAACGTTCAAGATGTGTACCCATTGAGCTCCTAAGCCAATGTGAGTTTACAAAATGTTTGCACACTGTCAATTGATGCCAGTAGTTTGCACTAACCTTTGATAGGCTTTTCAGATTGTAGTGTGGCTGTGTCAGACCATCTCTATGTAAACCCTGACCGCTATCTTATGCCTCAAACCGAGGTTTGCAAGTGGGGGTAGTCCGTAAACTGCGGGTCCTTAGGGGACCGGGGGTGTTACAGAGATAGCACCTGGATGCCACTCATACAAGGGTAAGAATGTCAGTCGGCAGGTACTTATACATTTGTATAATGTCTCATTGTGTCACATATGCCAATGTAATGCATATACACACTATATATTTGTCGCCAGGGAAGAAGTGTTTATATAACAAATATACAGGCCTTGGTGCAAGGAGTGGATTACAGTACATGACACCACACCTTTCCTACTGTACAGTTCGGTTTAATGGCGTTAGCGACCAACTGTCATACTTCGCATTTACATGTCCTTGTCTTAGTCCGACACCAACCCAGGTGCCTGTCTCCAGGACCATGGGCGGTTTGTCCCTACAGATCATGTAGCCTGCACTTCACAGAAATGCCCTTATCTATCTCTGTGCCCCAATCAGTTCGTAGTCGAGCCGAGGGCGGCTCTTTCAATTGCCCCGGGGGTATGCAACACCCTCGCCGATGCAAGGCAGAGCTGTGTTTGCGAATATGTCCCACCATGTAGCTTGCAGCCTGTGTAGGGTATGACTAGCCCCACAGCATGTCACTACATAACACTAGATAACACAGGGGAACATTGCATTGGTAGATCCTGCCTGGTAAGGCAGGAGTTAATTGTTTTATGTGATGTCATATGTGTCAGCCAATCACAGGTGTTATACTTTGTCTCTGTGAGCTGAGATGTAAGCTGAGATGTAATTGGAGGAGTAGCCACCACCTGACCAGAGGGGAGTAACAAAACCCCTGGACAAGAAACATCTAGAGAGTAGTTCTAGTCAGACCAGAGGGTCTGCAGGACACTCGTAGAGAGCAGTCAGACCTAGGAGTCTGCAGAAGCAGACTGGAGTAACTCCAGTCTAAACTCTATACAGCTAGCATACCAGACCAGAGCAGGAAGAGCCTAGCCCCTGCCTGAAGAGTGGAGCTAATAGCTAAGAGTTAGTGAGGAAAGGGGTATCATTCTACCTTTAAGGGTGGTACCTGAAGCAACCCAGGACAAGCTGAAGCATCCTACTAGGACACAGCTACCTCCCAGCCTGCCCTCTGCATCCAGGCTGGCGCTCTACTCCTGTGGCTCCCTCTAACTGCATCTCAGCACTTCACCATTCTGTTAAAGGCACGTTGTTGCGGTTCCTGTCGGTTCCAATAAAGAACTGTAAGTTGTTTTTGTTCAACCTCTGCCTCCGTCTGGTCCCTGCTACTACGGCTGTCATCTGATAGGGATGGATCCTATATCCCCTCATGCTCCCCCTTATTCAGAACATGTTTATGTTATATCTCTCAGGAAAATCCTTGGGAGAATTGAGCTGAATAAATAAGGTTGCATAAAGAGTATAAATATTGCTTGGTTTAGATGACCAGAAGAGACTTTGACCAGTTATTAAGTAACTTCTGATTAGTATCAAGGAATAATAACCATTAAGGTAGCTTGTGCCAGCTCGCACCTGGCACTTAATGGGAAAATCAATAATGGAATTTATTCATTATTGATATGCCCTGTAAAGAAGAACATATGTTAATTATTAAATATAGTTAAATGGAAACTGACCAATTGTTATAATATTTCCTAATGGTTCGATGAAACTATCCAATAATTGTAAGACAGCTTAACATGTAAACGCCCTTCTTTTGGGTATATAAGACGATGTCATGCACCAATAAAGCAGAGTTTTATTCAGAGAACCAGGGTGTGTTCTTGTCTGAAATTCTCGGCGAGCTCGTCATCATCCTGAATTTGGCTCCTCTCCAATATACTGAATTGTCCCCATTGAGGACAACGCTAACATTAAATGGCGCTTCCAATCGCGGGGCAGTTGAAAACAGATTGACTTCAGTACTGCAGACCCGGCAACACAACAAGCTCTTTGGCAGCGGACACACAGACAACCCCGGGGATGGTAAGAACCTTATTCTTACACAAACTTCTCTGTGTCTCCTCTATCTCAAAGTCTGCCGCCGGATTTACGGTACGTTATAGATAAGTCTTTCTTCTTACTGCTCAATATTTATTGACAAAGAACCGTAGAATATCCCTGAGATAATTATAAGAGTATATTGGAGAAGGTTTATGTTTGTGCCGCTATTATATGTTGTTTGTTTATGTTGTTGTATGAATGGTGTATGACTGATATGAGTCCACCTCGAAGGCAACTCCTGGCCAGAAAGACTAACCTCTTCCCGTAATACTGGCTTGTCCGGTTTTCGTGTGAACAGACGCCCCTGCTGGCTTGTTTAAGTTGCAGATTATTGTCACTTCTCGGAGACTGTTAGCGGAAAAATTGTTTAAACCCGCACTAGAAATAACTTTCATCATAGTAAGCTGTAAAAGTTTAGTTAATCTTACACTCTGGCTGATGTATAAGAGATATGTATACGCTAAATTTACTTTGAGTTTCTTCCGTGCTTACCCAAGGAGCCTAGGGGATTTAGTGACGTGACTCCGGTGTAGTCACTTGGCCAAGTCACAAATCATATGTTAGGGCCTGCACACCAACGCACTGAAATATGCTCGTTGAGCTCAGTTATAAATAAGTGGGTACCGCAAGTTGCAGGACCGTAGAGTAAAGGCAACCTAGGTAGTTGTGGGCTTCATAGCCATAATACGGAAAAGGGCAGTTTTAGAGGCAGCCAGAGAAAAAGATAGACCTAAAGACAGCAAATGTATTTCACACCAACGGGTACTTCTGACTAATATTTCCGGGATATAGCAGGTGGAATAAGGGATAACATTTATTTTGACAAGGAAAGACCTTATAAGCAGCTTTAGGAAGTAATAAGCAAAGTTATAAAAAAAAAAAAAAAAAAAAAAAAAGAAAAACGTGCTCAACTATTGGTTAATACTGTATGGGAAGCACTATCAAAAGAAGCTAAAAAACACTTCTTAGCAGAACTAATAGATTGGTGTCAGGAAAGGATAATAGAGACACTTCTGGATGACGAAGATCCAAATAGTACTGAAGAACAAATCTGGGACCAGGTTGTACAGGCAGCAGAAACAGCTGAGCTAGGTCAAGTAAAATATTTCCCAAGGAAATGTTCCCAACAGAGATTCAAGTGTCCCACTTGTGGGAAACTATGGGACCTTTTAGGAGAAGTTATAAACGTTCAAACCTCTCCCATAGGAGCACCAGTACAATTACCACCCAGTGTCCCCATTCTTTCAGGGTCTCAGAAAATGGTTACATTCCATTTTCCAGATGGTAGAACAATTCACTTGTTAGTAGAACCTAATGTATCTGGAACAGTTACCTACCAGACACATGTGAACCCATGTCACTCTTTTGTTGGCACCTTGTATACACAAGGAGCTGAAGGGATTGAAGAATGCAGCAATAATCTATGCCCAATACCCTATCATTCCCCATGACTAAAATATCACGATAATTCTACAGATGGGTTTCCCCTGGGTCCAAAAATTTTGGCTGCATTTACTTTTAGGAAACAACGATATATTTGGTGGATGTCACCACAAGGAGTCCGAAAATTTTAATGGTTGGTTTTCTAAATTTCATTTCAGGAAAATGTTCTTTCTGACACATGAAGGTAATCGAGTCACTAAGTAACACATGGAAGTTTAGCTCTGTACCACTTTGAGTAGAGTATTGTATTAGAAGCCTTGAATCTGCTATGTCTGCACCCTCATGCAACAATTGTAAAATTGATTAGACACATAGCTTTTCCAACTCTCCACAGAAGTTTAGAAGCCTTCGTTTATTTCCACTCACTCAGTGGACATCCTCTTAGCCGCAGCGTCAGGTAGCTGACTCAACTAAATCCTATTACATGTAGGCGTTTTATTATATTGTATTGAATTAAGGCAAAAATATTATAAGAATTTAAGTTCAGAGACTGCTTCTGAAATTATTATACCCCATTATGTAGTAACTACTTCACCATTTCCATTTTGCATGGTTTGCATAACTTTTTGAATATAATGCAGCAAACTTTCTCTTCCTGTTCAGAAACTTACATTGCAAATTGCAGCACTCATGGCAACAAAATTTTAAGTGCTTGACATTGAATCCCATTAATGTGATCGATGCAATGTCAACAGGGGGGGAAGATAGATAGAAAGTATAATGTTTAACAATACTTTTTGGCATTATGTTTTACCGTTGTTTTACCATTTTAAACATTTTTATTTTATGAAATACCTTCTTTTTATGATACAGTCATCTAATGAGTAAACAAAGGGGGTTTCAAAAAGTCATCCGATGTCTTGCAATCACCACTATAGCTGTTTGGTACCCTTTCAGTCTCATTTTGCAAGTAGTCAGAGGGTATAAGATATCATATGTATAAATTTGTGCTGCATCATTCTGGTATTTATATTTAAGACACTTCTTTTCATTGTATTTGTGATATTGTTTCAAGCTCAATAATTAAAGAAGAGCTTACTGAATAAGATGATATATGAGCAAATAAGATCTGTAACCATACACTGTGCTGTCACTAGACTTTATACCACTATATTCTTGAGTCAGGCATGAAAAAAAAAAATTATTTTCATCATTCTTCTTATTTTTAAATCATAGCACAGGAAACTTAAGGATAATAATCAGATTTCAAGTTTTTGTAGACGGATAAAGCCAGCATCGGAGAGGACGGACAGTTCCACAGTGGGTATGAAGTGGTCACACAACATGATGTAGTAAAAGCAGAACCACTCCTTCCTCACATGTCTGCACAGGAGGAGGAGCTGAAGGCCCTCATTGGAGCGCATGGAGTAATGTCTCAGGTAAATATATACAATATTGTAGGGAGAAAGACAGGGACTTCCTCACCTCCATAGGTAGACTAGTAGAACATGAGAAAGTAATCAAATAACTGATGGAACATTGTATATTACACAAGAAGTAGACATAGTAAAGGTAAAAGGCACATACAAAACTGGCCACTAATGAGGCACAAGGCAACCACAGGGTGAATAAAGCGGAAAAGGTGACAACCAGGAGGACAAGAGCGGCAGAGGTCCCAGAAACCTCACAGATCAAGGTAAGCACTGAGCCTAACCATGCATTTGACTTCAGTATTTTACAGTCTCTGACCTGGCAAACCACCGGGGAAGAGAGGAAGATCTGGTCGAAGGCTGGCGCTCGGGAAGAGTCTGATCTGTGGAAGCTGGGGAGAGAATATGCCTACCAAGATCTATGTACCCTATGATGGCTGAAGCTGCTCAAGGTCCAACTCACCTGTTTAAAGAAGCTATGTGCTCTCTAGTGGACATACAACGCTCCACACCTGGGGTCATTACTACAACAGCCAGGTTTACAAAAGCATATCTCACATGTGCATAACTACGATAATATAGGAAAAATCACACACCTAGACACCTCTATCTGTTCCAATGACTGCTAATTGACCTCATGCAACTAACCAAGGTTGGTAGTATGCTCTTGTGTATGTTGATCTGTTCTCAGGGTGGCCGGAAGCTCTCCTGATGCGTGAAGGAAACTTCTACAGAAGAATTAAAATTAGTGAAATTTCTGTAGATTTGGCATAACAGAGGTAATTAAAATTCAGCAAAGGATAGACAATCTATACCTAATTTAAATAACCAACACAATAGAGTGAAGTAAAGAATTGACAAAGGGAATAGGGCCTATTAGTCTTCTCCAAAAGACAAAGGTCTCTATTGCTTGAAATATATGTATACCAAAAGGGGGCCCCAACAAAGTAGAAGCTATTCCAATGTGGGAAGGTGAGATCACAGAGACGCGTCACAGAACAAAAATACTAGAGGATAAATAATGACAAGATAATTATAAGTAAATCCAATTGTATAGCATTTGCCATTGCTAGTTCTAACGAATACATCATTTAAACTTTCTGATGACCCAAAAAGACTCACAACATACTGTGTATTTTAGCTATGTGAAGGGCTTCGTATGAGCCCATTTATTATCTATGTATTGTTTTTTAAAGTTGCGCCCACCAGTCATAACATACTGGGTAACCCCATGAGTAGGAGAACAATCCTTGTTTCCAGGAAACTTGTAAGGTGAAACATGAAGCTCAAACTTAGATTGCTAAGTAAACTGGGCCGAGGAGTAAGCTAAATGTAGCTCATTGGTGTAAAGAGAGGACTGCTCCCTAGATCCAAGAATGTATATAGATGATATTCGAATTCCAAGAGATATCTCTGATAAGTTTAAAGCAGGAAACTTAATAACTGCAGAGCTGGAATTAGTTCTCGATTGGTCAACATATTGACTATTGATATTTTAACTTAAAGTTTAAATAAATATAGATATGTCCTTAGTATAAAAAGGAGGGGTTAAGAGTTTGGATTTTATCATTGTTTTTTTTATTATTTCCATAGTATAGTCCAATATTGGAACATTAGCACCGTGATCCAAAGAACTTGCAGGAAACTCCAGCATTGATGATATTTCTACCCACCGGTTGGAGTTTTGGCTGAGAAAATGGAGCAGTATGGTCCAGTCTCTTCATCTCGTCAGCCGTCGTGACAGCATCACAAGTCACCTGTTGTTACTGTATTGCTAACTTACTGTAATAAGGACTTACATAACGACTGCTTGAAACATCCATCACTAAGACCGTGTATCCACTAGGGAGATGATGATGATGATGATGATGAAGGAGAGAGAATGTTGTGAGAATAAGATATGAGACTCCCCTATTCTGGGGAATTCAGTGAAGAAGCATAATAAAAGTCTGACAGTGGTCTTTTACCATTGAAGTACGTAGAGTGGGAAGAGCCTCATATTTGTTCTCAAAAGGAGGGATTGATAGGGATGGATCCTATATCCCCTCATGCTCCCCCTTATTCAGAACATGTTTATGTTATATCTCTCAGGAAAATCCTTGGGAGAATTGAGCTGAATAAATAAGGTTGCATAAAGAGTATAAATATTGCTTGGTTTAGATGACCAGAAGAGACTTTGACCAGTTATTAAGTAACTTCTGATTAGTATCAAGGAATAATGACCATTAAGGTAGCTTGTGCCAGCTCGCACCTGGCACTTAATGGGAAAATCAATAATGGAATTTATTCATTATTGATATGCCCTGTAAAGAAGAACATATGTTAATTATTAAATATAGTTAAATGGAAACTGACCAATTGTTATAATATTTCCTAATGGTTCGATGAAACTATCCAATAATTGTAAGACAGCTTAACATGTAAACGCCCTTCTTTTGGGTATATAAGACGATGTCATGCACCAATAAAGCAGAGTTTTATTCAGAGAACCAGGGTGTGTTCTTGTCTGAAATTCTCGGCGAGCTCGTCATCATCCTGAATTTGGCTCCTCTCCAATATACTGAATTGTCCCCATTGAGGACAACCCTAACACATCATCACAGGCACCCTGTCCACCACACAGAGATCCATACTCTAGACACCAAAGGGTTGCCCCAGGGAGATCCGCTATAGCAGCCTCTCCCTCATCATTTCTTGCCAACACCACCCTGCTGGAGACCTGCCAGCAGGCTGTAGGACAGCCTCCGGTTCCCCATACCAAGCACCGTGACACAAGCGTGCCTAGGCCGCAACCGCCAGCCACTCAGGTACTGCGGGCCCCGGCTGACTCCAGGCCCCGAGAGAAGGCTAGGCCCCGGTGGGGGATGTTGCACATGGTACTGTCTGTCAAAAGAAGGAGCAGATCACAGCCAGCTTACTCAATGAGTCATTTCTACTTATTTACATGTATTAAAAATGGCTGTAATGATGGTACGGCACCTCAGCGGCAGATCATTTTCGGTAATATGGGGAGGACTTTTAACCCCTTACCAGCAGGTATTACTGGTGTTTAGGGTAAATTCTGGTGACAGGACAAGCAAAGAGATGGATTATTATTGATGGAGTAGAGGGAATGCCGTCTCGCTGTTCTCGCTGTATTGTATAGATAAAGTGTTAGAGGTAGAGGTCCCTTTAACATTCTTTATTATTTTTTTAAGGGGTTGTTCAGATTTTAAAAAATTGTGAATATGTCTGGGAGGCTATAAAAATAATATACCACTAAGCCAGAGCGCTGTTCACACAGGCTGGCGATGCCATCACGAACACCGCCTGAAACTCATGCAATATGATTATAACTGGGGACTTCTGTCACTAAATGTATGTTACACTCAGTCATTAATGTACTATACATGATTATCACCGGGAGCTGAATACTTATCACCAGGGGCTGAATACTTATCACCAGGGGCTGAATACTTATCAACGGGGGCTGTATACTTATCACCAGGGGCCGAATACTCATCATCAGGGACTGAATACTTATCACCAGGGGCTGAAAACTTATAACCGGGGGCTGAATACTTATCAACGGGGGCTGTATACTTATCACCAGGGGCCGAATACTCATCATCAGGGACTGAATACTTATCACCAGGGGCTGAAAACTTATAACCGGGGGCTGAATACTTATCACCGAGGGCTGAATACTTATCACCGGGGGCTGAATACTTATCACCGGGGCTGAATACTTATAATCAGGGGCCGAATACTTATCACCAGGGGCTGAATACTTATCACCGGGGGCTGAATACTTATCCCTGGGGGCTGAATACTTTTCACCATTGGCTGAATACTTATCACCGGGAGCTGAATACTTATCACCGGGGGCTGAATACTTATCACCGGGGGCTGAATACTTATCACCGGGGGCTGAATACTTATCCCTGGGGGCTGAATACTTTTCACCATTGGCTGAATACTTATCACCGGGAGCTGAATACTTATCACCGGGGGGTGAATACTTATCACCGGGGGCTGAATACTTATCACCGGGGGCTAAGTACTCATCACCAGGGGCTGAATACTTATCACCGGGGGCTGAATACTTTTCACCAGGGGCTGAATACTTATCACCAGGGGCTGAATACTTATCACCGGGGGGTGAATACTTATCACCAAGTGCTGAATACTTATCATTGGGGGCAGTTTTTCTTGTTTTATAAATGAGCAAAAATATCTACATTTCTGTTTGTTTTCTATCAATATGGGGGCAGAGGGCACATTAATAAGCAAAAAAAGATAACTTTTTTTGGTCTTACCAATTGGCTGCAATGAAACAAAAAGTGAAAAATGTAATGGGGTCTGAATGCTCTCCATACCCAGTGAAAGGTTGGTCAATGATCTTAAGGGAAATCTCCGGTCAGGCATATACTTATTTAGTAGATCCTGATGGTAGATTCCCTTTAATGTAACTCATCCATAATCACTTTTTATTGTTTTTTAAAACCCAACCCCTGAGATTTAATACTTTCTTAAAAATTTTTGCCACTTACCTGCAGAGGCTACTTAGGCATGGAGTATCCTCTAGTAACTTCACCATGCCTTGGCAGAGGTGCCCCCATTCTCAGAGCGCCCATGCCACCTGATTCCGCTCACGTATGTACCAAATGGCTTCTGCTTCTCTGGAGTTGTTGGACGACCTGACGGCTAGAATAGCCATGTGCGAAATCCGCACTAATCCCCCTTCACTCCGAGATCCCTGAGCGTGCGCAGTAAGTCTTGCTGAACGCCACGCCCATCGTAAACACTGAATTTGCGGTGCCTTTTATGATGAGCTACAGTAGGAGGAGGGAAGGTCCTTTTAACCCCCTCAGGTGATTGTTTCAACATGAATAAATGTAGATATGAACTGCATATAAACCTATTAATGCCTACAATATTTATGACACAATATTAGAATTAGATTTATGAAAGATGTATTATTTTATACACTGCACCATGTATTTGCATTTCCTGTGATGTCAGAGATGATGTCATGCACATGTACCCAGAAATATTTATCGACTTTCACTACGACTTTGACAAACGTTGTGGGAGATGGAATAAAATCCACTATTTTATAACCTTACTTTGGGAGTGCCGTTGTTGTTTTGTATACATTTGGACTCTTTTGGTGACAGCCTCATAACTACTTTATTTCTTTTGGCTGTGATTATTTTTTCTTATATAGATAGGTAACACATACCCTAAAGATTTAAAAAGTAACCATCACAATGCTGCAAGTTGTTGAAAATTCATATTCGGTGAAGAATACAATTGGTGGAATTTATAAAGACTGGCATTTAGAAAAAATTGCCCCTGCTGGCTGTCCGGTGCCTGTATTCACTATAAGGCTCCAGAATACGGGCGCAAACTCCACCAGTTACGACCTGTAGATCAGGTTGGATCTGGTGTAGTTTTTTTTTCTATGGACTCCAACATTTTTACGCCGAAAACTCTAGTAAATGTTTCGGCAGGACATTCACACTGCTGCCCTCCCCAGCTCCCTGTCCTCCTCCTGCCCCGATTCACTCCCGCTCTCTGTCCCGACCTATCTATATTGGAGTGCGGGTCGGGGAAGCCAAAAAACTGGCAGCAAAGGGGAAATTCATGCGCTTTCTGTCATCAATGAATTCTCAAATGAATCTGTCTCCAGCACCTCTCTATATGTGATCAGCTGTCTTTACGTGTCTCCCCTTCTCTGGAGATGCTGCTCCTATAGGTGGATAATCATCAACAAAGAATCCAAACATTTTCCGGTATTTGATAAGGCTTTACAGTGGACAGGTCCAGGGTTGGCTACTAAATAAATTATGAGAAATGATGATAGTGGTAACATGCGTTTTATTAATGTTTTCTATTTTTGTTTATTAAATGTATAAATTTTTTATACAATCATTTTCCTCTTATTCCCATATACTATACAACTAGAACACGGATCTCATGTATAGGGTCTATTGTGTCCTTGTTACCTTTTATCTATATATACTGTATATACTTTATGAAAATATATAATGTCTTCAACCTTCCTCTGCACAGGGAATGAATGTGATGTCATTGGTGATGTCATAAGATTGCTGATGTCACAAGCAGCCTATAGAAGGACCAGGTCCCCATGAGAGTGTCATCATAAGGGGTTATACATGTGTATTGGGTTCCACAGGTTCCCCCTCCTCTTGTTCTCTGCAGGGGTCATCAGGAGGGTCACTTAAAGCTTTTTCAACCCTGAAGGGGATGGATCTCAGGAAACCCTGTCTAAAATCCTGGCCCATAAAGACATAAATAATTGGGTTGAGGCAACTGTTAAGGTAAGCCAGGAAGTCTGTAATAGAATGTGCTATGTAGAGGTGATAATTGTGTGAATGAAGCCTGAATAGTATTACAAAGATGTGATGTGGAGCCCAGCAGAGAAAGAAACACAATATAACAGCAGCGATGATCCTGTAGGGTCTCCGGGATCTCTGGAGTCTCTTACTTTTTCTAAGTTTGAGGAAAATGGTGACATAACTGGTGACGATGATGAGAAAAGGAATCACAAACTGCATAACTAACATGATCAGGTTGATGGACAGAAATGAATTATAACTAAATTTTTTATAAAAATAGTGATAACCAAAAATTCCCAACATTAATCCAGTCCAAATAAGACTCTGAAACCAGATAATCCCTACGTGGATTCGCACCCGTTTCTGTGTCCTATGGACTTTAGCCCAAAATGGCCACATGACCGATACCCAGCGATCAATACTCATGGCCGTCAGGAGGGAAATACTGGTGCCAAATGTTAAATACAGCAGAATATAATTCAATAAGCAGGAAATAGGTAATGATAGGCACACACCACCGGAGGAGGCCGAATCAGCAATCCAAAGCGGAATACAAGCACAACACAGGAAGTCAGCGATGGACAGATGGAGGAACCACACGGAACTGATTGTCTTCTTCATCCTGAATCCGGCAATCCAGATGACTAATCCATTCCCGATAATCCCAAGAAGGAAAATGATGCTGAATACTGTAATTCTCACTATGTGTATAACATCCATCTTGTCAGCAGTTTGTGATTTGTAGTTCGCGTAAGATGACCTGAGAAGACATGATGGGGAGATAGTAGCCCGATGAAAGATTTATAGTTCCAAGAATCCCCATTTTGTACACTTGCCACAAAAACACAATTGGGCACATTTACTTACCCGGTCCTGTCCCGATCCCGCGGTGCGTTGTCCCACGAGGATTCTGGTCTGCCGGGATTCACTAAGATCGTGCGCCAGAGTTCCTGCAGGTGTCGCTGCTGTGCCGAGGTCTTCTTCCTGGTGCATGTGAGCGCTTGATCATGCGACAAAAATCGTTTTTTAAATTCTGCGGTTTTTCCGAATCCTACGGGTTGTCCGCCGTCCACGCCCCCCGATTTCTGTTGCGTGCATGCCGACGCCGATGCGGCACAATCCGATTGCGTGCGCCAAAAACCCAGGGCAATTCAGGGCAAATTATTCGGGAAAGTGCAGCGTTTTGACCCTTAGTAAATGAGCCCCAATGTGTTAGAAATTGTAATGCAATGTTCTTCTATATACTTTAATACCTTTAATATTTTGGTCCCTTTTAGTTTTTTTTTAATTGTTATTGACAGAGAAGATTCATATTTGCAAGATACAAATCCAGCATCAGTATTAGAATTCCATCTTCTGGGTATTTCAGATGTTCTATCCAGTTGCCTCACCCCCCACCCCCTTATATCTGTCTGTTCTCAAACTATAGGTGGGTTTTATATTCTTAAAATATCGGCTTCCAGAAACCCATAAACTTTCCCACGTCAATCTAGTAGATCCAGTTTGGAGAGGTCATAGGATTTACTTGAGTTGTCCCTTCAGACCACAAGACGTCACTTCCAATTTACAGGTCACACCATGGGGAGGTGTTATCAATGGTAAGGGACAAAAAAAGGCTAAAATCATTAAAGGGGTTCTCAGGAGGAAAAACATGGCTGCAGTCTTCCAAAAACAGCACCACACCTGACCAGCTCAGCTGTATAGAAATGAATGGAGCTTAGTTGCAATACCACACACTACCCATGGTCAGGTGAGGTGCTGTTTTTGGAAGACTGCAGCCATGTTTTTCAACCTCCAGAGAACCCCTTTAAATGGGCACAGAGCACAATCGGAGTTCCCCTATGCTTTTTTGATCATGTGTGGAAAGACAGATGCTTCCACAAATTTGGAGAGATCACTATAAACAGCCCCAAATGTCCCCGAGAATACAACTGTAATGGAGTTCCATCAGCGATCGCTACCATCAGATGTGCTGCTGAACTGTGAGATTCCACAACTCCTTCATCCCCAAATCTATTCAATTCTTTAACCAAACCATAGGTGCTAGGAGAACCATAAACTCGCCCCCTTCAAGTTCGGGATTGAATGTGTTCAGGACTGCTCATTGCTAATAATAATCATAGGATGTTTTTTTATTTATTTTTCTTGACAAAGTTTATAAATGAGTAAATGTTCATAGGTATATGTATAAGTGTATCAAATTACATTACACATTATTATTTCTACCAGGTGTTTCAAAAGAGATTTTCTTAAAGGGGTATTCCCACAAAGACAACATTCTTAAATATACTAAAATATTGACATAACACATTCTCTTTTTCACTGTTATTAACAAAAATCCAGCTTTTCTCAGATATAAGTCCAACCTATCTCTATCAGTCCTGGTATACACAATTTTTCTTGCTCTTGGATACAACAGTAAATCTTCTGCCCTGCCTATGGTTGGATTTTTTTACATGAATAGCTTCTCTTTTCTGCACACTGCAGACCTCTCTGCCTTCTGTCTCCCCCCCCCCCCCCTGCATTACAAGATGAGATCAGACACAGGCACTTCCTGCCAGCAAGCAGGAGTGTGCAGAGACTTACTGTACACGCTACATACAGATAAGGTCTTGACCTGAGGGGTGGGGGAGGCATAACAGTGCTGTCTGTGTTTTATATAGGTAAGATAGCAGAGCTGAGTGTTTCATTGTGTCTGTCTCGTGACTCTAGATTGTTCAGAATGAAAGTAAAGCTAAACCTTGTATGCTGATAATCTAAGCACATTGTCAGCACACAGCATCTCATAGTACAGAGGAATCAAGAAATGTCTGCTCAGCTAGTGCCTGCCAACATTCTGGAATTTTACACTGAACATCCATGAGTGATAGGACCAAAAACAGCAATAAAATGTATTAATAATGTAAATTAAGGAGGTTAAAAATGTTCTTTGTTGTGTAAATATCTCTAGGGGAATAAAATTTGAGAACTTTCTTCCATGGGCAAACCTCTTTGAAGTCATAAGGAGGAGATGGGGAGGGAGCAGGATCAGTCATAATCACTTGCTACAGCACCTCCTATTCAGCTGAGCAAAGATACGTAAACAAAGAATTACAGAGAGTCTGCACACAGCACAAAAGTGAGTAGCAGTAATGTTGAATCACTTGAACATATAGGGGGTCATTTACTAAGGGCCCGATTTGCGTTTTCCCAACGTGTTACCCGAATATTTCCGATTTGCACCGATTTTCCCTGAATTGCCCCGGGATTTTGGCGCATGCGATCGGTTTATGGCGCATCGGCGCTGGCATGCACGTGACAGAAATGGGGGGGCGTGGCCGAACGGTAACCCGACGGATTCTGAAAAAACGCCGCATTTAGAAAAAATAATTGGTCGCACGGGCCATACTCACATGCACCACAATGAAGACGATGAACTCCGTGAGAAAAACTTTATTATCACTTATTTCATAATGAGATTTATGGACTAATAAACTATGTGGCAATAGGAAATCACAGAAAAATGAAATCACATAAGGAGAAGTTGTGAGAATGTAAGAGGTTTGTGTTATAGGAGTAAAGATCAGACAGAGAAGTGAAGGCGGCGGGTGAGTAACAGACTGGATGATGGATGTAGAGTTATATTAGGTTTTAGGGTAAAGCTAAGCCCAAAAACCCATAATATATATCTGTCCAATATGGCAGGACCAATATTATACATGATACAATATAGCTGAGGTCCATAGCAAACATTGTACATTGGTTACTGCTTGTGATTAGTGATGAGTAGACCGCAACCGAACCAAGACTTCAGCTAGTTTGGGTATAGCAAAACCGGCAATTGGCGTTAACCATTTGAAAGGACGCTGGCGAAGCCGAACTCGATTGGGTCGGCTCATCCCTACCTGTGATAAATATATCTTGAAACAGATGTAGCCAATTATAACTTTACATTTATCTGTTAATATCATTGGGGGACATGTATCATAGTTTTATTTCTTTGGAGAATTTTAGTTACATTTGAAAGGTCCTTTTTGCACCTTATGTATGATAATATTAGTAGACTTGTGATACAAGTTTTTCCTATCCTGGTAGCCACAAATTGTGTTTCTTTTTGAGACTTTTATTGCAAATGTCTCAAATTCACATGGACACAAGCCATGTGAGGGGGTTACATACATGAGAGGATACAAAGCCATGTGAGGAGTTATATAAAGGAGAGGATACAAGCCATGAGAGGGGTTGTATACACAAGAGGATACAAGCCGTGTGAGGGGTTATATACAGGAGAGGATACAAACCATGTGAGGGGATATATACAGGAGAGGACACAAGCCATGTGAGGGGTTATATACAGGAGAGGATACAAGCCATGTGAGGGGTTATATACAGGAGAGGACACAAGTCATGTGAAGGGGTTATATACAGGGGAGGATACAAGCCATGTGAGGGGTTATAGACAGGAGAGGATACAAGTCATGTGAGGGGTTATATACAGGAGAGGATACAAGCCATGTGAGGGGGTTATATACAGGAGAGGATACAAGCCATGTGAGGGGTTATAGGCAGGAGAGGATACAAGTCATGTGAGGGGTTATATACAGGAGAGGATATAAGCCATGTGAGGGGGTTATATACAGGAGAGGATACAAGCCATGTGAGGGGGTTATATACAGGAGAGGACAAAAGCCATGTGAGGGATTATATACAGGAGAGGACACAAGTCATGTGAGGGGTTATATAAAGGAAAGGATTAAAGCCATGTGAGGGTTAATATATAGGAGAGGATACAAGCCATGTGAGGGGGTTATACACATGAGAGGACAAAAGCCATGTGAGAGGGTTATATACAGGAGAGGATACAAGCCATGTGAGGGGTTATATACAGGAGAGGATACAAGCCTTGTAAAGGAGTTGTATACAGGAGAGGATACAAGCAATATGAGGGGTTATATACAGGAGAGGATACAAACCATGTGAGGGGTTATATACAGGAAAGGACACAATCCAAGTGAGGGGTTAAATACAGGAGAGGATACAAGCCATGTGAGGGGTTATATACAGGAGAGGATACAAGCCATGTGAGGGGTTATATACAGGAGAGGATACAAGCCATGTGAGGGGTTATATACAGGAGAGGACACAAGCAATGTAAGGGATTATATACAGGAGAGGACTTAAGTCATGTGAGGGGTTATATATAGGAGAGGATACAAGCCATGTGAGGGGGTTATATACAGGAGAGGATACAAGCCATGTTAGGGGTTATATACAGGAGAGGATACAAGCCATGTGGGGGAGTTATATAAAGGAGAGGACACAAGTCATGTGAGGAGGTTATATATAGGAGAGGATACAAGCCATGTGAGGGGTTATATACAGGAGAGGATACAAGCCATGGCTGGGGTTATATACAGGAGAGGACACAAGCCATGTGAGGGATTATATACAGGAGAGGACACAAGCCATGTGAGGGGTTATATACAGGAGAGGACACAAGCCATGTGAGGGATTATATACAGGAGAGGACACAAGCCATGTGAGGGGTTATATAAAGGACAGGATACATGCCATGTGAGCGGTTATATACAGGAGAGGATAAAAGACATCTGAGAGGGTTATATACAGGAGAGGATACAAGTCATGTGAGGGGTTATATACAGGAGAGGATACAAGCCTTGTGAGGGGTTGTATACAGGAGAGGATACAAGCAATATGAGGGGTTATATACAGGAGAGGATACAAACCATGTGAGGGGTTAAATACAAGAGAGGACACAATCCAAGTGAGGGGTTATATACAGGAGAGGACACAAGCCATGTGAGGGGTTATATACAGGAGAGGACACAAGCCATGTGAGGGGTTATATACAGCAGAGGATACAAGCAATGTGATGGGTTATATACAGGAGAGAACACAAGCCATGTGAGGGGTTATATACAGGAGAGGATATAAGCCATATGAAAGGTTATATAAAGGAGAGGATACAAGCCATTTGAGGGAGTTATTTAAAGGAGAGGACACAAGTCATGTGAGAGGTTATATACAGGAGAGGATACAAGCCATGTGAGGGTTATATACAGGAGAGGATACAAGCCATGTGAGGAGTTATATACAGGAGAGGATATAAGCCATGTGACGGGTTATATACAGGAGAGGGTGCAAACCATGTGAAGGGGTTTTATACAGGAGTGGATACAAGCCATGTCAGTGGTTATATACAGGAGTGAATACAAGCCATATGAGGGGCTGTATACAGGAGGTGCCATAAGTCATGTGAGCGATTAAATACAGTAGAGGACACAAGCCATGTTATGGGGTTATATACAGGAGAGGACACAAGCCATGCAAGGGGTTAAATACAGGCGAGGACACAATCCATGTGAGGGGTTATATATAGGAGGGGATAAAAGCCATGTGATGGGTTATATACAGGAGAGGACAAAGTCCATGTGAGGGGTTGTATAAAGGAAAGGATTCATGCCATGTGAGGGGGTTATATACAGGAGAGGATACAAGCCATATGAGGGACTATATACAGGAGAGGATACAAGCCATGTGAGGGGTTATATACAAAAGAGGACACAAGCCATGTAAGGGGTTATATACAGGTGAGGACACAAGCCATGTGAGAGGTTATATACAGGAGAGGATGCAAGCCATGTGAGGGGTTATATACAGGAGAGGATACAAGCCATGTGAGGGGGGTATATACAGGAGAGAATAAAAGCCATGTGAGGGGTTATATACAGGAGAGGATATAAGCTATGTGAGGTGTAATATACAGGAGAGAATAAAAGCCATGTGATGGGTTGTATACAAGAGAGGATATAAGCCATGTGAGGGGTTATATGCAAGATAGGACACAAGCCATGTAAAGGAATATCCAGGAGAGGGCACAAGCCATGTGAGGGGTTTTATACAGTAGAGGATACAAGCCATGTGATTGGTTATATATAGGAGAGCATACAAGCCATGTGAGGGGGTTATATACAGGAGAGGATACAAGCCATGTGAGGGGTTATATACAGGAGAGGATACAAGCCATGTGAGGGGGTTATATACAGGAGAGGACACAAGCCATGTGAGGGGGTTATATACAGGAGAGGATACAAGCCATGTGAGGGGGTTATATACAGGAGAGGATACAAGCCATGTGATGGGTTATATACAGGAGTTGACACATGCCATGTGAGGGGATATATACAGGAGAGGACACAAGCCATGTGAGGGGGTTATAAAAAGGAGAGAATACAAGCCATGTGAGGAGTTATATACAGGAGAGGATACAAGCCATGTTAGGGGGTTATATACAGGAGAGGATACAAGCCACATGAGGGGTTATATACAGGAGAGGATACAAGACATGTGAGGGGATTATATACAAGAGAGGACACAAGCCATGTGAGGGGGTTATAAAAAGGAGAGGGTACAAGCCATGTGAGGAGTTATATACAGGAGAGGATATAAGCCATGTGAGGAGTTATATACAGGAGAGGATACAAGCCATGTTAGGGGGTTATATACAGGAGAGGATACAAGCCACATGAGGGGTTATATACAGGAGAGGATACAAGACATGTGAGGGGATTATATACAAGAGAGGACACAAGCCATGTGAGGGGGTTATAAAAAGGAGAGGGTACAAGCCATGTGAGGAGTTATATACAGGAGAGGATACAAGCCACGTGAGGGGTTATATACAGGAGAGGATACAAGACATGTGAGGGGGTTATATACAGGAGAGGATACAAGCCACGTGAGGGGTTATATACAGGAGAGGATACAAGACATGTGAGGGGTTATATTCAAGAGAGGGCACAAGCCATGTGAGGGGGTTATAAAAAGGAGAGGATACAAGCCATGTGTGGAGTTATATACAGGAGGGGACACAAGCCATGTGAGGGGTTATAAAAAGGAGAGGATACAAGTAGAGATGAGCGAGTATACTCGTCCGAGCTTGATGCTCGTTCGAGTATTAAGGTACTCGAAACGGCTCGTTGCTTGGACGAGTATTTCCCCTGCTCGAGATCGAGCATTTAATTAAAAAAACACAGTGAAGAACAATGAAGAATAGAATAAAAACAGTGAACACAGGATCATTTAAGTGAAAAAGACAGTGAAGAACACAGTGAAGAATAGATTACAGATGTTCGGCACATCTGCTTACTTGTCGGAAGATACGCGGAACGGCAGCAGGCAGACATCAAGCAGCAGGGAGACATCAGACAGCACGGGGGAGACAGACATCGGGCAGCACGGGGGAGACAGACATCGGGCAGCACGGGGGAGGCAGACATCGGGCAGCACGGGGGAGACAGACATCGGGCAGCACGGGGGAGACAGACATCGGGCAGGTTCACTTTCAGCTTCTCTCCTATGTAAAACCAGAGACCTTTGTATTAGTAAAACTGGATCTTCCCATAGGGAAAAAAACAAGCAAAAAACTCACAAGATTTTGCCTAATTATCCCCCAATGATATGTTGTTTTGGAAACATGACGTTGCGGCGTGTTACAGATCCCGGACCATTCATGGGAGACACAAAACACGACTTGTCTCCATTTCCCATGGTCATTATGTGGACGGAGCCCCTGAATAAGGAGATCTGTCTAGTGGGACAGGAGAGTCATCTGTCCTCGGCCGTATCTGCTATCTCCCGGCCCGCGCTCTGCAGCATGGCCACCTGTCAGACTGTTCACGTTGCAGCAGAGCCGGCCTAGCTCCCATCTGCCACCGGCCGTATCCCACACAGATGTCCCTCCATTACGGGGAAGACAAAGTTGTCAGCATTAAATCATTATATTTCACAGCTGACATTAATGGAGCCGCTTCTCCCCTCACAGCAAATTCTCCCAAAATATGAAAAATCTCACCACAAACTTTCAGACAATGATTATTTTGTTTTTTTTTTAACCTGGAAAACCTGATTGACAACCAATAGGACCGCCATTACGGCTCGCATGATTGTTGTCACTCAGATTTTTATATTCCTGAGTTTAATTAGTTTCACAACATAGCTCTATTAAAATAGGGAACAATAATTTATATTTCAGAATCTGAAATGGTTAATGGTAATGGCTTTTATCTTTGAGACTGCTCTGGAAAAACAAGCAGAGATCTGATTGGTTGTTAGGGGCAGCACGGGGGAGACAGACATCGGGCAGCACGGGGGACACAGACATCGGGCAGCACGGGGGACACAGACATCGGGCAGGACGGGGGAGACAGACATCGGGCAGCACGGGGGAGGCAGACATCGGGCAGCACGGGGGACACAGACATCGGGCAGCACGGGGAGACTTCAGTGGAAGAAGAGGAGCGGATCCCGGGACAGTGTATCACCCCGACAAGTAAGCAGATGTGCCGAACATCTGTAATCTATTCTTCACTGTGTTTTTCACTGCGTTTTTCACTTAAATGATCCTGTGTTCCCTGTTTTTATTATATTCTTCACTGTTCTTCACATCTGCTAACTTGTCGGGAGATAATATACGCGCAGAACAGTGAAGAATAGATTGCAGATGTTTGCATACATCTGATCACTTATCAGAAGACATTCTTTTTCAATTAAATAACACATTTTATTCCTGAACCATGGTCCCTTTGAAAAATGCTCGGGTCTCCCATTGACTTCAATGGGGCTCGTTATTCGAGACGAGCACTCGAGCATCTGGAAAAGTTCGTCTTGAATAACGAGCACCCGAGCATTTTAGTGCTCGCTCATCTCTAGATACAAGCCATGTGTGGAGTTATATACAGGAGGGGACACAAGCCATGTGAGGGGTTATATACAGGAGAGGATACAAGTAGAGATGAGCGAACATACTCGTCCGAGCTTGATGCTCGTTCGAGCATTAGCGTACTCGAAACTGCTCGTTGCTCGGACGAATACTTCGCCCGCTCGAGAAAATGGCATCTCCCGCCGTTTTGCTTTTTGGCGGCCAGAAACAGAGCCAATCACAAGCCAGGAGACTCTGCACTCCACCCAGCATGACGTGGTACCCTTACACGTTGATAGCAGTGGTTGGCTGGCCAGATCAGGTGACCCTGGGATAGACTAGCCCCTGCCCGCGCTGCTCGGATCATTCTGTGTCTGGATGCCGCTAGGGAGAGAGCTGCTGCTGGTCAGGGAAAGCGTTAGGCTGTTCTATTAGAATAGTGTTAGGCAGGAGTGATTCAACAAAACCCAACAGCCCTTCATAGGGCTACAATAACGTTATACATTTTTTTTTTTTATTTGCAGCTAGTACCATATTGTGAGGAATTTGCAGGGGGACTTGCTACCGTTGTGTTTAGCTCTTAGTGACACACATATCCACCTCAAACACCAAAGTGGGACAATTTATTAGGGGTTTGATTTCAATTAGGCACAGTCTGCCAGTTTCTTTTTACGTTTATTTTTTCATAACTCAGTGTCATCTCATCTGGCATAGTAGTGTGCTTTCATACTTGGCTAGAAAATAGCCATAGGAGAATCCAAACGGCTTACTTACGCCTACAGTAGCGTTATATATTTTATTTCTGGTTGATCTGCTGGTGGCTGGCCTTGCTGTAGTGCATCTACTACCATATTGTGAGGAATTTGCAGTGAGACTTGCGACCGTTGTGTTTAGCGCTTAGTGACGCACATATCCATCGCAAAGACCGAAGTGGGACAATTTATTAGGGGTTGGATTTCAATTAGGCACAGTCTGCCATTTACTTTTTATTTTACGTTTATTTTTTCATAACTCAGCGTCATCTCATCTGGCATAGCAGTGTGCTTTCATACTTGGCTAGAAAATAGCCATAGCAATAGGATAGAATTGTTTGGTTTTAAAAACTAAAAAACACACAAAAAAAAAGAAAAAAAAACACAAAAAAAAGTAAAAAAAAAATTAAAGTTATAACTTTCATTTTCAAAATGTTTAACCCGAGGGCTAGGGGTAGAGGACGAGGGCGTGGACGTGGGCGTCCAACTACTGCAGGGGTCAGAGGCCGTGGTCCTGGGCGGGGTGAGACACCACCTGCTGATGAGGGAGCAGGGGAACGCTGCAGATGTACACTCCCTAGGTTCATCATGTCTCAAGTTACTGGGACTCGTGGTAGAGCACTGTTGAGGCCAGAACAGTGCGAAGAGGTGATGTCGTGGATTGCGGACAATGCTTCTAGCCATTTGTCCACCAGTCAGTCTTCCACGCAGTCCACCCATGTCACCGAAATCGGCACTCCTCCAGCTCTTCCACCTCAGCCTCCTTCCCCCCAGTCTGCCCCCTCCCACCAAAATTTGGCATTTGAACCGGCATACTCTGAGGAACTGTTTTCTGGACCCTTCCCACAGTCACAAACCACTTGTCCTGCTGCTTCTGAGCTATTTTCCGATGCCCAGGTTTTCCACCAGTCGCAGTCTGTGGGTGATGATGACATTATTCACGTAGTGGAAGAAGTGTGTAAAGAGGTGTCGGACGATGAGGAGACACGGTTGTCAGACAGTGGTGAAGTTGTTGTCAGGGCAGGAAGTCCGAGGGGGGAGCAGACTGAGGGATCGGAGGATGATGAGGTGACAGACCCAAGCTGGGTTGATAGGCCGGGTGAACACAGTGCTTCTGAGACGGAGGTGAGTCCTATAGCAGAACAGGTTGGAAGAGGCAGTGGTGGGGCCAGACGGAGAGGCAGGGCCAGAGCTGGTGCATCAGCGCCAAATGTTTCACGTAGTCAAGCTCCCGTGGCGAGGGCTAGATTTTCAGAAGTCTGGAGGTTCTTTAAAGAAACACCGGATGACCGACGGACTGTGGTGTGCAACCTTTGCCAAACCAGGATCAGCAGGGGTTCCACCACTACTAGCTTAACTACCACCAGTATGCGCAGGCATCTGAATGCTAAACACCCCACTCAATGGCACCAAGCCCGTTCACCTCCGGCCGGGCACACCACTGCTCCTTCCCCTGTGACATCTGCTAGTCAGCCCCCTGCCCAGGACCCCGGCCCAAACACCTCCCGTGCGAAAACCCCATCTTCGCCTCCACGATCCTCCACAGCATCCACCAGCGTTCAGCTCTCCATACCCCAGACGCTGGAGCGCAAAAGGAGGTATAGCGCAACCCACCCACACGCCCAAGCCCTCAACGTCCACATCTCCAAGTTGCTTAGCCTGGAGATGCTGCCCTATAGGCTGGTAAAGACCGAGGCCTTTCAAAACCTCAGGGTGGCGGCCGCCCCTCGGTATTCGGTTCCCAGCCGCCACTACTTTTCCCGATGTGCCGTCCCAGCCCTGCACAAGCACGTGTCAGAGAACATCCTCCGTGCCCTGACCAATGGCGTTTCTGACAAGGTCCACCTGACCACGGACACGTGGACGAGTTCTGCCGGGCAGGGCCACTATATATCGCTGACGGCACATTGGGTTAACTTGGTGGAGGCTGGGACCGAGTCTGACCCTGGGGCTGGTCATATACTGCCGACGCCGAGGATTGCGGGGCCTACCTCGGTCCAGGTCTCAAAGGCCTACTATGCCTCCTCCTCCTCCCACCCCTCCTCCACCTCCTCCTCTGAATTACCATCCGTGGGCATGGCGCCATCAGTCGGTAGCTCTAGGCACAGCAGTAGTGCCATCGCTAAGCGACAGCAGGCGGTGCTCAAACTGCTGAGCCTAGGCGATAAAAGGCACACCGCCCAAGAGTTATTACAGGGCATCACGGCGCAGACTGATCTGTGGCTGGCACCGCTGAACCTGAAGCCAGGCATGGTTGTGTGTGACAACGGCCGTAACCTGGTGGCAGCTCTGCAACTCGGCAGACTGACACATGTGCCATGCCTGGCCCATGTGTTAAATCTCATAGTTCAGCGTTTCCTCAAGACATACCCCAATCTGTCTGATTTTCTCACGAAGGTGCGCCGCATCTGTGCGCATTTCAGGAAGTCCAGCACAGATGCTGCCACTCTCAGGGCAGCGCAGCGCCGCCTCCAACTGCCCGCTCACCGACTGTTGTGCGACGTGCCCACGAGGTGGAATTCAACATTAACCATGTTATCCAGAGTTTACCAGAGCAATTGTAGACTGCCAGATGTCAACTTCCACCAGAACTGGTAGTCAGGTCAGTCAGCTTCCTCAAGTCTACAATGAGGAGTGGACGTGGATGTCTGATATCTGTCAGGTGCTGAGTCAACACAGATGGTCAGTGGTGATGCCGCCATCATCAGCCTCACCATCCCGCTGCTTGGCCTGTTGAAAAACTCTCTGGTCAGCATGAAGTCGGAAGCTTTGCGCTCGTCACAAGAGATGGGGGAAGAAGATTCCCTTTTTGATAGCCAAAGCACCCTTAGGTCTGTTTCTCAGCGCATATCGGAGGAGGTGGAGGAGGATGAGGAGGAAGAGGAGGAGAATGTTGGCGAGACAGAAGAGGGGACCATTGTTCAGTCCTTCACTGTTCAGCGTGTATGGGCAGAAGAAGAGGAGTTGGAGGAGTTGGAGGAGGAGGAAATGGACAGTCAGGCCAGTGAGGGGAGTGAATTCTTGCGCGTTGGGACTCTGGTGCATATGGCAGATTTCATGCTAAGCTGCCTATCCCGTGACCCTCGCGTTCAAAGAATTTATTCCAGCACCGATTACTGGGTATTCACTCTCCTGGACCCACGGTACAAGCAAAATCTTTCCACTCTCATCCCTGGAGAGGAAAGGAGTGTGAGAATGCATGAATACCAGCAGGCCCTGGTGCACAAGCTGAAACAGTATTTCCCTTCTGACAGCGCTAGCGGCAGAGGGCGTACTTCTGCGGGACAAGTAGCGAGGGAGAGTAGGCGACCAGGCAGCTTGTCCAGCACTGGCAGGGGTACGCTTTACAAGGCCTTTGCCAGTTTTATGTCACCCCAGCAAGACACTGTCACCTGTCCCCAGTCTCGGCAGAGTAGGGCTGATCTTTACAGAAAGATGGTGAGGGAGTACGTAGCTGACCATACCATCGTCCTAAATGATCACACAGCTCCCTACAACTACTGGGTTTCAAAGCTGGACATGTGGCACGAACTGGCGCTGTACGCCTTGGAGGTTCTTGCCTGCCCTGCCGCTAGCGTGTTGTCCGAGCGGGTTTTCAGTGCAGCTGGTGGCATCATCACCGATAAGCGTACACGCCTGTCGACTGACAGCGCTGACAGGCTGACGCTTATCAAGATGAATAAAGCCTGGATTTCTCTGGATTTTCATTCTCCACCAGGTGAAAGAAGCTCAACCTGCATAATGTATGCACTCCTCCTCCTCATTGTCCTCCTTCTCCTCCTCTTTGTACCCTAAAGCATAGGAAACTGGTTTTTTTTTGCCAGGGCCAACTGGCTCTAGCTATAGTACTCTATTTATTTAATTTTTCTGGAGGGCCACCTACCCGGTCCTCTGTTTTAAGCAATTTTTGGGAGTGCCACATACAGGCACTCAATCTATTTAATTTTTCTGGAGGACCACCTACCTGCTCCTCTGGTTTGAAAACTTTTTTGGACTGCCACATACAGGCACTCAATTTATTTAATTTTTCTGGAGGACCACCTACCTGCTCCTCTGGTTTGAATAGTTTTTTCGACTGCCACATACAGGCACTCCATCTATTTAATTTTTCTGGCGGACCACCTACCTGCTCCTCTGGTTTGAAAACTTTTTTGGACTGCCACATACAGGCACTATCCAAATTAAATTGTCTCCATAGCAGCCTCCACATGTCGTCTTTTTAGCTGGCTCCACACGTTGTCTCCATTGCTACCTCCCCACGTCATCGCCATAGCTGCCTCCAAAATTCGTCCATATAGCTGCCTCCATACATGGTCCCCTTATCAAACGAGCTGTGTCAGGCAGAATTTTGGGTTGTTTTCATGGATTCCACATCAAACTTGTTAACTTTGTCGCCACCCTGCTGTGTAATCCACAAAATATACTGGCAAACTTTTATCATTTACCGATATTATTTCAGCGCTTCTTGCACATCTGTTTACATTCCCCTCACCCGCCATATCCCAAACTTATAAGAACGCTACTACACTTGATCTTATACGAAAGGTTCTTAGAAGTGCTGTTTGGGGAGTAGCCTAGAGACAGGGGCTTGGATTGGCGAAAGCTCGCCTGGCAGCGGAGCGCCTGCTCCATCCCAAGATCCTCCGAATTACCATCCGTGGGCATGGCGCCATCAGTCGGTAGCTCTAGGCACAGCAGCAGTGCCGTCGCTAAGCGACAGCAGGCGGTGCTCAAACTGCTGAGCCTAGGCGATAAAAGGCACACCGCCCAAGAGCTATTACAGGGCATCACGGCGCAGACTGATCTGTGGCTGGCACCGCTGAACCTGAAGCCAGGCATGGTTGTGTGTGACAACGGCCGTAACCTGGTGGCGGCTCTGCAACTCGGCAGACTGACACATGTGCCATGCCTGGCCCATGTGTTAAATCTCATAGTTCAGCGTTTCCTCAAGCCATATCCCAAACTTATAAGAACGCTACTACACTTGATCTTATACAAAAGGTTCTTAGAAGTGCTGTTTGGGGAGTAGCCTAGAGACAGGGGCTTGGATTGGCGAAAGCTCGCCTGGCAGCGGAGCTCCAGCTCCATCCCAAGATCCAACTAACATAGTTTTAACTGCAGCACCTTTAAACTACTACTAGTTCACTGCCTCCATACATGGTCCCCTTATCAAACGAGCTGTGTCAGGCAGAATTTTCAGGTGTTTCACCACATACATAGTGGAACTCGGCGCGTCTGTCGCCGCCATGGTGGAGACCTGCAGTTGCAATCATAGAAGCGCAATATGGATGCCCCATACTGTCGCTCTTAATCATGGAAGTCCTCTCCATGGCTGCCTCCAAATGTCGTCCCCTTATCAAACGAGCTGTGTCAGGCTCATTTTTCGGGTGTTTCACCAGATACGTTATGGAACTTGGTCACTATGTCGCCACCATGCTGTGTTATCGACTAAATATACCGTCAACCTTTTGTTCACAGAGGAAATAATTTCAGCGCTTCTTGCTCACCTCCTTTGGTTCCTCTCTGCCACCCATTGGTTTGAAGCCTGAGTCCATTTAGGGTATGTCGCCATGCCACTCTCTAGCCTGCCGCTGCTGCCGCTGCCTCTGCATGCCGTCCCCTATAGTGTCAGGGTCAATTATTGGATGTTTTAGATGCTATCTAGCCTCATTCGGTCACTCTGTCATGGCCATGCTGTTGCCCATAATTTTGGCATAATGGTGCGATTAAGCAGCCTCAGAGGCATCCATGCATGCTGCCCCTGCTGTTTCCTGTCCATTTCCGTGGTGTTTCCATCCTTTTCTGAGGTTCCCAGGTGTTTGGCCAAGCTTCCCTGTGCAGAGCCTTGGTCCCCTTGAAAAATGCTCGAGTCTCCCATTGACTTCAATGGGGCTCGTTATTCGAGACGAGCACTCGAGCATCGGGAAAAGTTTGTCTCGAATAACGAGTACCCGAGCATTTTAGTGCTCGCTCATCTCTAGATACAATCCATTTGAGGGGTTATATACAGGAGAGGACACAAGCCATGTGAGGGGTTATATACAGGAGAGGATACAAGCCATGTGAGGGGTTATATATAGGAGAGGACACAAGCCATGTGAGTGTTAGGATTGGGTAACACAAAAGACAGGGGATAGTGTGCCCTGAGCTTGCCCCAACCTCTGTCCCTTCCTATAGCCCCCCCACGCTAAACTGTGGGGCGACTATTTGAAGACTCGAAATACACTGATAAGTGTGGGAAGGGAAACACAAACAGACTGACAAACATAAAACACAAAAGAATAGTAAACTAGCCGGAGTAACAACGAGAGGGTACGTCAATAGCAAAATCAGTAGGCAAAGAGTCAATGTCAAAAGCGAGCCGAGGTCAACAACGATACAGATACAGATACAGAGCAAGTCAAACCTAATGCTGAGCGAGTGGAGAAGGGAATTCAAACACTGGCACAGGTGACTAGTGAAGCTGCAATTTATGCAGCCAGAACTCCACCTCCAGAACCTGATAGGAGCTGGACAGCTTCTGGGAATTAACCCCTCATGGTGCAGAACAACCAAGCACCATGCAGAGGTACCACAAGTCCCAGCAGTTCCGAACACAACTCCTAGATAGCGCGAGATCTTAGCAGCCACTGCCCGGGACGAGAGGTGGAGTTTGCGCGGATACGCGCCGGGGTTTGGAGAACGTTGCTGGCACCACCAGAAGAACCAGAAGTCCCAGCATTCTCCCTAGCGAACCTGACAGTGAGGGGTTATAACGGTGACGTTCTTCTCCTCATGTCTAATGGACTGTGGTGATATTGATTCATATTATACTTATATCGCTGTTGCTATTTTACATTGTTACTTATCTATGTGTAGCTAGAGCTGTCTTGCACATTATCTGCACCTTGTCCATGTCGTTCTTTAGCCATATTACAAGGTTTTGTTGAGGAGAACCATCGTGCTATTAGCCCTGTGGTATAGAGTGGCACTTGGTGATGTGCTGCTTTTTTACATGTTTTTAATGCATACCAATAAACATTTTTGGGATTTTATTTATTCAATTTGATTGGTCTTGGTATATGTCACTGGCCTGGTGGTCTTTTGTCTGGTATATTTAATATTCCAGTGTATCTACCACATTTACATTATTATAGATATTCAGGAAATCGGGCGGACGATGAATCGTGGCATTCTGGTCGGACAATGTACTTTCGGGGATCGTGACACGACAGGTAACTAAATGTGCCCCATTATGTCTGTAGTTGAATATTAGCAGATGGTCCTTAAGTACTAGATCAACAGCAAGTCCTAGCAGTGAGACCTGTCAATCAGGAACAAGGAGGCGGGACAATGCAAGGAAAATTTAATACGCAGGACCTCATTACTATCATTGGACTCACATCAGGTGAGTTGTATATAAATTTACAAAATTATTTTTTTTTTTAACATTACAGCCTTGGAAAGGAACCATTTTGGGATAAATGCAATTCTTCTTCTTCATTATAGTTTTTATGAATTATTTATTTTGTGGGGGTTCATTTAAATGGCAGGTTCCCTTTAACTCTGTAGAGACTAAAAACACCAAAACAACCAGATCACTTTTTTGCAGTTTTCATGAACCCAAAAATGAAATAACAACTGATCAAAAATGGTTAAAAACAAAAACTACAGCTTAAAACCCGAATATAAATGTACCATAAACGCAGAACCGATTAAAGATGCTGAAAAGTTCTGTGGATCATCATAGGGTAGAAAATGAGGGTGTAAAAGATATAACACAAAGACATAAAACAAAAACATCCGTGTAATGTGATCATAATGACCTAAAGGTGACAAGTATTTTCAGCCCACACATAAAAGAAAGAAAATGGCGCAATTGCATTTTTACCTATTTCCACAACATTCTATTCTCTCAGCTCCCTTGTACATTACACATAACAAGATAACATTAGATAATTACAGGAGGTCCCCTACTTAAGGACACCCGACTTACAGACAACTCATAGTTACAGACAAACCCCTCTGACCTCTGGTGAAGCTTTCTGAATGCTTTACTATAGTCCCAGGCTGCACTGATCAGCTGTAAGGTGCCTGTAATGAAGCTTTATTGATAATCCTTGGTCCCATTACAGCAAAAAATGTTTAAACTCCAATTGTCACTGGTGCAAAAAAATTTTTTGGCAGGATCTACAATTATAAAATATACAGTTTCGACTTACATACAAATTCAACTTAAGAACAAACCTCTGGAACTAATGAAGACCCTAGAATGGCAGATAATGGCGAGGTTGGAATAGACCTTACGTCAAAACCCAAGGATTAACGAAGACCCCAGACCCCGAGAAGACCCCGGTATCACAGATACTAGAGGGGCTGGAATAGACCTTACATCAGAGCCTGAGGACTAACATAGACCCCAGACCCCGAGGAGACCCCAGTATCACAGATTATAGAGGGGCTGGAATGGACCTTACATCAGAGCCTGAGGACTAACATAGACCCCAGACCCTGAGGAGACCCCGGTATCACAGATAATAGAGGGGCTGGAATAGACTTTACATCAGAGCCTGAGCACTAATGAAGACCCCAGACCCCGAGAAGACCCTAGTATCACAGATAACAGAGATGCTGGAATAGACTTTACATCGGAGCCTGAGAACTAATGAAGACCCCAGACCCCGAGAAAACCCCAGTATCACAGATAATAGAGGGACTGGAATAGACCTTACATCAGAGCTTAGGACTAACAAAGACCCCAGACCCCGAGAAGTCCCCAGTATCACAGATAATAGAGGGACTGGAATAGATCTTACACCAGAGCCTGAGGACTAACGAAGACCCCACACACCGAGGAGACTCCGGTATCACCGATAATAGAGAGGCTGGAATAGACCTTACATCAGAGCCTGAGGACTAACGAAGACCCCAGACCCCGAGGAGACCCCAGCATCACAGATAATAGAGGGGCTAGAATAGACTTTACATCAGAGCCTATGGACTAACGAAGACCCCAGACCCCGAGAAGACCCCAGTATCACAGATAATAGCGAGGCTGGAATAGACCTTACATCAGAGCCTGAGGACTAACGAAGACCCCAGACCCCGAGAAGACCCCAGTATCACCGATAATAGAGAGGCTGGAATAGACCTTACATCAGAGCCTGAGGACTAACGAAGACCCCAGACCCCGAGGAGACCCCAGTATCACAGATAATAGAGGGGGCTGGAATAGACCTTACATCAGAGCCTGAGGACTAACAAAGACCCCACACACCGAGGAGACCCCGGTATCACAGGTAATAGAGAGGCTGGAATAGACCTTACATCAGAGCCTGAGGACTACTGAAGACCCCAGATCCGAGGAGACCCCAGTATCACAGATAATAGAGGGACTGGAATAGACCTTACATCAGAGCCTGAGGACTAACGAAGACCCCAGACCCCGAGAAGACCCCAGTATCACCGATAATAGAGAGGCTGGAATAGACCTTACATCAGAGCCTGAGGACTAACGAAGACCCCAGACCCCGAGGAGACCCCAGTATCACAGATAATAGAGGGGGCTGGAATAGACCTTACATCAGAGCCTGAGGACTAACAAAGACCCCACACACCGAGGAGACCCCGGTATCACAGGTAATAGAGAGGCTGGAATAGACCTTACATCAGAGCCTGAGGACTAATGAAGACCCCAGACCCCGATAAGACTCCAGTATCACAGATAATAGCGAGGCTGGAATAGACCTTACATCAGAGCCTGAGGACTAACGAAGACCCCAGACCCCGAGAAGACCCCAGTATCACAGATAATAGAGAGGCTGGAATAGACTTTACATCGGAGCCTGAGGACTAAAGATAAGATAAGTTAGTCCTTTATAAGTCCCACAGTGGGGGCATCCACAGAGAGAGGACAGTACAAACAATGGCAGAAGAATAATATTAGAAATAAATGGACAAAAATAAAAAAAAAAAATAAAAAAAGAAGCCAAAAAGAGAAAGGCGAGCAGTGATTGGTAGTTTGGTATTGAGTCTGTGGATGGGACCTTACACTTCAAATATTGTCCATTAACCCCCATAATTCTACACCCCCAATCATCCGGTCTGATACTCACCCGCTGCCTTCACTTCTCTGTCTAGTCATTTCTCCAATAACACAAATACTTTGTATCCTCACAACTTCTCCTTTCTTTGTTTTTTTTTTGTGTCACTAAAAATAAGGTTTTCTTAGGAAACTTGTGGTGTTTTGCAATATTGCAATGTGTCCGGGTCCATCGAATCTAGGAAAGGATGGGTAATCGAGGTAAAAGCTTTATATGGGGTTATCAGTACTGTTGAGCAAAGCCGAACCTCAAACTTAGGTTTTATACAGAACTTTGCCAGAAATTTGGCTTAACCTACCCCTAATGGTAATATTGCCAAGAGGTGCTGGTCGCGATCACTGGCGTTAATCCCTTAGTGCTGGTCGCGATCACTGGCGTTAATCCCTTAGTGCTGGTAACGGTCACTGGTGGTAATTCCTTAGTGCTGGCTCGTGGCCACATTGATTTACATGCCTCCTGTGACTTTGCCAGTTTTTACAAGTGACTTTAAACAGTTAACAACTGCAATTGGTGTCAGGGACATTGCTGGTGGATTTTTCAATTTTAACCAGCCCTTTTTCAGGACTATCATATATTCATGTAGCATAAAATCTCTCACTCTGTAAAACCAAGCATGTTGGGACTTTCAGTGCTACTGTGTAGTAATTAATTGGGACACATTTACTTACCCGCTCCAGTCGCGATCCCGCGGCAATTTTTTCCGACGCTGATTCGGGTCTGCCGGGATTCACTAAGGTCCGTGCGCCTGATATCCCCCAGGTGTCGCTGCTGCGCCGAGATCCGCCGGAGTTCACCTACTTCTTCCCAGTGCATGTCAGTGCTGATCTTGCGACACAAATTCTTTTATAAATTCCGCAGTTTTTCCGAATCTGTTGGGTTGTCCGACGGCCACGCCCATCGATTTCTGTCGCGTGAGACCCGGAGCCAATGTGACACAATCCGATCACGTGCGCCAAAATCCCGGGGCAATTGGGCACAAATCGGAAATATTCGGGAAACCCGATGAAAGTGTGGCATTCGGACCATTAGTAAATGAGCCCCATTGTCTCCACTGTGAGGTGCTATAGGGAAATTAAACACTTCCTGTTGGGTTCACACTTGTGTTTGAACTTCATTTATCAAATTGTTTCACAAAAAGGATAAGAAAAATTTCCCTCCCTTATCTTCATCCATCAATAATCAAGAGATTTATTCTAAAGTTTTAACCAGATGGAACAGAAAGAAATTGATGTCACATAGATGTATGACTCATTATATCACTGGTCATGTGATGTCACACAGGTGCAGGGGTCCTCATTTTCCCAGTCATTTGTTGACACACAGGTGCACGGCTCGTTACATCCCTGGTCATGTGATGTCACACAGGTGCAGGGGTCCTTATTTTCCCGGTCATGTGTTGACACACGGTTTGTTATATCTCTGGTCTTCTGATGGCACACAGGAGCTTGGTTCATTATATATCCCTGGTGATGTAATGTCACACAGGTGCACGGCTCATTACATCCACGGTGATGTGATGTCAGACAGGTGAACAGCTCATTAAATCCCTGGTCATGTGATGTCCCACAGGTGCACGGCTCATTACATCCCTGGTCATGTGATGTCACACAGGTGCACGGCTCATTACATCCCTGGTCATCTGATGTCACACAGGTGCACGGCTCATTACATCCCTGGTCATCTGATGTCACACAGGTGCACGGCTTATTACATCCCTGGTCATGTGATGTCACACAGGTGCACGGCTCATTACATCCCTGGTCATCTGATGTCACACAGGTGCACAGCTCATTGTATCCCTGCTCATCTGATGTCACACATGGACATGAGCCCTTGTATTATATTGAAGTATGATGCAAGGGCTGCAATTTGCAGGGAAAACTACAGCAAAGACACTGTAACAGTTAACATCATGCCAAGGCAGCAGTTCAAGACAGGAAGTCCTTGCATCATAATTCTGTGTAATGAAAGGACTAACGTCTTGGGCAAGATAGGGTTGCCATATGAGCCAGTTTCTGTGAACTGCACGCAATATGTAATCATGTATACAATTTATACAATTACTTGGGGGTCATGTAATTGGGGGTCATGTACAAGTAATTGGGGGTCATGATCTGGCTGCACAATTTGTGACCAGATCATGGCCCCCATTGTGGTCTATAGCACCCGGTAACGGTGCAGTGACAAACTGGGGCAGTCGTATCTTTTTATTTGCATTTTCTTCTTTCCTTTTTGCAATTGCACATTTTTTGCGACTTGACTGAAGCGTGTAGCGATCTGGTTTTCCTGGTTTGCGCCAAATTCATCTTTGAACGGCACCTGGCGGCATATGTTGGTGCATTATTTATCACTGATTCGCTCCTAAAAAGTTACATAAAATTTTCAAATACACTTCAGTCACCACCAGATGGAGGAAACAGTTTGTAAAGGTTGCATCAAAAATTGTGCAAAATTTCTGAAATTGTGCAAAAATTTGCGTAAAAACATCCATACACAATTGATCCAAAGAAAACTGCCCATAGATAAATCAACAAGCAGAAATGCTCAAAAAAGATTAAAGCAAGCAGGCGAAGAGCCGGGAACGGTGTGGGGAGGGGGGAGCGGAGGGGATGTAGTATCAGGGAGCCTCTGGAGCCAGTAGCTGGGAGTGGTGGGAGCCTTTGACGGGAGCGGAGGGGGGTTGAGTCAGGAGACGAGAGCGGAGGGGGAGCAGAGGTATGCAGGGAGTGGGGGGGCGGGAGCACAGTGCCGGCCGGCAGCCGAGAGCATGGTGCCGGATGGAGCACTGGAACACGGTGCTGGCCGGCTGATGGACGGGAGTTTGATGGTGGCAGGGGGCAGGCGCATAGTGGCGGCGGTGCCGGGGAGCTTGGTGCCGACCAGAGGGCAGCAACGCGGTCCTGTCTGGCATGCGGGAGCGTGGTGCCAGCCGGCGGGGAGTGGGGGCATGGTGCCGCCCCCTCATTCAGCAGGAGGCGCACAGCCTGAGGCGAGATACTCAACTCGCCTCATGGCAGGTGCACCCTTGGTCTAAGCACGCAATCATGTGCACTTAGCCTAAGACTTACTCCCTGTAAAGTTATCATGTGTTGTGCCTTGCTGAAAACTAGAATCCAAATGTTAAAATCAGTAAAACGTCTGTTGGCTCTCAAAAGAAGGACGATATTTGGCAGAAAAACACTCCACCGCGATACTGGTGCAGGGAGCTAGGTTTTCATGGGATGAGTAAATAATTGTGGCTTTGATGTGGAACTCACTAAACTATGACAATAGTTACATTACTTCATGTACAAGGGTTTCAAAAACCACAAAAACGCCTACTCCACCCCCTACATTCTGAGATTCCCCTCTGTTTAGTAATGTCCTGTTATTTGGGCCAGTATTTATAGATTAATTACATCATATTTAATTATGGTTGATTACGTAGGGTTCTCTATGTTCTTTTTTTTGAGGATATTGGGGGAGATTTATCTTTCCTCTTTCTAGTTCTCTTGTCAGTGTAGTTTCTTTCTTCGATAAGTTTCCTAGTCTAATTTCACATTGGTGTTTTTCCTTGAATTAAAGGGGTTATCCGAGTCCCCATAAAAAAACTGCCGTCTCTCTGGGCTGTGCCCCTGTTTGTTTACATGGGCACTGGAGCTGTGCCGAGAGCAGCTTCTGTCCGGCCGTGGTGGCCAGTCATGTCCATCCGTCCCCATATCTCAGCACCTCATGCAGCGCTGAGAATGGGGACCGGTGGGCGTGGGCAGTCAACTCCGCCGGCTGGAGGCTGTTCTCAGCGCAGCTTCTGTGGCCCAGGGGCAAGGACTGGAGGGAAGGTGGCGTGGCACAGGAGGAGGCACCAAGGGTTAGGTTAATTTTCAGCAGACCCCTCCATTGCTACATTTTTATGTGGTCCCGGATAACCACTTTTAATTGGATTGTCGCTTGTTATTGTAACACGTTCGCCCAGTGTGGAGGTTGGGACTTGGTTATAAGTGCACTACAAGTTGAAGTGCAAATACAGAAAAGTTCCAAAAGTGTCCAAATCCTCCACATCATAGATCTATCCCATTGGTAGATATTATTCTTAATCCATTTTCTTTATGCTTTATGTATTATCTTTATTTGGTTCTAAGAGGGAACCTGTCCACAGATTTTACCCCACGAAACTACCAGTGCCCTCAGGAGGGGATGAAATGTCTTTTCTAGAATCCCCACTTTTATGTGAAATCTTACCTGTTTACCTATAAAAAAAAAGTCATAATGAAAATAAAGTGAAGTGTAAACAATATGTCTGGGTCACAAAACCCAACCCAAACCTTGAACCTGAACACAAACGCTTGGTCCGCTCATCTTTATTAACCCTTTCCTGCTCAGCATCCGATATATTTCGAATGCTGAGTGCAGCGACTTAGTGCTTAGCGTCCACTATATCGGACACTAGTGCTTCCTGTTTTACTGAGGTCACCCTGTCTCACAACAGGACAACGGATGTATGGGGTGGATAGGGATCACAAGGCGACAACTACCCGCTGACATCACAAAACCAATTTGATTGGTCCTGCGATATTGATCGCTACCATTGGCCAGTCAATACAAACTGGCAGTGACTGGCAGTACAAAGTGACAGCGATCTCAGTCATGGAGGATGTAGTAGTGCATGCCGTGTATCTAGGATGTAATAATGCACACCATGTATGGAATAGTAGTAGTAGTGCACATCATGTGTGGAGGAGTTAGTAGTGCACGTCTTGTGTAGAGCAGATAGTAGTGGACACCGTGTATGGAGGATGTAATAACGCACACCGTGTGTGGAGGAGGTAGTAGTGCACGCCATGTGTGGAGGATGTAATAGCGCATACCATGTGTGGAGGAGGTAGTAGTTCATGCCTTATGTGGAGGAGATAGTAGTGCAAGCCATGTATGGAGGAGGTAGTAGTGCACACCGTGTGTGGAGGAGGTAGTAGTGCACACCGTTTGTGGAGGAGGTAGTAGTGCATGTGGTGTGTGGAGGAGATAGTCGTGCAAGCCATGTATGGAGGAAGTAGTAGTGCACAACGTGTGTGGAGGATGTAGTAGTGCACGCCGTGTGTGGAGGAGGTAGTAGTGCACACCGTTTGTGGAGGAGATAGTAGTGCACGCCGTGTCTGGAGGATGTAGTAGTGCACACCATGTGTGGAAGAAGAAGTACTTGTGCACACCTTGTATGGAGTAGTAGTTTTAGTGCACAACGTGTGTGGAGTAGTAGTAGTAGTGCATGCGCTGTGTGGAGGAGGTAGTAGTGCACACCGTGTGGAGGAGGTAGTAGTGCATGTGGTGTGTGGAGGAGATAGTAGTGCACGCCGTGTCTGGAGGATGTAGTAGTACACACCATGTGTGGAGGATGAAGTACTTGTGCACACCTAGTGTGGAGTAGTAGTTTTAGTGCACACCGTGTGTGGAGTAGTAGTAGTAGTGCATGTGGTGTGTGGAGGAGGTAGTAGCGCACGCCGGGTCCGGAGGATGTTATAGTGCACACCATGTGTGGAAGAGGTAGTAGTGCATACGGTGTGCGGTGGAAGTAGTAGTGCACACAGTGTGTGGGGGATGTAGTATTGCACGCCATGTGTGGAGGAGGTATTAGAACCCACCGTGTCCGGAGGAAGTAGTAGTGCACACCGTGTGTGGAGGAGGTAGTAGTGCCCACCATGTGTGGAGGAGTTAGTAGTGCACGTCTTGTGTGGAGGAGGTAGTAGTGCACACCGTGTGTGGAGGAGGTAGTAGTGCACACCGTTTGTGGAGGAGGTAGTAGTGCATGTGGTGTGTGGAGGAGATAGTAGTGCACGCCGTGTCTGGAGGATGTAGTAGTGCACACCGTGTCCGGAGGATGTAGTAGTGCACACCATGTGTGGAGGATGTAGTAGTGCATACCGTGTGTGGAGGAGGTAGTAGTGAACGCTGTGTGTGGAAAATGTAATAGTGCACACCGTGTGTGGAGGAGGTAGTAGTGCACGCCATGTGTGGAGGAAGTAGTAGTGCACACCGTGTGTGGAGGATGTTGTAGTGCAAGCGGTGTGTGGAGCAGATAGTAGTGCACACCGCTTCTGGAGGATGTAGTAGTGCACACCTTGTGTGGAGGATATAGTAGTGCACGCCATGTCGGAGTATATAGTAGTGCACACTATTTGTGGAGGATGTAGTTGTGCACACCATGTTTGGAGGAGGTAGTAGTGGATGCAGTGTGTGGAGGAGATAGTATTGCACACCGTGAGTGGAGGAGTCAGTAGTGCACGCTGTGTGTAGAGGAGGTAGTAGTGAACTTGCTACTAAAACTATAACCCTTCTAACATTTTAAAAAAAAAATAAGCAAACATAAATAACAATTATGTAAATAGAAGGAAGACAAATGGCAAAAGTTTTCTACAAAAAAAAAAGTGGTATGACTTTTTGTCTAAAAAAAATAGAACATTTGAAGCTTTTTTTGAACATTCTGAACATTCGAACATTTAAATTTTTTTCAAATTTTTCCTAAATTGTTACATTTTTACCCCCAGAAAACCTCACCAATCAGCAAAAGAAGTTACTAATATAAACTACAATGTGTCACAAGAAAACAATCTCAAAATTAGTTTGATAAAATAAAGTGTTACGACACAACAACAAGACACTGGTCAGATTTATAAAAAACGAGACTGAGCCTTAAAATGCAAACTGGCTGCTTCCTGAAGGGGTTAAAGAGTGAAATGAGCGACACGTGCCATGCTGGCCACAATTGACGCAAGTTTCACTACTAGGCCCTTGCCTAATACACTGCTTACTGTTGCCTCAGCTATTTCTCATGAATTCCGTGCCTGGTGAAGGTCTGTGGTCTGAAAGGTATTCACTATCCGTGGTTTCAGTTCCCTATGCATTGGCATATGACTTTGGAAGGGAATTTTTTGGTGTCATTGCATTTTTTACACTATTTATAATTATTTATGGGAAATATGGAGATTTTTTGGCTGTATTCTTCATTTTTTTTTAAACTTTTATGTACTTCCTGTCCCACCAGGGCCCTTAGATCACTTATATAATGCTCTATAGGGATTCTTTACTGCATTGTGTTATAATTGTCAGGTTTTATTTTTTCCCCGAGTAGTTGGGAGATACTCTGGAGAGATGTAAACACTGTGCACAGTTTTGGATAGAGAACATGCGGTAACAGCAGTGACAGAGGAAGTTCAGAGGATTCTCCAAGAGGCGACTCCAACAACTCAGGATCTCGAGGTTTGCAGGATAATTATGAAGCAGAACGTGGCCCGGTTGCAGTTATCGGTAGATCTTCAGGACAAGAGACAGGTTCAGCCAGTGCAGGACGTGGGTCGGAAAGTTTTCACCTGGTTCTGGCGCTATCTAATTGGGACGATAGCAATGATTGTGCTGAGGACCCTGGTCCAATGCTCTTGGTGGTCCTTAGTTGATCAGAGTCAGATAAGTACCCGGGTTCTGCTCACTATGGAAAGGAAGAGCACAAAATAGCATAGTAAATAAATAAGGTTAGAAAAAGACATCACCTTCTATAACAACACCAGCACCTACAACTAAACAATACAATGATAACCCTCCATCTGCACCCTCCAGCACCTTCACCCACCTCTTTCATGTCTGCTAAGAACTTCTCCTCACACTTGAAAAACAAAATTGACAGTATATTAATAGCTGGGGTCTGCATATATTTAATTCCGGGAGGCTATGCATATTGAATGCAGGGGGCTGATTATATTGAATACTTCAGGGTGTATCTATTACTTTCTTTGGGCTGTATATATTAGTTGCTTATATTTATTGCTGGGGGGTGCATATATTCATTGCTGGGGGCTGCATGAATTGAACACTGTGGGTCTGTATATATTAATTGCAGGGGGCTGTATATATTGAACGTGGGGGTTATATACACTCACCGGCCACTTTATTAGGTACACCTGTCCAACTGCTCGTTAACACTTAATTTCTAATCAGCCAATCACATGGCGGCAACACATTTAGGCATGTAGACATGGTCAAGACAATCTCCTGCAGTTCAAGCCGAGCATCAGTATGGGGAAGAAAGGTGATTTGAGGCCTTTGAACGTGGCATGGTTGTTGGTGCCAGAATGGCTGGTCTGAGTATTTCAGAAACTGCTGATCTACTGGGATTTTCACGCTCAGCCATCTCTAGGGTTCACAGAGAATGGTCCGAAAAAGAAAAAACATCCAGTGAGCGGCAGTTATGTGGGCGGAAATGCCTTGTTGATGCCAGAGGTCAGAGGGGAATGGGCAGACTGGTTCGAGCTGATAGAAAGGCAACAGTGACTCAAATCGCCACCCGTTACAACCAAGGTAGGCAGAAGAGCATCTCTGAACGCACAGTACATCAAACTTTGAGGCAGATGGGCTACAGCAGCAGAAGACGACACCGGGTGCCACTCCTTTCAGCTAAGAACAGGAAACTGAGGCTACAATTTGCACAAGCTCATCCAAATTGGACAGTAGAAGATTGGAAAAATGTTGCCTGGTCTGATGAGTCTCGATTTCTGCTGCGACATTCGGATGGTAGGGTCAGAATTTGGCGTCAACAACATGAAAGCATGGATCCATCCTGCCTTGTATCAGTGGTTCAGGCTGGTGGTGGTGGTGTCATGGTGTGGGGAATATTTTCTTGGCACTCTTTGGGCCCCTTGGTACCAACGCCACAGCCTACCTGAGTATTGTTGCTGACCATGTCCATCCCTTTATGACCACAATGTACCCTGTAACATCTGATGGCTACTTTCAGCAGGATAATGCGCCATGTCATAAAGCTGGAATCATCTCAGACTGGTTTCTTGTACATGACAATGAGGTCACTGGACACAAATGGCCTCCACAGTCACCAGATCTCAATCCAATAGAGCATCTTTGGGATGTGGTGGAACAGGAGATTCGCATCAAGGATGTGCAGCCGACAAATCTGCGGCAACTGTGTGATGCCATCATGTCAATATGGACCAAAATCTCTGAGGAGCTTCCAGCACCTTGTTGAATCTATGCCACGAAGAATTGAGACAGTTCTGAAGGCAAAAGGGGGTCCAACCTGTTACTAGCATGGTGTACCTAATAAAGTGGCCGGTGAGTGTATATATTGAATGCTGGGTGGCTACATTTATTAATTGCTGGGGGGCTGTATATATTGAACACTGAGGGGCTGTATATATTGAATGCAGGGGTCTGTATATATATTGAATATTGGGGGGGGCTGTTATATTAATTGCTGGGGGCTGTACATATTGAACACTGGGGGGCTTTAAATATTGAACGCTAGCAGGCTGTATATATTGAATGCTTCGTGCTGTATATATTAATTTCTAGGTTCATGCAAATATTAATTTCTGGGGGCTGTTTGTATTTATGTCAGGGGGCAGTATATTTTTATTGCTGGGTTCTGTATAAATTGAATGCTGGGGCTGTATATAATAATTGCTAGGGGCTGTATATATTGAACATTGCAGGGCAGTTTTATTTAAATGCTGGGGGGCTGTATATATTGAATGCTGGGGACTGTATATATTGAATGCAGAAGGGGGGGGGGCTGTATATTTTGAATGCTGGGGGCTGTATATATTGAATTCTGGGTGCTGTTTATATTGAAGGCTGTATATTTAAAATACTGTCTTTCACTAGTTTTTACACGCCGGGATCACCTAGAAAAGAAAGTTATAATTAGCAGTGCAGAGCACGGGGACAAGATGTCTGGTGATTAGAGATGAGCGAACATGCTCGTCCGAGCTTGATGCTCGGTCGAGCATTAGGGTACTCAAAACTGCTCGTTGCTCGGACGAATACTTCGCCCGCTCGAGAAAATGGCAGCTCCCGCCGTTTTGCTTTTTGGCGGCCAGAAACAGAGCCAATCACAAGCCAGGAGACTCTGCACTCCACCCAGCATGACGTGGTACCCTTACACGTCGATAGCAGTGGTTGGCTGGCCAGATCAGGTGACCCTGGGATAGACTAGCCGCTGCCCGCGCTGCTCGGATCATTCTGTGTCTGGATGCCGCTAGGGAGAGAGCTGCTGCTGGTCAGGGAAAGCGTTAGGGTGTTCTATTAGCTTACTGTTAGGCAGGAGTGATTCTCAAAGAACCCAACAGCCCTTCTTAGGGCTACAATAACGTTCTACTTTTTTTATTTTAATTTGCATCTAGTACCATTTTGTGAGGAATTAGCAGGGGGACTTGCTACCGTTGTGTTTAGCTCTTAGTGGCACACATATCCATAGCAAAGACCGAAGTGGGAAAATTTAGTAGGGGTTGGATTTCAATTAGGCACTAACTCAGTGTCATCTCATCTGGCATAGTAGTGTGCTTTGATACTTGGCTAGAAAATAGCCATAGGAGAATACAAAGAGCTTACTTACGCCTACAGTAGCGTTCTATATATTTGATTTCTGGTTGATCTGCTGGTGGCTGTACTTTCTGCAGTGCATGTACTAGCCAATTCTGAGCAATTTGTAGTGAGACTTGCGACCGCTGTGTTCTGCGCTTAGTGACGCACATATCCATAGCAAAGACCGAAGTGGGAAAATTTAGTAGGGGTTGGATTTCAATTAGGCACTAACTCAGTGTCATCTCATCTGGCATAGTAGTGTGCTTTGATACTTGGCTAGAAAATAGCCATAGGAGAATACAAAGAGCTTACTTACGCCTACAGTAGCGTTCTATATATTTGATTTCTGGTTGATCTGCTGGTGGCTGTACTTTCTGCAGTGCATGTACTAGCCAATTCTGAGCAATTTGTAGTGAGACTTGCGACTGCTGTGTTCTGCGCTTAGTGACGCACATATCCATAGCAAAGACCGAAGTGGGAAAATTTAGTAGGGGTTGGATTTCAATTAGGCACTAACTCAGTGTCATCTCATCTGGCATAGTAGTGTGCTTTGATACTTGGCTAGAAAATAGCCATAGGAGAATACAAAGAGCTTACTTACGCCTACAGTAGCGTTCTATATATTTGATTTCTGGTTGATCTGCTGGTGGCTGTACTTTCTGCAGTGCATGTACTAGCCAATTCTGAGCAATTTGTAGTGAGACTTGCGACCGCTGTGTTCTGCGCTTAGTGACGCACATATCCATAGCAAAGACCGAAGTGGGAAAATTTAGTAGGGGTTGGATTTCAATTAGGCACTAACTCAGTGTCATCTCATCTGGCATAGTAGTGTGCTTTGATACTTGGCTAGAAAATAGCCATAGGAGAATACAAAGAGCTTACTTACGCCTACAGTAGCGTTCTATATATTTGATTTCTGGTTGATCTGCTGGTGGCTGTACTTTCTGCAGTGCATGTACTAGCCAATTCTGAGCAATTTGTAGTGAGACTTGCGACTGCTGTGTTCTGCGCTTAGTGACGCACATATCCATAGCAAAGACCGAAGTGGGAAAATTTAGTAGGGGTTGGATTTCAATTAGGCACTAACTCAGTGTCATCTCATCTGGCATAGTAGTGTGCTTTGATACTTGGCTAGAAAATAGCCATAGGAGAATACAAAGAGCTTACTTACGCCTACAGTAGCGTTCTATATATTTGATTTCTGGTTGATCTGCTGGTGGCTGTACTTTCTGCAGTGCATGTACTAGCCAATTCTGAGCAATTTGTAGTGAGACTTGCGACCGCTGTGTTCTGCGCTTAGTGACGCACATATCCATAGCAAAGACCGAAGTGGGAAAATTTAGTAGGGGTTGGATTTCAATTAGGCACTAACTCAGTGTCATCTCATCTGGCATAGTAGTGTGCTTTGATACTTGGCTAGAAAATAGCCATAGGAGAATACAAAGAGCTTACTTACGCCTACAGTAGCGTTCTATATATTTGATTTCTGGTTGATCTGCTGGTGGCTGTACTTTCTGCAGTGCATGTACTAGCCAATTCTGAGCAATTTGTAGTGAGACTTGCGACTGCTGTGTTCTGCGCTTAGTGACGCACATATCCATAGCAAAGACCGAAGTGGGAAAATTTAGTAGGGGTTGGATTTCAATTAGGCACTAACTCAGTGTCATCTCATCTGGCATAGTAGTGTGCTTTGATACTTGGCTAGAAAATAGCCATAGGAGAATACAAAGAGCTTACTTACGCCTACAGTAGCGTTCTATATATTTGATTTCTGGTTGATCTGCTGGTGGCTGTACTTTCTGCAGTGCATGTACTAGCCAATTCTGAGCAATTTGTAGTGAGACTTGCGACTGCTGTGTTCTGCGCTTAGTGACGCACATATCCATAGCAAAGACCGAAGTGGGAAAATTTAGTAGGGGTTGGATTTCAATTAGGCACTAACTCAGTGTCATCTCATCTGGCATAGTAGTGTGCTTTGATAATTGGCTAGAAAATAGCCATAGGAGAATACAAAGAGCTTACTTACGCCTACAGTAGCGTTCTATATATTTGATTTCTGGTTGATCTGCTGGTGGCTGTACTTTCTGCAGTGCATGTACTAGCCAATTCTGAGCAATTTGTAGTGAGACTTGCGACCGCTGTGTTCTGCGCTTAGTGACGCACATATCCATAGCAAAGACCGAAGTGGGAAAATTTAGTAGGGGTTGGATTTCAATTAGGCACTAACTCAGTGTCATCTCATCTGGCATAGTAGTGTGCTTTGATACTTGGCTAGAAAATAGCCATAGCAATAGGATAGCATTGTTTGGTTTTAAAAACTAAAAAAAAAACAAAAAACACAAAAAAAAACAAAAAACACAAAAAAAACCAAAAAACACAAAAAAAAACAAAAAAAAGTTAAAAAAAAAATAAAGTTATAACTCTCATTTTAAAAATGTTTAACCCGAGGGCTAGGGGTAGAGGACGAGGGCGGGGACGTGGGCGTCCAACTACTGCAGGGGTCAGAGGCCGTGGTCCTGGGCGGGGTGAGACACCACCTGCTGATGAGGGAGCAGGGGAACGCCGCAGAGCTACACTCCCTAGGTTCATGTCTGAAGTTACTGGGACTCGTGGTAGAGCACTGTTGAGGCCAGAACAGTGCGAACAGGTGATGTCGTGGATTGCTGACAATGCTTCGAGCAATTTGTCCACCACCAGTCAGTCTTCCACGCAGTCCACCCATGTCACCGAAATCGCCACTCCTCCAGCTCCTGCACCTCAGCCTCCTCCCCCCCAGTCTGCCCCCTCCCAGGAAAATTTGGCATTTGAACCGGCATACTCTGAGGAACTGTTTTCTGGACCCTTCCCACAGTCACAAACCACTTGTCCGGTTGCTGCTGAGCAATTTTCCGATGCCCAGGTTTTCCACCAGTCACAGTCTGTGGGTGATGATGACCTTCTTGACGTAGTGGAAGTGTGTAAAGAGGTGTCCGACGATGAGGAGACACGGTTGTCAGACAGTGGGGAAGTTGTTGTCAGGGCAGGAAGTCCGAGGGGGGAGCAGACTGAGGGCTCGGAGGATGATGAGGTGACAGACCCAAGCTGGGTTGAGAGGCCGGGTGAACACAGTGCTTCTGAGACGGAGGAGAGTCCTCGACCAGAACAGGTTGGAAGAGGCAGTGGTGGGGCCAGACGGAGAGGCAGGGCCAGAGCTGGTGCATCAGCGCCAAATGTGTCAACTAGTGAAGCTCCCGTGGCGAGGGCTCTTGCGGCGAGGGCTAGATCTTCAGAAGTCTGGAGGTTCTTTAAGGAAACACCGGATGACCGACGGACTGTGGTGTGCAACATTTGCCAAACCAGGCTCAGCAGGGGTTCCACCACTACTAGCTTAACTACCACCAGTATGCGCAGGCATATGAATGCTAAACACCCCACTCAGTGGCAACAAGCCCGTTCACCTCCGGCCGTGCACACCACTGCTCCTTCCCCTGTGTCAGCTGCTAGTCAGCCCCCTGCCCAGGACCCTGCCACAAAAACCCCATCGTCGCCTCCACGATCCTCCACAGCATCCACCAGCGTTCAGCTCTCCATACCCCAGACGCTGGAGCGGAAACGCAAATATAGTGCAACCCACCCGCACGCCCAAGCCCTTAATGTACACATCTCCAGATTGCTTATCCTGGAGATGCTGCCCTATAGGCTAGTAGAGACCGAGGCCTTACGCAACCTCATGGCGGCGGCCGCCCCTCGGTATTCGGTCCCCAGCCGCCACTACTTTTCCCGATGTGCCGTCCCAGCCCTGCACCAGCACGTGTCAGACAACATCATCCGTGCCCTGACCAACGCCGTTTCTGACAAGGTCCACCTGACCACGGACACGTGGACGAGTGCTGCCGGGCAGGGCCACTATATATCGCTGACGGCACATTGGGTTAACTTGGTGGAGGCTGGGACCGAGTCTTACCCTGGGGCTGCTCATATACTGCCGACGCCGAGGATTGCGGGGCCTACCTCGGTCCAGGTGTTTCAGGCCTACTATGCCTCCTCCTCCTCCCACCCCTCCTCCACCTCCTCCTCCGAACTACCATCCGTGGGCACGGCGCCATCAGTCGGTAGCTCTAGGCACAGCAGCAGTGCCGTCGCTAAGCGACAGCAGGCGGTGCTCAAACTGCTGAGCCTAGGCGACAAAAGGCACACCGCCCAAGAGCTATTACAGGGCATCACGGCGCAGACTGATCTGTGGCTGGCACCGCTGAACCTCAAGCCGGGAATGGTTGTGTGTGACAACGGCCGTAACCTGGTGGCGGCTCTGCAACTCGGCAGACTGACACATGTGCCATGCCTGGCCCATGTGTTAAATCTGATAGTTCAGCGTTTCCTCAAGACATACCCCAATCTGTCTGATTTGCTCACGAAGGTGCGCCGCATCTGTGCGCATTTCAGGAAGTCCAGCCCAGATGCTGCCACTCTCAGGGCAGCGCAGCGCCGCCTCCAACTGCCCGCTCACCGACTGTTGTGCGACGTGCCCACGAGGTGGAATTCAACACTGACCATGTTATCCAGAGTTTACCAGCAGCGCAGAGCGATTGTAGACTGCCAGATGTCAACTTCCACCAGAACTGGTAGTCAGGTCAGTCAGCTTCCTCAAGTCTACAATGAGGAGTGGACGTGGATGTCTGATATCTGTCAGGTGCTGAGTAACTTTGAGGAGTCAACACAGATGGTCAGTGGCGATGCCGCCATCATCAGCCTCACCATCCCGCTGCTTGGCCTGTTGAAAAACTCTCTGGTCAGCATGAAGTCGGAAGCTTTGCGCTCGTCACAAGAGACAGGGGAAGAAGATTCCCTTGTTGATAGCCAAAGCACCCTCAGGTCTGTTTCTCAGCGCATATCGGAGGAGGTGGAGGTGGAGGAGGATGAGGAGGAAGAGGAGGAGAATGTTGGCGAGACACAAGAGGGGACCATTGTTGAGTCCTTCACTGTTCAGCGTGTATGGGCAGAAGAAGAGGAGTTGGAGGAGTTGGAGGAGGAGGAAATGGACAGTCAGGCCAGTGAGGGGAGTGAATTCTTACGCGTTGGTACTCTGGCGCATATGGCAGATTTCATGCTAGGCTGCCTATCCCGTGACCCTCGCGTTCAAAGAATTTATTCCAGCACCGATTACTGGGTGTTCACTCTCCTGGACCCACGGTACAAGCAAAATCTTCCCACTCTCATCCCTGCAGAGGAAAGGAGTGTGAGAATGCATGAATACCAGCAGGCCCTGGTGCACAAGCTGAAACAGTATTTCCCTTCTGACAGCGCTAGCGGCAGAGTGCGTAGTTCTGCGGGACAAGTAGCGAGGGAGAGTAGGCGAGCAGGCAGCTTGTCCAGCACTGGCAAGGGTACGCTTTACAAGGCTTTTGCCAGCTTTATGTCACCCCAGCAAGACACTGTCACCTGTCCCCAGTCTCGGCAGAGTAGGGCTGATCTTTACAGAAAGATGGTGAGGGAGTACGTAGCTGACCATACCATCGTCCTAAATGATCACACAGCTCCCTACAACTACTGGGTTTCAAAGCTGGACATGTGGCACGAACTGGCGCTGTACGCCTTGGAGGTTATTGCCTGCCCTGCCGCTAGCGTCTTGTCCGAGCGGGTTTTCAGTGCAGCTGGTGGCATCATCACCGATAAGCGTACACGCCTGTCGACTGACAGCGCTGACAGGCTGACGCTTATTAAAATGAATAAAGGCTGGATTTCTCAGAATTTCAAATCTCCACCAGGTGAAGGAAGCTCAACCTGAATAATTGATCCACTCCTCCTCCTCCTCATTTTCCTCCTTCTCCTCCTCTTTGTACAGTAAAGCAGAGGAAAATGGCTATTTTTTGACAGGGCCCACTGGCTCTTGCTATAGTACTTCATGCATTTAATTTTTCTGGAGGGCCACCTACCCGGTCCTCTGTTTGAAACAATTTTTGTGAGTGCCACATACAGGCACTCAATCTATTCCATTTTTCTGGAGGGCCACCTACCCGGTCCTCTGTTTTAAAAAATTTTTGGGACTGCCACATACAGGCACTCAATCTATTCCATTTTACTGGAGGGCCACCTACCTGCTCCTCTGGTTTGAAAAATGTTTGGGACTGCCACATACAGGCACTCAATCTATTCCATTTTACTGGAGGGCCACCTACCTGCTCCTCTGGTTTGAAAAATGTTTGGGACTGCCACATACAGGCACTCAATCTATTCCATTTTACTGCAGGGCCACCTACCTGCTCCTCTGGTTTGAAACATTTTTGGGACTGCCACATACAGGCACTCAATCTATTCCATTTTACTGGAGGGCCACCTACCTGCTCCTCTGGTTTGAAAAATGTTTGGGACTGCCACATACAGGCACTCAATCTATTCCATTTTACTGCAGGGCCACCTACCTGCTCCTCTGGTTTGAAACATTTTTGGGACTGCCACATACAGGCACTCAATCTATTCCATTTTACTGGAGGGCCACCTACCTGCTCCTCTGGTTTGAAACATTTTTGGGACTGCCACATACAGGCACTCAATCTATTCCATTTTACTGGAGGGCCACCTACCTGCTCCTCTGGTTTGAAAAATGTTTGGGACTGCCACATACAGGCACTATCCAAATTAAATTGTCTCCATAGCAGCCTCCACACGTTGTCTCCATTGCTACCTCCAAAAGTCGTCCATATAGCTGCCTCCATACATCGTCCCTTTATCAAACGAGGTGTGTCAGGCAGAAATTTGGGTTGTTTTCATGGATTCCACATCAAAGTTGTTAACTTTGTCGCCACCCTGCTGTGTTATCCACAAAATATACTGGCAAACTTTTACCATTTAGGGATATTATTTCAGCGCTTCTTGCGCATCTGTTTACATTCCCCTCACCCGGCATATCCTAAACTTATAAGAACGCTACTACACTTGATCTTATACAAAAGGTTCTTAGAAGTGCTGTTTGGGGAGTAGCCTAGAGACAGGGGCTTGGATTGGCGAAAGCTCGCCTGGCAGCGGAGCGCCAGCTCCATGCGCATCATGCGCTTCTTGCGCATCTGTTTACATTCCCCTCACCCGCCATATCCTAAACTTATAAGAACGCTACTACACTTGATCTTATACAAAAGGTTCTTAGAAGTGCTGTTTGGGGAGTAGCCTAGAGACAGGGGCTTGGATTGGCGAAAGCTCGCCTGGCTGCAGAGCGCCAGCTCCATCCCAAGATCCAACTAACATAGTTGCAGCACCTTTAATCTACTACTAGTTCACTGCCTCCATAATAATAATAATAATAATCTTTATTTATATAGCGTCATCATATTCTGTAGCGCTTTACAAATCATAGGAAACAAATACAAATGTAATGTAACAGAGCACAACATTTGTATGGAACAACAGGAGTGAGGTCCCTGCTCGCCAGAGCTTACGGTTTATGAAGATGATGGGGTAACACGAGGTAAAAGAATATTTAATGGTCAAGCCATTCTTCTTAGGGAATAGAAAAAAATATAATAAATGGAATTGCTGTCGCTTGAACCACTCAGCCGTCATCTTATATACCAGGTCCAGGGTGAATGGGACTGCAGAGAAGTCTGGTGCCTGTTGGTTGCTGGATAACAGATGGGAGGACGACACAGGACGGGTTAGTAGAAGAGTTAAAACTTCATGCAGTTAATGAGTGTTATAGGCTTGCCTAAAGAAATGGGTTTTAAGAGCACGTTTGAAACTTTGGAGGTTAGGTATTAGTCTAATAGTCCGGGGCAGAGAATTCCATAGAATTGGTGCAGCTCTAGAGAAGTCTTGGAGACGCGAGTGGGAGGTCCGCACTAGGGTAGAGGTTAATCTAAGATCACTGGCGGATCTAAGAGCACGGGTTGGGCGATAGACTGAGATAAGAGAGGAGAGGTAGGGGGGTGCAGCATTATACAGAGCTTTATGGATGAGGGTTATTATTATTTTAAACTGTATTCGAAAGGAGACTGGCAGCCAGTGCAGCGACTGGCATGAACTGTAAGCATACATGGTCCCCTTATCAAACGAGCTGTGTCAGGCAGAATTTTGGGTTGTTTTCATGGCTTCCATGTTAACTTTGTCGCCACCCTGCTGTGTAATCCACAAAATATACTGGCAAACTTTTATCATGTACCGATATTATTTGAGCGCTTCTTGCTCACCTCCTTTGGTTCCTCTCTGACACCCATTGGTTTGAAGCCTGAGTCCAATTAGGGTATGTCGCCATGCCACTCTCTAGCCTGCTGCCGCTGCCTCTGCATGCCGTCCCCTATAGTGTCAGGGTCAATTATTGGATGTTTTAGATGCTATCTAGCTTCATTCTGTCACTCTGTCATGGCCATGCTGTTGCCCATAATTTTGGCATAATGGTGCGATTAGGCAGCCTCAGAGGCATCCATGCATGCTGCCCCTGCTGTTTCCTGTCCATTTCCGTGGTGTTTCCATCCTTTTCTGAGGTTCCCAGGTGTTTGGCCAAGCTTCCCTGTGCAGAGCCTTGGTCCCCTTGAAAAATGCTCGAGTCTCCCATTGACTTCAATGGGGTTCGTTATTCGAGACGAGCACTCGAGCATCGGGAAAAGTTCGTCTCGAATAACGAGTACCCGAGCATTTTAGTGTTCGCTCATCTCTACTGGTGATGCTAATTATCCAAGCCCCTGCACCTCCCTCTGCCATGTTGGGAAACTGAGGTGAGGTCACACGAGAAGCATGAATTCACACCTCTTGCGTGACGTCACCTCGCTCTCCCATACTCCGAGCATGGGAGAGGGAGGGGCGGTGACGTGCATAATTAGCAGCCTGGAGCACCGAACACCATGGACAGCGCTGGGATCAAGGTAATGAGGAGCAGAGGTGAATATTAATAGTTTTTTTGTGTTTTTTAGATGGTGGATTTCCTTTGAAGAGTTTGTACAATTACCCTGTTTTGTTGTGTGTTTTCTAAAAAATTATACAAATTATGGTTACATTGATCTTTGAAAAAAATTCTAAATTTTGTGTCAGTACTACATTGAAAAATGCTGAAGAATTGTGATAATTGCCTAAATCTCTAAACCCTTCTACCGTTGTGGGTAAATTACCTTAATTTTTCTACTTTGTAAGCTATCATGTTAATCTTTGGAAATATATGTCTATACAATAGAAATGATACATAGTTTGTATTTATTTAAATGTTTTTTTCCAGAAAAATAACTTATTCCTTACCTGATGGGACACATATCACTGGAGTCCTGAGCACTGCGACCCCCAGAGGCTGGGAGAAGAGGGTCAAGTTTTCCATCTTTGGCAAAGCACTAGTCGGTCCGTGATCTGTATTCCACTCACTTTATGTTGCTTCCCGATCCTTGTCCTACCTGGCACCATAGAAATTAATGGACAGGCAGTCATAAACTGCACCCTACACAGAGGGACACGCAGTTCTTACTCTACATCACTGACAGTACCCAGTAACCTCCCATTGATTACCTATTACCAAAATAAGTTCATGTGGTGGGATAACCATTCTAAGGCCTGTAAATAGGCTGGTTCCAGGTTTCCATAGGCCCCTGGACGACAGAGCCTCAGGAGGCCCTTTTGCAGTGAACTCAAGTGGCGGCATTAAAAATTTAGAAACTAAAACAGTCTTCTGTTCCCTAAAACCATACCAAATAGCCCCTTCTTACATCAATTCCCCTCACCATTTATGGATTCTTTAGAAACAGCCCCTCCTCAACCCCATAGATTTCTTATGTACAGTCTTATGTGGGCCCACCTGTAAATAGTCATAAAATCTTTTTCGGGCACTCCAGCTGCAAGGACCCAATAAAACCCTAGGGTGACCTCATACAGGATAACAACGAGAGATAATATCTGGTGACAGTAAAATTATGATAATCTCCAGGTAGAAGAGGCGTAATTTGCAGATATGAGACATGTGTTATGTGGAGGAATAATCATATGTCCTTCGTGGATCATTGTAGCATAAAAAGAAAGGAGGATGTCTAACTGGAACAAGACTATGTAACGGTCTAATCAAACATCAATTAAAAAAAAAGGTATTTACTCTAGAACACCATATAAATGGCCAAGAGTTACCAAGTATGTGTCATGGGTGCCCCTGTGAACCCCATCTCGGATCGCAGGCACACCCGTGTCCCCTCTGTCGCTGCATCAGCTGCTCCCCCCATCCCCACTCACCTTTCCACGCTCCTGCTCCCCTCCCGGCTTCCCAGAGCGCCTGCCCCCGCTCCCTAGGGCGCGCACGAGCCAGCACTTACAAATGTAAAGGGCCAGTAGGCCACTGATTGGCGCTGGCTGCTCCCGGGATTCCTTAAAGGCCAGCTTCTCCCAGTATCCCCCGCCAGATCTTTGGGCTATATGCCATTGAAAAAGCTGTTATCTGTGACCTGTGTCTTGAACTCCTGTTGTGACCCCGGACCTGTTCCCGACCTTGCTCCTTTGCTGCCAACCCTGGCCTCCTGCTCTGTCCATGACCTTAAATCATTGCCGCATGACTTGACCACCTGCCGATCCCCAAATACGAGATTGCCTGCTGATTCTGTACCTCGACCTTGGCTGCCACAGCATACAAGTTGCACCTATGGAACGACCTGGTGGCACCCCGCCACAACAAGACCAACCCGCTTTGTGCCAGGCTCTGGTAAAAACTGGGTGCCACTTAGATTCCGGTCTCAGGTGTCGGCTTGTGTCATCGTCCGCGGTGGTCCAGGGGGTCCACCACCCCAGAAGCCTGACAGTATCTATTAAAATGTAACTTTTATTTTGTTTATTTTAAAATGTCATTTTATGTACACTCATAATACATTAAAATAAACTAGAACTCTTGCTATTGTGTCCTTTCGTTTGTGTTTTATGTATGGAGTCAAAAGTGCGGATGAGATCACTGGTCGGTTTGTGCTGCCGGATATTATGATTAGTCAAGTGACAAGATGTCACTTATGATATGTGATATAACTCAACATAATTCACACCATCCGACTTTTCCAACTTAGGACATTTGGTGGAGCTGTGATCTCTCAATTTGTAGGAATAAAGTGCAAGATAAAACATTGAGTAATTGATGCGATGAGCAAAAGCTCATCAATACTATTCTAATTTGCTTAGGTTGAGTAAATATCGGGTGAACAGGCTTGGAAATAGCTTATAGATTGATAAAAAGCTGTCAATTCTGATTTCCACCAATGATGCTTCTATTATCCTTTGAGGTAACCTGGAAGATTACTATTGACAAATGGTATAACTCCTCATTTTTGCCGGCTGACTAGCATTAATAGCCCCATCTCCCTTGATGACACCCTATCAGTGTTGAAACAAATTGGGTGGGCTATCTGTATATGCTATTAAATTCTCTCTCTCTAATAATTATCCCAAACTGCAGGGTATTATGTTTAGTCAAGTGACAAGATGTCACTCTTGATTAGTAATATGATGCAACGTAATTCACACCAACCAAATTTTCCAATTTAGGACATTAGGTGGTGCTGTGATCTCTCAATTTGTAGGAGTCACTGGACCCAGCTATTTGTAAATGCCATTTGACCTCATTCAAAGAACAGGACAAGGACCTCAAAGGTAGTTTTGTCCCTGGATTAGGGAGGTAAACAAGTGGCTCAAAAGTTGATCCAGCGTTCATGGTTAGGTGGAAGGTCAATAAAAAGGATATCAGGGACTTAGGCCATAAACTCAGGGCAAGGACCTCAAGGTAGTTTAATCACTGGATTAGGGAGGTTAACAAGTGGCTCTACAGTAGGGATGGGCTTCACCTCAATGGGGAGGGGGCATCTGTTTTGGGGGAAAAATGGCTAGAAGGTTGGAGGAACTGGTTGGAGGGTAACTACACTTGCATCAAGCAAGAAGACAGTGTAGATAGGGAATCTGGAAGATTCATAGTACATGTGGGAAGAAGGGGGCTGGGATTAGATCAGCAGATGCATCCTTAAAACAAGGTGAAGGCATCATGAGGGACTTCAATTACCTTGATATAGACAGGGGGCAGAAACCTGCAGGTACTTCAAGGTAGCAGGCTTTTGTCAACCTGTTGCAACTAGACATGGCGCCAACAAGAGGGGGGGGGGGCAATCCTGTACCTTATCTTAACCAACATACCTGACAGGGTATCAAAATTTCATGTTAGGGGGAACCTGGTTAACAGTGACCACAATATCATTGATTTTATATTACGCTTTACTAAAACAAAAATTTCACAAATAAACTTAAACGGTCCAGTGAAAAACATATACCATATGGGAAAAAAACAAAGAGAAACAGGAAAAAGCTAATGTGGTGACTAGTCCTGTAAGGAGAGCAAGTGAGAAATATAAGGCATTTAAGGTGCTAATACAAGAAGGTAGCGATGAGGCATTACAGGATTACAGAGAGAAAAATAAATTCTGTACAAAACAGATAAAAACTACAAAAATAGAGACTGAGAGAAATATTGCCAAGGAGAGAAAATATAATCCCAAATTATTTTTCAAATATATAAATGACAAAAAACTAAAAACAGAGAGTGTAGACCCTCTGAAGAAGGGGTCATGGTGGTAGGAGATGAGGAAAGGGCCAATATATTGAATGTCGCCTTCTCAACTTTCTTTAACCAGGAAAATCCCCTGGTGGAAGACATGCTGAGGAATAATGTAAATTCCCTTGTGAATTACAATATATACTCGAGTAGAAGCCGAGTTTTTCAGCACAAAAAATGGGCTGAAAAACTCCACCTCGGCTTATAATAGAGTCAAGAAAAAAAAAACAGTGTACTCACCTTCCTACGCAACTCATCTCCCGCCCCCCCCCCCCCCCCCGGCAGGTCCTCTTCTATACAGCGATGCTCCATCATCGGCTCCGTGTCCCACGGTCCGTCACAGGGATCGTGATGTCAGCCACTCACTGACATTCTACTGTGTGTGCCAGTATCAGCACACACCATGATGTCAGCAAGCGGCTGACGTCACGAACCCTGTGACGGACAGCACGTGGACATGGACATGACTAAAAAACTCGGCTTGTACATCGAGTATATACAATAATTTAAAAGAATTTACATCATTCTTCATCATGTCTTCCACCAGGGGATTTCCCTGGTTAAAGACAGTTGAGAAGGCGACATTCATTAGACTTGCTCTTTCCTTGTCCGCTTCCACTATGACCCCCAGGTTATTCTTCAGAGGGTCCACACTCTCTGTTTTTAATTTCTTGTCATTTATATAATTGAAAAATAATTTGGGATTATTTTTGCTCAGGCCATATACAGGGGCTGGCAGGCTATATACTACTACCTATATACTACAGGGGCTGGCTATATACTACAGGGGCTGGCTGGATATTTACTACAAAGGCTGGCAGGCTATATAATAAAGGGGGCTGGCTATATACTACTGGGGGCTGGCAGGCTATACACTACAGGGGCTGGCAGGCTACATACAACAGGGGGTTGGCAGGCTATATACTACAGGGGCTGGCAAGCAATGTACTAGAGGATGCTGGCTGGCTATATACTACAGGGGCTGGCAGGCTATATACTACAGGGGATGGCAGGCTATATAGTACAGGGGGCTGGCAGGCTATATAGTACAGGGGGCTGGAAGGCTTTATAGTACAGGGGGCTGGCAGGCTATATAGTACAGGGTGCTGGCAGGCTATATACTACAGGGAGCTGGTAGGCTATATACTACAGGGGGCTGGAAGGCTATATACTACAGGGGGCTGGAAGGCTATATACTGGGGAGGCTGTGACCAATGCATTTCCCACCCTTGGCTTATACTCGAGTCAATAGGTTTTTCCAGTTTTTTGTGTTAAAATTAGGGGTCTCAGCTTACACTCGGGTCGGCATATACTCGAGTATATACAGTATATATGGATGTCTTTTTCCTTATCTGTCCTCTGTGCTGGATGTGCCACGAAAAATATCACAAGATAAGCAGCTCCTCACAATACAACAACAACAGGATCCACATTTCTGTCCACTTTACCATTAAGAGTCTCCTAATGATTAATGCCCAAACTTTTAGTTATTTGAGGATATGAGACATGTTTTGTGTGGAGCGATAATCCTCTGTCCATCATGGATCCTCATCTCATCATGGACTTCAGCAGTTCATCCTCAGATAAAATAAGTCTCATCAGTTCTGGAAGATTGGATCAGGTCATGTGACCACAGCTACTTATACTACAGGGAATCATACAGCAGGATACAGATATACTAGAATATTATGATATTTTGGTAAAAGATAAAATATTATTATTCCTTATGAGATAGATAGAAGACAGAATTACACAGTTACCCCAAAAATTTTAACGGGAAACCGGTTGTTCATAATTCATATTAGCTGCAGAATACAATGAAGCTGTTTCTACCATTTCTTTATATATGATCTCCTGCAGTGGGGGCAAGGTTAAGATTTTCTTGTTCCCTCCCGGGGTCATCAGGAGGTTCACTTAAGGCTTTTTCTACCCTGAAGGGGATGGATCTCAGGAAATTATGTCTAAAATCTTGGCCCATAAAAACATAAATGATTGGGTTGATGCAGCTGTTAAGATAAACCAGGATGAGAATAATACTATCTACCATAAAATAATATACTGAATACAAGACTGTTAGTGGGTGGATGTAATATGGAGCCCAGCAGATGAAGAAACACAATATAACAGCGGTGATGATCCTGTAGGGTCTCTGAGATCTCTGGGGTCTATTACTTTTTCTAAGTTTGATGCAAATGGTGACATAACTGGTGAAGATGATGAGGAAAGGGATCACAAACATTAGAACAACCCTGATCAGGAGAATAGTCATTGTTTCAGTAAAGCTCTCATCCCTATAAATAGGTAAAATTTCCGTTAAAAAAATAATTAAACCAACCCATAGTATACTAAACACCCAGATAATTCCTGCAGTGATTCTCACTAGTTTCTGTGTCCTATGGACTTTAGCCCAAAATGGCCACATGACCGATACCCAGCGATCAACACTCATGGCCGTCAGGAGGAGAGAACAAGTGGTCATGTTTATACGCAACAGAATATCATAAAAGAAACAGAATAGAAATGATGATGAAGATCGGCACATATCATCTGAAACCAAGCCTGCAATTATAATAGGAAGAGAAGTGCAGCACAGGAAGTCAGCGATGGCCAGGTTGAGGAACCACACGGCACTGATCGTCTTCTTCATCCTGAATCCGGCAATCCAGATGACCAATCCATTCCCGATAATCCCAAGGATGAAAATGATGCTGTATAATGTAATTTTCACTATCTGTATAACGTCCATCTTGTCAGCGGTTGTGTAATTCGTCTTGTAGTTCTCATCAGATGACCTGAGAAGACATGATGGGGAGATGTTAGGCTGGTGAAAGATTTAGGGAGTCATTTATCATTTTTGCACCTTTTTGCTGCGTAATGTCTGTTTTGCTCTTTTTTGGAATGTTACCCCTCAGTTCGCCGTGTGTTGTTTTTGCCCTATGTGTCATTACATTGCGCCTCTTTACAAATGTTTGCGCCTGATTTATTATACTATTGCATCTATATGGGTGCAAATAATTGGGCAATAACTCGCCAGTCCTGACCGTGCTTAGGAAAGGCAGTGGTGTGATTTGCTCAACAAATTGCGCCTTTTTTTTAAAAAAGCCTGCATTTAACAAAGAGCCAAAATGACAAAGACAAATTAGGTGCAAAAAATAGACTCACAACAGGCGCAAAAAGAGCGCAGAGAAGGGGGAAATAAGATAAATGACCCCCTTAGAGTTTCAAAAATCTTTATTTTGTACTCTGAATATACAGATATAACAATGTGACTTTCTGCATCATTATATGTTATCACAAAAGATAACGGTTATTGTGGTGTTATTAGAACTTTATTATATCTGTATATTGAGAACAGGTGGAACATTCAAGGTCACATCATAATGTGCTGGAGGGTCAGACCACCACACTCCACCACTTTGGAACTGGAGGTTACAACACATGGAGCTAGATTGCGCTGCTGCAGAAGATGCAAGTGGGGAGAAGTGGAACCATGGGGACTGCCGGAACCTGAGGTCTTCTTTTTTATGAGGGTAGTGTGCTGGGGATTTCTATATACTTGTGACAGTGGGTGCAGTGTGCTGGAGCTACCTATATACTGGGAGGTTGCAGTGTGCTTATATACTGTGGGAGAAGGGGCTGCAGTGTGCTGGCTCCCTATATTCTGGGGGGAGGGGGTACTACAATGTGCTGGCTACCTATATACTGTGCATGGGGTGCTGCACTGTGCTTGCTTCCTATATACTGTGGGAGGGGGCTGCATTCTGCCGGCCCCTATATACTGGGAGGAGGAGGGACTACAGTGTGCTGGCTACCTACATACTGTGGGGGTGCTGCAGTTTGCTGCCTACATATATACTATAGGAGGGCTGCAGATTTCTGGCTAGCAATATACTGGGGTGGGGCAGTGTGTTAAATACCTATAAACTGGGGGAGGAGGCTGCTGTGTACATATACACTAGGGGCAGTGTGCTGTCTACCTATATACTGTGGGGGTGCTGCAGTTTTCTGGCTACCTATATACTGTGGGAGGGCTGCAGTTTGCTGGCTACCTATATACTGTGGGAGGGCTGCAGTTTTCTGGCCAGCTATATAGTGAGGCTGCAGTGTGTTAAATACCTATATACTGGGGGAGGGGGCTGAACTGTGCTGTCTAACTGTACAGTGGGCAGTGTGCTGTCTACCTATATACTGTGGGGAGGCTGCAGTGTACTGAATACCTATATACTTAGGTGGGGGGCTACAGTGTTATGGCTACCTATATACTGTGAGGGGCGGCAGTGTTATAGCTACCTATATACTGTGGGGGTGCTGCATTGTGCTGGCTACCTATATATTGGGGGGGTACAGTGTGCTGACTACCTATATACTGGAGGCATTGTTCTGATATTTAAAAGAGGTAGCACAGTATATACTTAAACCACGGGCAGAGTATATATATATATTTAATAAAGGCAGGATGGTATTTATTAGAGTAGGCACAGTATATAGCTAATACAGGGGGCACAGTATATAGCTAATACAGGGGGCACAGTATCTATCTACATTTATTACAGAGTTTACAGTATGAATTAAAAGGGCTCACCTGTGCTTCTCTGCCCCTGCCAGCGCACCGCCAGCACAGCTTACCTGTCCTGGCTCCCGACTCGCTCTCCTCCGCTGTGCGTGCACGTCCCCGACTGCTAGGGCACGCGCACGGCAACTTCTCAAAATTTGAAGGCCCAGCGCACCTTTAATTGGCGCTGGCCATTTCACAAAAATTTATTTAAGCCTGCCTCTTCCTGCAAGCCCCTGTCGGATCTTTGTGCCTAGTGCCCTATAGAAAGCCTTGCCTGATGCGTTGTGCTGTTTTTGTGAATTCCCGTTGTGACCCCGGTTCTGTTTCTGACATCGCTCCTTTGCCGCCTGTCCTGACTTGTTGCTACATCTCCGACTTTATCCTGTGCTGCCTGTCCCGACCTCCTGCCTGTCCCCGACTACAAGATTACCTGCCGTTTCTGTACCTCGACCTTGGTTGCCACTGCGGACAAGTCACGCCTGTGGAACGACCTGGTGGTACCACGGCGCAGCAAGTCCAACCCGCTTTGCGGCGGGCTCTGGTGAAAACCGGGTACCACTTAGACTCTGGTCCCAGGTATTGGTTTGTGTCATCGTCCGCAGTGGTTCAAAGGATCCACAACCTCGAAGCCTGACAGTATTCATTATGGAGATACTGTATACATGTAAATTAGAGGGCTCTGTACATATGTAAAATAATTGGAATATTCTATATAGAGGACTTGGTCCTGCTGCTGTGTTTCAGCAGAGCCTAAATCACTATGAGAGCTCAGCTGTATGTGAAAGACAGGCTCCCGCAGTAACAGCTGGCATCGCTATACTCCAAATCCCAGCCGTTTAACCCTATAGACGCTCCGGTCGCCATGGGTATGGGGGAGTTCTAGGTACCCACCCGGCGGGTCGGCATCCTCCGTACAAGGCATGAAGGAACCAACCACTTCGATGGCAGCTCTGGGATCCTATGAGGACCCCAGGGCTGGTGGCAGTAATTGCCTGTTAGATCGTGCATAGCAGCCAATGCGGAATTATGTAATATGCCACAATACATTAGTATTTGCAGTATATTACATTGAACAAGTGATAAAATGTCCCACTCAGGGACAAAGTAAAACAGTCAAAATAAGAATTTAAAGAATAAAATAAAATTGTTACTGAACCTATACGGTAAAAGCCGAATTTTTTTTTTAAAAGAACCTGCAAAAATGACTATATTTTCACATCCAACCTCATTAAAAAAAAAAGGATAAACAGATGCATAACAATTTTTTTTTATACGCAGCTGTTTTAGGGCTTGTTTTTGGCGGGACAAGCTGTACTTTTTATTGGTATCATGTTGGGGTAAATGTTACTGAAAAGTAACATTTACCCCAACATGATACCAATAAAAAGTACAGCTTGTCCCGCCAAAAACAAGCCCTAAAACAGCTGCGTATAAAAAAAAATTGTTATGCATCTGACGATGCAAAAAGAGGCAAATTTCACAACAAACAAGTTCTATGTTCTGCAAGACAAGTCAACCATAAAAAAGCTATACAATTGGGTATCAGCTTAATCGTGGTGACCTATAGAATAAAGATAACCTACAGTATTTACGGCCTACAAAGAAAAAACCCTGAATCAGAAATATCTAATTATAAATTATTATTATATACAGTATATACTCGAGTATAAGCCGACCCAAGTATAACCCAAGACCCCTAATTTTACCACCAAAAACTGGGAAAAACTATTGACTCGAGTATAAGCCGAGGGTGGGAAATGCATTGGTCAAAGCCCCCCCAGTATATAGCCAGCAAGCCCCCAGTAGTATATAGCCAGCAAGCCCCCTGTAGTATATAGCCAGCCAGCCCCCTGTAGTATATAGCCAGTCTTCCCCCATGTAGTATACAGACAGCCCATGTAGTATACAGCCAGCCAGCCCTCAGTAGTATACAGCCACCCCCTAGTAGTATACAGCCAGCCCCCATGTAGTATACAGCCACTCCCTAGTAGTATACAGCCAGCCAGCCCCTAGTAGTATACAGCCAGCCCCCTGTAGTGTAAATACAGCCAACCCCATGTAGTATACAGCCACCCCTAGTAGAAAACAGCCAGACCCCATGTAGTATACAGCCAGCCCCTAGTAGTATACAGTCAGCCATCCTCCAGTAGTATACAGCCAGCCCCCAGTAGTTTACAGCCAGCCAGCCCCCAGTAGTATACAGCCAGCCTGCCCCCAGTAGTATACAGCCAGCCTTGCCCTAGTAGTATACAGCCACCCCCTAGTAGTATACAGCCAGCCCCCATGTAGTATACAGCCAGCCAGACCCTAATAGTATACAGCTAGCCAGCCTCCAGTAATATACAGCCAGCCCTAGTAGTATACAGCCAGCCAGCCCCCAGTATACAGCCAGCTAACCCCCAGTAGTATACAGCCAGCTAGCCCCCAGTAGTATACAGCCATTCCCCAGTAGTATACAGCCAGCCAGCCCCCAGTAATATACAGCCAGCCAGCCCCAGCAGTATACAGCCAGCCAGCCCCTAGTAGTATATAGCCAGCATGCCCCTAGTAGTATACAGCCAGCCTGCCCCCAGAAGTATACAGCCATCCTTCCCCCAGTAGTATACAGCCAGCCATCCCCCAGTAGTATACAGCCAGCCAGCCCCCATGTAGTATACAGCCAGCCCCCCCAGCACTTAAAAAAAATAAACTTATATTTTCAACCTCCGATGCTCAGTGTGGCTCCCCGATGTCGGCGCGGCTCATCTTCTTTCTTCCGCGTGGCTCCTCTTTAACAGCCGGCATGGACATGGCCATGTTTTCTTACAGCTAGCCAGCCCCCAGTAATATTCAGCCAGCCAGCCCCCAGTAGTATACAGCCAGCCAGCCCCTAGTAGTATACAGCCAGCCAGTATACAGCCAGCCAGTTCTCATCCTGGAAATAATAAGCCCTCATATGTCCACATTACAAAAAACTAAACATGTTATAGCCTGTAAAATATGACAATGCAAATCTGCTCTGAATGACTCCTCCTTTCTTCTATTTCCCTGGCCGTGCGCTCATAGACCAGTTTTTCAACACATACAGGGTATCGGCAATCGGAAGGAATTAAGTATCACATTTTGTGGAGCTTTTTGTCATTTAATCCATTGTGAATTTTTGGGCCAAAATTAAAGTATTATCCCAAAAAATTACAAATTGTAAATTCCACCTGCATTTTGTTTTGACCCCTGTAAAACATCTAAAGAGTTAACAAACTTCTTAAAGTTGGTTTATCATACATTTAAGGGTAATTTACTATTGTTTTACTACTATGGTATTTACTGTGGTTGTACTATTATGAGGCTTCTCAAAGTTACTTAAAAACTGAGCAGGTGCCTGTAAATATAGGCTTTGGAGATTTTCATAAAAATGTGAAAAATTGCACACACAATTGTAACCCCCCTTAAAACCTAGAAAAATTAGAGGTTGCATAAAAAGCCCATGCCAACATAAAGGGGACATTCAGTTCTGAAGTTATTTGGGTGCTATGACTATCAGCCTGAAAAGCACAGAGTTTGGAATATTTGAAAATTGCTAATTTTTCTACATTTTTGACAAACTTCTATTTTTTTCATCATTGAATACAAAAGATATCATCCAAATATTTCCACTAATTTGAAGTACAATGACGAGAAAACAGTCTCAAAATGACCTTGATATGTTAAAGTTTTTAAAGGTTATAACCATTGTCACAAGGGTCACGGGTGCTCCCGCGGCCCATATCGAGGGTCGCGGGCTTACCCGTGCCCCACTGGCTCACGCTGCTCACCTCTCCCCGCTCCTGATTCCCATCCGTGCCAGTGCGTGTGCGTCCCCTTCTCCTAGGGCGCGCACAGCGGCTTCAGGAAATTTAAAGGGCCGGCGCACTGTTAATTGGTGCTGGCTATTTCACAGAAATCTATTTAATCCTGCCTCTCCCTGCACACCCTGCCTGATCTTCGTGTTATTGCTTATGAGAAAGCTGTTCTCTGTGCCCTGTGTTTCAATTTCCTGTTGTGACCCCGGACCTGTTCTTGACTTCGCTCTTCCGCTGCCAGCCCTGACCACTTGCTCTGTCCCGGCCCTTGCATCATTGCCGCCTATCATGACCATCTGCCTGTCCCCGACTACGAGATTGCCTGCTGATTCTGTACCTCGACTTTGGCTGCCACCGCGGATAAGTCGCACCTGTGGAACCACCTGGTGGCACCACGCCTCAACAAGACCAACCTGCTTTGCGGCGGGCTCTGGTGAAAGCCAGGTGACACTTAGACTCCGGTCCCAGGTGTCGGCTTGTGTCATCGTCCTTGGTGGTCCAGGGGGTTCACTAATACCGAGCCTTGACAGTCACTTATAGTGACACGGGGCAGATTTTAAAAATTTGGCTTGATCCGAGAGGACTAAAGTGGTTCTTAAGGAGTTAAAGTTTGGGTTTCATCGATCCTGAATTTTGACAAACCCGTTCATCACTAATCCAGATGTGGTAGAGATGTTGTGCTGTAGTTGTGGTAGATCTGATCATGTCAGCTGCTCTCTACAGGATCTTCTGATAAAAAACATCTATAAGAAAGTGTCTCTAGAAGTCTCTGCTCTCATCTTTGTTATTATACAAAGAAACCTCCATGCAGCGTCTCATCCATACACAGGACACAGATTCTTATACTAGGAGAAGAATAATGCTGAATTCTGTGCAATGTCATCACATTCAAATATAAAATATAAACCTACAGGTTGTAGGGACCCAGGTATTCAGGTGTATCGGGTGATGTCAGGTCATAATCTTCTGGATACATTCTGACTGCGCTCCTAAAAAATATAAATGATTCTAATATATTAACAAGAATTACATCTTGTCTATTTATCATCATCTATCATGTTTATTAGTATTTCATGAAATCCGAGGACAGTATACCTTACCAGAGAGGCCAATTCAGGTGTGGGGTTTGGCGGCAGATTTAAAATCTATAGTGAGAAACTCCTCCACAGGACAGCCTAGATCACAAATGATGTTTATAGAAGTAGCTCTGGAAACACACAAATCTATATATCCAAGAGTAATAATAACCCTGAATGCAATGATCTATACACTAACCTGTGATGGATACTATTCAGGTGTCGCTGATTTCTAGAGTACCACCGGCATGACCGCCATATGCTGAAAGGATCCCTCGGTGAGTCACTGTGCATCGCTGCTCCATTACACAATGCTCAGGTTTTCAGAATTGCTGAACAAAACTGTAATTCCTTTAAATAATCCTCATGAATTGCTAGTTTATGTGGAGACAGTTACTGCACTGAAGCCCCGGCTGGTGGCTTCGCTAGAACTGTTTGTCGGAGGTACCGGTAAGGTCACCTTTAGGTACAGAGAGTTGAGTGGGACAAGAAACACTTCCTCCTAATGCATTTTCGAAAGCTTCTGCTTTCTTCCTCAGGCCTGGGTTTGTGGTCTTGCCTCTGTTGTATATATAGACTCCATAATTTGGTACCTCCGATTCTACAGGGATATTTCAACCGTTTACTTTCATGTTTTAAAGGGAACCTACCACCCCGATTCTACCTATAAAGGTAGAAGGGGTGGTAGGTGGATGAATGGGACGTGAGGATAGCCCTTTTTGGGCTAATCCTCACGTCTCGGCTATCTTTTTATAAAGTTTATTGCGGGCATATGCAAATTTATTTATGCGGCTACTGGGGCGTGGAGTAGCCGGACATGAGGCTACTAGTCGCGGCTACTCCATGCCCCAGTAGCCACCTTACTCCGCCTACCATTTAATCTTCAGCACGCAGCTCCTCATAGCTGCGCGCCCTCGTCTGAGTCCCCTGCGTTCTGCGCATGCGCAGAACCCAGGCCTTTGGCTGCGCAGCCGCAGATGCCGCAGATGCCGGGGGACATCTCCAATGATTTTATCTCGGTGTAAGATATCCCAGTATTTATAAAATATTTGTTTAAAAATTCCATAGTCCTTTGAAAATTGTGTGATAATAATTTTAACCAATTTTTAACCCAATTGGTTACTTCTTTTATGAAATCATTTGTTTGTATTTCTCCCCTCGTGTAATTATCCTTCTTACTATTATTTTTCAGAAGTGTTTTTTTAGGGAGATTTGCAACTTCTAGTTTCACTTTTTTATTAGGACTCATTTCTTATCCCTTTTGGGCAAATTTAATTTCTATATTGTCAGCCTCTTCAGTATGTTCTTCGATGTCTGTCCTGATGTCAGGATATCCCTTAACCATATGGGTAAGTGGCAACTGTTTCTTAATATTAAACTGTTACTATCTGTTGGTTTGTTATAGGTTTTTGTTTTTATATTTTCCTTTTTTAATGTATATGGTTAAGTCCAAGGAGTATATTTGGTGTTGATTGTATGTAGGTGTGAATTCAAGGAAGAAGGAGATATCATTGATATTTTTAAGGAATAAAAAACACGTTAGGTGGAAGTGGTTTTTTCCCCACTCAACTCTCCGTACCTAAAAGTGACGTCACCGGTACCTCCAGCAAACAATCCTGGCAGAGCCACCGGCAAGGGCATCATTGGGGCAACTGTTTCCACAGTTTTTGGAGAAATTACAGTTTTGTTTATTAATTCTGAAAACCTGAGCACCGTTTGATGCAGCAGCGACGCACAGTGACTCACCGAGGGATCCTTTCAGCATATGGCGGTCATGCCGGTGGTACTCTAGGAATCAACGACACCTGAATAGTATCCATCACAGGTTAGTGTATAGATCATTGCATTCAGTGTTATTCTTACTCTTATAATTGTCACTAATAGTCAGCGCCGGTAATTTGCATAAAATAGTTTAGTAAACATAACCTTTGGTGATTTTCTCAGTATTATTCTCCCAGCGAAGGCAAATCTAGTAATTTTTCGCTCATATACTTTTTGCGCCAGTGTGTTACACTAACCTTAAATCTATATATACAATACAATAAAGCTTTATTAATCCCTTATGAAATCGTGGTGAACATGGCTCCTGCATGTAGAGTACACTAAAGAAAAAAAATCATAGACAGTCAGAAACACAGACGATAACACATGAAATAGTGTTACAATATGGCTTGGGGGAGGCTTTCGTTGGAGGGGCAAGTTGGGGTTATTAAGTTGGTTTGGCTGCTATTTGAGTCCATTTATTGTAGAAATCAATGGCTCATGATATAAAGGAGTTATATCCAGTTATATCCATCTATTTCATATATATCTAAGAAAAAACACTGTATATCTAGGATAAAGTGGCTACTCACATTAGCACAAAACATCCATCACTCAAACTTACATGGGATTAAAAGGATCTGTCAGCAGTTTTGACGACACAAAGCTTCAGGCAGTGCTATGTATTGACCCTGGAGAAATGTGTAACCAGACCTTTGTGTATGTTTTTGGTAGCAGCAGGACTGTAATATATGGATTTATATTCCAGGATTGTAACTCACACTGTGCTCTATGCTCTCTGCAGCCAGTGTTATAATTATAATTTTGTGTATGTTGTTAGTAGCAGAAAGACTTTAAAATTGGAAAATATATTACAGGATTTGAAGCACTTGAAGCTTCAATGTTTTTCGATTTCTGCACATCCAAACTACTTTGCAGCACCTATCTTCTGCTGTAATATCTAACCAGAAGCCTATTACTGCTCTGATTAAGAAGCAAGGGACTGTGCTGCATGGTCTGTCTTAGGTCTGTTCGTCAGTGAGAGCATAGGAGTCTGCAGACAGACCCAGTCCGCAAAGTGTGTCTGCCACAACCAGTATCCTAACTTCAGGAACTTCTTGTGCCTCAGGTCTATTGCCTAGCAATCAGGGCAAGTCTCAAGTCTGGAGACTTAAGCCCAGAACTGCAGTTCCGCAATCCGGACTCAGTATCTACTGCAGCAGCCCAGCCTGCATATACTATTAGGCTGTGGGTAAACTTCCTGTGGACTGGCTCTCCATGACTCTTCCAGCTTAAGAAATCTGTTTTCATCATTTTGGCCATTGCCTGCTGTTAAGTAAAGAACTGTAAGTTGATTTGCACAATGTTGCCTCCGTCAGATCCCTGGATATGGCTGATTACCAACACGGGCTTCCCCATCCATCACCCAGGGATTCATCCTACCGACACCTAGGTTGCCCCAGGGAGAAACCATTACATCAGCCTCTCCCTCTATATTTCTTGCACACACCACCTGATGCAGACCTGCCAGGCTTTAGGTCAGCCCTCTGGTCCCTATACCAAGCAAAATTCAAGCCTTTAGATAAAATAGATTCCTCCGATTCAGTTATAATATATGAAGACAAACTGACAACTTACATGTTCTCCGTCGTCTTTGGGATATTGTTCAGCGGTGTTTCCTCTCTCCTCTCCTTGGGCGTTTTTTGTCTTATTTTGATGTTTTGGAGATTTATAATACGATGGAGGAAGTGGTTTATCTATAGTAGTGGTTTCCGATGTTACTGATTTATCTGAAAAATATTTTGAGCTCTCTGATTCTGTAGAACTGAAGCTGACAGATTTGTTGCCATCATTAGAACATGTTTTCTTAAAAATAGATTTTAGAGAGGAGAGAGCAACAACATTTAAAAATGTTTATCATACAGGTAACAAACTATTTACTTACCGTATATACTCGAGTATAAGCCGACCCGAGTATAAGCCGAGACCCCTAATTTTACCGCAGAAAACTGGGAAAACATATTGACTCAAGTATAAGCCGAGGGTGTAGTATACAGCCAGCCAGCCCCCATTTAGTATAAAGCCAACCAGCCCCCATGTAGTATACAGCCAGCCCCACGTAGCATACAGCAGCCCCATGTAGTATACAGCCTGCCCCCATGTAGTATACAGCCTGCCGCCATATAGTATACAGCCTGCCCCCATGTAGCATACAGCCTGCCTCCATGTAGCATACAGCCTGCCCCCATGTAGTATACACCCTGCCCCCATGTAGCATACAGCCTGCCCCCATGTAGCATACAGCCTGCCCCCATGTAGTATACAGCCTGCCCCCATGTAGTATACAGCCTGCCCCCATGTAGTATACAGCCTGCCCCCAGTAGTATACAGCCTGCACCCTTGCCGTATACAGCCTGCCCCCATCAGTATACAGCCTGCCCCCTTACAGTATACAGCCTGCCCCATCAGTATGCAGCCTGCCCCCATCAGTAAACAGCCTGTGTAGCATACAGATACAAAAATAAACTTAATACTCACCCTCTGTTGTCCCCGATGTTTGTCGCGGCTCCCGGCGGCTTCCAATCCCCATTGCGGCTCCAGGCGGCTTCTTCACTCTTCTATCTTCTCTGGCCAGGAGATCGCGCCGGCCATCGCTCACTGGATGACGTAATCAGCGGCGACAGCGCTGCATCACAGTTTGTGACGGCCGGCAGATCGCATGGATGCGACTCTGCCGGCCAGAGAAGATAGAAGACAGAAGAGGAGACACGGGGAGCCTCCGGGAGCCGTGATCGGAATCGGGAGCCACCGGGAGCCGCAACGAACATCGGGGACACCGGAGGGTGAGTATTATTTTTTTTTTTATCATTGACTTGTGTATAAGCCGAGGCAAGGTTTTTCAGCACATTTTTTGTGCTGAAAAACTCGGCTTATACACGAGTATATACAGTAATTCTAATTATTTCCAATATTATAACTCCATGACAATAGAGGGAAGAGAGTTATTGCCTCCCTGGATAATGAAAAGGCATTCGACCCCCATGTAGCATACAGCCTGCCTCCATGTAGTATACAGCCTGCCCCCATGTAGTATACAGCCTGCCCCCATGTAGTATACAGCCTGCCCCCTTGCAGTATACAGCCTGCCCACTTGCAGTATACAGCCTGCCCCCATCAGTATACAGCCTGCCCCCTTGCAGTATACAGCCTGCCCCATCAGTATACAGCCTGCCCCATCAGTATACAGCCTGCCCCATCAGTATACAGCCTGCCCCCATCAGTAAACAGCCTGTGTAGCATACAGATACAAAAATAAACTTAATACTCACCCTCCGTTGTCCCCGATGTTTGTCGTGGCTCCCAGCGGCTTCCAATCCCCATCGCGGCTCCAGGCGGCTTCTTCACTCTTCTATCTTCTCCGGCCGGGAGATCGTGCCGGCCATTGCTCACTGTGATTCGACGCTGTCGCCGTGGATGACGTAATCAGCGGCGACAGCTCTGCATCACAGTTTGTGACGGCCGGCAGATCGCATGGACGCGACTCTGCCGGCTAGAGAAGATAGAAGACAGAAGAGGAGACACGGGGAGCCGCCGGGAGCCGTGACCGGAATCGGGAGCCGCCGAGAGCCGCAACGAACATCGGGGACACCAGAGGGTGAGTATTAATTTTTTTTTTATCATTGACTTGTGTATAAGCCGAGGCGAGGTTTTTCAGCACATTTTTTGTGCTGAAAATCTCGGCTTATACACGAGTATATACAGTAATTCTAATTATTTCCAATATTATAACTCCATGACAATAGAGGGCAGAGAGTTATTGCCTCCCTGGATAATGAAAAGGCATTCAACTCGGTTGAATGGGGATTCACGTGGGAGGTACTTGATAGACTAGGCTTTCCACTCGGATTTGTCAAGTGGCTCCGGCTCCTCTACCACAGACCCAGAGCTCGAGTATGAGTTAATGGGTATCTCTCGGAGTATTTTAGGCTAGGGAGGGGGACTAATAGGGCTCTCCCCTCTCTCCTTTGCTCTTTGCTCTAGCACTGGAACCTCTGTCTGCCCTAATCAACAGTAGTACAGCTATTGAGAGATGGAACATTGCGGGGATCACTGATAAACTATCTCTCTATGCAGATGGTCTACTGGTCTATCTGGCTGACCCAGGCCCCTCGCTGGAGGCCTTATTAATGGTGGTGAACGAGTTTGGGAGTCTTTCAGGGTTAAAGGTAAACTGGCAAAAATCCGCCCACCTTATGGTAAATGAGTTTGACTCAGCTCTGATCTCACAGGCCTCAGGACTGATGGTGGTTGACCAATTTTTTTACCTGGGAATAGTCATTCATAAAGATGTTTCCAAATTTGCAGCCCTCAACTTGATCCCTGTCATGCAGTTTATGACCGCAAAGCTCAAAGCATAGAAGAATCTGCCTCTGTCACTAGTAGGTAGAGTTAATATTTTTAAGATGGTCCTCTTGCCTAAACTCCTCTATCAGTACCGTGCATCCCCGCTGTTATTGCCAAGGTCCCATTTTCTAGCTATTGACAAACTCCTAACTCCTTTCTTATGGGGGAATAGTCCGCCGAGAATCGCAAGAGAGACTCTGAAGGCCCCGACAGTGCAGTTAACATATGCAATGTGGTGGATAAGGGCGGACCCTAACAACCCAGCTGTAGACCTAGAGGCGGCACTTTTGGGCTCATATGAAGCATTGGCCAACTTTGTTTACAGGGGAGGGAAAGTACATGGGCCTTATTACACATCTAATATAGTGCCGACCGTAACAGTTTGGAACAGAGTAGTGGACTACCGGGGGGACACATCTGGGGCCTGGTCTCCAGTCACTCCCTTGTGGTGTAACCCCTTCCTGCCTGAGTTGAAATCTCTGGCTGAATTTGAATTCTGGGCACGTAAAGGGATTAAATACCTAGTTCAGTTATACCAAAATGGGGTTCTTAAGACATTCACACACCTTCGACAGGAGTTTGGCTTGGCTCCTACCGCCTTCTATAGGTACCTGCAACTAAGTCATGCACTGGGGGTCCAATTTGGGAGGGAGGAGCCAATGATCGAGCATAGCCCCATGGAGGCCATTGCCAGAACCAAAGACCTTGGGAAACCCACCTCCACCTTTTATAAGCAATTGATGGATTCCCAGCCCTCTCCAGCTGCCAAAAGCTTTCAAGTATGGCAAAGAGATATCGCGGACTTAGAGGACCATCATCTTAAAGAAATTACGCACAACTGGCGCTCAACAGTTATAAGTGCCCGAGACCAGTTGATACAAGTTAAGTGGTTACACCGAGTGTACTTGACACCCTTGCGCCTGCGTCAGATGCATAGACTCCCCTCAGACGTGTGCTCTAGATGCGGGGAGGGCACGGGTACTTTCTTCCACATGGTTTGGGAATGTCCGTCCATTCAGGATTATTGGATGGACATTCACTCCTACATTAATGGGCGACTGGGTCTTCCGGGTGTCTGCTCCCCTCGTGTGTGTCTACTGAACCTAGTGTGAGACGTCCTCCAGGCGAAATTTGAGAGGGTTCTGTTCAGGCTGCTAAAGTTCTATGGTAGGAAGGTTATCTTGCTAAACTGGAAGCCTCCTAAGCTCCCCATGTTGGCCAAATGGATTTCACTAATCAATGCGGAACTTCCAATGTACAAGCTCACTTACGCGGCTAGAGGTACTCCGGATCGCTTCTCCTTTATCTGGGATGGGTGGGTGACTGCGCTGACTGCCTCAGGAGAGGAGGAGGGATAGCTCTGTGTGTGTGGTGTGTATGGGTGAGTGAATAAGTGCTCTCTGCCTCAGGGAGAGGGATTCCTCCTGTGAGGCAGTATATGGGTTCGGTATTGCATTATTGACTGACGTCTTTCTCCTACATTGACATCTTTGTGCTGCTAACCCTAATTTCTTTTTGATTGTGCCTTATGCTTCCCTGAGGCGGATGTTTATTTTATTTTTTGTGCATTATTGTACCTTTTGAAAAATGGAAAATAAAATCTTTAAAAAAAAAAGAAGAGACAGGCTATTTATCATGGCAGCAGCCGGCCCGCGCTAATTTACAGAGCCGGACCACGGAAGCCGACGCTATAGTGAGGAGAGGTGAGTGAGTCTGTGGCCGGCCTGGTGTGCGCTGGGTGCGCTTGTGACCCGAAACATGGGTCGCAGGAGCACCACTGCCACTATTATTACAAGATGAGGAATTCCATACCATTTTACAGGATGGTCGCAATGTTTCCAACGCAAGAGCACCTAATTTAGGTTACAGTTTATCCCTAGTGGGTCTTAAACTGTAACCATTCCATTGATAAATCTAGAACAACTGGGTCTTGGCTCAGAATCAAAGCTTTTTATAAATGCAGTACAAAAAGGAAACTGCTAAACCTAATTATGGATAACATTTGTCCTAAGGGTCTAAATGTTAGAAACAATTTGCTTTTAAATTCTTGACATATGTTTTGTGATTTTTAATTTTTTATGTACCTTTACATTGTTACATTTATTTTGTTAATGTGCACGGTGTCTTATATTTGAGAGTAAGAGGCTGTTTGATGTGCTACCAGAATCAAAACAGGTGCATATCTACCCATAGCAGGCTATATCAGAAAGCTTACTTTCTTATTTGGTTATCAATGACTAAGGACCTCAATTGGTCTGAAACGCGTCAGAGAATACTGCACATTCTCATTCTTCTTTGGGATTCTGCAATTTCATTGTGTATCTGTTCCAGTTAAATCCACAGTTCTACACATTTGAATGAAAACCATTAACTTAAATCTTTAATAGCATAACATAATAATAATAATAATTATTATTATTATATAAATATTGAAAAAAAAATACCAGATCCCAGAAAACTATAGGGACAAAAAAATATAAAAGTTATACCTTGTAGAAGGAATTAATTGAAAAAACAGATACATAGGCTTGTCACTAACCTCTTAAGGACCTAGGACGTAAATGCACGTCCAGGTCCGGGGTACTTTCCACCCCTGGACGATCATTTACGTCCTGCACTGCTGTCACTGATGACAACTGTCACAGTGCAGGAACCTGGTTGTATGCAACAGCAGTGCTCCTGTGTAACAGCTGTGGTTGCTATAGCCACGATCCCTCTGCTTAACCCAAACATGACCACAGTGCCTACAGGGCTTCCTCATCTTACCACCCCACAAGTTTGGGGGATCTTACCGTCTTACCACCCTGTGCAGAGTTTGGGGGATGTCTATCATCTGATTGACAGCTCTAGGGTCCGGACAAGGACCCCAGAGTTGCCCTAAGCAGCGCAATGAAAGAGGCAGGATCTATCAGTTTGCGTGTAAGCCTATGCATCTGCATAGGTTGACTGCTGTAATATGACTTTATTACAGCACTGGTACCATGTAGACTCAAGTATAAGTTGACCCGAATTTAAGTCAAGCCCCCTAATTTTACCACAAAAAACTGGGAAAACCTATTCACTCGAGTATAAGCCGAGGGTGGGAAATGCATTGGTCACAGCCAGTATATAGCTAGTCAGTCCCAACGGAAGGTCCATATGATGCTCTGGTGCACAAGCTGTGCAGGGGCCATTGGAAAGGTGAGTATTGACTTTCTTTTTTTTTTTTTTGACTCGAGAATAAGTATGGGTTTTTCAGCACATTTTTTTAAAAAACTCGGACTATACTCAACAACCTGTACAATAACATAAAATAATAACTAAACCCATACAGTGCACACCATAAAACATAAATTTAAAAAAAATAGGATTTTATATGCATCCAACCAAACTAAAACGCAAATAAAAGTGATAAAAAATTCACATAAAATAATTCCAATAAAAATTACAACTCATTCCGCAAAAATGATCCCTAATACAGCTTAATCACCCAAAAAATCTAAATGTTACACAGCGATGCAAAAACAAGTGTTTTTTCTTTCCAGGTTTTTTTATTCTGCAATTATTCAAACATAGAAAAGCAATATAAATGGGATATCGCCGGTATTGTACTGACCCATAGAACAAAAATAACATGATATCTATGCTATTTAGTGTATAAAACAGAGAAAAAAGTTAACTCCTTGTTGACCCTGGACAAAAATGCACATTCAAATCGGCAGGTAGTTCCTGCACCTGGACGTGCATTTTTGTCCTGTACAAAACTGTCGCCGGAACAACTGACAATGATGGCAGCATGTGAGAGCCGGCTGTATGCAACAACTGGGCATCAGCTGTACCAGCTGGGATAGCAATAGTCCCAATCCTGGCTGTAGGCACCAGGATCAAACATAACCGAGGCATTTTAATCGCAATAACATTATATCGTATTTTGTAATGCTTACAATTTTCAAATAAAGCTCTTTGAAAATTATAAAAAAAAAAAAAAAAAAAAAAAAAAACATAACCGAGGCATCAATAGGGTTTTTGGACCAGCCCCTCCACCACGATACCCCCTGTCTGGTTCTGGGGTGCTGTTTCCATTGCAACCACAGGGTCCGATGAAGGATGCCCAGAATTCCTTCAGTAACTGAATGACAGAACCTGTTTCGGACAGGATCTGTCACTGTGCATGGGCATAGGCTGACTAACCTACTACACTGCCATAAGCATGGCAGGGTGTTAGTTTGTACAAGCAATAAGAAGATCGCTTGTTCAAATTCCAGCGTGTGACAGTAGAAAAGTGTAAAAAAAAGTTTCAAAAAATTCTAAAAAGAAAAAATAAAACAAAAAAGTCACCTAAATGCCCATATATTATAAAACTACCACAAATTATAAAAGAAGTGAAAATCACAACACAAACCGCACATGTAAGATATTGCCGCATCCATAACAACCCGTTCAACAAAATTAAATCATTGCTCAACGCGTACGGTTAACAGTAAAAAAAAGAAGCTAAAAACACAACAAAAACACAATAAAAAGTGATCACAGAGTCATATTTACCCCACAATGATTTCAGTGAATTGTATAACTGATCCTACAAAAAATAAGCCCTAATATAGCTTGTTTAAAAATTTGCACCAAATTAGAATTTTTTTTTTTATAAATAAATACAAATCATTTCAACCAAAACTTACCACTAAGGTGAAGTACAACATATTAGGAAAAAACAATCATAAAATTACCTTGGTAAGTTAAAGAATCCTAAACGTATATAATCGAATATACGAAACATGGCAGATTAGAAAAATTGGGCTGGGTCCTTAAAAGGGTATTCCCATTTCAGAGAGCAATTGATATTGTTTGAATAATGAAAAGTTATACAATTTTCTAATATACTTTCTAAATTCCCCACAGTTTTCTAGGTCTCTGCTTGCTGTCATTCTGTCAGGGTCCAGGTGTAGTGGACCCACTGGACCACTGCGGACGATGACATAAGCCGACACCTGGGACCGGAATCTAAGTGGCACACGATTTTCACCAGAGCCTGCTGCAAAGTGGGTCGGACTTGCTGCGGCATGGTACCATCAGGTCATTCCACAGGTGCGACTTTGTCTGTGGTGGCAGAACTCATCGAAGAAGGAGGTGATGTCAGCTGTAACCGTGTCTTTTCTGTCCCAGAGAGGAGTAGCCTATGCCAGGGCCTTCCCAGAGAGGAGGCTGATGATGAACGCAACATTAGAGCTGCAGCATAAACTCAATGTGCAGGGAGCACTGGGTGATAAAGTCCCTGCACAAACTGGAGTAGCAGGAAAAGCCGCATGTGACGCTGTTGCTGAGTGGCGATTAACTGCTGCAGCATAGCGGTGACCTGTCTGAGCTGTTCACCTTGCGTGGGAATCTGGGGGGACTGCTGGACCACAATCGAGGGATGATCAGCTAGTTTATGTAGCGGAACCCTGGCGGGGTCCAAGGCCGGATCTTACCTGCCGGCCACTCCCATCCGTTGACATATCCCAACGCTTAAAACGCTAAGAGATAGGGATGGATGGGAGTGACCAGCCACCTATGCCAGCCAGAAGCTCCCCGAGCGCGGATCCCGTGCCCCTGAAAACAAACAGAGGTACGGATCAGATGGACCGCAGTGCGGGACCCCCGGAGTTACGGAGGAGGTGAGTACTGCTCAGTAATTTTTTTAAAAAAGCCAGTCGCAGCCTGTCGCTAATTTATATACTCTTGGATAACCCCTTTAACAAATAAAAGTCTACTTATACCAAATGATGAGCAAATTACACATGACAAGCATAACATTTTTAATAAAAACTGCTAAAAAGGTTTGTGTCAAATAAAGCACCAGCTGGTGGTGCTTAATTATGAAAAAAGTTAGAGGTATTAGAATATAGCAACACATGTAGCAAGGCATGTTTGGCAAAATTGGATCGCGTATGACACAATCCCAAGGCAAACCCCTGTTAAATACCTGTCAAAGCTGTGAAAATCCCGAAAATCGGGAACAGTCCAACGAAAGTGTGATCCGAGACCCTAAGTATATAATCCCCAATATATTCTACCGCACTGTACTGTAGAGAGGCGCTACTGCTCAGCCAGGCAGAGGTAGAGGGCAGGAGACTCTATGTAGTACCACACTATACTGTAGAGAGGCGCTACTGCTCAGCCAGGCAGAGGTAGAGGGCAGGAGACTATATGTAGTACCACAATGTACTGTAGAGAGGGGATACTGCTCAGCCAGGCAGAGGTAGAGGGTAGGAGACTATATGTAGTACCCCACTGTACTGTAGAGAGGCGCTACTGCTCAGCCAGGCAGAGGTAGAGGGCAGGAGACTCTATGTAGTACCACACTGTACTGAACAGAGGCGCTACTGCTCAGCCAGGCAGAGGTAGAGGGCAGGGGGCATGTAGTACGCCACTGTACTGTAGAGAGGTGCTACTGCTCAGCCAGGGAGAGGTAGAGGGCAGGAGACTCTATGTAGTACCCCACTGTACTGTAGAGAGGCGCTACTGCTCAGTCAGGCAGAGATAGAGGGCAAGAGACTATATGTAGTACCGCACTGTTCTGTAGAGAGGCGCCACTGCTCAGCCAGGCAGAGGTAGAAGGCAGGAGACTATATGTAGTACCGCACTGTACTGTAGAGAGGCGCTACTGCTCAGCCAGGCAGAGGTAGAAGGCAGGAGACTGTATGTAGTACCAAATTGTACTGAAGAGAGAGGAGACTGCTCAGCCAGGCAGAGGTAGAGGGCAGGAGACTCTATGTAGTACCGCACTCTACTCTAGAGAGGCGCTGCTGCTCATCCAGGCAGAGGTAGAGGGCAGGAGACTGTATGTAGTACCGCACTGTACTGTAGAGAGGCGCCACTGCTCAGCCAGGCAGAGGTAGAAGGCAGGAGACTATATGTAGTACCGCACTGTACTGTAGAGAGGCGCTACTGCTCAGCCAGGCAGAGGTAGAAGGCAGGAGACTGTATGTAGTACCAAATTGTACTGAAGAGAGAGGAGACTGCTCAGCCAGGCAGAGGTAGAAGGCAGGAGACTATATGTAGTACCGCACTCTACTCTAGAGAGGCGCTGCTGCTCATCCAGGCAGAGGTAGAGGGCAGGAGACTATATGTAGTACCCCACTGCACTATAGAGAGGCGCTACTGCTCAGCCAGGCAGAGGTAGAGGGCAGAAGACTATATGTAGTACCCCACTGTACTGTAGAGAGGCGCTGCTGCTCATCTAGGGCAGGAGACTATATGTAGTATCGTAATGTACTGTAGAGAGGCGCTACTGCTCAGCCAGGCAGAGGTAGAGGGTAGGAGACTATATGTAGTACCCCACTGTACTGGAGAGAGGCGCTGCTGCTCAGCCAGGCAGAGGTAGAGGGCAGGAGACTATATGTAGTACTACAGCGTACTGTAGAGGGGCGCTACTGCTCAGCCAGGCAGAGGTGGAGGGCAGGGGGCATTTAGTACCGCACTGTACTGTAGAGGGGCGCTACTACTCCGCCAGGCAGAGGTGGGAGGCAAGGGGCATGTAGTACCGCACCGTACTGTACGGTAGGGTACTGCAGGGGGCATTTAGTACCACACTGTGTAGTACCACTGCGCTGCTGCTCAGCCAATCGCTTCTATATTCCTGGGGATCTACCGCTTAGAAACAATATTTTTCTGCTTCTGTGGTGGCAAATTATTTTGTTTTTGCTTCTTTTACATCATTTCACAAAACAATGAATGAAAATATTCTGCTTCTATCTGGATAATGTCTCATAGGGCCAAACCGATGTAATATTTTGAGAAATCATCTCATGATAAGAACATGATAAGATGTCAGATTTCTGTAAAAGTAAACAAAAGTCCAGAAATGTCCAGCACTGGGGGATCCCCTCCAGGAGAAGCCACTGTAGAGGAGGTCACTGGGTGCAGGGTGTTACACACCTAGGGTCTGCTGTGGGGGTCATTCTCCTGCTGGGGTGCGGGAGAGAAGCAGAGAGATGAGCTTATAGGAGGATCACATGTAAGTGCCTGAAATTCAACATTGCGCCTATATTGCACCTAAAGTAAAGTGATAAATAAGAGACAGGAACTCAACTCATCACAGATGATTGTAACTGCTGATAATTCTGGTGACAACAAGGCTTGAGCAGTGATACATCTCGACCTTAGTTACATTTTACATTGAACATCATTACTGGAAGAGGACAGCCATATGATTACTGGGGAAGGGCTGCATGGGACATACCATTACTGGTGGGAGGTCTGCATGGGGCATATAATTACTGGTAGAAGGCTTCATGGGGCATATCATTACTGGGGGAGGGCTGCTTGGGGCATATTATTACTGGTGTGAGGTCTGCATGGGGCATATCATTACTGGGTGAGGCATGCATGGGACATATCATTACTGGGGGAGGTCTGCATGGGGAATATCATTACCAGGGGAGGGCTGCATGGGGCATATCATTACTGGGGGAGGTTATCATGGGGTATATCATTACTGGGGGAGGGCTGCATGGGACATATCATTACTGGGGGAGGGCTGCATGGGACATATCATTACTGGGGAGGGCTGCATGGAACACATCATTACTGGGGGAGGACTGCATGGGACATATCATTACGGGGGAGGTCTGCATGGGGCATATCATTACTAGAGGAAGGCAACATGGGGCATCTCACTACTGAAGGAGGTCTGCATGGGGCACAACATTACTGTGGATGGCTTCATGGGGCACATCATTACTGGACAAGGGAAACATGGGGCACATCATTACTGGAGGAGGCCATCATGGGGCATATCATTATTGAAGAAGGCTGCATGGGGCATATCATTGCTGTAGAAGGTCTGCATTGTAGACATAATTACTGGGGGAAGCTGCATGGGGCAAGGCATTTCTAGAGGAAGGCAACATGGGGTATATAATTACTGAGGAAGGGCTGCATGGAGGCCAATATTGGCCACAAGGGTCAATATTGAGGACTCGTCTTTTAAATATATTTATTATTGACCTCATAAATTGTTTACAAAGTAGAGTTTCAATATTTGCAGATGATCCTAAGATGTGTAAAGTATTTAATACTGAGGCCAATAGTATAACAGTACAAAGGGATTGGTGGAAGGTGGAGGAGATAAATATGTAGATAAATATAAGGTTGGGCTATGCACTTGGGCCATGGAAACAAAATGTACAATTATGTTCTAAACAGTCTAGACAATATCATTACAATGACAGATTAGTAAACTTGGGGTTATTTAGTTTAGAAAAAAATAGGGCTTAGGGGAGATCTCATTACAATGTACAAAGACCAGAACAGGCAGTACAAGTGTCAGGGGTGCTTCTGTGACCCATAGCGCGGATTGCAGGCTCACCTGTGCCCCTCATGCCCCGCAGCTGTCCCTATTCCTGTTCCGTCTCCCGCAACTATGTGTGCATATTGTAACTCCTGGGACGCACGCGTGCCAGCTCACGAGGATTTAAAGGACCACTGCACCGCTGATTGGTGCTTGCCATTCCAAGAAATAGTTAAAAGCCGGCCTTTCCTGCATTGCCTTCTGGATCTTCATGCTCTATGCCGTTGAGAAAGCATGTGTCTTTGCCTTGTGCTTGTTTATCGCTCTTCAATTATGACCTCGGTTCCGTGCTTGACTTTGATCCTGTTCCATCTGCCATAATTTGTTGCTACATCCCCAACTCTGATCCCTTGCTTGCTGCCTGTCCTGACCTCCTGCCTGTCCTCGACTATGATTCTCCCTGACGTCTGTGTACCTTGCCTTGGCTGCCACAGTGGACAAAGTCACAACTGTGGAATAACCTGGTGGTACATTGCCACAACAAGTCCAACCTGCTTTGCGGCGGGCTCTGGTGAAAACAGGGTGCCACTTAAATTCTAAGTTTAGAGTCCCAGGTGTCGGATTACGTCATCATCCGCGGTGGTCCAGTAGGTCCACTACCTCTTCATTCTGACAACAAGGATCTCTCCAAAAGATTTTTTTATACCTAGGCCTGTGACCACGACAAGGGGGCATCCTCTACGCCTAGGAGAGAGGCGGTTTCCCCATAACCATAGACAAGGGGCATCTTCTACCCCTAGAGGAGTGGAGGTTTTAACATCACCATCTGTCCCTGTGTGAGTGGAAAGTTCTGTAATAAGATCTTGTAGTCTAGTGATAAAATACAGCCAGTGACATCATCTCAGTACCCATCTAATTTGTGCGGTCGCACATCGATGTTGGGTGCTGTTTAGGATTAGGGTTCCCACCCCGATAATATCCAAATAAAAGTAAATCCAAGCACTCCGTGTGGGTTTTTTGATGCCAGAAAGTGATATTTTATTTACACAGAAGTGATCAAAAGGTGTGACGTTTCGACCCACACTCAGGTCTTTGTCAAACACGATCAGGATGGAAGTCAGGGCTTGGCTGGCTGTGCTAGCGGGCATCAGGTATTGACACTATGTGTCTGTAGGCAGTCATCTCAGTACCAGGCACCAGATTGGACCCTATGCCAGGGGCCCGCAAAACTTGGACCAATCTTGCCCAAATCTCTGTTTCATACAAATAATTATCACAATTCTTCATTATATTTTATATGTTGTATTTTTTATTATTATGTATAAATGATGCAAAATCCAGCTAGAAATTGCAATTATTTCACTGCTTCTACGACGGTTCTCTGGCAGAGAAGCCCTGACAAATCCCCCCCCCCATGTATATATAGATGTCTTCTTCCTTAACTGTCCTATTACAAGATCTTCACAATACAACAACAGGATCCACGTTTCTGGCCACTTTACCATCAAGAGTCTCCTAATGATTAATGACCAAACTTTTAGTTATTTGAGGATATGAGACATATTTTGTGTGGAGCAATAATCCTGTGTCCATCATGGATCCTCATCTCATCATGGACATCAGCAGTTCATCCTCAGATAAAATAATTCTCATCAATTCTGAAAGATTGGATCAGATTATGTGACCACAGCTACTTATACCACAGGGAATCATACAGCAGGATACATATATACACTCACCGGCCACTTTATTAGGTACATTAGCTGCAGAATACAATGAAGCTGTTTCTAGCATTTTTTATATATGATCCCCTGCAGTGGGGGCAAGGTTAAGATTCTCTTGTTCCCTCCCGGAGTCATCGGGAGGTTCACTTAAGGCTTTTTCTACCCTTAAGGGGATGGATTTCAGGAAACCCTGTCTGAAATCTTGACCCATAAAAACATAAATGATTGGGTTGATACAACTGTTAAGATAAACCAGGATGAGAATAATAGTATTTACCGTAAAATAATATCTGATATGTAGAGGTACTAGTGGCCAAATGTAATACGGAGCCCAGCAGATAAAGAAACACAATATAACAGCGGTGATGATCCTGTAGGGTCTCTGAGATCTCTGGCGTCTCTTACTTTTTCTTAGTTTGAGAAAAACGGTGACGTAACTCGTGAAGATGATGAGGAAAGGGATCACAAACATTAGAACAAACCTGATCAGGAGAATAGTCTTCGTTTCAATAATGCTCTCATAACTATAAATAGGTAAAATATCCATTAAAATAATAATTAAACCAACCCATAGTATACTAAACATCCAGATAATTCCTGCAGTGATTCTCACTAGTTTCTGTGTCCTATAGACTTTAGCCCAAAATGGCCACATGACCGATACCCAGCGATCAATACTCATGGCCGTCAGGAGAAGAGAACAAGTGGTCATGTTTATACGCAACAGAGTATAATAAAGGGCACAGAATAGAAATGATGATGAAAAATGGCACATATCATCTGAAACCAAGCCTGCAATTATAATAGGAAGAGAAGTGCAGCACAGGAGGTCCGCGATGGCCAGGTGGAGGAACCACACGGCACTGATTGTCTTCTTCATCCTGAATCCGGCAATCCAGATGACTAATCCATTCCCGATAATCCCGAGAAGGAAAATGATGCTGAATGATGTGATTGTCACTATCTGTATAACGTCCATCTTGTCAGCGGTTGTGTAATTTGTCTCGTAGTTCTCATCATATGACCTGAGAAGACATGATGGGGAGATGTTTAGGCTGGTGAAAGATTTAGGGCGTCATTTATCATTTCCTTGACATTTGTGTTTTTGCTCCTATTTGCTGCATATTGTCTTTTTTTTGCCTCAGTTCGCCGTGTATTGTTGCGCCCTATTTATCATTACATTGCGCCTCTTTACAGATGTTTGCGTCTGATTTATTATTCTATTGCGCCTATATGGGGGCAAATAATTGGGCAATAACTCTCCAGTCCTGACCATGGGTAGGAAAGGCGGTGGTGTGATTTGCTCAACAAATTGCGCCTTTTTTAAAATTTGCACCTAATAAGGTGCAAAAAAACTGCATTTAACAAAGAGCCAAAACGACAAAGACAAATGAGGTGCAAAAAATAGACTCACAACAGGCGCAAAAATGGGGGAAATAAGATAAATGACCCCCTTAGAGTTTCAAGAATCTCCATTTTGTACTCGGAACATACAGATGTAACAATGTGACTTTCTGCATAATCTATAAGAAAGTGTCTCTAGAAGCCTCTGCTCTCATCTTTGTTATTATACACAGAAACCTCCATGCAGCGTCTCATCCATACACAGGACGCACATCCTTATACTAGGAGAAGATGAATGCTGAATGCTGTGCAATGTCATCACACTCAGATATAAAACATAAACCTACAGGTTGTAGGGATCCAGGTATTCAGGTGTATCAGGTGATGTCAGGTCATAATCTTCTGGATACATTCTGACTGCGCTCCTAAAGAAAATATAAATGATTATAATATATTAACAAAAACTGAAAATACACAAATCTATATATCCAATTTTATACAAATTACCTGCACTGCCTATTAGTGGGAATTATAAGAATAAGAATAACACTGAATAAAATGATTTATACACTAACCTGTGATGGATACTATTTAGGTGTCGCTGATTCCTAGAGTACCACCGGCATGACCGCCATATGCTGAAACGATCCCTCGGTGAGTCACTGTGCATTGCTGCTGCATCAAACGGTGCTCAGGTTTTCAGAATTGATGAACAAAACTGTAATTTCTTCAAATAATGCTTGTGAATTGCTGGTTTCTGTAGAGACAGTTACTGCAAAGAAGCCCTGGCCGGTGACTTCGCTACTACTGTTTATCGGAGGTACTGGTGACTGTCACGGGCACCCGTGCGATCCATATCACGGATCGCGGGTGCTCCCTTGCCCATCTCCGTGGCGCCGGCCCCGCTCCCATGGACTTACCTCTCCAGGTTCCCGTTCGGACTAGGCCCCACAAGCGGCGCCGCTCCCAAAGGCACGCACGGCAGTACTTCAAGAGTTAAAGTACCCAGTGCACAAGTGATTGGCACTGGCCACTTCCAGGTTTGCATTTAATCTAACAGCTCCCATCATTCCCCATCGGATCTTGAAGCCATTCCTCTGAAGAGAGAGCCCTCCTGTGTATCCAAGCGTTCCTGTGTGTATCCAAGAGTTCCTGTGTGTATCCAAGCATTACTGTGTGTATCCAAACGTTCCTGTGTGTATCCAAGCGTTCCTGCGTGTATCTAAACATTCCTGTGTGTATCCAAGCGTTCCTGTGTGTATCCAAGCGTTCCTGTGTGTTACCGTGTATCCTGCATTCCAGTTTCTCCTCCTGTGTTCCCGAGGTTCTGCTCCTGTGTTCCTGATCCATGTGCCAGTCTGTTCCTGTGTTCCTGATCCGTGAGCCCGCTCCTGTGTTCTTCACGTGAGTCCTAGTATGCCTTCCTGTGCTGTTGTCCTGCTGTCACCCCGGGTGCCACCGCAGGCTAGTTGCACCTGTGGAACAACCTGGTGGTACCCCACGCAGCATGACCAACCCGCTTTGCGGTGGGCTCTGGTGAAGACTAGGTGTCACTTAGACTCCAGTCCGAAGTGTCGACTAGTACCATCTCCCACTGTGGTCCAGAGGGTCCACAGATTCTGAATCCTGACAGTAAGATCCGGCCATGGACCTCATCAAGGTGCCACATCAGATACTGGCTGAACTTTCCAGTGTTGTCGCCCGGCAGTCGCAGCAGATTGCTGCCCAAGGACAACTTCTAGGCCAAGTTGCTTCTGCTCTCCAACAGGTGCTTGACTCTCAGTCTCAGCATCATGCTCCTTTGATTACTCCTGCGGCAGTTCCAGGAACTACCCCTGCGACTTCTCCTGTCATCCCAGCTTGTCCACCGGCACCAGAGCCAAGGCTAAGACTAACACGATGAATACGATGGTGATCCCAAACTGTGCAGAGGTTTCATTACACAGTGCTCGCTGCACATAGAGTTAATGCCATCTCAGTTTGTCACCGAGCTCTCCAAGGTGGCGTTCATCATCAGCCTCCTCACCAGGAAGGCCCTGGTTTGGGCTACTCCTCAGTGGGACAGGAACTATCCAGTTATGGCCACCTGTACTGCTTTCCTGTCTGAGATCCGTTCAGTGTTTGAAGAACCCGCATAAGCCTCCTCAGCAGAAACCACACTAATGAACCTACGACAAGGAGTCTCATTTGTGGGTGAATACGTTGTCAAGTTCCTCATCTTGGGTCAGAGCTCTCCTGGAACAACGCGGACTTATCTGCAACCTTCAAAAAAGGACTGTGATCTGCTGGCTACTCTCAGTGGTCTCATCACCCTGGCCACTCGGATAGACATGAGGTTCTTGGAATGAGCTGAAGAGTTGCAACACCAGCGACCACTAGTCGAGCTTCCATGTCTGCCTCGGTTGGCTCCAGTCTTCCAAAAGCCGTTCCAGCCTCCGGTCGCACAGTCTGCAGATGAACCTATGCAGGTTGATAGAGCCTGACTCATGCCTGGGGAACGTTCCAGACATTTTCAAGAAAATCTCTGCCCTTTACTATGCCAGTCCCAATCACCTCATCAGGACTTGTCCAGTTCTCCCAGCACCTAGGGCTTCTTGGAGAAGCACCCTTAGGTATGAATTCAGCTTCTCCATGCATGACTGTTCCAGTGCTCCTCGGTGTTGGTACCCTTGCAAGTCTCAACATTCCTGGTTTCCGCAGGGAATTTTGTGGATGCCGCTCTGGTCTCCCGGCATCACAATGTCACCCCTAGTTATTTCTTCAGTAAGCGGACAGCTTCTTTCTGATCTGGTCCGGTAACGCACTGAACCTATCCATCTTCCAGTTGGAGTCATACACCAAGAAAAACTGGCCTTATATGTCTTGCCTCGCTCCCCATCAGCTCCCATCTGGGTCTTTCTTGGCTTCAACTCCATGCTCCGGTCCTCAATTGGAAGACTGGTGAGATACTGCGTTGGGGTCCTGAATGCCAATCTCGATGAATGGTGGCACCACTTCTGGTCCTGACCTCTTCTCTGTCTTCCAAGCCTCTTCTGCAGATGTTTTTTCTAAGAGACAAGCAGAGACTCTGCCACCGCATCATCCCAAAGATTGCCCTGTGGATCTCCTTCTGGGTGCCACTCTTCCCAGAGGTCGTTTCTATCCGCTTTCTGTTTCCGAGACGGCTGCCATGTCCAAATACATCAATGAGAACCTGCTGAGGGGTTTCATGTGCAAGTCCTCCTTTCTGGCTGGTGCAGGTTTCTTCTTTGTCACCAAGAAGGATGGATCCTTATGTCCCTGTATAGACTATCGTGGGCTGAACAAGATCACAGTTAAAAACCGCTACCCCCTCCCGTGACTACAGAACTCTTTGATCGCCTGCGCAATTCCAGGGTGTTCCCCAAGCTGGATCTCCATGGTGCTTTCAATCTCATCCGGATCCGCAAAGGTAACGAGTGGAAGACGGCGTTTAATACCCGGGACGGGCATTTTGAGGCATTGTCTCAAACTGGCTGGACTGTTACTTCCGTTGCCAATACCCAGTCACCCGTGGGCTCACATGGCAATGGATTTTGTCACCAATCTGCCTGTCTCCTCGGGCAGTATTGTCATCTGGGTGGTGACAGAACGGTTTTCCAAAATGTCTCATTTTGTTCCCCTTCCACGTCTTCCAGCTTTACCATGGCTTGCCAGTTTGTTCTTTTAACATATCCTCTGGCTGCATTGTCTTCTGGTACACATCGTGTCTGATCGAGAAGTCCAGTTTATGTTGAAATTCAGGTGTTTCTTGTGTAACCAGCTGCAAGTCAACCATGACTTTTCTTCTGCCTACCATCCTCAGTTGAATAATCAAGTAGAAAGGGTGAACAAGACTTTGGGCTGCTACCTCCACCACTTTGTCTCAGCCCTTCAAGACAACTAGGCTGACCTACTACCTTGGGCTAAGTTTTCCTATAATTCCCTGGACTCTGGGTCTTCTGGCTTGGCTCCGTTCTTTGTGGTCTACGAATTATTCCTAGCCCTCCTCTTCAACTGTTTACTCCCTCTGATATCCCTGCGGTAGAGGCTCTGGTGCAGGACCTCAAATCAATTTGGGGCCAGACCCGCGAGTCCCTTCTACGAGCCACAGACCGCACCAAAACTCAGGCTGATAAGAAACGCAGGACTCCTCCTGTCTTCTCTCCTAGTGACAAAGTATGGTTATCCACCAGATACGGCCGGCTTAAGATACCCAGATACATTGCACATTGTAATGAATGAGGAGGAAAATCCCCATATACTGCCATGTGTAATGGCATTATATGGTAGGATCGATCAGTAAATCTGTAAAAAGAAAAAGAAGTTTTAAAATAAAATTATAATAAAAAACATAAAAATTCAAATAAACAGTAAAAATCATAAATACATTGGGTATCACCGCATCCGAAAATGCCAGATCTATCAAAATATAATAACAGTTTTCAACTGCGTTTAACCCCATAATGGAAAATAGCACCCAAATTTGAAAATGGCACTTTTTTGCCATTTTGAAAAATATAAATGATCAAATGGTCGTATCGTTCTAAAAATGACAGTATTGAAGACATCATCAAAAGTCGCAAAAAATGTCACCACCCAAAGCTCCGTTCAACAAAGTATGAAAAAGTTATTAGTGGCAGAAATGGCAAAATTAAAAAAATACATTTGTACAGGAGGTTTTAATTTTTGTAAATGTATGAAAACATTATAAAACCTATACAAATTTGTTTTTCCCTTAATCGCAACGACCCAAAGAATTTATTAAACATGTCATTTGGGGCACACAATGAAATCCCTAAAATCCAAAACCATCGGAGCAAGTACATTTTTTCACTATTTTCACTGCATTTGGAATTTTTTTCCCCTGCTTCTCAGTACACGGCATGGAATATTAAATACGATCACTATGAAGTGCAATTTGTTCTGCAAAAAACAAGCTGTAACAGAGCTCTTTACGTGTAAAAATAAAAAAGTTATAGATTTTTTAGTGAAAAATGGAAATGAAAAGCAAAAAAGGGCCAGGACATTAAGGGATTAATCAACTGTGTTGGAACCATTTCCTGAAACTTTGCCAAAATTGTAGATTTTTAAATTAACAGGATAAAAATGTTGGTTATTGTAGAAACAAAATTCTCTGCTCTAGACACTAAGTCATCTGGTGTTACATTCGTATTATCCAATAAGTCATTCATTACGTGTAACCACATCCTGTACAGAAGGAACATTCAGATTATTTGGTGTTGTTAAAGAGACATTGTAGTTATCCTTAGAATCACAAAGATGGTCATTTTCCATATTAATATTAAAAAAAATGTTTTTTAACAGTCAATGTCCTGACAATACGGTTAACATCTAGTATTGTTCTATGTAGGTCAAAGTGATGAGTAGCAAAATTCAAGCCTTTAGATAAAAGAGATTCCTCCGATTTAGTTATAATATATGAAGACAAACTGACAACTTACTTGTTCTCCGTCGTCTTGGATTCTCTCTTGGCATATTCTTGAGCGGTGTTTCCTCTCTCCTCTCCTTGTTCGTTTTTTGTCTAATTTTGATGTTTTTGGAGATTCATAAGAAGATGGAGGAACCGGTTTATCTATGGTAGTGGTTTCCGATGTTGCTGATTCATCTGAGCTCTCGGCTTTTGTAGATCTGAAGCTGACAGCTTTTTGCCATCATTAGTGTTTGAACATTTTTTCTTAAAGAGGACCTGTCATGCCCAAAAAGACCCCCTTTTAAACATGCCCCCCATAAGCCTCTGCCCAACCCCTTTCTATATATGCTAAATTTATTTTAATTTATGTTTGGAAAGTTGTACTAAATGTTCCTAAAAGATCTGACCTCTTACCAAATAAGAGGTTGGATCCAAGTATCTCCTGCACTGGCAGTCGGGTATATTCATGAGGGGGCCGGCACTCCTCTGTATGCTCTGGCCGACACTCCCCCGACACTTGTCCACCACGCCTCTCTATTTCACTTCTCGCACGCTCTCAGCGGGACCTGTCAGAGAAGTTGGCAGCATTGTATTTATTGTGCAATAGCCTTCGGTTCTACGAGATGCGGCCCAGCCGAACTGACAGTGGCTGTGGCCACGCTGTGGTTAATGACAGTGCCTGCGAGGGATGTACTGCGCATGCGCCGGCCGAATGTTTTTATATGTATATAGCGGGCGAGAAGTGAAACAGAGGGGCGAGGTGCACAGGTGTCAGGGGAGTGTCGGCCAGAGCATACAGAGGAGTGCCGGCCCCCTCATGAATATACCCGGCTGCCAGCGCAGAAGTACAGTATAACAATATTATAACACGCAATAATGTAACACGGTGTACAATGTAAGAGATTGTATCACTTGTAGTACATATAATGTAGTATACCATGTATTGTACGCAATTTGGGTTCCATAGGCTGTACCAGCCGCATGTTAAAAGAGAGAAGACGTGAACATCTAAATGGCATCAACGTGTCAGTGGTCTAGAAAGAGTTAAGACTAAAAACAGAGGGGGAGATGCAAAAAAGGAAACTGCTAAATCGTGGGAGTTTTTGGATGTTAATTCGGGTAAGGCCCCTTCCACACTAGCGAGTGTGATGCGATGAACTCGCATCACACTCGCAACGCAAGCTGCCGGGAACGCACGGCCCGAACGCTGCACCGCGGGAGTGAACTCAGCATGTCAGTTCACTCTCGCGGTGCAGCGTTCGGGCCGTGCGTTCCCGGCAGCTTGCGTTGCGAGTGTGATGCGAGTTCATCGCATCACACTCGCTAGTGTGGAAGGGGCCTAACACTTGTCCTTGCTTTTAAATGATTGATATATGTTTTGTGCTTTATCATTTTTTTATGTGCCTTTACATTGTTACATTTATATTGTTAATGTGTACAGTGTCTTATATTTGAGAGTAAGAGGCTCTTTGATGTGCTACCACAATTAAAACAGGGGCGCATCTACCTGTAGGAGGGTATATCAAAAATTTTACTTTCCGATTTGATTATCTATGAATAAGGACCTGAATAAGTCGGAAACGCGTCAGAGAATAATACTGCACATTCTCATGGCTGTAATTTTATAGTGCTCTTTATCCTGGTTGAAATATAATAATGATAATATATAAACCTCAAGAGCAAGACAGGATGTATGCAAACAATATGTAAACTTTATTAAACAAAGAAATATATAAAAACAATTAAAAAGCACTACAGGTGCTAATGTCCAGCAACCATCCCTAAGGTCAGTGCAGATATAAATACAATGGGGCAGATTTACTTACCCGGTCCGTTCGCGATCCAGCGGCGCGTTCTCTGCGGTGGATTCGGGTCCGGCCGTGATTCATCAAGGCAGTTCCTCCGACGTCCACCAGGTGGCGCTGCTGCGCTGAAGAGCATCGGAACGCGATAAAGTTCACGATCCTATCCTATCCTGCGGCGGTTTTTCCGAATCCGTCGGGTTTCCGTTGCGTGCATGCCGCTGCCGATGCGCCACAATCCGATCACGTGCGCCAAAATTGGAAAATCGGCACAAATCGGAAATATTTGGGTAACAAGACGGGAAAACGCGCATCGGGCCCTTAGTAAATGACCCCCAATATGTTAACCAGGAAACATGGCCTGGTATAGGTCAGAACTACCAACAATGAAATACAACAGTGTTCAAAGTACAAAGGATGAGGCACAATATAATTTAAGTAGTTTGACCATAAAAATACCAGTATGTATAATTACCAAAGGTGCATAGTGCAATCAGGGAGGGAGCTGGAGGAAGGATTCCCCACGCCTGTCTATGCAGGCTTCCTGGCAACAGCGGGTCCATGTGACGCTCCTGTGTTAGGGGGCTGGCCGGTGCGGGAAGTGTCAGAAAGGTGAGTATTGACTTTTTTTTTTTTTGACTCAAGTATAAGTGAGGGTGTTTGTGCTGAAAAGCTCGTATACTCAGATATATACGGTAACAACCTGTACAACAACATAAAATAACTACTAAACCCATACAGTCAACAACATTAAAAAAATAAATGAAAAAAAATAGGATTTTTATGCATCCAACCAAACTAAAACGTAAGTAAAAGTAATAAAAAATTCACATATATCCCATAATAATTCCAATAATAAGTACAACTCATCCTGCAAAAAATGAGCCTTAATACAGCTTAATCAACAAAAAATCATAATGTTACAGCGATGCAAAAACAAGTGATTTTTCTTGCCACATGTTTTTTTTATTCTGTAATTATTCAAACATAGAAAAGCAATATAAATGGGATATCGCCGGAATTGTACTGACCCATAGAACAGAAATATCATGATATCTATGCTATTTGGTGTATAAAACAAAAAATAAAAGTTAAGTCCTTGTCGACCCTGGAAAAAAATGCACATTCAAATCGGCAGGTAGTTCCAGCACGTGGACGTACAAAACTGTCACCGGGACAACTGTCAATGATGGCAGCATGTGAGAGCCGGCTGTATGCATCAACTGGGCATCTGCTGTACCAAATGGGATCTCAATAGTCCCAATCCTGGCTGTAGGCACCAGGGTCACACTTAACTGCGGTGTGTTCATATGTCTTTTAATGAAGCCTGAATAAAGAAAAAGTTTTTAATCAACTCCTTGACCTGTGGGATTTGAGCTGGAACGTATTGTTTGTACTGTCCGAAGGAGGATGCCCAGACTTCCTTCAGTAGTAGCAGCAGGATCTGTCACTGTGCATAGGCATAGGCTGACTAATCTACTACACTGCCGTATGTATGGTAGTGATAAGCAAGCAAACAAGCGATAGGAAGATAATGTGACAGTAGAAAAGTGTAAAACAAAAAAATTGTAAAAAATGACAACTAATAAACAATAAATAAAAAAAATTTAAAAGTCCCCTAAATGCCCCATATGTTATAAAACTACCACAAATTATACAAAAAGTGAAAATCACAACACAAATCACACATGTAAGATATTGCCACATCCATAATAACTAGAGATGAGCGAGCACTAAAATGCTCGAGTGCTCGTTATTCGAGACAAACTTTTCCTGATGCTCGAGTGCTCGTCTCTAATATCGAGCCCCATTGAAGTCAATGGGAGACCCGAGCATTTTTCAAAGGGACCATGGTTCGGGAATAAAATGTGTTATTTAATTGAAAAAGAATTTCTTCTGTTAAGTTATCAGATGTATGCAAACATCTGCAATCTATTCTTCACATTTAAGTGAAAAACGCAGTGAAAAACACAGTGAAGAATAGATTGCAGATGTTCGGCACATCTGCTTACTTGTCGGGAGATACGCTGTCCCGGGATCCGCTCCTCTTCTTCCGCTGAAGTCTTCCCGATCTCTCTGACCTTCCCGATTTCTCTGCCCTTCCCTATGTCTCTGTCCTGTTCCCCGATCTCTCTGTGCTACTCCCCGATGTCTCTGCCCTCCCAGATAACTCTGTCCTGTTCCCTGATTTCTCTGTCTTCCTCCCCGATGTCTATGTTCTGTTTCCCAATGTCTCTGTCCTCCCTTATGTCTCTGTACTGCTCCCCGATGTCTCTGTGCTGCTCCCTGATGTCTCTGTCCTGCTCCCCGATGTCTCTGTCCTGCTCCCCGATGTCTCTGTCCTGTTCCCCGATGTCTCTGTCCTGCTCCCCGATGTCTCTGTCCTGCTCCCCGATGTCTCTGTACTGCTCCCCGATGTCTCTGTGCTGCTCCCTGATGTCTCTGTCCTGTTCCCCGATGTCTCTGTCCTGCTCCCCGATGTCTCTGTCCTGCTCCCCAATGTCTCTGTACTGCTCCCCGATGTCTCTGTGCTGCTCCCTGATGTCTCTGTCCTCCTCCCCGGTGTCTCTGTCCTGTTCCCCGATGTCTCTGTCCTGCTCCCCGATGTCTCTGTCCTGTTCCCCGATGTCTCTGTCCTGTTCCCCGATGTCTCTGTCCTGCTCCCCGGTGTCTCTGTCCTGTTCCCCGATGTCTCTGTCCTGTTCCCCGATGTCTCTGTCCTGCTCCCCGATGTCTCGGTCCTGCTTCCTGATGTCTCTGTCCTGCTCCCCGGTGTCTCTGTCCTGTTCCCCGATGTCTCTGTCCTGCTCACCGTGTTCAATGTGTTCTTCACACATATATATTGTTCTTCACATACTATTTTGTTCGCACCGTTTCGCGCGTATCTTCCGACAAGTAAGCAGATGTGCCGAGCATCTGTAATCTATTCTTCACTGCGTTTTTCACTTAAATGATCCTGTGTTCACTGTGTTCACTGTTTTTATTCTATTCTTCATTGTTCTTCACTGTGTTTTTTTAATTAAATGCTCGATCTCGAGCAGGGGAAATACTCGTCCAAGCAACGAGCCGTTTCGAGTACCTTAATACTCGAACGAACATCAAGCTCAGACGAGTATACTCGCTCATCTCTAGTAATAACATGTTCAATAAAACAAAATCATTGCTAAACCCGTTTGGTGAACACCGTGAATAAAAGAATCCAAAAATTAGGATTTATGTGCAACCCACCAAACAAAAACACAATAAAAAGTAATCACAAAGTTACACATACCCCACGGTGATTCCATTAAAATGTATAATTGATTCGGCAAAAAATAAGCCCTCATACAGCTCAATCACGAAAATAATCTGCATGTTACGCTTCTTAGGAGAGAGATGCAAAAACAAGTAATTTTTCTCTCCAAATGTTATTTCATTCTGCAAAATAATTCAAACTTAAAAAAGCTATATACATGAGAAATTTATGTTATCATATTGACCCACAGAGCATAAGCATCTAATTTTTGGGGCCACAATTTGCCCTCCAAATGCGTGATAGCGCTCCTTCCCCTCCAGTCGTGGGCCAATATGTGAGGTTTTGCCAAGCTCAAGAGAAACTGCACAACAAAATCTTTTCTCATTTTAACCTGCATGAACATTTAAATTTTAGGGTCAAATTTTGAAAATTCTGTATAGAACCTCCATTTTGATTTATTTTAGGTTCAATACTTAAAGAGGTCCTGTCACCTAAAATTTCGGTACTAGGAGCTTCTAACTAAAGTAAGCAGCTCCTAGTGCTTGAACAAACGCTGCAGTGTTAGAAGGATAGCGTTATCGGAAACCTCCGGTAAAGCTATCTAACACTGTGGCGGGTTACAATGTAATCATTGGACCGCTCACAAAGCGGTCCGATGTATTCATTAAGGGGGCGTGGTTGGGGTGTGGTTAGGGGTGGTGACTGCCACATGACGCTCGCCTATGGAGCGAGCGGGGCAGTCCGGGGAAGAGGCAGCGCCTCGGACAATTACATTGTACTCCGCCGCAGTGTTAGGTTTCCGGTAACGCTATCACTCTAACACTCCGGCATTTGTTTAAGCACTAGGAGCTGCTTACTTTAGTATGCAGCTCCTAGTGCCGAAATTTTGGGTGACAGGTCTTCTTTAAACAGTTAACAAGCTTAACAAAGACTGCTTAATAGTTAGAATAGTTTGAGGGGTGCACTTTATAAATGTGGGACTTTGTGGGAAGTTTCTAAAAAATAGAACTTTTGAACCCCTAGAAATATGAATAGGTCTCTAAAATAATTGAAGAGAGAATCATTCGCTATAGAATGAATGAAAATATTCTGCTTCTGTCTGTATAATGTCTCCTATGGCCAAACCGATGTAATTTTTTGTGAAATCATCTCTTGATAAGAACATGATAAGATGTCAGATAGGTTTCTGTAGAAGTAAACAAAAGTCCATAAATGTCCTTTCTGCGTACGGCGGGTAAACCACTTCCTGGGCCGCCTCCCTCCTTTGACAACACCAGGCCTAATTGATGAATTTAAATCCTCTTCTCCTTTTGTATCCCTAGAGACTCTCAGCATCTTCCTGGTCGTGTGGGCACACATGCTATTACACGACGGTGTCACGTGACATCATAAAATGTGTGCCGGCAGATCGCACAGACGTGCAAAGGATATTCAAGGGCCTTTTGCGACTAAACACCAAATTAGCCGCGCAGCAAAAATAACCATATATTCTTCATTTATTCTAACAATCTAGATGTTTTAATTCACCTAATAATCATTATCAATGTGTTCATTTAGACGCAATTTAGGCGCAAAAACACAGCCTGAAGGTCACATAAACTGAGAAGCAACGCTGAGATCTTGTGCAGAACAGCTTATACCCAGCAGCGGAGCTCATTACATTACATTACATTACAGACACTACATACACTACAGACAATAAAGATACTACCTGCAGCCTCTGTTTACAGTTCATAACCTTCTATTTACAAACAATCTGCAAAAGCCTCAGCTCAGAGCAGGAGAGAAGAGAAGTGAGTAGGATTTTGCAGACCGAACAGATAAGTCTCAACATGAAGAAGGATGACCCCACTGTCTAAGGAGGATACTGGGCAGAATTACAGAGAGGCAGCAGGAGATCAGCACTAGAGGATCCACTCCAGGAGAAGCCACTGCTGAGGAGGTCACTAGGTGCAGGGTGTCACACCCTCGGTCTCTGCTGTGAGGGTCATTCTTATGCTAGGGTGCGGGAGAAAAGCAGAAAGGAGCTTGTAGCAAGATCCCATGTAAGTGCCCGAAATCCAACATTGCATGAATATTTCACCTAAAGTAAATTATTAAATAAGAGGCAGGTACTCAACTCATCACAGATGGTTGTAGCTTCTGATAATTCTGACGTAACAACGAGACTTGAACAGTGATACATCTGGCCCTTCGTTTTTTACATTTAAGGGGCATTTTATTACTGTTGGAGGACTGCAACAGGCATATCATTACTGCGGGAGACTGCATGGGGCATATCATTACTGGAGGAGGGCTAATGGTGAACATCATTGCTGGAGGAGGACAACATAGGGCATATTATTTCTGGGGAAGGGCTGCATGGGGCATATCATTACTGGTAGAGGGCTGCATGGGGCATATCATTGCTGTGGGAAGCTGCATGCCGCACATCATTTTTGAGGGAGGCTGCATGGGGCACATCATTACTTGAGGGAGGCAACATGGGCCATCTCACTACTAGAGGAGGTCTGCATGGGGCACAGCATTACTGCGGGTAGCTGCATGGGGAACATCATTACTGAAGGAGGGCAACACGGGGAATATAATTACGGAAGGAGGCTGCATGGGGCATATCATTACTGGAAGAGGCCCCATGGCACACATAATTAATGGGGGAAGCTGCATGGGGCAAGTTATTGCTAGAGGAAGGGAACATGGGTAGAGATGGGCAAATTTGTCAAAAGTCGATTAGACCCGATTCGCTAATTTTAAAAAAATATATATCTGACCTCAATCGAATCGTGATGAATCACGTTAAAAAACAGATATATCCTGGCTGCAGAGAGCATAGAGCGTTGTGCCATGTTCAAATATGCATAGGGAGTATGGTTTGGTCTTCCAACAATGCTGTGTTTTAGTATGACACGCACATGACAGCCGCTGCTGTTAGAATCGCTTCACTTTTCTATTCCATAGGCAATACAGGGACCAACTTGACCAAATAAGTGAAGCGAGAACGCAGCCTGACAAGGTAACGTCTGTGCCAGCTCATTTTACTGATCATTTTGCCCTTCTTTTCATTTATCAGTGCCTGCTTTCAATCGGTCATTAATCCATCATCAGTATTGCTAAAGCCAAAAACAAACAGGAGTGTATCCAAAACAGAGATGAACAGTAAATGGGATACTTGCATGCCCTCTGTGTTCTGTATGCACTCCTGCTTTTGGCTATCAATCCTGAGGCTTTCCATTCCTTCTGACAGATGAAATGAAGGGGGAAACTAAACATAGTGGCAACGTCATAGAGTGGTGGAGGGTGAAAACAGCATTATGGAAATCAAAGGGTGTTCTCGAGAGACAGTAGTCAGTTGGCAGCAGCATAAGTAGGTTGCAGATTTGCACAATGACAAATTTTGGTGGTGGCAGCAACATAGTAGGCCACAGTGTGGCACAATGATAGAGCGTGGAGGTGGCAGTAGCAGGAGGTTAGAGAGTAGCACAATGACCAATACTGGAGGTGGCAGCAACATGGTAGGCCACAGTGTAGCACAATAATAGAGTGTGGAGGTGGCGGCAACAGCAACAGCATGAGGTCAGAAAGTGTCACAATGTCAAATTCTGGAGCTGGCAGCAACCTAGTAGGCCACAGAGTGGCACAATGACAAAGTTTGGAGGTGCCAGCAGCAGCATGAGGTTAGAGAGTGGCACAATGACAATTCTTGGAGCTGGCAGCAACCTGGTAGGCCACAGAGTAGCACAATGACAAAGTTTGGAGGTGCCAGCAGCAGCATGAGGTTAGAGAGTGGCACAATGACAAATTCTTTAGGTGGCAGCAACATGGAAGGCTACAGTGTGGCAAAATGACAAAGTTTGAAATGAATATGAAGTTGAAATTTTTAATTTAAATTTGAATTTGAAGTTTAGAGACTCCACATGCATCATTCATTACAATTTCCCTGAAAATGTTATGTCTTTGCAAAAAATAACTGCAAAGGTGGCATCAGCAGCAGCATGAGGTCAGAGATTGGCACGATGATAAATTCTTTAGGTGGCAGCAACATGGTAGGAGGCTACCATGGTAGGTGGCACAATGACGAAGTTTGAAATGAATTTGAATTTTGAAATGAATTTGAAGTTTGAAATTCTTAATTTAAATTTGAATTTGAAGATTAGAGACGGCACATGCAACATTCATTACAATTTCCCTGAATAGTGGTGGCTACTTCCACAGAGTGTCAGCGGGAGCTCCCAGGAAGCCACCCTCCCCTAGCCAGACTCATGGAAGTGGGTCCCGGCTGGAGGTCCAGGAAGCTCTTGGAGTGGAAAGCAGAATAGAACCAGGAAAGGGGATTATCTGCCGAACAGCTGCCGAAAAGGGCTCCACGAGCCTGGTGTGATTTTTGCAAAGTACCGGTGGCACAATGACAAATTGTAGAGCTGGCAGCAACATGGTAGGCCACATAGTGGCACAATGACAAATTCTGGAGGTGGCAGCAGCGGAAGACTCCGCAACACCCACTTGTTGAGACACAAAATCAGCAACTTGTTTGGAAACATAACAGGGGTGGGGAAAGAGACATCATGATTTCAGGGATCTAATACAAGTTGATGGGTGCATTACTCATCAGTGATTTTTTTTTTAATTAGAATTTTTATTAACATTTCACATTAAAAATTCATACAAATTTTTTCACTTGGTTTACATTAATACAGGATGTTCCATTTAGTTTACATTAATAATTAGGCATGCTCCGAGACAACATATAATTAGCATACGGTATATACATATACACTCATCGGCCACTTTATTAGGTACACCATGCTAGTAACGGGTTGGACCCCCTTTTGCCTTCAGAACTGCCTCAATTCTTCGTGGCATAGATTCAACAAGGTGCTGGAAGCATTCCTCAGAGATTTTGGTCCATATTGACATGATGGCATCACACAGTTGCCGCAGATTTGTCGGCTGCACATCCATAATGCGAATCTCCTGTTTCACCACATCCCAAAGATGCTCTATTGGATTGAGATCTGGTGACTGTGGAGGCCATTTGAGTACAGTGAACTCATTGTCATGTTCGAGAAACCAGTCTGAGATGATTCCAGCTTTATGACATGGCGCATTATTCTGCTGAAAGTAGCCATCAGATGTTGGGTACCTTGTGGTCATAAAGGGATGGACATGGTCAGCAACAATACTCAGGTAGGCTGTGGCGTTGCAACGATGCTCAATTGGTACCAAGGGACCCAAAGAGTGCCAAGAAAATATTCCCCACACCATGACACCACCACCACCAGCCTGAACCGTTGATACAAGGCAGGATGGATCCATGCTTTCATGTTGTTGACGCCAAATTCTAACGCTACCATCCGAATGTCGCAGCAGAAATCGAGACTCATCAGACCAGGCAACGTTTTTCCAATCTTCTACTGTCCAATTTCGATGAGCTTGTGCAAATTGTAGCCTCAGTTTCCTGTTCTTAGCTGAAAGGAGTGGCACCCGGTGTGGTCTTCTGCTGCTGTAGCCCATCTGCCTCAAAGTTCGACGTACTGTGCGTTCAGAGATGCTCTTCTGCCTACCTTGGTTGTAACGGGTGGCGATTTGAGTCACTGTTGCCTTTCTATCAGCTCGAACCAGTCTGCCCATTCTCCTCTGACCTCTGGCATCAAGGCATTTCCGCCCACAGAACTGCCGCTCACTGGATGTTTTTTCTTTTTCGGACCATTGTCTGTAAACCCTAGAGATGGTTGTGCGTGAAAATCCCAGTAGATCAGCATTTTCTGAAACACTCAGGCCAGCCCTTCTGGCACCAACAACCATGCCACGTTCAAAGGCCTCAAATCACCTTTCTTCCCCATACTGATGCTCGGTTTGAACTGCAGGAGATTGTCTTGACCATGTCTACATGCCTAAATGCACTGAGTTGCCGCCATGTGATTGACTGATTAGAAATTAAGTGTTAACGAGCAGTTGGAGAGTTGTACCTAATAAAGTGGCCGGTGAGTGTATATTGTTCATTTTTTAACTGTGCATATAACATATTGACCTCTTGGGGAATTTCCCCATTCTCACTTTTTAATGTTATTATTTAGTAATATTTACTCAACTGTACCTTATTAACCTGAGCTCATATTTCTCGGGCATGCCTTATATTCCAAGTCTCAACCCAAGTGAAGACAGAAAAAAAGCAAAACAAGAAAAAACCAAGAACCCTAATCTGCCAGGGGGGGGGGGGAGAAAAAAAAAAAAAGAAAAATTGGATAATACTAATAATAATGTTATCGATATCCATCCTCCAAACTACAGCATTACACCGTTCTTCATATTTTTTCCCATCTCATCAAAGATCCCATTTTCTCGTATTATATTCTCTCATAATTCCTAATTTTTTCCATCAGAGTCCTCCAGTTACCAAAAGAAGGTGGTTCGGGCTTTATCCATGTCCTTGCAATCAGTATTTTTGCAATCAAAGATAGCCTGCAGGCTGTGATTTTTTTGTTGTTTTAAAATCTTTACTATTCCCTCATTCATAAAATCATTAATCACCAAAACCTCAAAAGAACACGGTAACACAATCTCCAAGGTGATTGATTGATTGATTATTGAGACATGTACCTGGGCCCAAAAATTTTCTATGGCTGGGCACCCCCCAACTCATATGCCGAAAATCAGCTTGTCTTTCGTTACACTTTGGGCATATTGAACTATATCCCATCTTGTTTTTCTCTATTAAATGTAATATCACGTGACCTTTCAATATTCAATATTTTATATACATTAGAAATCGTAAGATTGTCTTTACGACCCCCAAAAAAGTTTATCAAAAATAGTTTTATGTGAAACAATAAATCGTGTTTTTCCAATATTTGCATATAGTGAAAAACGTATTTAGCACCCATAGAAATATCTACTTGCAAGGGAATCAGTGCACCATTCTTAAAAAAATTGCTCTATTTTAGTGATACCCAATACCTCCCATATACGTGTGTCCTTAATTTAAAAAAAAACTCCTCAAAATTGGAATTATGCCAGATTGGTGTACAGCTTAGTGAACTTGATCTTACACTGTTCTTCTTGATAAATTTCCAGCACTCATTTGCTAAATAAAACATTGGTATCCTCCTAAATTCTCTAATTCCTAATAGCCCGGCTTCTAATATCTCAAAAAAGGACATTCTGTGCCCTACTGTGATATTTTTACGTACCACAGCTGAGTCCCTCCTCGTCCCTCCCTACTTTGCAGTGATTTAATATTCGAAGGTGGGCTTAATTTTCGGGTGTGTGGTCGCCCCCAGTGGGCATAGTTTTGACATGTCCAAAGGTCAGGGGGTGGAGCTGAGAACGGAGACTTCCATGTTTGGAAGTGTGACCGGTGGATGGCGGAATGTGATGCGGGTGATTGGGCGCCTCTGGCGGCATGCTCCGGTCGCTCACCCCTGTGACATGCCATGGAAGAAGAGGGCGATAGAGTGTGTGTACGCATCAGTCAGTCAATCAATCCAATCCATTCAGGCAGGCAGTGCAAATAGAGAGCAAGGCTCAGGCATTCATGCAGTGATGTACAGCATGGCACAATGACAAATTCTGGAGGTGGCAGAAGCAGTATGAGGTCAGAGAGTGGCACAATGGCAAAGTGTGGCGGTGCCAGAAACTTGGTAGGCCACAGTTTGGCACAATGACAGAGTGTGGAGGTGACAGCAGCAGAAGGTGAGAGTGGCACAATGACAAATTTCTTTGGGGTCATTTCTGTGAAGATACGAGATGTGCAGCATCTGAAACAACCAATGCTGGAAGCCTGTGCTGGCATTTCTTCTGTGGTTCTGCTTTCAGTGTGTCAGGAGTTGTGCAGGAGTGTTGCATTGAAAATCCAACACAATGGGCAACACTTTGAAGACATTTTCTAAGTGGTCATAAACTTGTAAATTACTCATGAAAGAATTAAGTTATATTAAAACCAAGCACACTATTGTTTGTCTTGTGAAATTCTCAATAAGATTGATGTGTTGCATGACTTCACTGTACTAGCAGGGACCAAGACACAGCAGCCACCCAGAAGCCATAGTGGTAGGTTAAGCCCAAATGGCTCAAGGCCCTGGGTCCCCACTAGCATCACCTAATTACATTATATTTAGTCCCTCTCCACTCCCTCTTCTTGTAACAATCCTCCAGCTATGCCAAGGTTTGTGGATATATTCCTGGTAATGCTGGCTTCCTGTCCCCGTGTAACTCCAGACTACAATGTCGAGAGTTGCTCGAAAGGGGCTACGGTGTGCTGTGCCGGGAACAGGCTCCTCACATGTGGGCAGCTCTCCATGATGTGGTCACCCTGGTGGCATACTGTGGCTACTGGACATTTTCTACAGCAGAGAGAAGAGACTTCTGTACTTGGTGTGCAAGGTGTTGTAGAGTAGGTATGAGTTTGGTGTTCCACTGCCAGTTTGTTTAGCCAGTCCTGTAAGCTGACTTTGATGTGCATTGCTGTGTATGTGAAACCCACTATGGGGCACATTTACTAAGGGTCCACACACCGCATTTCTGTCGAGTTTCCTGACTACTTCTGATTAGCGCCGCATTTAACAGGAGTTTTTCGCGCACATGATCGGATCTGGGCGCAATTGAGCCGACTTTCATGCGACACAAATCGGGGGCGTGGCCATTGGACAACCAGACTGATTCGGGGAAGTAACACATGCAGGATATCGGGCGCAAGATCTTAGTGAATCATGCCGGACAAAGCACCTTGGGGATCGCAACAGGACCGTGTAAGTAAATGTGCCCCATAGTGTTTCTGGCAACCTAATCTCTCTACTGGTTTTATTACCTTATACCTTTGATCATAGCTCACCTCTACTGCGGACAATCAAGAGGAAGTGTGCAGATTAGAGATGAGCGAACACTAAAATGCTCGGGTACTCGTTATTCGAGACGAACTTTTCCCGATGCTCGAGTGCTCGTCTCGAATAACGAACCCCATTGAAGTCAATGGGAGACTCGAGCATTTTTCAAGGGGACCAAGGCTCTGCACAGGGAAGCTTGGCCAAACACCTGGGAACCTCAGAAAAGGATGGAAACACCACGGAAATGGACAGGAAACAGCAGGGGCAGCATGCATGGATGCCTCTGAGGCTGCTTAAACGCACCATTATGCCAAAATTATGGGCAACAGCATGGCCATGACAGAGTGACAGAATGAAGCTAGATAGCATCTAAAACATGCAATAATTGACCCTGACACTATAGGGGACGGCATGCAGAGGCAGCGGCAGCAGGCTAGAGAGTGTCATGGCGACATACCCTAAATGGACTCAGGCTTCAAACCAATGGGTGGCAGAGAGGAACCAAAGGAGGTGAGCAAGAAGTGCTCAAATAATATCGGTACATGATAAAAGTTTGCCAGTATATTTTGTGGATTACACAGCAGGGTGGCGACAAAGTTAACATGGAAGCCATGAAAACAACCCAAAATTCTGCCTGACACAGCTCGTTTGATAAGGGGACCATGTATGGAGGCAGTGAACTAGTAGTAGATTAAAGGTGCTGCAGTTAAAACTATGTTAGTTGGATCTTGGCATGGAGCTGGCGCTCCGCTGCCAGGCGAGCTTTCGCCAATCCAAGCCCCTGTCTCTAGGCTACTCCCCAAACAGCACTTTTGTATAAGATCAAGTGTAGTAGCGTTCTTATAAGTTTAGGATATGCCGGGTGAGGGGAATGTAAACAGATACGCAAGAAGCGCATGATGCGCATGGAGCTGGCGCTCCGCTGCAAGGCGAGCTTTCGCCAATCCAAGCCCCTGTCTCTAGGCTACTCCCCAAACAGCACTTTTGTATAAGATCAAGTGTAGTAGCGTTCTTATAAGTTTAGGATATGCCGGGTGAGGGGAATGTAAACAGATGCGCAAGAAGCGCATGATGCGCATGGAGCTGGCGCTCCGCTGCCAGGCGAGCTTTCGCAAATCCAAGCCCCTGTCTCTAGGCTACTCCCCAAACAGCACTTTTGTATAAGATCAAGTGTAGTAGCGTTCTTATAAGTTTAGGATATGCCGGGTGAGGGGAATGTAAACAGATGCGCAAGAAGCGCATGATGCGCATGGAGCTGGCGCTCCGCTGCCAGGCGAGCTTTCGCAAATCCAAGCCCCTGTCTCTAGGCTACTCCCCAAACAGCACTTTTGTATAAGATCAAGTGTAGTAGCGTTCTTATAAGTTTAGGATATGGCGGGTGAGGGGAATGTAAACAGATGCGCAAGAAGCGCTGAAATAATATCCCTAAATGGTAAAAGTTTGCAAGTATATTTTGTGGATTACACAGCAGGGTGGCGACAAAGTTAACAACTTTGATGTGGAATCCATGAAAACAACCCAAATTTCTGCCTGACACACCTCGTTTGATAAAGGGACGATGTATGGAGGCAGCTATATGGACGACTTTTGGAGGTAGCAATGGAGACAACGTGTGGAGGCTGCTATGGAGACAATTTAATTTGGATAGTGCCTGTATGTGGCAGTCCCAAACATTTTTCAAACCAGAGGAGCAGGTAGGTGGCCCTCCAGTAAAATGGGATAGATTGAGTGCCTGTATGTGGCAGTCCCAAAAATTGTTCAAACCAGAGGAGCAGGTAGGTGGCCCTCCAGTAAAATGGAATAGATTGAGTGCCTGTATGTGGCAGTCCCAAAAATTGTTCAAACCAGAGGAGCAGGTAGGTGGCCCTGCAGTAAAATGGAATAGATTGAGTGCCTGTATGTGGCAGTCCCAAAAATGTTTCAAACCAGAGGAGCAGGTAGGTGGCCCTCCAGTAAAATGGGATAGATTGAGTGCCTGTATGTGGCAGTCCCAAAAATGTTTCAAACCAGAGGAGCAGGTAGGTGGCCCTCCAGTAAAATGGAATAGATTGAGTGCCTGTATGTGGCAGTCCCAAAAATTCTTCAAACCAGAGGAGCAGGTAGGTGGCCCTGCAGTAAAATGGAATAGATTGAGTGCCTGTATGTGGCAGTCCCAAAAATGTTTCAAACCAGAGGAGCAGGTAGGTGGCCCTCCAGTAAAATGGAATAGATTGAGTGCCTGTATGTGGCAGTCCCAAAAATTCTTCAAACCAGAGGAGCAGGTAGGTGGCCCTGCAGTAAAATGGAATAGATTGAGTGCCTGTATGTGGCAGTCCCAAAAATGTTTCAAACCAGAGGAGCAGGTAGGTGGCCCTCCAGTAAAATGGAATAGATTGAGTGCCTGTATGTGGCAGTCCCAAAAATTCTTCAAACCAGAGGAGCAGGTAGGTGGCCCTCCAGTAAAATGGAATAGATTGAGTGCCTGTATGTGGCAGTCCCAAAAATTGTTCAAACCAGAGGACCGGGTAGGTGGCCCTCCAGAAAAATGGAATAGATTGAGTGCCTGTATGTGGCACTCACAAAAATTGTTTCAAACAGAGGACCGGGTAGGTGGCCCTCCAGAAAAATTAAATGCATGAAGTATAGCAAGAGCCAGTGGGCCCTGTCAAAAAATAGCCATTTTCCTCTGCTTTACTGTACAAAGAGGAGGAGAAGGAGGAAAATGAGGAGGAGGAGGAGGAGTGGATCAATTATTCAGGTTGAGCTTCCTTCACCTGGTGGAGATTGGAAATTCTGAGAAATCCAGCCTTTATTCATTTTAATAAGCGTCAGCCTGTCAGCGCTGTCAGTCGACAGGCGTGTACGCTTATCGGTGATGATGCCACCAGCTGCACTGAAAACCCGCTCGGACAAGACGCTAGCGGCAGGGCAGGCAAGAACCTCCAAGGCGTACAGCGCCAGTTCGTGCCACATGTCCAGCTTTGAAACCCAGTAGTTGTAGGGAGCTGTGTGATCATTTAGGACGATGGTATGGTCAGCTACGTACTCCCTCACCATCTTTCTGTAAAGATCAGCCCTACTCTGCCGAGACTGGGGACAGGTGACAGTGTCTTGCTGGGGTGACATAAAGCTGGCAAAAGCCTTGTAAAGCGTACCCTTGCCAGTGCTGGACAAGCTGCCTGCTCGCCTACTCTCCCTCGCTACTTGTCCCGCAGAACTACGCACTCTGCCGCTAGCGCTGTCAGAAGGGAAATACTGTTTCAGCTTGTGCACCAGGGCCTGCTGGTATTCATGCATTCTCACACTCCTTTCCTCTGCAGGGATGAGAGTGGCAAGATTTTGCTTGTACCGTGGGTCCAGGAGAGTGAACACCCAGTAATCGGTGCTGGAATAAATTCTTTGAACGCGAGGGTCACGGGATAGGCAGCCTAGCATGAAATCTGCCATATGCGCCAGAGTACCAACGCGTAAGAATTCACTCCCCTCACTGGCCTGACTGTCCATTTCCTCCTCCTCCAACTCCTCCAACTCCTCTTCTTCTGCCCATACACGCTGAACAGTGAAGGACTCAACAATGGTCCCCTCTTGTGTCTCGCCAACATTCTCCTCCTCTTCCTCCTCATCCTCCTCCACCTCCACCTCCTCCGATATGCGCTGAGAAACAGACCTCAGGGTGCTTTGGCTATCAACAAGGGAATATTCTTCCCCCGTCTCTTGTGACGAGCGCAAAGCTTCCGACTTCATGCTGACCAGAGAGTTTTTCAACAGGCCAAGCAGCGGGATGGTGAGGCTGATGATGGCGGCATCGCCACTGACCATCTGTGTTGACTCCTCAAAGTTACTCAGCACCTGACAGATATCAGACATCCACGTCCACTCCTCATTGTAGACTTGAGGAAGCTGACTGACCTGACTACCAGTTCTGGTGGAAGTTGACATCTGGCAGTCTACAATCGCTCTGCGCTGCTGGTAAACTCTGGATAACATGGTCAGTGTTGAATTCCACCTCGTGGGCACGTCGCACAACAGTCGGTGAGCGGGCAGTTGGAGGCGGCGCTGCGCTGCCCTGAGAGTGGCAGCATCTGGGCTGGACTTCCTGAAATGCGCACAGATGCGGCGCACCTTCGTGAGCAAATCAGACAGATTGGGGTATGTCTTGAGGAAACGCTGCACTATCAGATTTAACACATGGGCCAGGCATGGCACATGTGTCAGTCTGCCGAGTTGCAGAGCCGCCACCAGGTTACGGCCGTTGTCACACACAACCATTCCCGGCTTGAGGTTCAGCGGTGCCAGCCACAGATCAGTCTGCGCCGTGATGCCCTGTAATAGCTCTTGGGCGGTGTGCCTTTTGTCGCCTAGGCTCAGCAGTTTGAGCACCGCCTGCTGTCGCTTAGCGACGGCACTGCTGCTGTGCCTAGAGCTACCGACTGATGGCGCCGTGCCCACGGATGGTAGTTCGGAGGAGGAGGTGGAGGAGGGGTGGGAGGAGGAGGAGGCATAGTAGGCCTGAAACACCTGGACCGAGGTAGGCCCCGCAATCCTCGGCGTCGGCAGTATATGAGCAGCCCCAGGGTCAGTCTCGGTCCCAGCCTCCACCAAGTTAACCCAATGTGCCGTCAGCGATATATAGTGGCCCTGCCCGGCAGCACTCGTCCACGTGTCCGTGGTCAGGTGGACCTTGTCAGAAACGGCGTTGGTCAGGGCACGGATGATGTTGTCTGACACGTGCTGGTGCAGGGCTGGGACGGCACATCGGGAAAAGTAGTGGCGGCTGGGGACCGAATACCGAGGGGCGGCCGCCGCCATGAGGTTGCGAAAGGCCTCGGTCTCTACTAGCCTATAGGGCAGCATCTCCAGGCTAAGCAATCTGGAGATGTGCACATTAAGGGCTTGGGCGTGCGGGTGGGTTGCACTATATTTGCGTTTCCGCTCCAGCGTCTGGGGTATGGAGAGCTGAACGCTGGTGGATGCTGTGGAGGATCGTGGAGGCGACGATGGGGTTTTTGGGCCAGGGTCCTGGGCAGGGGGCTGACTAGCAGCTGACACAGGGGAAGGAGCAGTGGTGTGCACGGCCGGAGGTGAACGGGCTTGTTGCCACTGAGTGGGGTGCTTAGCATTCATATGCCTGCGCATACTGGTGGTAGTTAAGCTAGTAGTGGTGGAACCCCTGCTGAGCCTGGTTTGGCAAATGTTGCACACCACAGTCCGTCGGTCATCCGGTGTTTCCTTAAAGAACCTCCACACTTCTGAAGATCTAGCCCTCGCCGCAAGAGCCCTCACCACGGGAGCTTCACTAGTTGACAGTGGCGCTGATGCACCAGCTCTGGCCCTGCCTCTCCGTCTGGCCCCACCACTGCCTCTTCCAACCTGTTCAGGTCGAGGACTCTCCTCCGTCTCAGAAGCACTGTGTTCACCCGGCCTCTCAACCCAGCTTGGGTCTGTCACCTCATCATCCTCCGATCCCTCAGTCTGCTCCCCCCTCGGACTTCCTGCCCTGACAACAACTTCCCCACTGTCTGACAACCGTGTCTCCTCATCGTCGGACACCTCTTTACACACTTCCACTACGTCAAGAAGGTCATCATCACCCACAGACTGTGACTGGTGGAAAACCTGGGCATCGGAAAATTGCTCAGCAGCAACCGGACAAGTGGTTTGTGACTGTGGGAAGGGTCCAGAAAACAGTTCCTCAGAGTATGCCGGTTCAAATGGCAAATTTTCCTGGGAGGGGGCAGACTGGGGGGGAGGAGGCTGAGGTGCAGGAGCTGGAGGAGTGGGGATTTCGGTGACATGGGTGGACTGCGTGGAAGACTGACTGGTGGTGGACAAATTGCTCGAAGCATTGTCAGCAATCCACGACATCACCTGTTCGCACTGTTCTGGCCTCAACAGTGCTCTACCACGAGTCCCAGTAACTTCAGACATGAACCTAGGGAGTGTAGCTCTGCGGCGTTCCCCTGCTCCCTCATCAGCAGGTGGTGTCTCACCCCGCCCAGGACCACGGCCTCTGACCCCTGCAGTAGTTGGACGCCCACGTCCCCGCCCTCGTCCTCTACCCCTAGCCCTGGGGTTAAACATTTTTAAAATGAGAGTTATAACTTTTTTTTTTTTTTTACTTTTTTTTTTTTTTTTTGTGTGTTTTTTTGTGTTTTTTGTTTTTTTTTGTGTTTTTTGTTTTTTTTTGAGTTTTTAGAACCAAACAATCCTATCCTATTGCTATGGCTATTTTCTAGCCAAGTATCAAAGGAAGCACACTACTATGCCAGATGAGATGACACTGAGTTATTGCCTAATAGAAATCCAACCCCTACTGAATTTTCCCACTTCAGCCTTTGCTATGGATATGTGCGCCACTAAGCGCAGAACACAGCGGTCGCAAGTCTCACTACAAATTGCTCAGAATTGGCAAGTACATGCACTGCAGAAACTACAGCCACCAGCAGATCAACCAGAAATCAAATATATAGAACGCTACTGTAGGCTTCAAGAAGCTATTTGTATTCTCCTATGGCTATTTTCTAGCCAAGTATCAAAGGAAGCACACTACTATGCCAGATGAGATGACACTGAGTTATTGCCTAATAGAAATCCAACCCCTACTGAATTTTGCCACTTCAGCCTTTGCTATGGATATGTGCGCCACTAAGCGCAGAACACAGCGGTCGCAAGTCTCACTACAAATTGCTCAGAATTGGCAAGTACATGCACTGCAGAAACTACAGCCACCAGCAGATCAACCAGAAATCAAATATATAGAACGCTACTGTAGGCTTCAAGAAGCTATTTGTATTCTCCTATGGCTATTTTCTAGCCAAGTATCAAAGGAAGCACACTACTATGCCAGATGAGATGACACTGAGTTATTGCCTAATAGAAATCCAACCCCTACTGAATTTTCCCACTTCAGCCTTTGCTATGGATATGTGCGCCACTAAGCGCAGAACACAGCGGTCGCAAGTCTCACTACAAATTGCTCAGAATTGGCAAGTACATGCACTGCAGAAACTACAGCCACCAGCAGATCAACCAGAAATCAAATATATAGAACGCTACTGTAGGCTTCAAGAAGCTATTTGTATTCTCCTATGGCTATTTTCTAGCCAAGTATCAAAGGAAGCACACTACTATGCCAGATGAGATGACACTGAGTTATTGCCTAATAGAAATCCAACCCCTACTGAATTTTGCCACTTCAGCCTTTGCTATGGATATGTGCGCCACTAAGCGCAGAACACAGCGGTCGCAAGTCTCACTACAAATTGCTCAGAATTGGCAAGTACATGCACTGCAGAAACTACAGCCACCAGCAGATCAACCAGAAATCAAATATATAGAACGCTACTGTAGGCTTCAAGAAGCTATTTGTATTCTCCTATGGCTATTTTCTAGCCAAGTATCAAAGGAAGCACACTACTATGCCAGATGAGATGACACTGAGTTATTGCCTAATAGAAATCCAACCCCTACTGAATTTTGCCACTTCAGCCTTTGCTATGGATATGTGCGCCACTAAGCGCAGAACACAGCGGTCGCAAGTCTCACTACAAATTGCTCAGAATTGGCAAGTACATGCACTGCAGAAACTACAGCCACCAGCAGATCAACCAGAAATCAAATATATAGAACGCTACTGTAGGCTTCAAGAAGCTATTTGTATTCTCCTATGGCTATTTTCTAGCCAAGTATCAAAGGAAGCACACTACTATGCCAGATGAGATGACACTGAGTTATTGCCTAATAGAAATCCAACCCCTACTGAATTTTCCCACTTCGGTCTTTGCTATGGATATGTGTGCCACTAAGAGCTAAACACAACGGTAGCAAGTCCCCCTGCTAATTCCTCACAAAATGGTAAAAGATGCAAATTAAAATAAAAAAAGTAGAACGTTATTGTAGCCCTAAGAAGGGCTGTTGGGTTCTTTGAGAATCACTCCTGCCTAACAGTAAGCTAATAGAACACCCTAACGCTTTCCCTGACCAGCAGCAGCTCTCTCCCTAGCGGCATCCAGAGACAGAATGATCCGAGCAGCGCGGCCAGCGGCTAGTCTATCCCAGGGTCACCTGATCTGGCCAGCCAACCACTGCTATCGACGTGTAAGGGTACCACGTCATGCTGGGTGGAGTGCAGAGTCTCCTGGCTTGTGATTGGCTCTGTTTCTGGCCGCCAAAAAGCAAAACGGCGGGAGCTGCCATTTTCTCGAGCGGGCAAAGTATTCGTCCGAGCAACGAGCAGTTTCGAGTACCCTAATGCTCGACCGAGCATCAAGCTCGGACGAGCATGTTCGCTCATCTCTAGTGCAGATGATCAAGATCAGATTCCCTCAACTCCAAGAAACATATGGCTAAATAACTATATGACTCCTTTATCATACACTCATCAATAGAAGTAGGTAGATAACAATGTATTTATCCCCAAATTGGTGTCAACCTTGCCAGGTTAGGTGTATTATCAGGTGTACTACTGCTCTTAGTTTATAGCGGGACAATGGGACTGTCAACTACTTTTGACTTAAAAGTGGGGTCTCATGAAAAGAGCTTATTAGCTCTCACCTATGTATACTGCATAGAGCTTGCTATATAAAGGGAATCGCTGTGATGTCATTGCTGATGTCACAGGATTCCCCAATATCCAGCCAAATGCAGAAGACACAAAATGAGCTCAGTAACCAGAGGTTCATGTGACAATGAAATTGTTATTTCAGTCTCCTGCAGGAGCGTTCAGCCTCATCACATACAACATGTACATCATCAGGCTGCAGATACAAGGACCAGATCTCTGGCATGGTGACATCATGGATGGGTTACACATTTGTATTGATTGCTGGTTCCCCATCCTCTAGTTCTCTGCAGGGGTCATCAGTAGAGATGAGCGAGCACTAAAATGCTCGGGTGCTCGTTATTCGAGACGGACTTTTCCCGATGCTCGAGTGCTCGTACCGAATAACGAGCCCCATTGAAGTCAATGGGAGACCCGAGCATTTTTTTTGCTAAAACAGAACAGTAAAAGAACACAGTGCTTAATTACATATTCCAGATGTTTCCTGATGTTTTGCTTATAAGAACACAGTGAAATAACACTATTCCTCACTTTGCAGGTGTGCGCACGTATCTCCGAACCTATCGGAAGACACGCGCAAACACCTGGAAAGTGAAGAATAGTGTTATTTCTATGTGTTCTTACAAGCAAAACATCAGGAAACATCTGGAATATTTTATTAAACAATAAAAACACTGTTCTTCACTTAATTTAATGCTCGATCTCGAGCCGGCGAGATACTCGTCCGAGTAACGAGCCGGTCCGAGTATGCTAATACTCCACCCAGCAGTATACTCGCTCATCTCTAGTCATCAGGCTGGACACTTATGGCTTTTTCAACCCTGAAGGGAATAGACCTCAAGAATTTATATCTAAACTCTTGGCCCATAAAAACGTAAAGGATTGGGTTGATACAGCTGTTAAGGTAAAGCAAAAAAATAAATAATATTTACTAGAAAGAAATAATAATCTATTTCTTTATGAAAGGTTAGTAGTGACCAGATGTTATATGGAAAGCAACAGATAAAGAAACACAATATAACAGCGGTGATGATCCTGTAGGGTCTCTGAGATCTCTGGGGCCTATTACATTTTCTGAGCTTAAGGAAAATGGTGACATAACTGGTGAAGATGATGAGGAAAGGGATCAAAAACAAAACAACTAACCAGATCCATAGAATGGTCAGTTCTGTAGAATATTCATAATATGCAAACCACAGTAACATTATTTGAAGCCAAATGAGACTCATCCCCCAGATAATTCCTGCTGTGATTTTCACTCGTTTCTGTGTCCCATGGACTTTAGCCCAAAACGGCCACATGACCGATACCCAGCGATCATCATGGCCGTCAGGAGGAGGACACTGGCGCTCATGTTTAGACAGAACAGAATATCAATCCATATGCACAAAATCACTAATGATAATGGTAATGATCATAGACACAAACCACAGGGGGAGGCCCAGGCTGCAGTATGAAAAGGAATACAAGCGCAACATAGAAGGTCGGCGATGGCCAGGTGGAGGAACCACATGGCGCTGATTTTATTCTTCATCCTGAATCCAGCAATCCAGATGACTAATCCATTCCCAACAATCCCAAGAAGGAAAGTGATGCTGAATAATGTAATCATCACTATATCTTTCCGAAAACTTTAAAATACTAAGATATATCAACAGATTATAGAGCTGGGAACTTGTATCTATTATTTATCTTGAATATCTCCATACATTATTGAAAATATCTAACCAAGTCAAAAGCAAGAATCTATGATATAAATAAATTCTTCTATTTCCTTTTTTATTATAAATATCTTATGATACAATATAAAATGCAGAAATCATCAAAAATCACGTTATAGCAACATTTGGAGAAAGGTCTGCATGCGCATCCACATGTCATACATTGATCTATTGCCACTAAACTGCATTAACAAAACAGACTTGAGGTTCTCTGTTACATTTTCATCATTGCCTAACCCCAATAACCATGTCACCTTGACCTCATTTTAGTTCATCCCTATGGTAACAGGTTCAGCATCATGTAGTATGCACCGCAGATGCAACACTGCACCAGCAGGGACCAAGGCATAACAGCCACCCAGTACCCACAGTGGTAGGCTAAGTCCCCATTGTTCTGGGTCCTGGGTCCCCACCAACACTGCCACATTGTACTATATATAGTCCACATTTACTCCACCTAGTGAAGTTTGTTCTGCTTTTAATAAATTTGGGCCATTGAGTGCTTGGCAGTGTGATGTGAGCAGCACCAGGTCAGGTCCCGTTCCTCTTTGCCCTCTTCTCATAACAATCCTCCAGCCAAGTCAAGGTTCGTAGAGATATGCCATTTATTGCTGGCATCTTGTCCCTGTGTAACCCCAGATCGCAATGCCAAGAGTTAGTCGAAAGGGGCATAGTGCACTACTAACCAAAGGCTTCGGAAGGCTGCTGTCTCAGTTTTGTCTGACCAGAAAGTGGCTCAACGCATGTGGGCAGCTCTCCATGAGGTTGTGATCTTGGAGGGATTCTGGCCGTGGATGCTGGACATGTTGTAGGCTGGAGAGAGAAGAGACTACTGTACTGTGACCAGGTGTTTGGTGTAGAGTTCGCCTGAGTTTGGTGCTTCACTGTCGGATTGTTTAGCCAGCCCTGTACATTGACTTTTAGGAGCCATGCAGTGTATGTGAAATTCATGCAGAGAACCTGGCAAACTGATCGCTCTTGGGCTCTCTCCTAGTTTTATTAACTTATACCAGTGATTATAGCTCACCTCTGGTCTGGACTATTATGACGAAGATCAGATTCCCCTCCTCGTTTATACACTTATTGATAGAAGTAGGCAGCTAAAAAGACAAGGGATTTATCCCCAAATTGGTGTGACCCATGCCCAGTTAGGTGTACTATGACTCCGTAAGGCGTTCTCCTAGTTTATTGTAATATGATAAATAACAAGTTGTCTATAAAGCCTGGAGAACAAACAAGATCAAAAGGGTTAGTAAATAATTTTACTCGTACCTCCTGAATTATTGAATTAGCTCTAACATGAGTTTTTACGATGGAGCTAACTAATCAGGAGGAACAATGGGACGGTAACCTACATTAGACCTAAAAGTGGGATCTCAGAAAGCTTGTCTCCAAGCTTCCTCTACAAAGAGGTTTATGTGACAATTCAATTGTTATTTTGGTCACCTGCAGGAGCGTTCATCATCATCACATACAACATGTGCATTATCAGGCTGCAGATACAAGGACCAGATCTCTGGCATGGTGACATCATGAAGGGGTTATACATTTGTATTGATTGCTGGTTCAGGATCCTCTGGTTCTCTGCAGGGGTCATCAGGAGGTTCACTTAAGGCTTTTTCAACCCTGAAGGGGATGGATCTCACAAAATTATGTCTAAAATCCTGGCCCATAAAAACATAAAGGATTGGGTTGATGCAACTGTTAAGGTAAAGCAAGACATGAATAATATTATTTGCTAGATAGAAATTAAAATCTAATTTTAAATGAAAGGCTAGTAGTGACCAGATATGATATGGAGCACAGCAGATGAAGAAACACAATATAACAGCGGTGATGATCCTGTAGGGTCTCTGAGATCTCTGAGGTCTATTACATCTTCTGAGCTTAAGGACAATGGTGACATAACTGGTGGAGATGATGAGAAAAGGGATCACAAAGAGAACAACTAACCTGATCCGTAGAATGGTCAGAACTGTAGAATATTCATAAAATTCAAACCACAGTAACATTATTCCAGTCCAAATGAGACTTAGCCCCCACATAATTCCTGCAGTGATTCTCACTCGTTTCTGTGTCCTATGGACTTTAGCCCAAAATGGCCACATGACCGATACCCAGCGATCAACACTCATGGCCGTCAGGAGGAGGACACTGGCGCTCATGTTTAGACAGAACAGAATATCATTAAATTTGCACAAAATAAATAATGATAATGATAGTAGGCACAAAGCACTGCGGGAAGCCCAGGCTGCAATATGAAGACAAATAGAAGAGCAGCACAGGAGATCAGCGATGGCCAGATGGAGGAACCACACGGCACTGATTGTCTTCTTCATCCAGAATCCGGCAATCCAGATGACCAATCCATTCCCGATAATCCCAAGGATGACAATGTTGCTGAATATTGTGATCATCACTATTTCTCTAATGTCCATCTTGTTAGGAGATGTCCGGTTTATCTTGTAGTTGACATCAGAAGACCTGAGAAGGCATGACGTGGGAGAAGACTCATGAAAGATTTATTCATGAAGGTACGACTGCTCCAGCATGCAGGTAGATACAGTACACAGTCTACAGCTGTACCATCTGTGAGATTTGCTATCCCAGGTTTAATAATAAAGAATTGGACATGAGCAGCATCCATGTGAATGCTGGAGCAGTCTTATACCCATGTTCCTTCCATCCTGAAGCATCTACACTCTTCGTGCACCAGTCAGAAGCTTCAGCATAAGGAGTGGTGAATGGTGTGATGAAATTATAGGCCATATATCCAGGGGAGGGGGTGCTATGTTCTACGAAGCTAGTACACGTCACTCACTTTCTCCAGCCTTACCCTGAGTAGCTTTAGTAAGTCAGGAAGACAATCTGGAGAGTGCAATTACCTCTCTGCAAGGCGTAGCTTTAAAGATTTCATCAGATGCGTCGACACCGACAGTTTCAAGGTTTCCCTCCACTTTTTATGGAAAGGCTCATTAACCCAATCCCATAAAGCCAATTATGGAGTTGTGGTCCATCCCAACCAGAAGCCAAATACATTTCTGGGATCAAAACTGCATGGCAAACACATGACTAGATCTCAGCTTACTCCAGTGGCTTTGAAAATTTAGATATACAGAACTCTCAGTGGGAACATGGTAAGAAGGTCATGTCTGGTCTCAACAGAATCCAGAGATAATTTGGATTTGATGAGACCAGAACCCTGTTACCATGAGTGCTCATTGAGAAGCTAGAACTCATCTAAGCTTCTGGATCTGATCCAAGGTAGGAGGTGTCCTAGAGCCATCCTATGGGTGCGAATAACACCTATAACATAACATATAAGCAAATAACACCTTCTGCCCATGGTCTTTGTCTGAGGGAATTGCCTACCATCATCAAGAGCAGGATCTCTAGTGCGAATTAACCTCTTTCCCCAATTAGTCTAGCACAAATTGTGACTTTTTGGGGGCAGTAATTTTCCCTGAGCAATTTTTTTTACGTAAATGGACACAAGAATAACATTCAACTGTTTGCGACTTTTTACAGTCAAAAAAATGTCTATCCAAAAGTGGCCTCCAGGAGTTGTGTTGTGGATTGTTACTTATTAGCATTGTTTATACTGTTGAAAAAATGACATATATCCATCAAGTTTTACCAAGGAAGGGAAGGGAATGGATGAGTAAGGGATGTTGGGAAAATAATTCTATATTATAACATAACAGTTCATGCTCTTGAGCTTGGCCACAGATTCACAGTTCTTATAGTAATGAAGCCATGTCACCTCTGGTGGTTAAGCCTTGTCTTTTGATGAGATTTAACCTGGCCCAACTGTCCACCATATTTTTGTATTGATCATTCTAATATATTTATATAAACTTATTGGGGGTCCTGTCGCGATCCAGCGGCGCGTTCTCAGACAAGGATTCGGGTCTTCAGGCGATTCACTAAGGTCGTGCACCCGATGTCCACCAGGTGTCGCTGCTGCGCCGAGGTCCGCCGGAGTTCACCCACCTATTCCTGGTGCATGTGAGTGATTGATTTTGCGACACAATTTGTTTTTTAAATTCCGTGGTTTTTTCAGAATCCGTCGGGTTTTCTGGTGGCCACGCTAACCCGATATCTGTCGCGTAAAAGCCGACGCAATTGCGTCGAAATGTGATTGTGTGCGCCTAAATCCCAGCGGAATTTGGCTCAAAGCGGAAAAAGTCGGGAAACCCGAAGAAAGTGCGGCCGCGGAGCCCTTAGTAAATGAGCCCCATTATGTCCCGCCTCAGTCATGTCTTTTTGTGACTAAATTATCATTCTTCATAACTGAGACCCTCCATACCCCTTATCATTCTTGTAGTTCTTAGTTCTACCCTCTCCAGCTCCAAGGCATCCTTTTTATGGATCTGTACCTAAAAATGACCGTCATATTCCAGGTAAGACTGAGCCAATGCCTTGTGCAGTGGTAATATTATATCTTTATCACCAGAGTCCAGGCCTCTTCTTATACATGACAAGATCTGGCTGGCTTTAGAGGCAGCTGACTGACATTGAGCTGTTTGTAATCTATGATCTACTAGTCACCCACTTCCTTCGAGGTAATCTATCCTGAGTTACATAAAGATGGATGCATTATATATATAATTTCTCCATGGTAAATCATCGATATGATGTTCTACTTCATATTTCTCACATTGCCGTCCCTTATAGTTGTTTCTTTGAATGTCAATGACAGAAAACAACAGAAATACAATCCTGCCTTACTTTGCCACCTAAACAACAAATGACAACATGGGAGGAAGTCTATGTAATTGTGCCCTACTGATAATGGATTCTCCTAACAAGACGACTCCTTTAAATAAGGACAGCAGGAACCTCGTATTACGAACATGGTCAGATGTGACAGAGATGTTGTGCTGTAGATGTGGCAGATCTGGTCATCAGCTAGTCTCTCTACAGGATCTTCTGATAAGAAAATCTAAGTGACTTTCCCATAAATGCCTACAGTGAGAAAGTTGTGTTATGTCATCTGACTTGTGATTACTTACAGAAACCACCATGTAGCGTCTAATCTTCTAACACATCATATTCCGCTTACACTGGGGAGATTTGCTGCATGATGTGCAAGGTTTTCATTTATATCTAAAACTAACTGTAGCTGCCGGCGTTGCCTGGGATAGTAAACGGCTGCTCTTAGCTATAACAAAATAGAACGGGTTAACAAACAATATTTAATATGTATCTGTCTGTGACTGTCTCTCTGGCTGATTTTCTCTCTCTCTCTGACTGTCTCTGACTGTCTCTCTCTCTAACTGGCTGACTGTCTCTGAGGGACTGTCTTTCTCTCTCTATCTCTGAGTGACTGTGTCTCTCTATCTGACTGTCGCTGACTGACTGTCTCTCTGACTGACTGACTCTCTCTCTGACTGTATTTGTCTCTCTCTCACTGTCTCTGACTGAATGTGTCTCTCATTGCAGCTGACCATTTCTGTCTCTGACTGATTGGGGCACATTTACTTAACCGGTCCATTCGCGATCCAGAGGCGGGTTCTCCGACACTGATATGGGTCCGGCCGGGATTCACTAAGGTCGTGCGCCCGAAGTCCACTAGGTGTCGCTGCTGCGCTGAAGTCTGTCGGAGTTCACTGAAGTTCACCAAGCTATGCTGGGTGCAGGTAAGTGAGTGTCCAGCGACACATAATTTTTTTTAAATACGGCGGTTTTTCCGAATCCGTCGGGTTTTCTGATGGCCACGCTCCCCCGATTTCCATCGTGTGCATGCCGGCGCCGATGCACCACAATCTGATCGCATGCGCCAAAAACCCGGGGCAATTCAGGGAAAAACTGTAGTTTTCGGAAAACACGTCAGAAAAACGTGATTCGGGCCCTTAGTAAATGACCCACATTGCCTATAGTATACAATCAAAGACCTGTGGTAAGATAGCAAACAATCACGGCTCAGCTTCTAACTGCCACAGCAGCAGCAGACAATGGCTCCTGTATATGGTGGTCATTATCGGACATACATACACACACACATACACACACATACACACACATTCACACACATACACACACATTCATACACACATACACACACATACACACACATTCATACACACATACACACACATACATACATACACACACATTCATACACACATACACACATACACACACATTCATACACACATACACACACATACATACATACACACAAATTCATACACACATATACAGCTTTATACATTGGATAAGAACCTACTGGTTGTAGAAATCGAGAGTTGTATTAGGTGATGTCTGGTTATATTCTGCAGGATCCATTCAGATTTTGCACCTAAAAAGATTAAAAATGATAATTATAAATAAATCAAAATTGCAAACAATTGTATAAATTAACAATCGTGTTATTATAATAGACATTTTGCCCCAATATATTCAATGATTTGCATTTTTTACAATTTTTAAACTTTTGTTATTTTGTACTCTCGCTTCTTTTGAAATATAAATGGGCTGAGTGGGTGGCGATGAAGGCGGGGCAGGGCTGAACAACTTGCCGGAATGGTTTGCTACAACCTGTGACATCATTATGATGCAAGGGATTTGGCAGAATTCGCAGGAATGTGTGATTTCTCCAGTCCCGTCCAGATATGGACAAGATGATTGAGACCAACAAATGTCTCTCTCAATATAAAGTCCCAATTATGCTTTTTGTTATTATCATTAAGAAGAGGTAAACAAGAGCACTAGCTTATTCTAAGCCAGCAAATAAGCTGTTAAAACTAATTAGGAAGCAATGAGGTGAAGACACCTGTCATCAGGTCTCTGTCACTGTTTCTGTCACCTCTACCTGTTGGAGCAGCTCACAAGGATCCCATCCCAGCCTTTATCATTATAAAATCATATTTCTTTATTATGTAAATGAGGCTGATCACATGGTTAGAGGCAGTGATGTCACCCCTGTTCCCCCTCCCCTCTCCTCCTCCTGCTCATGTCTGTGTGTAATGTATAGTAAAGCATTGCTAGTGTCTGTGCTTTACCTGCTGACATGCTGCATCCTCCTAATACACAGAGACACAGACATCAGCTACACAAGTGCCTGACATGTTTTGCTATAACATGGCTGCCTGGAGCTGTTGTATCTCTTCGATACACACACAGGCTGCATAGGGCTTGGCCGCCAGCACCAGGAAGCACATTGAGAAGCCATTACACCATTATACATCACACTATTATATAGGCTATCAGTCATGTATATAGGAGTATCTCATACACACACAGGCTACAGGGTCGCCATCACCAGAAGCACATGGTGGAGCCATTACACCATTATACCTCCCATCATTATACAGGCTGTCAGTCATGTGTACAGGAGTATCTCATACACACACAGGCTACAGGGGGTGCCAGCACCAGGAAGGGCATGGAGGAGCCATTACACCATTATACCTCACATCATTATACAGGCTGTCAGTCCCGTGTATAGGAGTATCTCATACACACAGGCTGCAGGGGGCAACAGCACCAGGAAGGACATGGAGGAGCCATTACACCATTGTACCTCACACCATAATACAAGCTTTCAGTCATGTGTATAGGAGTATCTCTTACATACAGGCTGCAGGGGGCGCCAGCACCAGGAAGCACATGGAGGAGCCATTACACCATTCTACCTTACACCATTATACAGGCTGTCAGTCCTGTGTATAGGAGTATCTAATACACACAGGCTGCAGGGGGCAACAGCACCAGGAAGGACATGGAGGAGCCATTACACCGTTCTACCTCACACCATTATAAAGGCTGTCAGTCATGTGTATAGGAGTATCTCATACCCACACAGGCTGCAGGGGGCGCCAGCACCAGGAAGCACATGGAGGAGCCATTACACCATTATACCTCACATCATTATACAGGCTGTCAGTCATGTGTATAGGGGTATCTCATACACACAGGCTGCAGGGGTCCCCAGCACCAGGAAGCACATGGAGGAGCCATTACACCATTATACCTCACATGATTATACAGGCTGTCAGTCATGTGTATAGGAGTATCTCATACACACAGGCTGCAGGGGTCCCCAGCACCAGGAAGCACATGGAGGAGCCATTACACCATTATACCTCACATGATTATAAAGGCTGTCAGTCATGTGTATAGAGTATCTCATACACACAGGCTGCAGGAGGCACCAGCACTAGGAAGCACATGGAGGAGCCATAACACCATTATACCTCACATCATTATACAGGCTGTCAGTCATGTGTACAGGAGTATCTCTCCTATACACACACAGGCTCCAGGGGCCACCAGCACCAGGAAGCACATCATTATACAGCCTCACACCATTATACAGGCTGTCAGTCAGGCACTGGGGGTGTGGCTGTGCCTCCCACTCGTGAATAAGCTGGACAGCTTGAATATGCTAATGACTCATTCGACATTTCACAGGTCATTTGCATACAGCTTTAGGACCTCATTGCTTAGGTTTACAGGCATGTAGAGGGACAATGAAGGGATAGAGGCAATGCTCTCTAATGGCAGTTAATGAAAATATATTTAGTTTAGGGGGTTAATTTGCATGACGGGTTCTCTTTAAAGTAGTAGAACAGGATAACTTTCTGACATCACTGACAGCTCGGTATGAAGACCCTCTAACTTCCGAGATAACCTTTCTGTTGTATTTTTATGACATCGCAATGTGTTCTGCCATCGTGAGGACATCTACATCAGTGATAGCAGCAGGGGGTCGTAGCCTCTCCTGCAAACTGCCTGACGAAGATGGATTTTCAGTGTTGTCATATATTAAGTTAATATTATACTTCATGCAAAAGAGTCCACTGAGATGTCCATTTATTTTTTTTAAAAACTGTAAGATCAAAAAACTTACCTTCAAACCAACAGTTATATTGCTTTAAGCTCCGGAGCAGTACTTCTGCGTTCTGCCCTTGATAGGCATCAACTACTCCCCATCGAGGAAGCCGGTTATCTAAAGGACGCCTCGCTTCTCTCTCTCTCCTGGGTCATCTGTGATGATGATGATGTTACACACCCCGGGTCCTTTGCTATCAGTTTTTTTACACTTTAATTTTTTTTTGCTTTGAAACGAGTCTGGTTCTAGTTTTCGAAGCTGCTTATTTATCTACTGGCTGCTTGACGAGCACCGAGCATTGATGAAGCTCATACCATTAGGTAATTTAGAAACTAGCAACCCCAACTACAGGGCTACTCACAGTACTGTATATAGGGTACAGCGACTCACTGTGCTGTATATAGGGTACAGCTCCTCACTGTGCTGTATATAGGGTACAGCTACTCACAGTGCTGTATATAGGGTACAGCTCCTCACTGTGCTGTATATAGGGTACAGCTACTCACAGTGCTGTATATAGGGTACAGCTCCTCACTGTGCTGTATATAGGGTACAGCTACTCACTGTGCTGTATATAGGGTACAGCTCCTCACTGTGCTGGATATAGGGTACAGCTACTCACTGTGCTGTATATAGGGTACAGCTCCTCACTGTGCTGTATATAGGGTACAGCTCCTCACTGTGCTGGATATAGGGTACAGCTACTCACTGTGCTGTACATAGGGTACGGTTCCTCACTGTGCTGTATATAGGGTGCAGATACTCACTATGCTGTATATAGGGTAAAGATACTCACTATGCTGTATATAGGGTACAGCTCCTCACCGTGCTGTATATAGGGTACAGCTACTCACTGTGCTGTATATAGGTTACAGCTCCTCACTGTGCTGGATATTGGTTACAGCGACTCAATGTGCTGTATATAGGGTCCAGCTACTCACTGTGCTGTACATAGGGTATGGTTCCTCACTGTGCTGTATATAGGGTGCAGATACTCACTATGCTGTATATAGGGTACAGATACTCACTATGTTGTATATAGGGTACAGCTCCTCACCGTGCTGTATATAAGGTACAGCTACTCACTGTGCTGTATACAGGGTACAGCTACTCACTGTGCTGGATATAGGTTACAGCGACTCAATGTGCTGTATATAGGGTACAGCCACTCACTGCGCTGTATGTAGGGTACAGCTCCTCGCTGTACTGTACATAGGGTACAGCTCCTCACTGTACTGTACATAGGGTGCAGCTACTCACTGTGCTGTATATACGGTACAGCTACTCACTGTGCTGTATATACAATACAGCTACTCACTGTGCTGTATATTGGGTACCGTACTCACTATGCTGTATATAGGGTACAGCTACTCGCTGTGCTGTATATAGGGCTACAGCTGCTCACTGTGCTGTATATAGGGTACAGCTACTCACTGTGCTGTATATAGGGTACAGCTACTCACTGTGCTGTATATAGGTTACAGCGACTCACTGGGATTTATTTACTTACTCGTTCCTGTTGCGATCTTTCGCCGCGTTGTCCGACGAGGATTCGCTTGTGCCAGGATTCACTAAGGTCGTGCGCCCGATATCCAGTAGGTGTCGCATTTTTTAAATTCCGCAGTTCTTCCGAATCTGTCGGGTCCTCCGACGGTCACGCCCTCCGATGTCTGTCGCGTGAAAGCCGGCACATGCGCCAAAACACCTGCGGGATTCACCGCAGAGCGGAAAAATTCCGTCCACCCGAAGAAAGTGCACGATTCTGACCCTTAGTAAATGAACCCCACTGTGCTCTTAAAGATGCCTCAGTTAAAGGTGAAAACCATTAAGTAAAAAAAATGCGTGGAAATGTCCCCAAGGGGTCTTTTATGACCTCACGAGGACTTATAAAGTTAAAACACACACACAAAATACATATAAATAAATATTTAAAAAGTATTCCCCAATAAAATTAAAAGAATCCCTGGCTACATGATAAAAATCATTTGTCATTTTTAGATATCATATATGAAAACGGCCATCACAAACTGTGGAATTTATTTATAATGGTCATTTCAAGTTGATTTGGAAACTGAAAAAAATGTATACTATACCTTCCAAAGAAAAACATTTTTCTCCAATTTTTGTTGCTTTAATCCCCTAAAAAACGAAAACGTTTCACAAAAAAGGAAGTTATGCTTAAAAATTCTCCAGTCAGTAAAGCTAAATGATAAAAAAATGTCCTTCACCTCTTAACGACGTGTGACGAGTTTTCAAAGAGGGATCACGGGCCAAGCCCTTTCCATACACAGTGCATGTTTGCTGTTTACTGCAGCAAACACCCACCGTTTAACCCAATGATCACCACCGGGAGTATGAAAGAGATGGCAGCTCCTGGGCATCCGCCATCTTGGCTTCGGCTGTGTCTCCTCTTGACTCAGGGAGCGATGATCTGCTGCTATGACAACCTCGGGTCTTTCTATGAACAAAGGTTTAGAATCTGACAATTTGTTACAATGTGCCAGTGGCACACTGAAATGCTTGATCAGTAAAATAGTATGGCAGTTCATGGTAGGATCAAGCATACAACCGAGTGTTAACCCCTTCACGAAGCTATGAAGGGTGTATGAAGAGGGCTCACGGGCTGAGCTCTCTTCATACAGAGATGGTCTTTGCTGCATATTGCAGCAAAGACCCATCGCTTCCACCCGTTAAGAGGTGTTAACCTCTTCTTGCCGCCGGCACTGAGGTGTTTACCTCCGAACACAGAGGTGTTTACCTCCGATCGTCGCTCCCCCAAACGTCATGGGGGGGCGGCAATTGGTTGCCATGACAGATCCGACAGAAGAAGACCCGAGGCTGAATGGTTCCTGTATATTCATTACAATGAGCCAAAAGCTCATTGTAATGTATAGTGTGCAAAAATGCCATATACTGCAATACATTTGTATTGCAGTATATGGTAGGAACGATCTGACTATCTAGGGTTAATGTAAGAAATAGTGAAAAAATTTATAAAATATTAAAAATTCAAATCACCTCTCCCTTTCCCTAGAACTGATATAAAACATAATAAACAGTAAAAATCACAAACACATTAGGTATTACCGCATCCCAAAATGCCCAATCTATCAAAATATAAAAACGGTTATAACCGCCAGGGACCTCCGAAACGGGAAATGGCATAAAAATGACATAAAAAATAAAAAGTGATCAAAATGTCGCACAGTCCTCACAATGGTAGCAATGAAAACATCGGCTCATTTCGCAAAAAGCGACATGTCACACGGCTCCGTGCACCAAAGTATGAAAAAGTTATTAGCATCAGAAGATTGCAAATTTTTTTTTACCTTTTTCGTACATATTCGATTAATTTTTGAAAATGTATTAAAACGCAATTAAACCTGTATAAAGGTGGTATCACCGCGATCGTACCAGACCAAACAACAAAGCAGACGTGTTACTTGGAGCGCAGAGTGAAAGTTGTAAAAACTGAGCCCACAAGAAGCTGACCCACATGCATTTTTTAAAAATTTTTCCACATTTGGAAATTTTTTCCTGCTTCCCAGTACATGGAATGTTATAATAAATAACATCACGGGAAATTAAAATTTGTTACGCACAAATTATGCCCTCACATAGCTCTGTACATGGAAAAATTAAAAAGTTATGGATTTTTGAAGGTGGAGAGCGAGAAATGAGCAAAAAAAAACCTGCGTCCTTGAGGGGTTAAAGTACGCTAGGGAGTCTGAAAAATAGTAAAAAAAAAATGGAAAAACTCATACCCCTTTCCACAGAACTCATATTAATATAAAAAAAGTAAAAATCATAAACATGTCTGATAAACCTGACAGATATCAGACATCCACGTCCACTCCTCATTGTAGACTTGAGGAAGCTGACTGACCTGACTACCAGTTCTGGTGGAAGTTGACATCTGGCAGTCTACAATCGCTCTGCGCTGCTGGTAAACTCTGGATAACATGGTTAATGTTGGATTCCAACTCGTGGGCACGTCGCACAACAGTCGGTGAGCGGGCAGTTGGAGGCGGCGCTGCGCTGCCCTGAGAGTGGCAGCATCTGTGCTGGACTTCCTGAAATGCGCACAGATGCGGCGCACCTTCGTGAGCAAATCAGACAGATTGGGGTATGTCTTGAGGAACCGCTGAACTATGAGATTTAACACATGGGCCAGGCATGGCACATGTGTCAGTCTGCCGAGTTGCAGAGCCGCCACCAGGTTACGGCCGTTGTCACACACAACCATGCCTGGGTTCAGGTTCAGCGGTGCCTTTTATCGCCTAGGCTCAGCAGTTTGAGCACCGCCTGCTGTCGCTTAGCGACGGCACTGCTGCTGTGCCTAGAGTTACCGACTGATGGCGCCATGCCTGCGGATGGTAATTCGGAGGAGGGGGTGGAGGAGGGGTTGGAGGAAGAGGAGGCATAGTAGGCCTGAGAGACCTGGACCGAGGTAGGCCCCGCAATCCTCGGCGTCGGCAGCTTATGACCAGCCGCAGGGTCTGACTCGGTACCATCCTCCACCAAGTTAACCCAATGTGCCGTCAGCGATACATAGTGGCCCTGCCCGGCAGCACTCATCCATGTGTCTGTGGTCAGGTGGACCTTGTCAGAAACGGGGTTGGTCAGGGCACGGATGATGTTGTCTGACACGTGCTGGTGCAGGGCTGGGACGGCACATCGGGAAAAGTAGTGGTGGCTGGGGACCGAATACCGAGGGGTGGCCGCCGCCATGAGGTTGCAAAAGGACTCGGTCTCTACCAGCCTATAGGGCAGCATCTCCAGGCTAAGTAATCTGGAGATGTGGACGTTGAGGGCTTGGGAGTGTGGGTGGGTTGCACTATACTTCCTTTTGCGCTCCAGCGTTTGGGGTATGGAGAGCTGAACGCTGCACATGGAGACATTGGTGGATGCTGTGGAGGATCGTGGAGGCGAAGATGTGGTTTTCGCACGGGAGGTGTTTGGGCCGGGGGCCTGGGCAGGGGGCTGACTAGCAGAGGCAGCAGATGACACAGGGGAAGGAGCAGTGGTGTGCCTGGCTGGGCTTGGTGTCATTGAGTAGGGTGTTTAGCATTCATATGCCTGCGCATACTGGTGGTAGTTAAGCTAGTAGTGGTGGAACCCCTGCTGATCCTGGTGTGGCACAGGTTGCACACCACAGTCCGTCGGTCATCCGGTGTTTCTTTAAAGAACCTCCAAACTTCCCGAAATCTAGCCCTCGCCACGGGAGCTTGACTACATGAAACATTTGGCGCTGATGCACCACCTCTGGCCCTGCCTATCCGTCTCGCCCCACCACTGCCTCTTCCAACTTGTTCTCGTCGAGGACTCGCCTCCGTCTCAGAAGCACTGTGTTCACCCGGCCTATCAACCCAGCTTGGGCCTGTCACCTCATCATCCTCCGATCCCTCAGTGTGCTCCCCCCTCGGACTTCCTGCCCTGACAACAACTTCACCACTGTCTGACAACCGTGTCTCCTCATCGTCCGACACCTCTTTACACACTTGTTCCACTACGTCAACAATGTCATCATCACCCCTAGACTGCGACTGGTGGAAAACCTGGGCATCGGAAAAGAGCTCAGCGGTAACCGGACAAGTGGTTTGTGACTCTAAGAAGGGTCCAGAAAACAGTTCCTCAGAGTATGCCGGTTCAAATGCAAATTTTCCTGGGAGGGGGCAGACTGGGGGGAAGGAGGCTGAGGTGGAGGAGCTGGAGGAGTGCTGATTTCGGTGACATGGTTGGACTGCGTGGAAGACTGACTGGTGGACAAATGGCTAGAAGCATTGTCCGCAATTAACGACATCACCTGTTTGCACTGTTCTGGCCTCAACAGTGCTCTACTACGAGTCCCAGTAACTTGAGACATGATGAACCTAGGGAGTGTAGCTCTGCGGCGTTCCCCTGCTCCCTCATCAGCAGGTGGTGTCTCACCCCGCCCAGGACCACGGCCTCTGACCCCTGCAGTAGTTGGACGCCCACGTCCACGCCCTCGTCCTCTACCCCTACCCCTCGGGTTAAACATTTTTCAAATTAAAGTGTAAACTGTAAATTTTTTTTTATTTTTTTGTTTGTTTTTTTTGTGTTTTTTTGTGTGTTTTTTTTTTTTATACAAAACAATGCTATCATATTGCTATGGCTAGTTTCTAACCTACACTGACAGCACACAACTGGATTTTGTGATGTGCCTGATGACTTTGAGTTGTAAAAAAAAATAAAAGTAAAAAAAAAAAAAGCAGACTGTGCCTATTTCAATCAAACCCCTAATAAATTGTCCCACTTCGGTGTTTGAGGTGTCACTAAGAGCTAAATAGAACGTTCGCAAGTCTCTCTGCAAATTCCTCACAATATGGTACTAGCTGCACTACTAGGGCCAGCAAGGCCAGCCACAAGCAAATCAACCAAAAATAAAATATATAACGCTATTGTAGCCCTAAGAAGACCTCTTGGCTTCTCGTATGGCTAGTTTCTAGCCTACACTGATAGCACACTGCTGTGCCTGTGCCTGATGACTTTGAGTTATAAAAAAAATAAAAGTAAAAAAAAAAAATCAGCAGACTGTGCCTAATTCAATCAAACCCCTAATAAATTGTCCCACTTAGGTGTTTGAGATGGATATGTGTGTCACTAAGAGCTAAATAGAACGTTCCCAAGTCTCTCTGCAAATTCCTCATAAGAAAGATTATACTGTAGATTAATGTGTCATGATAGACATGATAAAGACATAGATTGTGTTTTTCTTATATTTTTCTTTACTTTCCTTTGCCCTGCACCAGGATCTCCTTCCATTGGTCAGTTAGTGTAGAAGATGTTCTGTCTATGTCCAGGGCACTGCATTTTATCTATATACTGTATATCTCTCTGATCCAACCCATTTGACACTTCTACTTAGTGAATACAATTAACAAAGGACACAATTATTTTTATTCTTATTATTTCTTATTATTTTATTATTGTCATTTATTAAGTCATTGAATCATTTTCCAATTTTTTAATGAAACATTATTTGAGATTCTACTTACATCTAATACACATATTTATACAGCATGCAAGCATAAACACATTTACATGGATATAAAATAGATATGAGATGGATACAAAGGTAAGTAGTATCATAGAGCTTCCCTCTTTGATCTACCGTATATACTCATGTATAAGCCGAACCAAATATAAACTGAGGCACCTAATTTTATCATAAGAAAGGGTAAAATTATTGACTCAAGTATAAGCCTAGGATGGGAAATGCAGGTGCGCTGTATTCACTGGGTGTCACATCAGGGTGCTAACTTAGTGCATCCTGCTCTGCCACAGCTTTCAACAGTATCTTTAGGACACCGATACTGTTGAAACAAGGAAAGGAAGCTTCTATTATCATTGGAACTCCACTGTCGTAACCCCAAGAGCAGGAACACAGGGCCGAGAGCTGGAGCTCCTAGTATAAGCCGAGTGGGGATTTTCTGCACTCGGCTCATACTTGAGTATATACGGTAAGTTTTCTATATTTAGGAGATTCAAAGGGTACGTGCCATTTCATTGGAAAAATAAATTCTAGACAAAAATCTAGACTTTCCTGTCCCACAAGGAGGCGACTGCACTATTTCTTTGTTTTAAACTCCTAATTTTCTACCTGTTCAGCCCCAGGGCAACCTCCTCTCTGATCCAGGAACGTGCACTCTACTGCAGGGGGTGTGGCCAGGCACTGGATCTGGCACTCGATTTCGTTTACAAGGAAAACTATTACCAGAACACAAAATAAAACATTACATTATACTTGACCTACAGCATAACCAGAAAAAAAATAATATGGCACCTACCCCTTGTGTTTAGAGTATAATTATAATGACACAGGTTACTGTGTCAAATTCTATGACAAAAAGCCTGCGAAAGTCTAAGACGAAAGCTGTGAAAGAAAATTTTCCTGCCTCTGCGTGTTTTCTATTCTGAATATTTCATGATTGCATATAAAAAAAAAATATGTGTAAAACCTGCCACTAAGGTCTATCTTCAGAATAGAGACATAATTCAGTAACTACTTAACTCGTCTAGTGACAAATATTGTAATAGTACCATGGAGTTGTGGTCCTATGTTCCTCCCACTCGAGGAGTTTCCCCACCTCCAGATGCTGATGCTGTCTGGCAGTTAGTTATACACTTAAGTCAGACCTTCCACCTGCACTAAATTTATAGCCGCCTTGCACTAAGAAAGCTGCCCACCACATTTACTACCGGGTAATACTGGGGGAGAAGAACTTTTTCTTATTGGAGCTACAAATATGTCAAAATTCTGGATTGTTCTATAACTGGTATCACCTGAGTTATGACAGTTTTTTTAAACAAATTTTGATACATTGGGGCAGATTTACTTACCCGGTCCGTTAGCGATCCAGCGGCGCGTTCTCTGCGGTGGATTCGGGTCCGGCCGGGATTCACTAAGGTAGTTCCTCCGCCGTCCACCAGGTGGCGCTGCTGCGCTGAAGAGCATCGGAGGCGCGCTGGAATGCCCTGAAATTCACCGGCCAATACCTAGTGAAGGTAAGTGTAATTTTCGCGACACATTTTTTGTTTTAAATGCAAAGGTTTTTCCGAATCCGTCTGGTTTTCGTTCGGCCACGCCCCACGATTTCCGTTGCGTGCATGCCGGCGCCGATGCGCCAAAATCCGATCGCGTGCGCCAAAATCGGGTTTAACGTTGGGAAAATGTGAATCGGGCCCTTAGTAAATGACCCCCATTGAGCTCAAAATGTTGTACAGTCCTGTCCTAAGTACAGGAAATAATAATAAAAAATAAATAAATAGAATAAAATCATGTCCCCCACTTAAAGGAAACCTACCGTCACAGATCTACCTTGGTCCATCCGATGGCAGGTTCCTTTGCTAGGAACTAGAGATGAGCGAGCACTAAAATGCTCGGGTGCTCGTTATTCAAGACGAACTTTTCCTGATGCTCGAGTGCTCGTCTCGAATAACGAGCCCCATTGAAGTCAATGGGAGACTCGAGCATTTTTCAAAGGGACCATGGTTCGGGAATAAAATGTGTTAATTAATTGAAAAAGAATGTCTTCTGATAAGTTAGCAGATGTATGGAAACATCTGCAATCTATTCTTCACTGTTCCGCGCGTATATTATCTCCCGACAAGTTAGCAGATGTGAAGAACAGTGAAGAATAGAATAAAAACAGTGAACACAGGATCATTTAAGTGAAAAACACAGTGAAGAACACAGTGAAGAATAGATTACAGATGTTCGGCACATCTGCTTACTTGTCGGGAGATACGCTGCCCCGGGATCCGCTCCGATGTCACCGTGCCCCGATGTCACCGTGCCCCGATGTCACCGTGCCCCGATGTCACCGTGCCCCTATGTCTCCGTGCCCCTATGTCTCCGTGCCCCGATGTCTCCGTGCCCCGATGTCTCCGTGCCCCGATGTCTCCGTGCCCCGATGTCTCCGTGCCCCTATGTCTCCGTGCCCCTATGTCTCCGTGCCCCTATGTCTCCGTGCCCCGATGTCTCCGTGCCCTGATGTCTCCTTGCCCCGATGTCTCCGTGCCCCGATGTCTCCGTGCCCCGATGTCTCCGTGCCCCGATGTCTCCGTGCCCCGATGTCTCCGTGCCCCGATGTCTCCGTGCCGCTCCGTGCCGCTGCCCGATGTCTCCGTGCTGCTCCCCGGTGTCTCTGTCCTGCTCACCGTGTTCTTCAATGTGTTCTTCACATGCTATTTTGTTCGCACCGTTCCGCGCGTATCTTCCGACAAGTAAGCAGATGTGCCGAACATCTGTAATCTATTCTTCACTGTGTTCTTTACTGTGTTTTTCACTTAAATGATCCTGTGTTCACTGTGTTCACTGTTTTTATTCTATTCTTCATTGTTCTTCACTGTGTTTTTTTAATTAAATGCTCGATCTCGAGCAGGGGAAATACTCGTCCGAGCAACGAGCCGTTTCGAGTACCTTAATACTCGAACGAGCATCAAGCTCGGACGAGTATACTCGCTCATCTCTACTAGGAACAAGTCATATATTTTTTATTTCAAAATCTTGAGTGGCCAATAACTTGATTAAAAGGTTATCTTGTATGTATGCAAATTAAATGGAGAGGCTACTGGGGCGTGGAGTAGCCTCGCCGTGGAGCGGAACTCTATACCCCGGTAGCCTCTTTGTAGCCCTCCTACCCTATACTCAGCATATAGCTCGCTGTAACCCCGGCTTTGGAGCGGAGTCCAAGCAGCCTTGAGTGTGCAGTCTGCACATGCGCAGACCCATCGGCTTTGCGGACGTGTGTATAGCTACAGAGAGCTGTGCGCTGTAGATAGGGCAGGATTGCTACAAAGAGGCTACTGGCCATGAAGCTCTGCTCCACATTTCAGCAACTCCACGCCCCAGTAGCCTCTTCATGTAATTTGCATATATACAAGATAATATTTTATCAGGATATCGGCTACTCAAGATTTTGAAATAAAAAGTATAGGACTTATCCCGAATAAAAGAACCTGCCATTGGATCTACTTTTTTAGGTAGATCCGGGATGGTATATTTTTTGTTTAAATGTTCAATTTATTGAAATATTAAAACAATTACTGAGAAAGAAAATCCAAACAATACTTTATCGCCATTTTGGAAAACCAAAAACATTTTAATATAAAGTAATCAAAGGGTCTTACAGTTGTCAAAATGGTATAATCCAGAATGTAAAAAATGACATCTTACCCAGCCCCTGAAGTATGAAAAAGTTACGAGTGTCAGAAAGTTACGAGTGTCAGAAGATGCAAGACTTTGTAGTATTAAGATAAAACAAAGCTATAAAGATACAGCTTGAGACCCTAGGGAGGAGAAAGAAGCCGTTAGAAGAGCGGGCACTGTCATGTGATTGCCGGGTCTGTAGGGGTTAATTGCTGGGTCTAATCACACCAAGTCCAGCTCTTACCAAACATCTGCCCATGGGGTTATTTTCCCCCAGTATCTGGGGCTCTTATAGTTGCCCTAGTAACAAAGTAAAGCGTGTAAGGGAACCCACTAGGGTTCTTTAATGACCTCATGGGGGACATATAAATTAAAACGTACACACAAACACGAAATAGTAATTAATATTTAAAAACACACATTCCCAAGAAATTACAAAAAAAACCCTTGCTACTCTATAAAAAAACATGTGCACAAGACTTTACATATCGACACGACTGTCACAAAATAGGTGTCACGATTACACCAGCGATCCTCGGTACGGATTGAGGGTGTACCCGTGCCTGCTGCCGTATTCCCCGCTCCCCAAGCTCTCACTTACCTCTCCTGGCTCCGGCCTGCACTCTTGTTCCCAGTGTGTAGGCCGCATGCTTCTTCCATGCAGTCGCGTGCTCCTGCCACTAGAGGGGGCGCGCGCGGACTTCTCCCAGCCTTAAAGGGCCAGTGTCCTCCTTATTGGCTCTGGCTTTCCTGGCTCGGCTATATAGCCTGGTGACTCCCAGCATCCCCTGCCGGATCTTCAGTTCATTCTTCTGAGGAGAAAGCCTTCTTGAGCGTTTCCAGGCGCCTCTGAGTTCCCGTGTTCCCGGTTTCCTGTGTTCCGTGGTGTTCCCTTGTTCCGTGTTATCCTGTGGCGGTCCTGTTATCCTGTGGCGGTCCTGGAATCCTGTTGTGGTCCTGGAATCCTGTGGTGGTCCTGAGGTCCTGCCTGCCATCCGAGGTCCTGCCTGCCACCCGAGGTCCTGCCTGCCACCCGAGGTCCTGCCTGCCTGCCACCCGAGCTCCTGCCTGCCTGCCTTCCCGTGGTCCTGCCTGCCTGCCTTCCCGTGGTCCTGCCTGCCTGCCTTCCCGTGGTCCTGCCTGCCTGCCTTCCCGTTGTCCTGCCTGCCTGCCTTCCCGTGGTCCTGCCTGCCTGCCTTCCCGAGGTCCTGCCTGCCTTCCCGTGGTCCCCGTGTCCCTACCTTGGCTGCCACCGTGGGCCTAGTCGCACCCGTGGAGCGACCTGGTGACTCCCTGCCGCAGCAAGACCATCCCGCTTTGCGGCGGGCTCTGGCGAAGACCAGGAGTTCACTTAGACTCCGCTCCTGGGTGTGGCTAAGGTTGTTATCTCCCGCGGTGGTCCAGGGAGTCCACTTACTTAGTTCTAAGGGACTATTCCCCTGAGACTGTGACAATAGGGAATTCATTTATAATGTTTGTTTTGAGTTAATTTAAAAATCAAAAAAATATATATATTTATATACTGTACGTTACTTTGATTTAACTTTATGTAAATTTAAGTGCCCAAAAAAAACAAAAATGAAAAGATGCCCTTAAAAATTTTAACGAGCCCTATGTGTCATGAATAACCTCATCATCGAGGGGTTAAAAACAGTATAAAAAGGTCACTATTTGTTTATTCTACTATTCTACTGCATTGGGATTTTTTGGGCTTCCCAGTATATTGCATAAAATGTTAAAGGGAGCCCTGGGAGGGTCAGTTTGTCTGTAAATGGAAAAAGAAAGTAAATAGTAAAGCAAAACAGGAAATCAGGGGGGGGGGTCATGTTAAGATGCTTCAACATAGGTAAAGGGAATACACATTAACCCCTTAATGACCGCCGTATCGGCTTTTTACGGCGATCATTAAGGGTACTTCTTCTGACGCGACGCCTTTCTATGGCGGCGCGCCAGAATAAGGTTTCGGGACATTGGGTCAGCATAGTGCCGGTGTCAGGCTGTGATATCACAGCCCAGACCTGGCACTAACACCCGGGATCGGAAAAACTCCGATCCCGGGTGTTTAACCCCTTACACACCGCGGTCAAGCAAAGGCGTACACGTACATATTTTATATCACCGCATCCGTATCAATCTGTACAATAAATCTAAATCAATATTGAACCCGCTCGCTGAACAACGTAAGAAAAATCCTCGAAAAACTTCCCATAATATACAATTTTTCATCAAACACCATCACCAAAAATGTTCTAAAAAGTGATCCAAAAAAGTTACGTTCCCTAATATGATACGACTGAAAAGAAAAACTCTTTTCGCAAAAAATAAGCCCTCAACCAGGTCTGACAACAGAAAAATACAGAAGTTATGGCCCTGAAAAGTTGTCAATAGTAAAAACAATGCGATTTTCTCCAATATTGGTTTTGCTCAGGAAAATTGAGCAAAGATGAGAAAAACTATATAAATGAGGAATCACCGCAATCGTAGTGAACCAGAGAATAAAGATAAAATATTATTTTTACATTACGGTAAGCGGGGGGAAAAAAATGCTAAAAATCCAAAGTAAAAATTGATGATTTTGTTTGTGTCCCCCTTGAAATAGTTAATAAAATCTCATGAATAAGCTTTAGACTCCCAAAATGAATTTTATATACATTGTATCTCATCCCGTAAATAATAAGCCTCATATGTTCACATTACCAAAAAAAATAAAAATTTATAGGTCGTACAATGTGACAATACAAATCTGCTGTGAATGGCGCCTCCATTCATCCTATGCCCGGGCGTGCGCCCATACAGCAGGACACCACCACATATGGGGTATCGCTACACTCGGGAGGAATTGGGCATCAAATGTTGCAGTGCGTTTCATCATTTAATTTATTCTGAAACTGTCAGTTTTGGCCTAAATGAATGTATTTTCCAAAAAAATTTAAAAGTTTCTAAATCCCAGGTCATTATTGTTTTAACCCATGTGAAACACTTAAAGGGTTAATAGACTTAATAGAAGTTGTTTTACACACGTTGAGGGGTGACGTTTCTATAGTGGGGTCATTTATGGGGTGTTACTATTATTTAGGCCTTTCAAAGTCACTTGGAAGCTGAGTTGTCCCTTAAAATGTGAGTTTTGGCAACTTTCATGAAAATGAGAAAAATTGCACTTAAAGTTCTGCACCTCATAACATCCTAGAAAAATGGGAGGGCGCATAAAATATCATCTCAACATAAAGCAGATATTTCATAAATGTTAATTATCAAGATTTTTGGGTAGTTTTACTTTCTGTCTGGAAAGCAGAACATTTCAAACTTGGAAAATGAAGAATTTTTACAAACTTTTGCCAAATTTTCACTTTTTTTCAGAACGAAACGCAAAACTTATCACTTAAATTTTGTAAGTAACATGAAGTACAATGTGTCACGAGAAAACATTCTCAAAATCACCGGGATATGTTAAAGCGTTTCGAAGTTATAACCAATTATCATGAGGCAGGGCAGATTTGAAAAATTGAGTCTGGTCATTGAGCTTAAAACTAGTGTCGGTGATAAGGGGTTAAACATCTGTGTTGGGGGCAGGTTCACAATCCTCCCCTTCTCTCTTGGGGTCATCAGGATTTTCATCTAAAGCCCTTTGTACCCTGAAGGGGATGGATCTCAGGAAACCCTGTCTAAAATCTTGACCCATAAAAACATAAATGATCGGGTTGATACAACTATTCAGAGAAGCCAGGCCGCTAATAATAGTATTTACTATAACAAACTGATAGCTATTGAGATTTCTGTTAAAAGTAAGTGGCCAAATGTAATAAGGAGCCCAACAGATGAAGAAACACAATATAACAGCAGTGATGATCCTGTAGGGTCTCTGAGATCTCTGGGGTCTCTTACTATTTCTAAGTTTGAGGAAAATGGTGACATAACTGGTGAAGATGATGAGAAATGGGATCACAAACATTATAATTAGCCTGATCAGGTAAACTGTCTTTCTGTAATAGAGATTATAAGGGACATAATAACACCATTCAGATGCATCATTTAATACAAACACATGTATGGTAATTAATGAGCCCGAGATGAGAAAACTCATCACCCAGATAATTCCTGCAGTGATTCTCACTCGTTTCTGTGTCCTATGGACTTTAGACCAAAATGGCCACATGACCGATACCCAGCGATCAATACTCATGGCCGTCAGGAGGAGGACACTGGCGCTCATGTTTATACTGAATACAATCATGCTAGAAGTACAAGTACTGGCAAGAATAAAAATGTTAAATTTAATCGACGTTCCTAAGCGCAGAGGCAGAGAAGCGCAGCATAGGAAGTCGGCGATGGCCAGGTTGAGGAACCACACGGCACTGATTGTCTTCTTCATCCTAAATCCGGCAATCCAGATGACTAATCCATTCCCAATAATCCCAAGGATGAGAATGATGCTGAATACTGTAATATATATGACTTTTAAATATAAATAAGATGAGAAATTGCTCGATTCCTCGTGTTCTACAGCAAATGACCTTAGAAGACAGAATAGGGGAGGAGTTAGGTTCAGGGGGAAATGAAGCAACATCCAAAGCAAATTAACATTGTAGTCAGTGACACAAGTGCGTTATTACATCTCAGGTCCCAGAGGCTCGTTTTATCCTTCTTGGTGACTTGTTACACCTCTTGGCCTTACACGCAATAAACATCTGAAATTTTTCTGTTTTTATATTTGTTACAGCAGATTTCCTTCCTAAATCTGCTAATCTTTCACACCTCAATACCTGTTCCATACAAATTCCATAGAGTTTTCTTGTGTAATCCTATCAATGTTTGACATGTGCCTCTAAATCTCAGATGTCATAGATACACACATGACCTACATCAAACTTATATGTCTGGTAGCTTTTTGATCCTAATGGATCTGTGGTAAAATAGTTCAAAATTTTTTGTAGAAAAGAGTGACCCTATTAACCCCTCAAAGTCTTATTACATACTAGTAGATCACAACTTCACTAAGGGAGTATGAGAGCTCTCATGGGCTAAGATATTGCCATGCTAGCAGGTCGTAGCAAATTGCAGCAAACACCGGTACACCCAGTATAGGTGTTAACTAGAGATGAGTGAGCACTAAAATGCATGAGTGCTCGTTATTCGAGACAAACTTTTCCCGATGCTCGAGTGCTCGTCTCGAATAACGAGCCCCATTGAAGTCAATGGGAGACTCGAGCATTTTTCAAGGGGACCAAGGTCTTGCACAGGGAAGCTTGGCCAAAACACCTGGGAACCTCAGAAAAGGATGGAAACACCACGGAAATGGACAGGAAGCAGCAGGGGCAGCATGCATGGATGCCTCTGAGGCTGCTTAATCGCACCATTATGCCAAAATTATGGGCAACAGCATGACCATGACAGAGTGACCGAATGAGGCTAGATAGCATCTAAAACATCCAATAATTGACCCTGACACTATAGGGGACGGCATGCAGAGGCAGCGGCAGCAGCGGCAGGCTAGAGAGTGGCATGGCGACATACCCCTAATGGACTCAGGCTTCAAACCAATTTAAAAAATTCCTTTTGTCGAGGATAACGAATAGCACTTTATGTATCAGTATTTTGCCTGGTTAAGGCAGCAGAGAGGAACCAAAGGAGGTAAGCAAGAAGCGCTGAAATGATTTCTTCTGTGAACAAAAGGTTGACGGTATATTTAGTCAATAACACAGCATGGTGGCGACATAGTGACCAAGTTTTATAACGTATCTGGTGAAACACCCGAAAAATTAAAACCTGACACAGATCGTGGAGGCAGCCATTGAGACGACTTCCATGATTAAGAGCGACAGTATGGGGCATCCATATTGCGCTGCTATGATTGCAACTTCAGGTCTCCGGCATGGCGGTGACAGATGGGCCGAGTTCCATTATGTATCTGGTGAAACACCCGAAAATTCTGCCTGATACAGCTCGTTTGATAAGGGGACGATGTATGGAGGCAGCCATGTAGATGACTTCCATGATTAAGAGCGGCAGTATGGGGCATCCATATTGCGCTGCTATGATTGAAACTTCAGGTCTCCATCATGGCGGCGAAAGATGGGCCGAGTTCCATTATGTATCTGGTGAAACACCCGAAAATTCTGCCTGACACAGATCGTTTGATAAGGGGATGATTTGCTGTATTTTCTCTCGCGCTCCAGCGTCTGGGGTATAGACAGTTAAAAGTTGCGCATGGAGACATTGGTGGATGCTGTGGAGGATCGTGGAGGCGAAATGCACAGGAAACAGCAGGGGCAGCATGCATGGATGCCTCTGAGGCTGCCTAATCTTGGGATGGAGCTGGCGGTCCGCTGCCAGGCGAGCTTTCGCCTGTCCAAGCCCCTGTCTCTCGGCTCCTCCCTACCTAAAATGGGCCTGGGGGCCAGAAGCGTTTACTTTGAAAAAATTATAACTTTCAAAGCAGGCGGGGTCATTTGAATATTTCATCTAGGAATAATGGAATAGCATAGCAGTTCTATTTTTAATTGTTTTTTTCGGAAATGGTTCCATGATTAAGAGCGACAGTATGGTACATCCATATTGCGCTGCTATGATTGCAACTTCAGGTCTCCGGCATGGCGGCGACAGATGGGCCGAGTTCCATTATGTATCTGGTGAAACACCCGAAAATTCTGCCTGACACAGATCGTTTGATAAGAGGATGATGTGCTGTATTGAACGGTACAGTTGAAAGTTGCGCATTGAGACATTGGTGGACGCTGTTGAGGATCGTGGAGGCAAAATGGACAGGAAACAGCAGGGGCAACATGCATGGATGCCTCTGAGGCTGCCTAATCTTGGGATGGAGCTGGCGGTCCGCTGCCAGGCAAGCTTTCGCCTGTCCAAGCCCCTGTCTCTTGGCTCCTACCCACCCAAAATGGGCCTGGGGGCCAGAAGCGTTTACTTTGAAAAAATTATAACTTTCAAAGCAGGCGGGTGCTACAAACAGGACTTCTAAGAACGTTTGTATAAGATCAAGTGTAGTACTGTTCTTGTAAGTAATTGGCTTGGTTATGGCGGGTGAGGGGAATGTAAACAGATGCGCAAGAAGCGCTGAAATAATATTGGTAAATGATAAAAGTTTGGCAGTATATTTTGTGGATAACACAGCAGGGTGACGACAAAGTTAACAAATTTGATGCGGAAGCCATGAAAACAACCCAAAATTCTGCCTGACACAGCTCGTTTGCTAAGGGGATGATATATGGAGGCAGCTCTATGGACGACTTTTGGAGGCAGCTATGGAGATGACGTGTGGAGGTAGCAATGCAGACAACGTGTGGAGGCAGCTATAAAGACGACGTGTGGAGGCTGCTATGGAGACAATTAAAATTGGATAGTGCCTGTATGTGGCAGTTCAAAAAAGTTTTCAAACCAGAGGAGCAGGTAGGTGGTCCTACAGAAAAATTAAATAGATTGAGTGCCTGTATGTGGCAGTCCAAAAACGTTTTCAAACCAGAGGAGCAGATAGTTGGTCCTCCAGAAAAATTAAATAGATTGAGTGCCTGTATGTGGCAGTCCAAAAAAGTTTTCAAACCAGAGGACCGGGAAGGTGGCCCTCAAGAAAAATTAAATACATAGAGTACTATAGCAAGAGCCAGTTGGCCCTGGCAAAAAATAGCCAGTTTCCTCTGCTTTAGTGTACAAAGAGGAGGAGAAGGAGGAAAATGAGGAGGAGGAGTGCATACATTATTCAGGTTGAGCTTCTTTCAACTGGTAGAGAATGGAAATCTTGAGAAAACCAGGCTTTATTCATCTTGATAAGCGTCAGCCTGTCAGCGCTGTCAGTCGACAGGCGTGTACGCTTATCGGTGATGATGCCACCAGCTGCACTGAAAACCCGCTCGGACAACACGCTAGCGGCAGGGCAGGCAAGAACCTCCAAGGCATACAGCGCCAGTTCGTGCCACATGTCAAGCTTTGAAACCCAGTAGTTGTAGGGAGCTGTGTGATCATTTAGGACGATGGTAAGGTCAGCTACGTACTCCATCACCATCTTTCTGTAAAGATCAGCCCTACTCTGCTGAGACTGGGGACAGGTGACAGTGTCTTGCTGGGGTGACATAAAACTTGCAAAGGCCTTGTAAAGCGTACCCCTGCCAGTGCTGGACAAGCTGCCTGCTCGCCTATCTCCCTCGCTACTTGTCCCACAGAAGTACGCCCTCTGCTGCTAGCGCTGTCAGAAGGGAAATACTGTTTCAGCTTGTGCACCAGGGCCTGTTGTTATCCATGCATTCTCACACTCCTTTCATCTCCAGGGATGAGAGTGGAAAGATTTTGCTTGTACCGTGGGTCCAGGAGAGTGAATACCCAGTAATCGGTGCTGGAATAAATTCTTTGAACGCGAGGGTCACGGGATCCCAACGCGCAAGAATTCACTCCCCTCACTGGCCTGACTCTCCATTTCCTCCTCCTCCAACTCCTCCAACTCCTCGTCTTCTGCTCATACACGCTGAACAGTGAAGGACTGAACAATGCTCCTCTTCTGTCTCGCCAACACTCTCCTCCTCTTCCTCCTCATCCTCCTCCGATATGCGCTGCGAAACAGACCTGAGGGTGCTTTGGCTATCAACAAGGGAATCTTCTTCCCCCGTCTCTTGTGACGAGCGCAAAGCTTCCGACTTCATGCTGACCAGAGAGTTTTTCAACAGGCCAAGCAGAGGGATAGTGAGGCTGATGATGGCGGCATCGCCACTGACCATCTGTGTTGACTCCTCAAAGTTACTCAGCACCTGACAGATATCAGACATCCACGTCCACTCCTCATTGTAGACTTGAGGAAGCTGACTGACCTGACTACCAGTTATGGTGGAAGTTTACATCTGGCAGTCTACAGTTGCTCTGCGCTGCTGGTAAACTCTGGATAACATGGTTAATGTTGAATTCCACCTCGTGGGCATGTCGCACAATAGTCGGTGAGCGGGCAGTTGGAGGCGGTGCTGCGCTGCCCTGAGAGTGGCAGCATCTGTGCTGGACTTCCTGAAATGCGCACAGATGCACCGCACCTTCGTGAGCAAATCAGACAGATTGGGGTATGTCTTGAGGAAACGCTGAACTATGAGATTTAACACATGGACCAGGCATGGCACATGTGTCAGTCTGCCGAGTTGCAGAGCCGCCACCAGGTTACGGCCGTTGTCACACACAACCATGCCTGGCTTCAGGTTCAGCGGTGCCAGCCACAGATCAGTCTGCACCGTGATGCCCTGTAATAGCTCTTGGGCGGTGTGCCTTTTATCGCCTAGGCTCAGCAGTTAGAGCACCGCCTGCTGTCGCTTAGCGACGGCACTGCTGCTGTGCCTAGAGCTACTGACTGATGGCGCCAAGCCCAGGGATGGTAATTCGGAGGAGGAGGAGGGGTGGGAGGAGGAGGAGGCATAGTAGGCCTGAGATACCTGGACCGAGGTAGGCCCCGCAATCCTCGGCGTCGGCAGTATATGAGCAGCCCCAGGGTCAGACTCGGTCTCAGCCTCCACCAAGTTAACCCAAAGTGCCGTCAGCGATATATAGTGGCTCTGCCCGGAAGCACTCGCCAACGTGTCCGTGGTCAGGTGGACCTTGTCAGAAACGGCGTTGGTCAGGGCACGGATGATGTTGTCTGACACGTGCTGGTGCAGGGCTGGGACTGCATATCGGGAAGAGTAGTGGCGGCTGGGGACCGAATACCGAGGGGAGGCCGCCGCCATGAGGTTGCGAAAGGCCTAGGTCTCGACCAGCCTATAGGGCAGCATCTCCAGGCTGAGTAATTTGGAGATGTGGACGTTGAGGGCTTGGGCGTGTGGGGATGGGTTGCACTATATTTCCTCTTGCGCTCCAGCGTCTGGGGTATAGACAGCTGAATGCTGCGCATGGAGACATTGGTGGATGCTGTGGAGGATCGTGGAGGCGAAGGTGTGGTTTTCGCATGGGAGGTGTTTGGGCCGGGGTCCTGGGCAGGGGGCTGACTAGCAGAGGCAGCAGATGACACAGGGGAAGGAGCAGTGGTGTGCCCGGCCGGAGGTGAACGGCCTTGGTGCCATTGAGTGGGGTTTTTAGCAGTCATATGCCTGCGCATACTGGTGGTTGTTAAGCTAGTAGTGGTGGAACCCCTTCTGATCCTGGTGTGGCACAGGTTGCACACCACAGTCCGTCGGTCATCCAGTGTTTTTGTAAAGAACCTCCAGACTTCTGAAAATCTAGCCCTCGCCACGGGAGCTTCACTACGTGAAACGTTTGGCGCTGATGCAGCAGCTCTGGCCCTGCCTCTCCGTCTGGCCCCACCACTGCTTCTTCCAACCTGTTCTCGTCAAGGACTCGCCTCCGTCTCAGAAGCACTGTCTTCACCCGGCCTATCAACCCAGCTTGGGTCAGTCACCTCATCATCCTTCGATCCCTCAGTCTGCTCCCCCCTCGGACTTCCTGCCCTGACGACAACTTCACCACTGTCTGACAACCGTGTCTCCTCATCGTCCGACACCTCTTTACACACTTCTCTCACTACGTCAACAATGTCATCATCACCCACAGACTGCGACCGGTGGAAAACCTGGGCATCGGGAAAGAGCTCTGAAGCAACCGGACAAGTGGTTTGCCGGTTCAAATGCCAAATTTTCCTGGGAGGGGGCAGACTGGGGGGAAGGATGCTGAGGTGGAGGAGCTGGAGGAGTGCTGATTTCGGTGACATGGGTGGACTGCGTGGAAGACTGACTGGTGGACAAATGGCTAGAAGCATTGTCCGCAATCCATAACATCACCTGTTTGCACTATTCTGGCCTCAACAGTGCTCTACCACGAGTCCCAGTACCTTGAGACATGAAGCTAGGGAGTGTAGCTCTGCAGCGTTCCCCTGCTCCCTCATCAGCATGTGGTGTCTCACCCCGCCCAGGACCACGGCCTCTGACCCCTGCATTTGTTGGACGCTCACGCCCTCGTCCTCTACCCCTAGCCCTCGGGTTCAACATTTTCAAAATTAAAGTCTATTATATAGACAAAACAGAGATATAAACTGTAATTTTTTTTGTGTTTTTTGTGTTTTTTTATTTTTTGTGTTTTTTTGTTTTTTTATTTTTTAATTTTTTTGTGTTTTTTTATTTTTTTACAGAACAAAACATGCAGAAGAAATCACACAGCAACCACAGAAGATGATGATTGCTATGGCTAGTTTCTAACCTACACTGACAGCACACAACAGGATTTTGTGCTGTGCCTGTGACAGACTGTGCCTAATTCAATCAAACCCCTAATAAATTGTCCCACTTAGGTGTTTGAGATGGATATGTGTGTCACTAAGAGCTATATAGAACGTTCGCAAGTCTCCCTGCAAATTTGTCACAATATGGTACTAGCTGCACTAGTAGTGCCAGCAAGCCCAGCCACAAGCAAACAAAAAAAAATAAAATATATAACGCTATTCTAGCCCTAACAAGGGCTGTTGAGCTCTTGTAGAATCACTCCTGCCTAATAGTAATCTAATAGAACACCCTAACGCTATCCCTGACCAGCAGCAGCTCTCTCACTAGCGGCATCCAGACACAGAATGATCCGAGCAGCGCGGGCAGGGGCTAGTCTATTCCAGGGTCACCTGATCAGGCCAGCCAACCACTGCTATCGACGTGTAAGGGTACCACGTGATGCTGGGTGTAGTGCAGAGTCTCCTGGCTTGTGATTGGCTCTGTTTCTTGCCGCCAAAAATCAAAACGACGGGAGATGCAATTTTCTTGAGCTGGCGAAATATTCGTCCGAGCAACGAGCAGTTTCAAGTACGCTAATGCTCGAACGAGCATCAAGCTCGGACGAGTATGTTCGCTCATCTCTACTAGTAATGAAATATCCTGCAGCAGCGCCCCAAGTTATGAAGTGCCTCATGCACCCCTTCAAATAATGAAACATATTTTACCCCTCCCCCCCCCCAGCCGGACTTACTGATAAAATGCCCTGCAGTCCCTGAGTGTAAAAAAAATAAACTGCCATACTCACCTTCCAGTGCTGCCCGATGCTCCCTTGCGGCTCCTCTTCCATCAGCTCTTCTTCTGTAATAAAGCGGGCAGAGACGTATCCATGGACTCTGCCCACCGGCGTGCACTATGACATCATCAGCGGCGATACAGCCCATCATAGTGTGCACTGGCAGGCATAGCGCATGGATGTGTCTCTGCCTGCTTTGTTACAGATAAGGAGCCGATCGAAAAGGAGCCGCGGCGAGCTTCAGGAAGTGCCAGTTTATATTTTACACACTTGTGTATAAGCCGAGGTGGTGTTTTTCAGCAAATATTTTGTACAGCATAAATACATATACATACAGCATATACAATCATATATACAAACCATACACGCACATACTGCATAAAGAGATATAATATGCACATCACATTAATAAGTACTTATAAGGCATTTACACATCACACATACACACATAACTACCTCTGTTGTTATGCCCCTACATGATGTACAATGTTTTCCATCATAGTTATAAATAAAATATAAGCTCACCAGTAAGTATCATCCATATCTCCAGGTGTATAAGTGAAGATCAGATTATAATCTGTAGAATCCATTTTGACTGCGCACCTAAAAATTATAATAATATAACATAAAATGGTTTATGAGCCAAAATAACAATTATCTAATACTTATGTATCTCTCTATCTATTTCATATGTATATATATATATATATATATATATATATATATATATATATATATATATAAATCAATGTTACCCCACACTACCAGTCTTAAATATATAGTGTTAACTTACACCACCAGATTATGAATAACGAGACAGCCTCGTGTCTTTGTGTGACCAACGGCGATCGGTTTAACCTATCCAAGAATTACAATAGTTAGTAGCCGGGCGGGGACCAGCTTTTTTTAAAAAAATGAAACATCTACTCGCCTCCTCCGTCGCTCCTGATGTCCCATGCCAAAGTCTGTCTGATCCGTGCAGCTGTTTATTTACAGGGGCACGGAAGTTGTGCCCAGGGAATTTCGAACCAGCTGAGGTAGCCGGCAGCCGGCCACTCCCACTTTAGGTGGTCGAGATGGACGGAAGCTCCCAGAGCGCAGGTTTTATAATAATTTCATACATTTACAAAAATGAAAACCTTCTGTGCAAAAAAAAAAAATCTTCATTTTGCCGTCTTCTTGCGCTAATAACTTTTTCATACTTTGATGTACGGAGCTGTGTGTAATGTCATTTTTTGCAACTTTTGAGGAAGTTTTCAATACTACCATGTTAAGGACTGTAGAACCTTTTGATCTCTTGGTATAGAATTTTTAACATTTTTCTAGATGGCACACAAGTGACATTTTCTACTTTGGGCGCTATTTCCCGTTACGGAGTTAAACGCTGGGAATAACCATTATGATATTTTCATCAGGATCAGACATTTTTGGATGCGGAGATACATAACTTGTTTATGATGTTAACTGTCTATTTATATTTTTATCAGTTCTAGGGTAAGGGAGTGATTTGAATTTTTTTATTTTTTTTTTACATTTTTAATTTTATTTTTTCCTATATTTCAGGCTGTTAAGGGTACTTTAACCCTAGGTTGTCTGATTGATCCTACCATATGCTGCTATACTACAGTATGCTAGTATATGGTGATTTTCCTCATCATTCATTACAATATGGAAATCGCACATAGGGGCAGATTTACTTACCCGGTCCATTCGGATCCAGCGGCGCGTTCTCTGCAGTGGATTCGGGTCCGGCCGGGATTCACTAAGGCAGTTCCTCCGACGTCCACCAGGTGGCGCTGCTGCGCTGAAGTTCCCCGGAATGCACTGAAGTTCACCGGCCTATACCTGGTGAAGGTAAGCGCGAGTCCCGCGTGACTTTTTTTTTTTTTAATGCGGCAGTATTTCCGAATCCGTCAGGTTTTTGTTCGGCCTCGCCCCCCCGATTTCCATCACGTGCATGCCGGCGCCGATGCGCCACAATCCAATCGCGTGCGCCAAAATCCAGGGGCAATACAGGGAAAATCGGTGCAAATCGGAAATATTCTGGTAACACACCGGGAAAACGTGAATCGGGCCCTAAGTAAATGACCCCCATAATGTAATGTAATGAAATGGTTAAATTCATACAGCCTCGGGTCTTGGCATGACCCGAGGGTGTCATGTGACCAGATCAATGCTTCCCAATGACGTCACAGGGGTGATGGCAGTGTAAGCACCCGCAATCGGTGCGGTCCGATCGTGGATGTTACCGGTGGGTGTTTGCTGCAACATCCTGTGCCAGGTGACGTGTGACGTACTATTATGTCGTTAAGGTTGCTACCCCCATTTTACAACCATTTTTCATGTTAAATTTGGGTCCTTATTGATTTTAGTGGGGTTCATGTTTGCACTAAACCAAATTTTTTCCTGCTGTTCAGAAAAACCCGCTGAACCCAAATTTCATCCAGTCCATTCATCACTGTATCCTGAGATGGAGGTTTTATTCAGTGGAGTAAAATGGAACAGGTTTGGGTAGAAAAAGGTGCCAGTCACCTTAATATTAGGCTTTAAACAGAATTTATAGGATTACATTGTTTAAAGGTTGAATTGCCCTAAACCGCAGAACCATTGAGGCCATGGAGGGGCATTTCTGCGAGCTCACACATTGCTCAATAAGTGGTTTCAGATGCTAAATGTTTTACTGTAATTGATCCACTAGAGAATAACATAGAACAAGAATCAGCCTATTTACTTATCAGACTAAGAAACCCGCCCCTACCCCATCTTTTTGGCTGGACCTCTCTATGTACGTTTATCACAACTTAAGCGCCTGTCAGTCAGTTCTAAGAAAGAGGGTGATTTGAATTTTTATGCTTTTTTTTTTTTTTTTTTTTTACTTTTTTACAAAACTATTTTTCAGACCTCCTAGGGTACTTTGACGCCAGGTTGTCTGATTGACTCTACCATACACTGCTATACTACAGTATGGCTGTATATAGGGATTTTTCATATCAGATGAGGAATAATGAGACAGTCTTATGTCTTTGTGTGACCGGTTGTAGCACCAATCACTGGTGTTACCGGTAGGTGTTTGCTGCATTATGCAGCAAACACTCACTGGCTGTGGAGAGGGCTCAGCCCATGAGCCCTCTCCAATCACCCGCATTCGACGCGTGATGTAGTAATATGTCACGCGTTATTAAAGGGTTAATATGCAGGACTCACTTAGTGGGTTTGGACTTTTAAACTGATTATTTTTTTTAACATTGAAAGGAACCATTTAGGGATAAGGGCAATCATTTTAAACATAGTTTTCAATGAAGTATTTCTGGATTCCTTTAAATGGCAGGTTCTCTTTAGCTCTTTGTGGTCCTTGAAGGATGGGTTTACTCTTTTTATAAAAGAATAAATTTATTCATTAATAACAAATTAAGACCTTTCTACCATTAAAGTAAATCTACCACTAAGTAAAATTAAACTACACATACTTACCTCTAGCCCCCTTCTCTATGATCCCTGCACTGCTCTTCTTTTATGTTGACACCGAGATTGACGTAACAAAAGAGTTAGAAAAAGCAGCTATAGAGCGACAGATGCAAAATCTGACGCTTCAGGCTGTTATCTATGCCCACCTCTCGCATGATGTCACTTCCCTCTCCAACATGGAAGGGGAGGAGAAAAAACATCAATTCTGTAATTTATTTTTTGTGCATTGGTGTTCACTAGAGATGAGCGAGTATACTGCTCAGTCGAGTATTAGCATACTCGGAGCGGCTCGTTACTCGGACGAGTATTTCCCCTGCTCGGGATCGAGCGTTAAATTAAGTGAAGAACAGTGTTTTTATTGTTTAATAAAATATTACAGATGTTTACTGATGTTTTGCTTGTAAGAACACATTGAAATAATCAAGTTAGCTAAACAGAGCTTAGCTGAAGAGGAACCAGGTGTGGCTTTATCAGTCTTAATACAGCACAACGTGTAGCTGGCGTCCCATGTTGGAGTTTTTCATGCACATTTTTATTGCTCTTTTGCTATTTTTAATCTAAATAAATCCTGAGTTTTAAACTGTACTATGCTATGTGCGGATTAATTTCTTCCAGCAATCCACCGCAACACATGTTGCAAACGGAGGAGGTCACAGGAGAAACGCAGGAGTGTTGGTCTGAATAGCGGTATTTTCCTATCGGAGGATTCAGGGATTTGTGCTGGAGGAGTGTGAACTATTCTATTTTATCAGTGACATATTGAAAGAAGGACACACGGAAGCAAGAGAATCGGGAGGTCCGGTCAGAACTTATTTTCTAAGCCATACTCTGCAGGCAGAGGAGAGTTTGGCACAGACGTTACAATGATTATACAATTACTCTGCAATGTCTCATTTTATTTATGTCCACTCAAAAGCTGTACAGTAATATGATAGAGCTATATAAGATTATGATATTATTATTATTATTATTATTATTATTCTTAAGGGGTCACACAGTTCCAACAATTAAATTAGTCAAAACACAGGCTCATCCTGCAAAATATGATATCTAACACAGCTCTCAGCACCGAAGTACAACAAACCTAATCATTACAATATCATGAAACAAAGACATTTTTCTTGCAACTATTGAGTTTGGTTTAAATCTGATGACCAAAAAAATATAAAATGAGTCATTTGGACTGAACAGTGAAAGCCGTAAAAACTGAATCCATAAGAAAGTTGTGTAACCACCACTACTATCACTTTCGATTTTTTTTTTCCAGCTTCCCAGTACATGGCACAGAATATTAAGTGGTGTAATCAGGATTTACAATGTTTCCCACAGATAACAATCCTTATACGACTCTGTTAACTGAAAAATTAAAAACATAAGGGTTTGGGGAGGGTGCCTGGTCTTGAAAGAGTTATTTTTATAGTTTGAAAAATTTTTTAAAAATCAATAGACGAGCCTAAAAAGTTACAATATTGGTTTCTTCTAGATAATCTAATTAACATAATATGACTTGAACCCAAAATTAGAAAAAACTTGAAATATATTCCAGAAAATACCAAAATGTCACCAAATCAAAAAAATAGTAAAATTAAAAACATACTTCGAGAAGGTACAACCTTTTATGTGTAAGACAGGAGCTTCTTCAGGATCCTCTACAGAACATACAAAGCACGAAATATACCATAGAGCTTCACTCACCTAGTGTCCAGAGAAGCTGCTTAGCCAGGTAGGAGATGATATGTACTACAACTACTACTATTACTACTACTGCTCAGCCAATCACGGCACTTGCTTCCGTAATAAAGAGGTGTAGAACTGAAAAACAATAAATTTTTTTCGCTTCTGTGAAGATAAGTGTCTTGTGTTGTTTTTATTTTTTGCCTCTTCCACTAGCCCAACATAGAATAAATAAGAATATCCTGATTCTTTATTTATAATGTTTTATGGCTCGGTAACTGTGTGATCTATGGAGAGATACATGACGCATTGAGCGGTTAGATGTCAGATGGGTAGAAGGAAACAAAAGTCCAGATTTGTTCTTCCTGTGAATCACAAGACTACCACTTCCTGAACATCGCCCTACACAGATCTGACATGGTTTTTTTTTTCAATTTTTATTAAGTAAAATTTTCTCCAAAAACTTTATCAGGTCACAATGATACACGTGATACATTTTTATATTTTTAATAATTTTTACATTTTAAGAACTTATTGGGGCACATTTACTTACCCGGTCCTGTCGCAATCCCCGATCCGGACGACCCGACGAAGATGAAGTCCGGTGCGATTCAGATCGTGCTCCCGAGATTCTCCATGTGTTGCTTCCCTGCCGAGGTCCACCGAAGTTCACCATCTTCCTCCCGGTGCATGCAAGTGCATGTCTTGCGACGCAATTTTAGATGTTAAATCCCAATCGTTGTCAGAATCTGTCGGATCGTTCATCGGCCCGCCCCACTCGATTTGTGTCACGTGATACGCCGATGCGCCAAAATCCGATCGCGTGCTTCAAAAACCTTTTCTAAATGCGGCGCTAATCGGAAATCGGCAGGTATTCTGACAATAGTGCAGACAACGGACCCGTAGTAAATGAGCCCCATTGTATACTTTATGTAAGTTGCAATAGATATAGAAAAATATAAAGTACTTACATGGTGAAGCAGTCAATTTCCCATGTAAGTCATTGGGGGAGAGTTGTCATATGCTAGGTGGTAGGTGCTAGGTCCTGTCTGGGTGTAGAATTGAGCCTACCCCTGAATGAGCACAGGCTAAAGGTAGTGCACAGGATAGGGCAGGAATTCCCTGCAACAGCCCATGTCCCGCTCCATGACCCTCCATGCTTGACACCTGTGGACTTGTGGCATAGGGGGGGAATAGGTGAAATTCCTGGCCCCTCGCTGTGTAGGAAGATGTCAGGTTGTGGGTGAATAACCTTTTCCAGTCTACACTGAGTCTTCTACACCTAAGCACAGGTCTAGCTTGTCACAAATGATGAGATAATGATATTTGCATGTATAACCCAATTATGTATTTATTATATATACATTACATCATCACTACTATTATTAACCTACAGTTTTATGTTTATGTATATTTACTAACTAAACAATACAAAGCTGTCAGTCCACTAGTCCATCAATAATTCTAACCTAAGAAATCCTATATCTAGTAAGTTGCCTCCTGTTTGGTCTTATATTTGAAATTTTTTCCCTGATGACCAAAAAATATATACAAATATTTCTATTTTATCCTGATATTCCACTTCTTTGTATACCTAGTTATCAATATTGATATATATGTCAGGCTTGCAGGTGTGGATCCTCTGGACCACTGCAGACGATGACACAAGCCACTACCTGGGACCGGAGTCTAAGTGGTACCGGGTTTTCACCAGAGCCCGCCGCAAAGCGGGTTAGACAAGCTGCGGCGTGGTACCACCAGGTCGTTCCTCAGGCGTGACTTGTCTGAAGTGGCGGCCAAGGTTGAAGTACAGAGACGGCAGACAATCTCGTGGTCGAAGTCCAGGCACAAGGTCAGGGCAGGCGGCAGAGATGCAACGTCAGAGTCCGGTCCGGGGTCAGCAACAGGAGGTCCAAGCAGAAGGGTACAGGAACACAGCACACAGGACAGCAGCACGGAGGAACACTAGTACACAGGAACACGGAGGAGCTCAGGTAACACAGGAACAAGGAGGAGGTCAGGTAACACTGGAACACGGGGGGATACAGGTAAGCAGGAGACACAGGAACGCAGGAATTGCAGGCCAATCGCAGAATAGCTTTCTCTCAGGCTGTCAGGCACAAAGATCCGGCAAGGGCTTGCAGGAAGAGGCAGGCTATATAGAATTAGTGAAATGGCCAGCGGCAATTAATGGCGCGCTGGCCCTTTAAATCTTAGCGAGCCAGTGCGTGCAAGCCCTAGGAGACGAGGATGCCGCTGGAGCCAGGGAAGGTGAGTGAAGCCGGCCCCCGGACTCTGGAGAGGCATGGGTGAACCCAAGATCCGAGACGGGGATCGCGGGAGCACCCGTGACAATATATATATTTATATTTAGAAAGCTCAGTCATATAGGGACATATATTATACTTATACTTTAATCCACTGAAAATAGCCCTTTTGAGCTTCCATGGTGCCCATTCGGCTGCTTTCCGCCATTAGTTGTCTTGTGTTCCAAGGTGCATTCCACTGCAAGGAACTCTGTCCCTTCTAGGTTTCTGTAGACGTTCTAATGCGTTCAAATGCTCCCAGCAATTTTCTCCGGTAATCTGCCTAAAATATTTGGCCCCTAACTAAAGCCACATTTGTCCAGATCTATTATTGTGGCTGCATCAGTTTTCTGTCTGATTGGCGTTATAAGAACATCTTTGGATCTTACACGTGTGTCTATAAAGTGTCTGCGCCAGTTTTGCTGTTGCGGCTGTTCTATTTTAGAAAAATTTTACCCTAAAGGGGCTTTTACTGCTTAGTGGCACCTGTATTACTGTGACACAGCAGAAGTGTGCTGCACGCTCTATGTTACAGGTGCACCGTGCCGGAGCAGTGCAAGGGGTGCCAGATAAATGAAGACCCTGCACCAGTATTCAATAATCTGCCGCACCCTGCACTTTCGAGAGGCAATCTGCCCACTGTGGCGAAACCTGCATAAGTGTGTTATTCCATGGAATTTCAGAATTTTAATGTAGTGATAAAACATTTGGAGATTATATAACCATTTTGTTTGCTCCACACACACTGGAGTGACCACCATCCTTCTTCCATGAGGTATATAAATACCCATAGGTTACAGGCTGCTAATGGACCCGATGAAGCATCTGCTGCAGGATATGAAGTACTTTCTCTTTTACTGCAGTATTCGATCTATATAGACACCTTTAACAGATCCTGTTGTAGTGAGCTCTGCAGATTTTTGTGGCAGATAACCTTTAAAAGAAGCATCACAAAAGCGAGTGTGGGAGCTTGGTGGCGAGTGTGCATTGATCTGAAGTGTGTGCAGTGTCTTAAGTGTGACTTAGGTTTAAGGGAAGGACTACTTTTTGGATCCAGCAACAAATAGATAAGTGCATCTACATTTTTATTTCCTGATATTCATTGTGTGATTTTTATTGCAACCAAGTAGATCTGAAGGTATTTTACTTGCATAATCTGTATATTGTGTGGGGGGTATAGGGAGGCATTCACCTTGCTTATCTAGACAGTATAGTCACAGGTGCTGCCTAATTAATAGTGGGGTGTGGCTATCTAATTAGCAGCCTTTATATACTTCTGTGGTCAGTTTGTTTGGTGGTTTGCAGCCAGATCCTGTTGCAGTGAGCTCTGCAGAGTTTTGTGGCAGATAACCTTTAAAAGAAGCATCACAAAAGTGAGTGTGTGAGCTTGGCGGCGAGTGTGCATTGATCTGAAGTGTGTGCAGTGTCTTAAGTGTGACTTAGGTTTAAGGGACTTAAGTCTGAGGGGCTTTAACAGGTAACTGCTGTGTTTTGTGTTACTTGACTGTAGATTCTTCTTTCCGTGCATATTTCTATTGTAATCCCCATTAGAATAATGGACTCCATAAGTGGCATTGCTACACGGTGTACATCCTGTGCCATGTATGCTTTCCTTGAACAGCCGTTCGAGGGGGAATACTGCTGTGTGGGGTGTGTGAGGGAGGTATATACTGCTGTGTGTGAGGGGGTATATACTGCTGTGTGGGGTGTGTGAAAATTGCTCATCTGGAAGCCCAGATTCTGGATCTAAATGAGCAAGTTTCAAGGCTGCGGGCAATTGATAATATGGAACGAAGTTTGCTGCTCCTGGAGCACAAACTCTCTGGGGAAGATGGGTGTGGGGAGGGAAGTATGGAGGTGCAGAGTGATGGGGCAGCTAGTTGGGTAACATGTAGAAGGCGGGGTAGAGGGAAGAGTTGTAGGGAGTCTAGTCCTGATCTGGTGCACCCCAATAAGTTTGCCAGGCTGGCGGATGAGGGGGATATCAGCTCTGGGGTAGCAATGCTGCAGAAAGACGTGGCCGCTAGCAACCAGGGGAATGTCTGCTCCAGTTAGAAGGGTAATGGAAGCACAGGCAAGGTCAGACAGGTGCTGGTAGTGGGAGATTCGATTATTAGGGGAACACACAGGGCAATCTGTCACAAAGACCGTGCATACCGAACAGTGTGTTGTTTGCCGGGTGCTCGGGTTCGGCATGTTGTGGATCGGGTTGACGGATTACTGGGAGGGGCTGGTGAGGAACCAGCGGTCATGGTCCACATTGGCACAAATGACAAAGTAACAGGTAGATGGAAGGTCCTTAAAAATGATTTCAGAGATTTAGGCCATAAGCTCAGGGCAAGGACCTCAAAGGTAATTTTCTCCGAGATACTGCCTGTACCACGTGCCACACCAGAAAGGCAGCGGGAGATCAAGGAGGTAAATAAGTGGCTCAAAAGTTGGTGTAGGAAGGAGGGTTTTGGGTTCATGGAGAACTGGACTGACTTTTCTGTCGGCTACAGGCTCTACAGTAGGGATGGGCTGCACCTAAATGGGGAGGGGGCCGCTGTTTTAGGGGAAAAAATGGCTAGAAGGTTGGAGGAGTGTTTAAACTAGAGACCTGGGGGGAGGGCAACTACACTTGTGGAGGGCAAATAGACAGTGTACATAGAGAGCTGGAAAGATTCATAGTCCATGGGGGAGGAAGGGGGGCTGGAATGAGATTGGGGAATAAGGACAAAAGGAATACGGACAGGGAAAACCATATAAAGTGTATGTACACAAATGCCAGAAGCCTCACAAACAAAATGGAGGAACTGGAACTCTTGATGTTGGAGCGGAAATATGATATAGTGGGTATCAGCGAGACATGGCTGGACAGTAGCTATGACTGGGCTGTTACTATAGATGGTTATAGTCTTTTTAGAAAGGATCGTATAAATAAAAAAGGGGGAGGGGTTTGTTTATATGTGAATTCTCGCCTCAAGCCCGTCCTGCGAGATGACATCAGTAACGCAAATGTGGAGTCCCTATGGGTGGAGATAAGGGGAGGGAAAAAGAATAATAAAATATTACTAGGGGTTTGTTATAAGGCTCCAAATATAATGGAAGCAGCAGAGGAAATGCTGATAAGTGAAATGGATGCGGCTTCAAAGCGCAGGGAAGTACTTATCATGGGGGACTTCAATTACCCAGATATTGACTGGGGGGCAGAAACATGCAGGTCCTTCAAAGGCAGCAGGTTCTTGTCAACAACAAAAGACAATTACCTGTCGCAACTAGTCCTGGAGTCAACAAGAGGGGGGGCACTGCTGGACCTTATCCTTACCAACAGACCTGATAGGGTATCAAAACTACAGGTTGGGGGGAACCTGGGGAATAGTGATCATAATATTATTGATTTTGTATTATGCTTTACTAAGAGCGTTAGTGAAGGGGCAACCAACACTCTAAACTTCAGGAGGGCAAATTTTCAGCAACTAAGGGAAAACCTTAAAGGCATAGACTGGGATAATGTTCTCAAAGACAAAAGTACACCCCAAAAATGGGACTTTTTCTTATATATTCTGAAAAAGTCCTGTGAGAAACACATACCTTATGGGAAAAAGCATAAAAGGAACAAGAAAAACCCTATGTGGCTAACTAGTCTTGTAAGGAAAGCAATAAGCGAGAAAGATAAGGCGTTTAAGGTGCTAAAACGTGAAGGTAGCGATGAGGCATTACAGGATTATAGAGAGAAAAATAAATCCTGTAAAAAGCAGATAAAGGCCGCAAAAATAGAGACTGAGAGAAATATTGCCAGGGAGAGCAAAAATAATCCCAAATTATTTTTCAAGTATATAAATGATAAGAAACTAAAAACAGAGAGTGTGGGTCCCCTTAGAAATAACATGGGGGTCATGGTGGAAGGAGATGAGGAAAGGGCCAATCTACTGAATGTCGCCTTCTCAACTGTCTTTACCCAGGAAAATCCCCTGGTGGAAGACACAATGAGGAATAATGTTAATTCTTTTTATAATGTCAACAGTTTAACCCAGGAAGAGGTACGGCGCCGCCTCGCAACCACTAAGATAAATAAATCACCTGGGCCAGATGGCATACACCCCCGGGTTCTGCATGAATTATGTACGGTGATATTATTTGAAGATTCACTGAGGACTGGTTATGTTCCACAGGACTGGCGCATAGCAAATGTGGTACCAATATACAAAAAAGGATCAAATAGCGATCCTGGAAACTACAGACCCGTGAGTCTAACTGCTGTGGTGGGGAAAATATTTGAGGGGTTTATTAGAGATGCTATCCTGGAGTATCTCACTGTGCACAACCTTATAACCCAGCGTCAGCATGGGTTTATGAGAGATCGCTCCTGTCAGACTAATCTGATTGGTTTCTACGAGGAGGTAAGTTCAAGACTGGATCTGGGGGACGCTGTGGATGTTGTATATCTGGACTTTTCAAAGGCATTTGACACCGTGCCACATAAAAGGTTGGTATATAAAATGAGACTGCTGGGAATAGGAGAAATTCTGTGTATTTGGGTAAGTAATTGGCTTAGTGATAGAAAACAGAGGGTGGTCATTAATGGCACATACTCAGATTGGGTTGATGTTACCAGTGGAGTGCCACAGGGGTCAGTATTGGGGCCACTTCTTTTTAATATTTTTATTAATGACCTTGTAGTCGGTTTACACAGTCAAGTTTCAATATTTGCAGATGATACTAAGCTGTGTAAGGTAATAAATACTGAGGTCGATAGTTTAGCATTACAGAGGGATTTGTGGAAGCTTGAGGGATGGGCAGAGAAATGGTTGATGAGGTTTAATGTAGATAAATGTAAAGTTATGCACTTGGGCCATGGAAACAAAAAGTATAATTATGTTCTAAACAGTCAATTACTTAGTAAAACTGAAGCTGAAAAGGACTTGGGGGTATTGGTGGATGGTAAACTTAATTTTAGTGACCAGAGCCAGGCGGCTGCTGCTAAAGCAAATAAAATAATGGGATGTATCAAGAGAGGAATAGATTCTCATGATAAAGACATAGTTTTGCCCTTATACAAATCCCTGGTCAGACCACACATGGAATATTGTGTACAGTTTTGGGCACCAGTGTATAAAAAGGATATAGTAGAGCTGGAACGGGTGCAGAGGAGAGCAACCAGGATTATTAGGGGAATGGGGGAACTAGAATACACTGACAGATTAAAAAATTTGGGATTATTCAGTTTAGAAAAAAGACGACTGAGGGGAGACCTCATTACAATGTACAAATACCTGAACGGACAGTACAAGGATCTCTCCAAAGATCTTTTTATACCTCGGCCTGTGACCAGGACAAGGGGGCATCCTCTACGCCTAGAGGAGAGGTGATTTTACCATCACCATAGACAAAGGTTCTTTACTGTAAGAGCAGTGAGACTGTGGAACTCTCTGCCGCAGGAGGTTGTTATGGCGGACTCTATGTACATGTTCAAGAGAGGCCTGGATGCCTTTCTAGAGAGAAAAAATATCACGGGTTATGGGGATAAAACATTTATTTAATTCTTAAAGGTTGGACTTGATGGACTTGCGTCTCCTTCCTGCCTTATATACTATGATACTATGATACTATCTATTGTTATCCTCTTTTTATGGAATAAACCATTTGCTCATTTGTAAACATTTTCAATTATTTGTGACACCAATCCAGCACCATCTGCTCCTCCTCTGGATTGGATGTAGCAATTAAAGAAGGGTAACGGGACTGTTCAGCCAATAAATGCCCTTTTGGACCACAGGACATCAATGAAATCAATTACTTCCTTCAGTGTCCCTTGGCTGAAGGCTACTTATTGGTTGAAGTGGGTCATTCAATCGCCTATTATTTCCACAGATTCATCACTTCCCCACACAAAGGGGTAATTTATCTGGTAACATTATCTGGTTTCTTGTACTACTTTTTTGGGACATTTGTCAAGTTGAGACTTTTTTAAACTCTATTGATTAGAAAAAAAAGTCTCAACTGTAACAAGTCTCAAAAATAGATCAAGAAATCATAAAATGTGGTGAGAAATATCCCCTACCCGAAGTACCTTATATACTCGAGTATAAGCCTAGTTTTTCAGCACAAAAAATGTGCTGAAAAACCCAAACTCGGCTTATACTCGAGTCAAAAAAATAAATATATCTAAACTCACCTTTCCGGTGACCCCTGTATATCTTCTGTGCGATCTGTCCGGGGCAGGGTCTGGCAGGCTATATACACTGGGGCAGGGTCTGGCAGGCTATATACACTGGGGCAGGGTCTGGCAGGCTATATACACTGGGGCAGGGTCTGGCAGGCTATATACACTGGGGCAGGGTCTGGCAGGCTATATACACTGGGGCAGGGTCTGGCAGGCTATATACACTGGGGAAGGGTCTGGCAGGCTATATACACTGGGGCAGGGTCTGGCTGGCTATATATACTGGGTCAGAGCCTGGCTGGCTATATACTGGGAGGCTGTGACCAATGCATTTCCCACCCTCGGCTTATACTCGAGTCAATAGGTTTTCCCAGTATTTTGTGGTAAAATTAGGGGCCTCGGCTTATACTCGGGTCGGCTTATACTCGAGTATATACGGTATATTGGGGCAGATTTAGTTACCCGGTCCTGTGGCGATCTAGCGGTGCGTTGTCCAATGAGGATTCAGGTCTGCCGCGAATCACTATGATCGTGCGTCCAATTTCCTACATGTGTTGTTTCCGCGCTGAGGTCCGCCGGAGTTCACTGTCCTCTTACCGGTAAGTGCGTGTCTTGCGTCACAATTCTAAATGTTAAATCTTGCGCGTTGTCCGAATCTGTCGGGTTGTCCGACGGTCATGCCCCGCCAATTTCTGTCGCGTGCAAGCCAGCGCCGATGTGACAAAATCCGATTGCATGTGCCAATTCAGTGAAAAAAGGAAATTGCCGGAAACCAATTCGGCGCAAAACTGAAATCAGCCCCATTTTGTTTTCTGATAAACATTTCATCCCAATGTTACAAACTTGCTAAGAGAAACTGTATTTTCACGGGTTTTCTATAATAAGACATATGGACTAATAAAATATGTGGTAATACCTTTATTAAAGGAAGTCACAGAATAAGGAAATCACAGAAAGGAGAAGTTATAAGAATACCAACGTTTTTGGAAGCTGGAGAAAAGATCAGACAGAGAAGTGAAGGCAACGGGTGAGTACCATACCAGATGATGGGGGATGTAGAGATGTGTTGGGTTATGGTGTAAAGGTAAGTTATTGAAACCCCAAGGAAAATCTAAACTAAGTTCTCCTGAGGATAGAAGCCCAAGGGACCCCATAATATGTCTTCCCCAAAATGGGAAGACCGAAACTCTAAATAATTCAGTAAAGCTGAGGGGCATAGCAGAGATTGAGCATTGGTTGAGCTTCTGCTTATAATATACATGTAGAAAATTAGAACCTGACTTTTATTTAGATATTTTAATGTCATGTGACGTTATTGAATAATATCTGTAACCCATGTAGCCTGCGGCTTATGTAAACTGGAATTCATTGATCAGGTGTAACATTGTAACATTCACATGGAGATTAATTCTAACTAGATGGGTGCACATCATCAGCCTGAACCCTCACCCCCTAAGGACAGAGTTCAAGACACGACATCCCTAAAGAATATATTCGTAAGCCCAATAACTATTACCAGCTACATGCATGATCTACCACGACAAACATTACATTTCCGAAGTATTGATAAAAAAGTTTGAGTGCAAAATAGGTTAGTGCTCCTAAAACATAGGACTAGTAACTCAACGAAAAAGCGGTAGAAGAAGTTCCAGCACAACAACCCCTTTACCCTGGTAGGTAAATAAAAATTGTGCTGCCAGTTTTTTGTCTGGGTGACAAACAAAAATAGAATTATTAGAAAGAGAGCTCAGCACAATGACCAAGAAAAATACTAGATTATTTTTTTCCTTAAAATATATCTCCAACTTAGATGGCGTCAGATCCTATAGGATCAGAAATTTATATGACAAACAATCACAGGAATAGCATTTGGGGTTATGGAGTAAAGTTAAGCTTTTGATACCCCATGGAAAATCTAAACATGTCCTCCTGGGGCTAGAAGCCTAATGGACCCCATATTATGCCTCTATATGTATCTATACTTGGGTAATGTCTATAGGGATTGTTTTACATATACCGTAAGTTTCTGATCCATGTACTTTTATTTTTATTGCTACAGTCATTCTATTCTTACTATTATTTGTTCTTTTATGTCTTTAGTTGCAATTAAGACATCTATCTGACATCATATTTGAGATATTTTTTTAAAGGAATAAATATATCCTTGTAGCTAAGTGTGCTCAGCTTTCTTTATTATAAGTTGCCAAAAAAGACTATCCACTAGCATAGAGCTTGGACCTGAGCACCAGTTTAGAGTACATAAAATACAGGCAGTCCCCGGGCTCCGTAGGTTTGTTCTTAAGTTGAATTTGTATGTAAGTCGGAAGTGTATATTTTATAATTGTATCTGCAGCCAGATTTTTTTTGGCCTCTGTTGGATTGCCATAAGAACCAAAATTCATAATAAAGCTTCATTACAGATACATTTGATAATGATTATAGCTGTTTATTGTAGCCTAAGGCTTTCGTAAAGAAAATTACACTTGTAATTTGGGTGTTCTTAAGAAGGGGACCGCCTGTACAATGAAGCTTAATTCATAACCAAGTGTAAATTAAGGTGACTCAGCATGCCATACACAAAACACACAATACAAATTTACATACAAAATTACAAATACAAGAAAAACTAAAAATAAAAAAAAGTTCCTCTACTCCCCAATAGTTATTTTATAGTTACTAGAGATGAGCGAACATGCTCGTCCGAGCTTGATGCTCGGTCGAGCATTAGGGTACTCGAAACTGCTCGTTACTCGGACGAATACTTCGCCCGCTCGAGAAAATGGCAGCTCCCGCCGTTTTGCTTTTTGGCGGCCAGAAACAGAGCCAATCACAAGCCAGGAGACTCTGCACTCCACCCAGCATGACGTGGTACCCTTACACGTCGATAGCAGTGGTTGGCTGGCCAGATCAGGTGACCCTGGGATAGACTAGCCGCTGGCCGCGCTGCTCGGATCATTCTGTCTCTGGATGCCGCTAGGGAGAGAGCTGCTGCTGGTCAGGGAAAGCGTTAGGGTGTTCTATTAGCTTACTGTTAGGCAGGAGTGATTCTCAAAGAACCCAACAGCCCTTCTTAGGGCTACAATAACGTTCTACTTTTTTTATTTTAATTTGCATCTTTTACCATTTTGTGAGGAATTAGCAGGGGGACTTGCTACCGTTGTGTTTAGCTCTTAGTGGCACACATATCCATAGCAAAGACCGAAGTGGGAAAATTCAGTAGGGGTTGGATTTCTATTAGGCACTAACTCAGTGTCATCTCATCTGGCATAGTAGTGTGCTTCCTTTGATACTTGGCTAGAAAATAGCCATAGGAGAATACAAACAGCTTCTTGAAGCCTACAGTAGCGTTCTATATATTTGATTTCTGGTTGATCTGCTGGTGGCTTTAGTTTCTGCAGTGCATGTACTTGCCAATTCTGAGCAATTTGTAGTGAGACTTGCGACCGCTGTGTTCTGCGCTTAGTGGCGCACATATCCATAGCAAAGGCTGAAGTGGGAAAATTCAGTAGGGGTTGGATTTCTATTAGGCACTAACTCAGTGTCATCTCATCTGGCATAGTAGTGTGCTTCCTTTGATACTTGGCTAGAAAATAGCCATAGGAGAATACAAACAGCTTCTTGAAGCCTACAGTAGCGTTCTATATATTTGATTTCTGGTTGATCTGCTGGTGGCTTTAGTTTCTGCAGTGCATGTACTTGCCAATTCTGAGCAATTTGTAGTGAGACTTGCGACCGCTGTGTTCTGCGCTTAGTGGCGCACATATCCATAGCAAAGGCTGAAGTGGGAAAATTCAGTAGGGGTTGGATTTCTATTAGGCACTAACTCAGTGTCATCTCATCTGGCATAGTAGTGTGCTTCCTTTGATACTTGGCTAGAAAATAGCCATAGGAGAATACAAACAGCTTCTTGAAGCCTACAGTAGCGTTCTATATATTTGATTTCTGGTTGATCTGCTGGTGGCTTTAGTTTCTGCAGTGCATGTACTTGCCAATTCTGAGCAATTTGTAGTGAGACTTGCGACCGCTGTGTTCTGCGCTTAGTGGCGCACATATCCATAGCAAAGGCTGAAGTGGGAAAATTCAGTAGGGGTTGGATTTCTATTAGGCACTAACTCAGTGTCATCTCATCTGGCATAGTAGTGTGCTTCCTTTGATACTTGGCTAGAAAATAGCCATAGGAGAATACAAACAGCTTCTTGAAGCCTACAGTAGCGTTCTATATATTTGATTTCTGGTTGATCTGCTGGTGGCTTTAGTTTCTGCAGTGCATGTACTTGCCAATTCTGAGCAATTTGTAGTGAGACTTGCGACCGCTGTGTTCTGCGCTTAGTGGCGCACATATCCATAGCAAAGGCTGAAGTGGGAAAATTCAGTAGGGGTTGGATTTCTATTAGGCACTAACTCAGTGTCATCTCATCTGGCATAGTAGTGTGCTTCCTTTGATACTTGGCTAGAAAATAGCCATAGGAGAATACAAACAGCTTCTTGAAGCCTACAGTAGCGTTCTATATATTTGATTTCTGGTTGATCTGCTGGTGGCTTTAGTTTCTGCAGTGCATGTACTTGCCAATTCTGAGCAATTTGTAGTGAGACTTGCGACCGCTGTGTTCTGCGCTTAGTGGCGCACATATCCATAGCAAAGGCTGAAGTGGCAAAATTCAGTAGGGGTTGGATTTCTATTAGGCAATAACTCAGTGTCATCTCATCTGGCATAGTAGTGTGCTTCCTTTGATACTTGGCTAGAAAATAGCCATAGCAATAGGATAGGATTGTTTGGTTCTAAAAACTCAAAAAAAAAAAAAAAACACAAAAAAAAACAAAAAACACAAAAAAAACAAAAAAAAGTAAAAAAAAAAAAAAAGTTATAACTCTCATTTTAAAAATGTTTAACCCCAGGGCTAGGGGTAGAGGACGAGGGCGGGGACGTGGGCGTCCAACTACTGCAGGGGTCAGAGGCCGTGGTCCTGGGCGGGGTGAGACACCACCTGCTGATGAGGGAGCAGGGGAACGCCGCAGAGCTACACTCCCTAGGTTCATGTCTGAAGTTACTGGGACTCGTGGTAGAGCACTGTTGAGGCCAGAACAGTGCGAACAGGTGATGTCGTGGATTGCTGACAATGCTTCGAGCAATTTGTCCACCACCAGTCAGTCTTCCACGCAGTCCACCCATGTCACCGAAATCCCCACTCCTCCAGCTCCTGCACCTCAGCCTCCTCCCCCCCAGTCTGCCCCCTCCCAGGAAAATTTGCCATTTGAACCGGCATACTCTGAGGAACTGTTTTCTGGACCCTTCCCACAGTCACAAACCACTTGTCCGGTTGCTGCTGAGCAATTTTCCGATGCCCAGGTTTTCCACCAGTCTGTGGGTGATGATGACCTTCTTGACGTAGTGGAAGTGTGTAAAGAGGTGTCCGACGATGAGGAGACACGGTTGTCAGACAGTGGGGAAGTTGTTGTCAGGGCAGGAAGTCCGAGGGGGGAGCAGACTGAGGGATCGGAGGATGATGAGGTGACAGACCCAAGCTGGGTTGAGAGGCCGGGTGAACACAGTGCTTCTGAGACGGAGGAGAGTCCTCGACCTGAACAGGTTGGAAGAGGCAGTGGTGGGGCCAGACGGAGAGGCAGGGCCAGAGCTGGTGCATCAGCGCCACTGTCAACTAGTGAAGCTCCCGTGGTGAGGGCTCTTGCGGCGAGGGCTAGATCTTCAGAAGTGTGGAGGTTCTTTAAGGAAACACCGGATGACCGACGGACTGTGGTGTGCAACATTTGCCAAACCAGGCTCAGCAGGGGTTCCACCACTACTAGCTTAACTACCACCAGTATGCGCAGGCATATGAATGCTAAGCACCCCACTCAGTGGCAACAAGCCCGTTCACCTCCGGCCGTGCACACCACTGCTCCTTCCCCTGTGTCAGCTGCTAGTCAGCCCCCTGCCCAGGACCCTGGCCCAAAAACCCCATCGTCGCCTCCACGATCCTCCACAGCATCCACCAGCGTTCAGCTCTCCATACCCCAGACGCTGGAGCGGAAACGCAAATATAGTGCAACCCACCCGCACGCCCAAGCCCTTAATGTGCACATCTCCAGATTGCTTAGCCTGGAGATGCTGCCCTATAGGCTAGTAGAGACCGAGGCCTTTCGCAACCTCATGGCGGCGGCCGCCCCTCGGTATTCGGTCCCCAGCCGCCACTACTTTTCCCGATGTGCCGTCCCAGCCCTGCACCAGCACGTGTCAGACAACATCATCCGTGCCCTGACCAACGCCGTTTCTGACAAGGTCCACCTGACCACGGACACGTGGACGAGTGCTGCCGGGCAGGGCCACTATATATCGCTGACGGCACATTGGGTTAACTTGGTGGAGGCTGGGACCGAGACTGACCCTGGGGCTGCTCATATACTGCCGACGCCGAGGATTGCGGGGCCTACCTCGGTCCAGGTGTTTCAGGCCTACTATGCCTCCTCCTCCTCCCACCCCTCCTCCACCTCCTCCTCCGAACTACCATCCGTGGGCACGGCGCCATCAGTCGGTAGCTCTAGGCACAGCAGCAGTGCCGTCGCTAAGCGACAGCAGGCGGTGCTCAAACTGCTGAGCCTAGGCGACAAAAGGCACACCGCCCAAGAGCTATTACAGGGCATCACGGCGCAGACTGATCTGTGGCTGGCACCGCTGAACCTCAAGCCGGGAATGGTTGTGTGTGACAACGGCCGTAACCTGGTGGCGGCTCTGCAACTCGGCAGACTGACACATGTGCCATGCCTGGCCCATGTGTTAAATCTGATAGTGCAGCGTTTCCTCAAGACATACCCCAATCTGTCTGATTTGCTCACGAAGGTGCGCCGCATCTGTGCGCATTTCAGGAAGTCCAGCCCAGATGCTGCCACTCTCAGGGCAGCGCAGCGCCGCCTCCAACTGCCCGCTCACCGACTGTTGTGCGACGTGCCCACGAGGTGGAATTCAACACTGACCATGTTATCCAGAGTTTACCAGCAGCGCAGAGCGATTGTAGACTGCCAGATGTCAACTTCCACCAGAACTGGTAGTCAGGTCAGTCAGCTTCCTCAAGTCTACAATGAGGAGTGGACGTGGATGTCTGATATCTGTCAGGTGCTGAGTAACTTTGAGGAGTCAACACAGATGGTCAGTGGCGATGCCGCCATCATCAGCCTCACCATCCCGCTGCTTGGCCTGTTGAAAAACTCTCTGGTCAGCATGAAGTCGGAAGCTTTGCGCTCGTCACAAGAGACGGGGGAAGAATATTCCCTTGTTGATAGCCAAAGCACCCTGAGGTCTGTTTCTCAGCGCATATCGGAGGAGGTGGAGGTGGAGGAGGATGAGGAGGAAGAGGAGGAGAATGTTGGCGAGACACAAGAGGGGACCATTGTTGAGTCCTTCACTGTTCAGCGTGTATGGGCAGAAGAAGAGGAGTTGGAGGAGTTGGAGGAGGAGGAAATGGACAGTCAGGCCAGTGAGGGGAGTGAATTCTTACGCGTTGGTACTCTGGCGCATATGGCAGATTTCATGCTAGGCTGCCTATCCCGTGACCCTCGCGTTCAAAGAATTTATTCCAGCACCGATTACTGGGTGTTCACTCTCCTGGACCCACGGTACAAGCAAAATCTTGCCACTCTCATCCCTGCAGAGGAAAGGAGTGTGAGAATGCATGAATACCAGCAGGCCCTGGTGCACAAGCTGAAACAGTATTTCCCTTCTGACAGCGCTAGCGGCAGAGTGCGTAGTTCTGCGGGACAAGTAGCGAGGGAGAGTAGGCGAGCAGGCAGCTTGTCCAGCACTGGCAAGGGTACGCTTTACAAGGCTTTTGCCAGCTTTATGTCACCCCAGCAAGACACTGTCACCTGTCCCCAGTCTCGGCAGAGTAGGGCTGATCTTTACAGAAAGATGGTGAGGGAGTACGTAGCTGACCATACCATCGTCCTAAATGATCACACAGCTCCCTACAACTACTGGGTTTCAAAGCTGGACATGTGGCACGAACTGGCGCTGTACGCCTTGGAGGTTCTTGCCTGCCCTGCCGCTAGCGTCTTGTCCGAGCGGGTTTTCAGTGCAGCTGGTGGCATCATCACCGATAAGCGTACACGCCTGTCGACTGACAGCGCTGACAGGCTGACGCTTATTAAAATGAATAAAGGCTGGATTTCTCAGAATTTCCAATCTCCACCAGGTGAAGGAAGCTCAACCTGAATAATTGATCCACTCCTCCTCCTCCTCCTCATTTTCCTCCTTCTCCTCCTCTTTGTACAGTAAAGCAGAGGAAAATGGCTATTTTTTGACAGGGCCCACTGGCTCTTGCTATACTTCATGCATTTAATTTTTCTGGAGGGCCACCTACCCGGTCCTCTGTTTGAAACAATTTTTGTGAGTGCCACATACAGGCACTCAATCTATTCCATTTTTCTGGAGGGCCACCTACCCGGTCCTCTGGTTTGAACAATTTTTGGGACTGCCACATACAGGCACTCAATCTATTCCATTTTACTGGAGGGCCACCTACCTGCTCCTCTGGTTTGAAGAATTTTTGGGACTGCCACATACAGGCACTCAATCTATTCCATTTTACTGCAGGGCCACCTACCTGCTCCTCTGGTTTGAAACATTTTTGGGACTGCCACATACAGGCACTCAATCTATTCCATTTTACTGGAGGGCCACCTACCTGCTCCTCTGGTTTGAAAAATTTTTGGGACTGCCACATACAGGCACTCAATCTATTCCATTTTACTGGAGGGCCACCTACCTGCTCCTCTGGTTTGAAGAATTTTTGGGACTGCCACATACAGGCACTCAATCTATTCCATTTTACTGGAGGGCCACCTACCTGCTCCTCTGGTTTGAAGAATTTTTGGGACTGCCACATACAGGCACTCAATCTATTCCATTTTACTGGAGGGCCACCTACCTGCTCCTCTGGTTTGAAGAATTTTTGGGACTGCCACATACAGGCACTCAATCTATTCCATTTTACTGGAGGGCCACCTACCTGCTCCTCTGGTTTGAAAAATGTTTGGGACTGCCACATACAGGCACTATCCAAATTAAATTGTCTCCATAGCAGCCTCCACACGTTGTCTCCATTGCTACCTCCAAAAGTCGTCCATATAGCTGCCTCCATACATCGTCCCTTTATCAAACGAGGTGTGTCAGGCAGAAATTTGGGTTGTTTTCATGGATTCCACATCAAAGTTGTTAACTTTGTCGCCACCCTGCTGTGTTATCCACAAAATATACTGGCAAACTTTTACCATTTAGGGATATTATTTCAGCGCTTCTTGCGCATCTGTTTACATTCCCCTCACCCGGCATATCCTAAACTTATAAGAACGCTACTACACTTGATCTTATACAAAAGGTTCTTAGAAGTGCTGTTTGGGGAGTAGCCTAGAGACAGGGGCTTGGATTGGCGAAAGCTCGCCTGGCAGCGGAACGCCAGCTCCATGCGCATCATGCGCTTCTTGCGCATCTGTTTACATTCCCCTAACCCGCCATATCCCAAACTTATAAGAACGCTACTACACTTAACTTGGTGCAGGCTGGGACCGAGTCTGACCCTGGGGCTGGTCATATACTGCCGACGCAGAGAATTGCGGGGCCTACCTCGGTCCAGGTCTCAAAGGCCTACTATACCTCCTCCCACCCCTCCTCCACCTCCTCCTCCTCCGAATTACCATCCGTGGGCATGGCGCCATCAGTCGGTAGCTCTAGGCACAGCAGCAGTGCCGTCGCTAAGCGACAGCAGGCGGTGCTGAAACTGCTGAGCCTAGGCGATAAAAGGCACACCGCCCAAGAGCTATTACAGGGCATTCCACATCAAAGTTGTTAACTTTGTCGCCACCCTGCTGTGTAAGCCACAAAATATACTGGAAAACTTTTACCATTTAGGGATATTATTTCAGCGCTTCTTGCGCATCTGTTTACATTCCCCTCACCCGCCATATCCTAAACTTATAAGAACGCTACTACACTTGATCTTATACAAAAGTGCTGTTTGGGGAGTAGCCTAGAGACAGGGGCTTGGATTTGCGAAAGCTCGCCTGGCAGCGGAGCGCCAGCTCCATGCGCATCATGCGCTTCTTGCGCATCTGTTTACATTCCCCTCACCCGGCATATCCTAAACTTATAAGAACGCTACTACACTTGATCTTATACAAAAGTGCTGTTTGGGGAGTAGCCTAGAGACAGGGGCTTGGATTTGCGAAAGCTCGCCTGGCAGCGGAGCGCCAGCTCCATGCGCATCATGCGCTTCTTGCGCATCTGTTTACATTCCCCTCACCCGGCATATCCTAAACTTATAAGAACGCTACTACACTTGATCTTATACAAAAGTGCTGTTTGGGGAGTAGCCTAGAGACAGGGGCTTGGATTGGCGAAAGCTCGTCTGGCAGCGGAGCGCCAGCTCCATGCCAAGATCCAACTAACATAGTTTTAACTGCAGCACCTTTAATCTACTACTAGTTCACTGCCTCCATACATGGTCCCCTTATCAAACGAGCTGTGTCAGGCAGAATTTTGGGTTGTTTTCATGGCTTCCATGTTAACTTTGTCGCCACCCTGCTGTGTAATCCACAAAATATACTGGCAAACTTTTATCATGTACCGATATTATTTGAGCACTTCTTGCTCACCTCCTTTGGTTCCTCTCTGCCACCCATTGGTTTGAAGCCTGAGTCCATTTAGGGTATGTCGCCATGACACTCTCTAGCCTGCTGCCGCTGCCTCTGCATGCCGTCCCCTATAGTGTCAGGGTCAATTATTGCATGTTTTAGATACTATCTAGCTTCATTCTGTCACTCTGTCATGGCCATGCTGTTGCCCATAATTTTGGCATAATGGTGCGTTTAAGCAGCCTCAGAGGCATCCATGCATGCTGCCCCTGCTGTTTCCTGTCCATTTCCGTGGTGTTTCCATCCTTTTCTGAGGTTCCCAGGTGTTTGGCCAAGCTTCCCTGTGCAGAGCCTTGGTCCCCTTGAAAAATGCTCGAGTCTCCCATTGACTTCAATGGGGTTCGTTATTCGAGACGAGCACTCGAGCATCGGGAAAAGTTCGTCTCGAATAACGAGTACCCGAGCATTTTAGTGTTCGCTCATCTCTAATAGTTACCATTTTTTTTTTGTTATAAAGGACATTCACCTCAACCGCTCCTCCTTAGTTAAAAATAGTCCAAATCAGCTTTTTTGGTCATCAACCAACGATAAAAGGGAATTTTTTAATTGCACATTATTGCCTTAAATTTCACCAACGTTCTTCTCTCGACAACCTCCAGGAAGCTCTCCAAGTCAGACCCGAGTTGCCTTTTTGATTAGTTTCTTAATCTTATTAATTTCCCCAGTTGCCAAAACAGATTGATTGTCCCAAAACATATCACCCCAAACAAAATGGCACTGGAACAACTCTGGAAAGTGTCCCGAGGATACAATAGAGGGTCAATGTCCCTGATCCAACTGGAAGAGGGTGGAACAGGAGGAAATTCTGCAATTATTGTACTGATGGAGATTTATTTGCTCTCTGTTTGGTTTTCAGAGAATAGCTACATAAATAGGAAGAAAAAAAAATGATCAGGATTTATTGGATCTTTTTAAAATTCACCACGCCCCTGCAGGACCCCTCAAAGGGCTGATACATGGAAATTCTGCCATTTTTTGCATCTTTTAGTTCAATAAATAATCTTTTATTTAATCGTTTTGGAATAAAATACAACCACCCTCTATTCATTGTTGTTAGGGGTAAACTGGATAATCATTTACTGTTAAGTTTTCATATTTTGGTTTTATTTAATTTTAGGTACAAAATCTAAATGGATCCTATTAATCATCACGCAACCTTTCCTAACATGACTGGACATCTGGATAATATTGAACTGTAGGTTAAAATTATTTATTCAATACAATTCAATACATTATCAGGTTTTGCTCCAATCACATCTCTATCCAAGTCTTAACAAAGCCTTAGATAGACTTAATCAATGTGGTTATTAATGAGGAAGTCACTTAGACTTTCTATTAATTAGATCCTGTGGAGAGACCAGATCTGCCAAATCTACCACAAAATATCTCTGTCACATCCAAACATATCATTACTAGAGATGAGCGAGCACTAAAATGCTCGAGTGCTCGTTATTCAAGACAAACCTTTCCCGATGCTCGAGTGCACGTATCGAATAACGAACCCCATTGAAGTCAATGGGAGATTCGAGCATTTTTCACTGAAAGAACACATTGAAAGAACACTAAAGAAGAACACATTGCAGATGTTTGCAGATGTTTTCACTGAAAGAACACATTGAAAAAACACTGAAGAACACATTGCAGATGTTCGCGTTCATCTGCAATCTGTTCCGAAGACACGTGTGCAGAACGGTGTTCTCCACAATTGTATGTGAAGAACAATATGTGTGAAGAATACCTTGCAGATGTATGGAAACACATATTGTTCTTCACATACTATTGTGAAGAACACCGTTCGGCACACGTGTCTTCGGATAAGTTAGCAGATGTACAGAAACATCTGCAATGTGTTCTTCACTGTGTTCTTCACTTAAATGATCCTGTGTTCACTGTGTTCACTGTTTTCTTTGTATTCTTCACTGTTCTTCACTGTCTTTTCTTAATTAAATGCTCGAGCATGGGAGTATACTCGCTCATCTCAAGTCATTACAATGGGGATTCTAATGTTCTCAGAAGGGGTTTCCTGGTTGAGGAAGCCATTTCCAGAAACAGCACGGACTCTAATATTGTGGTTTGTGTCCGCTCATCACTAGTAGCGATAATATACTTATGGTGGTCTAGAACTGGTGGTCATGTAGGGAGACCTCGGACCACAATTAAACCTTTCCTGTTCTCCTTTTTTTACTTAAAGGCTTATTCCAGGAATCTGCATAATTCTAATTCAAATGGGTCTTTAAAATATAAGCTAATATGTAATTATTGTTATTTAAAATTTAGCTCCTCTTAGCAAAAAAAATGTTGCGGACATCCACTATAATGGATAATTAAAATGCTAATAGCCCTTTGATCAATACATTTACTTTGTCCCTGTGGAGGAGAAACAGGACAGTAGATTCTGCATATCAGATGTCCTGCACCTGCCTGGGAAGGTCATGTGATCACCACTATGTTTGGCTGTAGTCAGTGGGTTGCAGTGCATCCAGTATGGCCAGTTATATGGTGAGACCCAAATAAGTGCTGTAATGTGCAGTGATGGCAGTTACACATCATTACTATGGTTACAGAGCAGGACAGTCTGTTACATCATCAATGGGAGTAGAGCATGAAAGGGAGAAGCTGTAACTAAGACCTGTAGGATCATGGGAGATGTAGTAGCCTGTGGAGGCCATCTTGGTGATAACTCCGACTACTTTAGAAAGCCCACATAATTTGGTGAATCATTTAAGCTTTGTTTTGTGAGTAATGATGTTGAGTTTTTTTGTATTCATTTATTTATAGCATTATTATTTGTATCCGCTGTTCATATTCATGAAATACCCCTTTAAAGGGGTTGTCCAAGAACGTAAAACAATCATTGGTAGATGGGAGGGGGCTGCTTAAAAAAGTAAACATATACTTACCTCCGCTGTCCTTTCCGGCATCCTCCGCTGCCATACCTCTGGTCCGTGCTCCTGTAAACAAACAGGGGCACTGAAGCTGCGCTGTGTTTAGCTCCCAGCCATCCAGGTCCACCCGTTCCCATTCCCAGAGCTGTATAGTGAGGTATGGGTGGTTGTGGCCGCCCCCCTCAGCCATCCAGCAGCTAAATGCAGTGCAGCTTCCGTGCCCCTGTTTGTTTACCGGGACACGGATCAGAGAGATGGCAACGTGGGATGCCAGGAGGGACCGCGGAGGTAAGCAAATGTTTATTTTTTTAATCAGCCCCCACCCAGCCACCAATGCCTTTTTTACGGTCTCAGACAACTCCTTTAAGAGTTCAAGGAATACATGTTTTTAAACTATAAATTATTTTTATCCTAACTTTTCCCCCATCCTCTTGTTTAAGGTCATCTAATGAGGACCAAGAAACGAATCACACAGCTATTCACTTTGAGGTGGACATTATGATACAGAAGGTGTCATTCTCCATATACAGCATCATTTTCATCCTTGGGATTATCGGGAATGGATTAGTCATCTGGATTGCCGGATTCAGGATGAAGAAGACAATCAGTGCCGTGTGGTTCCTGAACCTGGCCATTGCCGACCTCCTGTGCTGTGCTTCTATTCCCCTACTATTCGTAGTGTTGGTTTACCATTCTGAGTCTGAAACATTTGTTATCCACGTATTGTTTGACATTCTGATAATAATAACCATGAACGTCAGTGTTTTCATCTTGACAGCTGTGAGTATTGACCGATGGGTATCAGTCATGTGGCCATTTTGGGCTAAAGTTTATAGGACACAGAAACTAGCGAGAATCATTGTGGCGATAATTTGGGTGGTGAGTGTCACTCTCAATGGTTCGGTGTATTACTACTATTTGATCTACATAGATTTCAGAGTTAGCAATTATACAGCATGGACCATTCACCTGATCAGGTTTATAATAATGTTTTTGATCCCTTTTATCATCATCACCACCTGTTATGTCACCATTTTCCTTAAACTTAGAAAAAGTAAGAGACCCCAGAGATCCCGGAGACCCTACAGGATCATCACCGCTGTTATATTGTGTTTCTTCATCTGCTGGGCTCCGTATTACACCTGGGGACTAACACCCAAGTATTACATATTTGACATTCAATCTCAGATAGTTATTACTATTCTTATCTGCCTGGCTTACCTAAACAGCTGCATCAACCCAATTATTTATGTTTTTATGGGCCAGGATTTTAGACATAATTTCCTGAGATCCATCCCCTTCAGGGTTGAAAAAGCCTTAAGTGAAAATCATAATGATCCTTACAAGGAAGAGGACCTTGAACCAACTCCTACTACTGATGATTAGTCTTTCATGGTGCCACTACAAGAAAGAGAACTGGACCTTTTTTCTGTGGCTCATTAACATATATGCAACACACCATAAACAGCTCTCAGGTTGCTCACATATTGGAGAAGATAAAAATAAATCTCCAGGCTTAGATTATTTATTTGTAGTTCCTAGAAATGTATTTAGAAAAATGTCTTATTTATAGTTTCACTATTTTAAAACTTTTTCACTAAAAAGAAAAAGAAACCATGTGGTCAACTCCCCCCCCATCATGGTGGATACGCCAAGAGACAACGTCCTCTTGATGTATCCAATGGGGAGACAAAACTGCACCAGGTCTGATTTGACATAGTCTTGGGTAAAGTAGGCATAATGAAAATATAGAACATACATCAAGTAGGGGGAGGGCTCATATCAGTATTACTTGTTCAACAGTGTCACTGCACATGTAAACTGTACATATATCGATTGTGTGAACTGTTTTTCTTAGTGTGTCAATTAAATATAAAATTTAACCTATGTTGTTCTTTTATCTCGATCCACGAATCCACACGTCTGTGTCTCGATTATAAATATGCTACGGGGTTGACTCGATATAACCCTACTGTACCGGTTGTGAGCTTGTGTTGTGCCATACCGGAAGCTGTATGGACAACTCTATCTCACTTCCTGTGCCTCCTGTGCATTGAGGCGGTATCTATAAAAACAATAATAAATTGACCTTCCATACCCCTTTTTGGGTTCAAAATGTCAAAGTGAGTTTTTTGAAAGGACACAGGCACACAGCAGGTCTTGAAGGCTCAAAACACTGCAGATTTACTATGCCTTGTACCCCAGATTTCTGCTGTACAAAATATGTAATACGTCACTTTTCTGACAGTTTTGTTGGAATTCTGCCTATCATACTACTATGGTTATAACATGGCAGAGAGCTTGGCTGGCAGGGTGGTGGTGTCATTAATACCCAGGTCCGTCCTATTTACTATGGTCTCTACCAGTTCAGTCCTAGTCTAAACTGGCCTGACCTTAAGCTTGCTTCTGGATTTACTTAATATAATCAGCATGCAGTACACCACTGGGGGAGGTGCTGAAGACATATGTTCTAAATACCAATTTTAATAGATCCCCCCCCCAGAAAATTAAAACAAAATTCAGGAGCATACCATGTGATGCACAGCTATGTGACTTGTCATCCCTGGTGCTGAACATAAGCATAAAGTGCTGAATCCAATTGCTGTGAACTCAAATCTACTGAGAATTTTGGGGGTTGATAAGTTTGGACCAGAAGAGATATTGAAAATCTGATTGTGAAATTTTAATATCTGAGGCAATTTTTATTTCCTTTTACCTTCACTTAAAAATTGTGTTCCATCCAATTTGGCTGCTTTAGATAGTGTCCATGTTCCTATTACAGCCTAAAATGCTCCCTGATCCACTACGAGACGGAGTGTTTAGTTGTAGAATTTTCTCAAACAGGAACAACAGACAGTAGCGGCACCTCCGTCAACCACTAAATGTAAACACTTTCACAGAGGCTTGGATAGGAGACTATCTCGCTAGTGCTCTCAATAGTCAGGATGGTTGTGGTGCCAGTGTCCTGAAAAAACGCTAGTCCAGGCAAATATGTATATAAAGAGGAAAAAGGACGGCACTCACCCAAATCCTGTGGAATAAAAGTTCTTCTTTATTAGGAATCAAATCCGAACATCACAAAAAGGGTATAGCGGGGAGGGAGTGATGCATGGTGCTCGTGAGGAAGGCTACTGCCGTTTCACGCTGTCTGCGCTTCTTCCGGCCTCCTATACCCCGTTTGTAATAAAGAAGAAGTTTTATTCCACAGGATTTGGGTGAGTGCCGTCCTTTTTCCTTTATATATACGTTGTAGAATTTTCTTTTATGTTTCTAAAAAGCTGTCCTGTGACTTTAGTTTTCATGCTTTGTATGCATGCTCTATAAGTATATGATAAATATTTATAAATGTTATAATAATGATGATGTATCCACAGGATGAGCCAATCATTGAGCGTCCCTCTCCAGCCACGACAAAATTGTGGCATAAAATGCATTAGAACAGTCCGGCCCTAAGTCCTACAGACTTGGACCCTGGATTATATTAAATCAGACTCACCCACAAGCATAAGGCAAGGGGGTGTAAGGTCATATTGGGAGGCCTTCATGCACATCAATGCTAATTTTGCTCCTACAGCTTTATTAACATACGTGGTTGTTACATTTTCTAGCTGGTTGAACCTTCTTTCTTAACTTGTAGAACGTCAGCATTCGTCTGTATAAAACTTGAAAAAATATGCTAATGAGCCATTTAATGATATATGCAGGCCACTACTTTCTGATGTTTAGCGTGGTCCTGCCCGCTGATCCGAAGACAGCCAATGACCACAATGGCTGGTCCCACCCACCTGTAACGTCACTGGGGACGAGCATATATAATTAGTCGGAGGAGCCAAGAGAGGCTCCGGTGACTAAGGCCAGAGCACCCCCAGCTCATTACCCCCAGCCTGAATATCCATGGCAGCATGGGAAAGCAGAGCCTGGTCACATGACATGTTTTAAAGCTACATTAAGGTTTGCTACATCTAGGGATGCCCACACACATGTAGTGTTTGAAGTGGTACAAATCTTCCATGCAATTCAGTAGCATTGTAGTGTTTTGGATTATTGAAAAGCCCATACACATTGCCAAAAAGAATCCACAGATTTCTCTGCAGAAAGTTGTTTAACTGCTGTGGATCAGGGTGTCCAATACAAAAGTAGAGCTCCACCCCTGTTTCCTATCAAAATAACGCCATAAAATTAATTAGAAGCTGATTTACATTACGGGTGTAAATTAACTAAATTAGTAGAGAGAATATAGGTGACACTGATGACTTGTGGTGGCAGGGCGAAATCTGCAACTCACATTATTGCGAGTTTTAATTGGGTTTAATTCTGTTTTCCTTCCTCACTCCAAAGACTATTAGGGAATGTAGGAATGAGCGGATATAATTAAGTTCTCCGAACTTGCCCTGGACCCGGACATAAAAATCCTGTTTGGGTCAAGTTTCCAGTACCAAACCGTGATCACACCTCAATTATACTCCGTGATTGAAATTGATGCAGTGCCAGAACAATTTCGAAGTTGTTGATTAGTGTGGGCGTAACCGACAAGGACTTCAAAATAAGCCGGGGTTGGGTTCAGGGGACCCAAATCGGCAAAGTCTGTACTTTTCTGTTTGGGTTTGCTCATCCCTAATTGTGAACCCCACCAGGGACAGTGAGAGATGATAACGGCTGTACAAAGAAATAAACTAAATAACTTAGAAACATCAGACAATGAAAAGAAAACATTCTCCAACACACATCTATGTAAGTAAGGCCAATCCAGAAGAACCAGAAGCAACCAAAATGTGTATGTTTTGGCCTGTCCTGTCCTCCAAATCAATGCAAAATCCTCACAACATACACACTAATATAGGAACACTATAAAAAGTTAGGATTAGAGATGAGCGAACATGCTCGTCCGAGCTTGATGCTCGTTCGAGTATTAAGGTACTCGAGACGGCTCGTTGCTCGGACGAGTATTTCCCCTGCTCGAGATCGAGCATTTAATTAAAAAAACACAGTGAAGAACAATGAAGAATAGAATAAAAACAGTGAACACAGTGAACACAGGATCATTTAAGTGAAAAACACAGTGAAGAACACAGTGAAGAATAGATTACAGATGTTCGGCACATCTGCTTACTTGTCGGAAGATACGCGCGGAACGGTGCGAACAAAATAGCATGTGAAGAACAATATATATGTGTGAAGAACACATTGAAGAACACGGGGAGCAGGACAGAGACAACGGGGAGCAGCACAGAGACACCGGGGAGCAGCACAGAGACACCGGGGAGCAGCACGGAGACATGGGGCAGCGGCAGCACAGAGACATGGGGCAGCGGCAGCACAGAGACATGGGGCAGCGGCAGCACAGAGACATGGGGCACGGAGACATGGGGCACGGAGACATGGGCACGGAGAGCAGCGGGGCACGGAGACATGGGGCACGGAGACATGGGCACGGAGAGCAGCGGGGCACGGAGACATGGGGCACGGAGACATGGGCACGGAGAGCAGCGGGGCACGGAGAGCAGCGGGGCACGGAGACATGGGGCACGGAGACATGGGGCACGGAGACATGGACACGGAGAGCAGCGGGGCACGGAGAGCAGCGGGGCACGGAGAGCAGCGGGGCACGGAGACATGGGGCACGGAGACATGGGGCACGGAGACATGGGCACGGAGAGCAGCGGGGCACGGAGAGCAGCGGGGCACGGAGAGCAGCGGGGCACGGAGAGCAGCGGGGCACGGAGACATGGGGCACGGAGACATGGGCACGGAGAGCAGCGGGGCACGGAGACATGGGGCACGGAGACATGGGGCACGGAGAGCAGCGGGGCACGGAGACATGGGGCACGGAGACATGGGCACGGAGAGCAGCGGGGCACGGAGAGCAGCGGGGCACGGAGAGCAGCGGGGCACGGAGAGCAGCGGGGCACGGAGACATGGGGCACGGAGACATGGGGCACGGAGACATGGGGCACGGAGAGCAGCGGGGCACGGAGAGCAGCGGGGCACGGAGAGCAGCGGGGCACGGAGACATGGGGCACGGAGACATGGGGCACGGAGACATGGGGCACGGAGAGCAGCGGGGCACGGAGAGCAGCGGGGCACGGAGAGCAGCGGGGCACGGGACAGCGTATCTCCCGACAAGTAAGCAGATGTGCAGAACATCTGTAATCTATTCTTCACTGTGTTTTTCACTTAAATGATCCTGTGTTCACTGTTTTTATTCTATTCTTCACTGTTCTTCACATCTGATAACTTGTCGGGAGATAATATACGCGCGGAACAGTGAAGAATAGATTGCAGATGTTTGCATACATCTGCTAACTTATCAGAAGACATTCTTTTTCAATTAATTAACACATTTTATTCCCGAACCATGGTCCCTTTGAAAAATGCTCGAGTCTCCCATTGACTTCAATGGGGCTCGTTATTCGAGACGAGCACTCGAGCATCTGGAAAAGTTCGTCTCGAATAACGAGCACTCGAGCATTTTAGTGCTCGCTCATCTCTAGTTAGGATCAAATATAAAACTTTCACACTGCAATAATGTTATATCTTGAAAGTTGGGTGTTTAAGTGTAAGCATCCACTGGTGATTTTCTCATCTCAAGCAATCTAATGAAACAAAAGCCAACAATAATGCTTGGTGCAACCCCACCAATATGTAAGTGTCTCAATAACTTGTCATGTGGCCTTGAGCATCAATTACAGCTGACAACAAAGGGGGTCATCTACTATGGGCCCGATTCACGTTTTCCCGACGTGTTACCCGAATATTTCCGATTTTGGCGCACACAATCGGATTGTGGCGCATCGGCGCTGGCATGCACGCAACGGAAATCGGGGGGCGTGGCCGAATGAAAACCCGACGTATTCGGAAAAACCGCTGCATTTAAGAAAAAAAAGTGTCGCGAGACTTGCACTTACCTTCACTAGGAATAGGCCGGTGAACTTGAGTGCATTTCGGCAGGCCTCGGGGAACTTCAGCGCAGCAACGCCACCTGGTGGACGTCAGAGGAATTACCTTAGTGAATCTCGGCCGGACCCGAATCCTCCGCAGAGAATCTGCCCCAATTTCTCATGCTGTTGTCAAGCCGGAAATTGTCTGCCAAAGCAGCATCCAACTCTTCTTATAGGGTTACCCAACGGTCCTTCTAGGGTAAAGAATTACAAGCCTCCACATGGCCACTCAGCTGATGCAAAAGGTTTTCCGAAATCTGTACCATCCACTCCCTAATGATGCAACCTTGAGGAGTTGGTACATTGTCATCTACGAAAATTGAATTAGTCCTGAGATGATCATACAGAGGCACAATGACTGCATTAATGATGTTATTCAAGTAGTCTAGGCTTGTCACCCAAGGCAGTCCAGTATTGACACAGAACACTGTAGCACCATGACCAACAAAGGCTCATCTAGTGACATCAGGGGCCTGTGTGTAGCAGTCATCTCAACTTCTCCAACATCGATGGTGGCCAGAATTTCTGCTTAGTGCAAATTGACTTTGATTATTAAACAGCAATGAGGCCTGACCCTTGCAAGAAGTCTATGACGCCTGTGCCTGGCGGTGCGGTCCAATACCCCGGTGATGTGGTCTTCTGGAATGCAGACCAAACTGATTTAAATAGTTTTGTATGGTCTGATGTGTCACAATGGCTCTCGTCCTATCGTGGAAAATGTATTTGCATATTTCCCACTGGTTTTGCAGGCATTGTTCACAATAAAGCGGTGTCATCAGTGTATGATGTGGCAAAGGATGTCCACTTCAGTGCCTTTCTGTGTCTCTTCTAGTTTTCTCTGGTGGAACCTAATGATGACTCTCTGACACTCTAAGCCAAGAGGTGTGGTTTTGCTAATCCCATTCTGGGAAACTTATTTGCATATTTTCCTTGAATCCCCTAGATTTTGAAGGTTCCAGCTTTATAAGTCTCCACACGCCTACCCAGCAGCCTTAATTGGCAGTCTCCATAAGGAAAGCTCTTACTTCCTGACCATAGTCAAAAGCCTCTCAGTCAGCCAAACCCTACGCTGTACTGAGAAGACCCAATCAGGTGGAAACAGCGCTGTCTACAGTTGGGAGTCCTTCTGGAATAGATATACTGGTTTGGTTTTAATCCTACATCATAAGGCCTCTTGTAGGTCATGCTTGATATCAAGTGAGCTGCCTTAGTCTGCATTCACACACATGTATGGGGGACGTATATACAGCGTACTCTGTATGGGCTCACGACCCTGTATGGGAGTGGTACGGTGCATCACACGGGCGGCACCGTACCGCTCCGTAGCCCATAGAAAGATAGGACCTGTCCTATGTTTCTACGTGATACGGCGCCGTGCGCTGTATATGCCTATGGAGAGGGGCAGGTTTGGGCTGCGCTCATCCCCTGCTGCTCTCCGCAGCGCCGATGTGTGCCCACTGTACTACATTACGGCGGGCATACATCGTCTGAATGTAGCCTTAGAAGGAAGCTGAAAGAGGTGTGGTTTTCCTTATCCCAACCTAGAAAACTTATTTGCATATTTTCCGTGGTTACTACTGTGTTACTACTTCTTATTATTAAATTAAAAATGTGTCTTTTTTACTTTGTTTATTAAGAATAAAAGTTAAATCTTAATACAAATTATACACTCACATCCTGTTGTTTCCAACATATAATTCCCTTGATTCATTGATTCCGTACTGAATGGTGGTGTACACCCATGTAAGTGTCTGTACAAACAGACCATATTCTATTACTTCATTACTGTTGATCAATGAAACAACATGATAAGGAGGACTGTGTAAATATTAATTCTAGAACTAGAACTAGAAAATGTATTGCACATTTGCTATTAGGCTCTTAGATAACAGCAAGTTGTGCAAAAAGCGATGACACGTTAAACAGGTGGGTATATAAATTCAAAAGTTTTAGGTTCCTTCAAATTCACCTTCAAACCAAATTGTGGGTGAATTCCTTTTTATTATTGTATTGTATATGTCTTTATTGTGTAACTATACATGTGTTTAGTGAAATCAATCTCCAGGAAAGCTTCTCTCGTCTGCCCACAGCGGTTTCCTGTTCTCTTTCAGGTCCTCTTTTGGCAGAAGCTGTTGATGTGTTCAGTTTCTATTTATTTTCAGCAATTTGCTACTAGGAGTGATGAAACTGGTGACTGTGTATTGTGTGAGTCTAAGGTCAATAAGACCCAAGGGCATTTCTTGTAGACACTTACCTGTCCTCACAAACTCCATTGTACTGATCTGTGATGATGCTATCTGGGGTCAGAACTTTCATTTTTCAGGATAAATACTCAATTTATTACACCTGCCTTCTTTTTTCCCTAATACTGTAATGGCCTATAGCAGCTGATATGATATGGAGTCTATGCTGAACCAGTGTCAGTATTTGGAGGGTCGAGGAGAAAGGAGAGAGAGAGAGAGTGCGAAATTCAAGTGTAGATTTGGCACGATCAACTCAAATGCAATGGGAGTGCAGCCTGGATCACGATGAAGGGGAATGTAAACAGATGCGCAAGAAGCGCTGAAATAATATTGGTAAATGATAAAAGTTTGCCAGTATATTTTGTGGATTACACAGCAGGGTGGCGACAAAGTTAACAAGTTTGATGTGGAAGCCATGAAAACAACCCAAAATTCTGCCTGACACAGCTCGTTTGATAAGGGGACCATGTATGGAGGCAGCTATATGGACTACTTTTGGAGGCAGCTATGGCGATGACGTGTGGAGGTAGCAATGGAGACAGCGTGTGAAGGCAGCTAAAAAGACGACGTGTGGAGGCTGCTATGGAGACAATGTAATTTGGATAGTGCCTGTATGTGGCAGTCCAAAAAAGTTTTCAAACCAGAGGAGCAGGTAGCTGGTCCTCCAGAAAAATTACATAGATTGAGTGCCTGTATGTGGCACTCCCAAAAATTGTTTAAAACAGAGGACAGGGTAGTTGGCCCTCCAGAAAAATTAAATACATAGAGTACTATAGCCAGAGCCAGTTGGCCCTGGCAAAAAAATAGCCAGTTTCCTCTGCTTTAGTGTACAAAGAGGAGGAGAAGGAGGACAATGAGGAGGAGGAGTGCATACATTATTCAGGTTCAGCTTCTTTCACCTGGTGGAGAATGGAAATGCGGAGAAATCCAGGCTTTATTCATCTTGATAAGCGTCAGCGCTGTCAGTCGACAGGCGTGTACGCTTATCGGTGATGATGCCACCAGCTGCACTGAAAACCCGCTCGGACAACATGCTAGCGGCAGGGCAGGCAAGAACCTCCAAGGCGTACAGCGCCAGTTCGTGCCACATGTCCAGCTTTGAAACCCAGTAGTTGTAGGGAGCTGTGTGATCATTTAGGACGATGGTATGGTCAGCTACGTACTCTCTCACCATCTTTCTGTAAAGATCAGCCCTACTCTGCCGAGACTGGGGACAGGTGACAGTGTCTTGCTGGGGTGACATAAAACTGGCAAAGGCCTTGTAAAGCGTACCCCTGCCAGTGCTGGACAAGCTGCCTGGTCGCCTACTCTCCCTCACTACTTGTCCCGCAGAAGTACGCCCTCTGCCGCTAGCGCTGTCAGAAGGGAAATACTGTTTCAGCTTGTGCACCAGGGCCTGCTGGTATTCATGCATTCTCACACTCCTTTCCTCTCCAGGGATGAGAGTGGAAAGATTTTGCTTGTACCGTGGGTCCAGGAGAGTGAATACCCAGTAATCGGTGCTGGAATAAATTCTTTGAACGCGAGGGTCACGGGATAGGCAGCTTAGCATGAAATCTGCCATATGCGCCAGAGTCCCAACGCGCAAGAATTCACTCCCCTCACTGGCCTGACTGTCCATTTCCTCCTCCTCCAACTCCTCCAACTCCTCTTCTTCTGCCCATACATGCTGAACAGTGAAGGACTGAACAATGGTCCCCTCTTCTGTCTCGCCAACATTCTCCTCCTCTTCCTCCTCATCCTCCTCCACCTCCACCTCCTCCGATATGCGCTGAGAAACAGACCTAAGGGTGCTTTGGCTATCAACAAGGGAATCTTCTTCCCCCGTCTCTTGTGACGAGCGCAAAGCTTCCGACTTCATGCTGACCAGAGAGTTTTTCAACAGGCCAAGCAGCGGGATGGTGAGGCTGATGATGGCGGCATCACCACTGACCATCTGTGTTGACTCCTCAAAGTTACTCAGCACCTGACAGATATCAGACATCCACGTCCACTCCTCATTGTAGACTTGAGGAAGCTGACTGACCTGACTACCAGTTCTGGTGGAAGTTGACATCTGGCAGTCTACAATCGCTCTGCGCTGCTGGTAAACTCTGGATAACATGGTCAGTGTTGAATTCCACCTCGTGGGCACGTCGCACAACAGTCGGTGAGCGGGCAGTTGGAGGCGGCGCTGCGCTGCCCTGAGAGTGGCAGCATCTGTGCTGGACTTCCTGAAATGCGCACAGATGCGGCGCACCTTCGTGAGCAAATCAGACAGATTGGGGTATGTCTTGAGGAAACGCTGAACTATGAGATTTAACACATGGGCAAGGCATGGCACATGTGTCAGTCTTCCGAGTTGCAGAGCTGCCACCAGGTTACGGCCTTTGTCACACACAACCATGCCTGGCTTCAGGTTCAGCGGTGCCAGCCACAGATCAGTCTGCGCAGTGATGCCCTGTAATAACTCTTCGGCGGTGTGCCTTTTATCGCCTAGGCTCAGCAGTTTGAGCACCGCCTGCTGTCGCTTGACGATGGCACTGCTGCTGTGCCTAGAGCTAACGACTAATGGCGCCATGCCCACGGATGGTAATTCAGAGGAGGAGGTGGAGGAGGGGTGGGAGGAGGAGGAGGCATAGAAGGCCTTTGAGACCTGGACCGAGGTAGGCCCCACAATCCTCGGCGTCGGCAGTATATGACCAGCCCCAGGGTCAGACTCGGTCCCAGCCTCCACCAAGTTAACCCAATGTGCCGTCAGCGATATATAGTGGCCCTGCCCGGCAGCACTCATCCACGTGTCCGTGGTCAGGTGGACCTTGTCAGAAACGGCGTTGGTCAGGGCACGGAGGATGTTCTCTGACACGTGCTTGTGCAGATCTGGGACGGCACATCGGGAAAAGTAGTGGCGGCTGGGGACCGAATACCGAGGGGCGGCCGCCGCCATGAGGTTTCGAAAGGCCTCGGTCTCTACCAGCCTATAGGGCAGCATCTCCAGGCTAAGCAACTTGGAGATGTGGACGTTGAGGGCTTGGGCGTGTGGGTGGGTTGCGCTATACCTCCTTTTGCGCTCCAGTGTCTGGGGTATGGAGAGCTGAACGCTGGTGGATGCTGTGGAGGATCGTGGAGGCGAAGGTGTGGTTTTCGCACGGGAGGTGTTTGGGCCGGGGTCCTGGGCAGGGGGCTGACTAGCAGATGACACAGGGGAAGGAGCAGTGGTGTGCCCGGCCGGAGGTGAACGGGCTTGGTGCCATTGAGTGAGGTGTTTAGCATTCAGATGCCTGCGCATACTGGTGGCAGTTAAGCTAGAAGTGGTGGAACCCCTGCTGATCCTGGTTTGGCAAAGGTTGCACACCACAGTCCGTCGGTCATCCGGTGTTTCTTTAAAGAACCTCCAGACTTCTGAAAATCTAGCCCTCGCCACGGGAGCTTGACTACGGGCAACATTTGGCGCTGGTGCCCCAGCTCTGGCCCTGCCTCTCCGTCTGGCCCCACCACTGCCTCTTCCAACCTGTTCTGCTATAGGACTCGCCTCCGTCTCAGAAGCACTGTGTTCACCCGGCCTATCAACCCAGCTTGGGTCTGTCACCTCATCATCCTCCGATCCCTCAGTCTGCTCCCCCCTCGGACTTCCTGCCCTGACAACAACTTCACCACTGTCTGACAACTGTGTCTCCTCATCGTCCGACACCTCTTTACACACTTCTTCAACTACGTGAATAATGTCATCATCACCCACAGACTGCGACTGGTGGAAAACCTGGGCATCGGAAAATAGCTCAGCAGCAGCAGGACAAGTGGTTTGTGACTGTGGGAAGGGTCCAGAAAACAGTTCCTCAGAGTATGCCGGTTCAAATGCCAAGTTTTGGTGGGAGGGGGCAGACTGGGGGGAAGGAGGCTGAGGTGGAGGAGCCGGAGGAGTGCCGATTTCGGTGACATGGGTGGACTGCGTGGAAGACTGACTGGTGGACAAATGGCTAGAAGCATTGTCCGCAATCCACGACATCACCTCTTCGCACTGTTCTGGCCTCAACAGTGCTCTACTACGAGTCCCAGTAACTTGAGACATGATGAACCTAGGGAGTGTACCTCTGCGGCGTTCCCCTGCTCCCCCATCAGCAGGTGGTGTCTCATCCCGCCCAGGACCACGGCCTCTGACCCCTGCAGTAGTTGGACGCCCATGTCCACGCCCTCGTCCTCTACCCCTAGCCCTCGGGTTAAACATTTTCCAAATTAAAGTGTAAACTTGAAAAAAAAAAAATTTTGTGTTTATTTTTTTTTAGTTTTTTATTTTTTTTAACAAAACGATGCTATCCTATTGCTATGGCTAGTTTCTAACCTACACTGACAGCACACAACTGGATTTTGTGCTTTGCAAGAGGAGTTTGAGCTATAAAATGAAATACAGCTAAAAAAAAAAAATCAGCAGACTCTGCCTAATTCTATTTAAACCCCTAATAAATTGTCCCACTTTGGTGTTTGAGGTGGATATGTGTGTCACTAAGAGCTAAACACAACGGTAGCAAGTCCCCCTGCAAATTCCTCACAATATGGTACTAGCTGCACTACTAATGCCAGCAAGCCCAGCCACAAGCAAATAAAAAAAAAATGTATAACGTTATTGTAGCCCTAAGAAGGGCTGTTGGGTTCTTGTAGAATCACTCCTGCCTAACAGTAAGCTAATAGAACACCCTAACGCTTTCCCTGACCAGCAGCAGCTCTCTCCCTAGCGGCATCCAGACACAGAATGATCCGAGCAGCGCGGGCAGCGGCTAGTCTATCCCAGGGTCACCTGATCAGGCCAGCCAACCACTGCTATCGACGTGTAAGGGTACCACGTCATGCTGGGTGGAGTGCAGAGTCTCCTGGCTTGTGATTGGCTCTGTTTCTGGCCGCCAAAAAGCAAAACGGCGGGAGATGCCATTTTCTCGAGCGGGCGAAGTATTCGTCCGAGCAACGAGCAGTTTCGAGTACGCTAATGCTCGAACGAGCATCAAGCTCGGACGAGTATGTTCGCTCATCTCTAGTGCTCACAGTACAACGGTACAACACGTGAAGTAGCTTCCGTTTTATCTTTGAGTGGTTTATGCTGCCTTTCTGGGCTTCCTGGTACCATTGGTGTCCATGAAGAAGATCTAGCGGCTAGAGGGTAGATTCCAGCGTGTTCACGGTGCACATGCTTGATGTAACTGAGGAAGAGCCCATTCCGGGCTCGAAACGTGTATTGCAAAGCTACCAAATAAAGGAACCTGCTAGTGAAATATCTCTAGTCATAGTGATTGGCGCCTGGAATCTACCCTCTAGCTGAGAGACGATATGGAGAGGAAAGCAACAATGGAAAGTACAGTGGGTTTAGGAGGTTTTTTTTCTTCATTGCTTCTAAAATCACCAGCGTAGGGTAAGGGGTGGTAGGCAAGAAGGTAGGATGACGTATGGATTGTTAGACTATAATGTTTTTTTAAATTAATGTAATATTTGTACTATTCTACTTTGCTATTTTATATGCAATTGTAAGAGAATTTTCTTTCCCAGAAATATTCAAATAAAAAAAGGGATGACTGGGCTTTTAAAAAAACTAAAAAATGCGTGCGGGGGGGCTAGAAAAAGAATTACAATTTCATACTCTCCACCTCCGGCGTTCGTGTTCCCTCATGTATTTGACCATCACTGTTTGCAGAGACCGGTACTTTCGTTCTGACCACTTCCATGCAGCTGCTACAAACTGCTGCTGTAACGGGTGCGCGGCCGCGGTTAGGATGGAAGCATCCGCCTCTATAAACAAACAGAGAACAGCATTGATGGATGGAGATGCAATTGAACTGGTGCAACGGAGGGGGTATAAGTATTTTATTCCTTTTTTTAGCTCCCCTAAGCCTTATATATAATTTTTCTTTAATCTGGACGACCCCTTTCATTTACAATCCTCTGTTCTCTCCTTCCTGCTTAAACTGCCCCCCAACTAATCTCACAAAGAGCAATCTATTTGTGAAGCTCCGATGCCAGAGGTCTCATTACACTAATATACTCAACCCTAGTCCCTTTACCCAACTGATCTTCATATCCCATTAGGCAATGGTCCCACATTTGTGATTTTCCCTGTAGTTTCCCAGAAATATTAAATAAACCTTGTTTAAAGCATTTGTCAGAAGGTATCAGCTTCCCTACATGCTGTAGGGGATGTCAAGCTACTGGGGGTATTTGCATGCATGATATGCACAGGCTTGACCTGCTACATTATCAATATTCATACAACATGTAAATTATTATTAAATTATTTATTTCAAAGGAAAAAATGGGGGGGGGGGGGATGAGTTCATTGTGGGTTGTCTTCAATGTTGTAAATTGAAAATGTAATGGAGAAGTTTAATAGAAAACAATCTGATTTTAAAAAAGAAACAAGATTGTTGTCCTTGGATACGACCACTCTGACTGGTAGTGGCTAACCCGCCCAACAACCTGCATTCAGAGTGCATTACAACAGAACGGCAGTAGGACATGCAATTACTCCTGGATATTTCAAATGCAAAAACTATGTATTACTTTGTGCAATCACTCCAGCACTCCAAATGTTTTTTGCTGCACCTCTAAAGTAGGACTTGCAACACAAACTCTGATTTTTCATGATAAATGTGTTCCAGCGTCTGACTGTGCACCGGAACGCTCCTTTCAGTGCAGACTTTTGTGCTGTATTGGGTGTAGTGCTTAATAATAAGTTATTGGTGGAAGGGGAAAAATCTCTTTATTGCGCATGGGGTAGTATGAAGAGGGTTCACGGGCTGAGCCCTCTTCATACACGCCGGGTGCTTGCTTCACAATGAAGCAAGCACCCGTCGCTAACACCCGCGATCGGTGCTTGTACCGATCGCGGGTGTTAACCCTTTCATCGCCGCCGGCAAAGCTGCCGGCGGCATTAACGAGCCGGCGGCGCGTGGGCGCCGCCATCTTGGCTCCGATCGCCGCTCCCCGTGACGTCATCGGGGAGCGGTGATCCGTTGCCATGACAGCCTCGGATCACACAATGATCCGAGGCTATCATGTTTTAGGCCATCTATTACAATGTGCGATCTGCACATTGAAATAGATGGTGTGCAAAATCCCCATATACTGCCATACTTTAGTATGGCAGTATATGGTAGGATCAATCAGACAACCTAGGGTTAAAGTACCCTAGGGAGTCTGAAAAATAGTAAAAAATTTTAATAAAAAAAAAATTAAAAATAAAAAATTATATTAAAAAAACCTAAAAATTCAAATCACCCCCCTTTCCCTAGAACTGATATAAATATAAATAAACAGTAAAAATCATAAACACATTAGGTATTGCCGCGTCCGAAAATGCCCGATCTATCAAAATATAAGAATGTTTTTTTACTGCGTTTAACCCCGTAACGGACATTTTTTTGCCATTTCGAAAAATATAAACAATTCAATAAAAAGTGATCAAAAGGTCGTACAATTTTAAAAATAAAAGCATTGAAAACGTCATCAAAAGTCGCAAAAAATGACACCACCCTCAGCTCTGTATACCAAAGTATGAAAAAGTTATTAGCGCAAGAAGACGGCAAAATGAAGAATTTTTTTTTTTGTACAGGAGGTTTTAATTTTTGTAAATGTATGAAAACATTATAAAACCTATACAAATTTGGTATCCATGTGATCGTATTGACCCAATGAATAAATTAGACATGTCATTTGGAGCGCACAGTGAAAGACGTAAAATCCACGCCCACAAGAAAACGGCGCAAATGCGTTTTTTCACCATTTTCACTGCATTCAGAATTTTTTTCCCACTTCCCAGTATATGGCATAGACAATTAAATGCCATCACTATGAAGTGCAATTTGTTACGCAGAAAACAAGCCATCACACAGCTCTCTACATGGAAAAATAAAAAGTTATAGATTTTTGAAGGTGGGGTGTGAAAAATAAAGACGCAAAAACGAAAAAGGGCCTGGTCCTTAAGGGGTTAATGTTGTTTATTAAATGATGGGTTATATGGAGTGGACAACCCCTTTATCTTACAATGTAGTCCAATAAATGGCAGGGTTTCCTCTAAAGCTTTAACATTGGTAACCTTTATAAACTAGGTAAATATAAATAAAAAGATTTCCCCAGACACTAAAACATTTTGGTTGTAGTGACTCCTGCACTTTTTGAGTCTCTAGATCATTATCTGTTTTTTCTCAGTTTTTTATCACCAGGGATACGGACAAATAAATATGTCAAAACAGAACGTTCTTAATATATAAAGGAAATCACAGGGTGGATAAGTTGGGTGTAACAAACAATTTTGGTGACTGAACACAGAAAAGTGACTCACGCAGAGAAGTGAAGGCAGCGGGTGAGTATCAGACTGGATGAGGGTGGTTGGAGAGGTAAGTAGGGTAATGAGTGATATCTGAGGTGTAAAGTAAAGCTCCTGGACCCCAATGCAAAATGTGGACCAGTCTCCCCCCTCCACTCCACCCCCAGGTGTGAACAGAGTCTTAAAGGACTTTAGTTGAATAATGACTGGGGGCTGTACAGGGGGGTATTAAAGGGAACATTTTCCCTCCTCTACTCCCCAAGAACATAAACAGTACCTTGTCTGGCAGTTTGCTAAAAACTACTTTTATTTATCCCCCTCTCCTCCCTACGATAAAGTCAAAGATGTGGAGGAGTTCTCACACATGCACAACATCAAGTACGTGGGTGGGCAGTACAAATGGCCATCAGGAGGCGGGGCAGCTTGGCTGCATAGTCCAGCTACTCCACCTTCTGGACTTTATCTTAGGGAGCAATAAAAGCAGTTTTTAGAGGCATCTTACAATGTTGGCCAGATATAACATCTTTCGAAGACTTGCAAACTTCCAGTCAATGCCCTGTCTGTGGTATTGATGGGGTAACAGATGTGACAGGATCCTTTAAAAAAATATCATGTACCTCAACTCCTCTAGTTCCTCACATTTGGCCCTGATTTTAACAGCCGGATTAGAATTGGTTAAAGTTATTTGTCTTCTGTGGCCAATCAATCAATTCTGGAAAGTGATGAAAGATAAGACTGCTGACACAGTCCCAGTTCCTGTGAAGACGCTGATTGGTCACAGTGGTCATTTGACTGAAGACACGTCCAAACCATCCGACTGTCAATAAGAGAAAACTGGAGAAGAGTTAGAACTTGCTTTTGTGTCTTTTAAAACAGCATTTTCTACTCTTCTTTATTTCTTTGTTTTCACACAAATCTGGTTTTCAAGCATTTCTTTCCTCCTCATGTCTCTGAGCTCCACAGGCAGTTCTCTCCCCCTCAGGCAGTTCTCTCTTTCCTATGTACATTATCTCAGCTCTACAGAGAGCTATCATCTCCTCATGTCTCTGATCTCCACAGGCAGTTCTCTCCTTGCTATGTACATTATCTCAGCTCCACAGAGAGCTATCATCTCTTCATGTCTCTGAGCTCCACAGGCAGTTCTCTCCCCCTCAGGCAGTTCTCTCTTTCCTATGTACATTATCTCAGCTCTACAGAGAGCTATCATCTCCTCATGTCTCTGATCTCCACAGGCAGTTCTCTCCTTCCTATGTACATTATCTCAGCTCTACAGAGAGCTATCATCTCCTCATGTCTCTGAGCTCCACAGGCAGTTCTCTCCTTGCTATGTACATTATCTCAGCTCCACAGAGAGCTATCATCTCTTCATGTCTCTGAGCTCCACAGGCAGTTCTCTCCTTCCTATGTACATTATCTCAGCTCTACAGAGAGCTATCATCTCCTCATGTCTCTGAGCTCCACAGGCAGTTCTCTCCTTCCTATGTACATTATCTCAGCTCTACAGAGAGCTATCATCTCCTCGTGTCTCTGAGCTCCACAGGCAGTTCTCTCCTTCCTATGTACATTATCTCAGCTCCACAGAGAGCTATCATCTCCTCATGTCTCTGAGCTCCACAGGCAGTTCTCTCCTTCCTATGTACATTATCTCAGCTCTACAGAGAGCTATCATCTCCTCATGTCTCTGAGCTCCACAGGCAGTTCTTTCCTTTTTATGTACATTATCACAGCTCTACAGAGAGCTATCATCTCCTCATGTCTCTGAGCTCCACAGGCAGTTCTTTCCTTTTTATGTACATTATCACAGCTCTACAGAGAGCTATCATCTCCTCGTGTCTCTGAGCTCCACAGGCAGTTCTCTCCTTCCTATGTACATTATCTCAGCTCTACAGAGATCTATCATCTACTCATGTCTCTGAGATCTACAGGCAGTTCTTTCCTCATTTTTATGATTACACAGACAGTTCTTACCCTTTTTACCTGAATATATAGATGGACTTTAATCAAAGTGCAAAAAGATCTCAAAGATAATAAAAAGACACAGGAGTCCCCCAGGAGCTAAATTTTAATTGTCACAACATACAATTTTACTGTTTACGTCCATGCAAATATTTTTTTCATTTTAAATAAGTTTTCTAAATGCTATAGACTTCTTCTCACACTTGCAGATAGACATAGTCTTTGGATATAGCAATAGATCTTCACTTGAAAAAGTGAACAGTCTAGAAAACTTTCAAGTGATTAAATTGTAAGTTTTTCATGAACTTAAACATCTCCCCCATCTTATCTTCTTAGATTCTATATTAGAGACAAGGCAGGAACTTTTGATGCCATTTCTGACAAGATGAACATTTTACAGAAGTTGAAAATTGCATCACTTAGCATCATTCTCATCCTTGGGATTATCGGGAATGGATTAGTCATTTGGATTGCTGGATTCAGGATGAAGAAGATGATCAGTTCCGTGTGGTTCCTCCACTTAGCCATCGCCGACCTCCTGTGCTGCGCTTCTATTCCGATGATAATTGTTTATTGGGCTTTCATTGATGTTCACTCATCATCACTCAGTTACCAAATTACTTATAGCATGCTCTTCACTATAAACATGAGCACCAGTGTCCTCCTCCTGACGGCCATGAGTATTGATCACTGGGTATCGGTCATGTGGCCATTTTGGACTAAAATCCATAGGACACAGAAACGAGTCAGAATCACTCCAGGAATTATCTGGGGGCTGAGTCTTGTGTTGAGTCTTTTTATTTCTTAAGTTTATTTTATGCAAAGGGTTGGGGTGCTGGCTATGCTCTGATCATTCACATAGTCTGCTTGGTTATGCTGTTTGTGATCCCTTTTCCCATCATCTTCACCAGTTATGTCACCATTGTCCTTAAACTTAGAAAAAGTAATAGACCCCAGAGATCTCAGAGACCCTACAGCAGTGATGGCGAACCTTTTAGAGACTGGGTGCCCAAGCTACAACCAAAACCTACTTATTTACCATCAGGTGCCAACATGACAATTTAAACAGTAACTTATTGCTTCCTGTTCTTCCACAACATTCCAACATTCAATTGTATTGGCCCCCTGGGGACACCAATACAGTTGAAAGCAGGAGGGCAAATTCAGACATCATTGTAGCTTCTCTGCAGGGTCTCTCTGTACAGGAAGAATAATGGGGGCAGCAAGGGGACCTCAAAAGATAATCTGTTCACACCTTTTCACTCTTCCTGCAGTTCCAATCAGTGAAGGTTGTGTCACGTTAAAAGAGTGTTGACAGTAGCATCTCAAGTCTCTGGAACTGCAGAAAGATTTGAGTCCTGTCTGGTGAACTCTGTCTTGGGGTGACAGCCTGGGTGCCCACATAAAGGGCTCCGAGTGCCACCTCTGGCACCCTTGCCATAGGTTCGCCATCACTGCCCTACAGGATCATCACCGCTGTTATATTGGGTTTCTTCCCCTGCTGGTTGCCTTTTTTACATCTTGCAACCAAGATGTAGAACGTCCACGTCGTTGTACGTTGTAGTTTACACTGATTGTAGTTTCTCGTACTTTAATTTGTCACTTTTTTTTTTCTGAATCTATAATAATTTGCCTCCCAGGTGGTGGGGTAGGTTTCTAAGTCTGATGTCCTTGGATAGATTTTTAAAAAATATTTGACACATTTATTTTTAGTGTTTAGATCCGGAGAGGGTCAGGGGACCACCCGTGACAGTTAGCTTCTGAAATTGCTGACACTTACACCCCCTTTACTCCCCCAGTACCTTATGTCACCAGGGTACCCGGAACAACAGCACATTGTCCAATAACTGAGCAACGGCTGACTGCTGGATATAGAAGCCGCAGACTAGTATAAAATAAATGGGAAATATTTACGGGAACGTTCCCACCCTGATAATAGTAGCCAGGTTACAGCTACTGCTCTATTGCTTCTGGATAGTTAGGAAAAAGAAGGGATCTCATTTATATAAATAATTATTACTTTCCCTTCTCTCCCTGTTATCTCCTCCAGACCTTCACAGATCTGTCTATACTCCCCTCGCATCCACTCCCCCCCCCCCTTTCCAAATTCCTCTTGTGTTCCTAATTACAGTTTCTCTTTTCCCGAGCCTCTTCTTTATTTGTGACCTAATATTCTATGAATATTTTTAGATTCGGCCAAACCTTTCCTTCCCACAGTTGATGTGTCCCATACAGAAGTAGCTGCTGCGGCTGTAAGTACTTTCTCTGTTATTTGCTTTTCTACTAACTTTAAATGTAAAGAATCAGTTCCTATTTATAGCGGATTATTTCCAAATGGAACTGGGAATAACAGGATTTTACTATGATGATACAGTTATGTTTTATATGTTTTGTCTTTTTCCTATTTCTTTATAGAAATATAGATGCTGAAACAATACACTGAGATCAATCTTCTGCTGATGGATGTCCGCACATCCCTACATCCCTGCATCCCTACATTCCTAAATCCCCACATCCCTGCATCCCCACATCCCCACATCCCTGCATCCCTACATCACCACATCCCTGCATCCCTACATCCCTGCATCCCCGCATCCCCACATCCCCGCATCCCCACATCCCTATTGGACATCCCCACATCCCCGCATCCCCACATCCCTATTGGACATCACCACATCCCTGCATCCCTACATCGCTGCATCCCTGCATCCCCACATCCCTGCATCCCCACATCCCTGCATCCCCACATCCCTGCATCCCCACATTCCTGCATCCCCACATCCCTGCATCCCTACATCCCCACATCCCTGCATTCCCACATCCCTGCATCCCCACATCCCTGCATCCCCACATCCCTGCATCCCCACATCCCTGCATCCCCACATCTCTGCATCCCTACATCACCACATCCCTGCATCCCCACATCTCTGCATCCCTACATCACCACATCCCTGCATTCCTACATCCCTAAATCCCCACATCCCTGCATCCCCACATCCCTGCATCCCTACATCACCACATCCCTGCATCCCTACATCCCTGCATCCCCACATCCCCACATCCCCGCATTCCCTCATCCCTACTGGACATCCCCATATCCCTGCATCCCCACATCCCCACATCAATGCATCCAACATCCCTAAATCCCTACATCACCACATCCATGCTTCCCTGCATCCCCACATCCCCACATCTCTACATCCCCTCATCCCTACTGGACATCCCCATATCCATGCATCCCCACATCCCTGCATCCCGACATCCCCATATCCCCACATCACTGCATCCCCACATCCCTGCATCCCCACATCACTGCATCCCACATCCCTGCATCCCCACATCCCTGCATCTCCACATCCCTACATCCACACATCCCTGCATACCCACATCTCCACATCCCTACATCAACACATCCCTGCATCTCCACATCCCTAAATCCACACATCCCTGCATCCACACATCCCTGCATCCCCACATCCCTGCATTCCCACATCCCTGCATCCCCACCTCCCTGCATCCCCACATCCCTGCATCCCCACATCTCTGCATCCCTACATCACCACATCCCTGCATTCCTACATCCCTAAATCCCCACATCCCTGCATCCCCACATCCCTGCATCCCTACATCACCACATCCCTGCATCCCTACATCCCTGCATCCCTACATCCCTGAATCCCCACATCCCCACATCCCCGCATCCCCTCATCCCTACTGGACATCCCCATATCCCTGCATCCCCACATCCCTGCATCCCCACATCACTGCATCCCACATCCCTGCATCCCTACATCACCACATCCCTGCTTCCCTGCATCCCCACATCCTCACATCCCTACATCCCCTCATCCCTACTGGACATCCCCATATCCCTGCATCCCCACATCCCTGCATCCCGACATCCCCTCATTCCTACTGGACATCCCCATATCCCTGCATCCCCACATCCCTGCATCCCGACATTTCCATATCCCCACATCACTGCATCCCCACATCCCTGCATCCACACATCACTGCATACCCACATCTCCACATCCCTACATCAACACATCCCTGCATCTCCACATCCCTACATCCACACATCCCTGCATCCACACATCCCTGCATCCCCACATCCCTGCATACCCACATCCCTGCATCCTCACATCCTTACATCCCTACATCCCACATCCCTACAGCACATCCCCACATCCCTACTGCATATCCCCACATCAACTGAATCCCCACATCCCTACATTCTCACATCCCTGCATCCCCACATCCCTTCATCCTCACATCGCTATGTCCCCACATCCCTGCATCCCCACATCCCTGCATCCCCACATCCCTGCATCCTCACATCCCTACATTCCCACATCCCTGTATCCCCACATCCCTACATTCCCACATCCCTACTGCACATCCCTACATCCCTCCATCCCCACATCCCTGCATCCCCACATCACTGCATCCCCACATCCCTGCATGCTCACATCCCTACATTCCCACATCCCTGCATCCCCACATCCCTTCATCCTCACATCCCTATATCCCCACATCCCTGCATCCCCACATCCCTGCATCCCCACATCCCTGCATCCCCACATCCCTTCATCCTCACATCCCTACATTCCCACATCCCTGTATCCCCACATCCCTTCATCCTCACGACCCTATATCCCCACATCCCTACATTCCCACATCCCTACTGCACATCCCTACATCCCTCCATCCCCACATCCCTGCATCCCCACATCACTGCATCCCCACATCCCTGCATGCCCACATCCCTACATTTCCACATCCCTGCATCCCCACATCCCTTCAGCCTCACATCCCTGCATCCCCACATACCTGAATCCCCACATCTCTGCATCCCTACATCTCTGCATCCCTACATCCCTGCATCCCCACATCCCTGCATACCCACATCCCTGCATCCTCACATCCTTACATCCCTACATCCCCACATCCCTACAGCACATCCCCACATCCCTACTGCATATCCCCACATCAACTGCATCCCCACATCCCTACATCCTCACATTCCTGCATCCCCACATCGCTTCATCCTCACATCCCTATATCCCCACATCCCTGCATCCCCACATCCCTGCATCCCCACATCCCTACATCCCCACATCCCTACATTCTAACATCCCTGTTTCCCCACATCCCTTCATCCTCACATCCCTGTATCCCCACATCCCTTCATCCTCACGACCCTATATCCCCACATCCCTACATTCCTACATCCCTATTGCACATCCCTACATCCCTCCATCCCCACATCCCTGCATCCCCACATCTCTGCATCCCCACATCCCTGCATCCCCACATCCCTTCATCCCCACATCCCTGCATCCCTACATCCCTACATTCTAACATCCCTGCATCCCCACATCCCTTCATCCTCACATCCCTGCATCCCCACATCCCTGCATCCCCACATCCCTACATTCCCACATCCCTGCATCCCCACATCCCTACATTCTAACATCTCTGCATCCCCACATCCCTGCATCTCCACATCCCTTCATCCCCACATCCCTTCATCCCCACATCCCTACATTCTAACATCTCTGCATCCCCACATCCCTGCATCCCCACATCCCTGCATCCCCACATCCCTGCATCCCCACATCCCTACATTCCCACATCCCTGCATCCCCACATCCCTTCATCCTCACATCCCTACATTCCCACATCCCTGTATCCTCACATCCCTTCATCCTCACGACCCTATATCCCCACATCCCTACTGCACATCCCTACATCCCTGCATCCCCACATCCCTGCATCCCCACATCACTGCATCCCCACATCCCTGCATCCCCACATCCCTGCATCCCCACATCCCTACATTCCCACATCCCTGCATCCCCACATCCCTTCAACCTCACAACCCTATATCCCCACATCCCTACATTCCCACATCCCTTCTGCACATCCCTACATCCCTCCATCCCCACATCCCTGCATCCCCACATCCCTGCATCCCCAAATCCCTACATTCCCACATCCCTGCATCCCCACATCCCTTCAGCCTCACATCCCTACATTCCCACATCCCTACATTCCCACATCCCTGCATCCCCACATCCATTCAGCCTCACATCCCTGCATCCCCACATACCTGAATCCCCACATCTCTGCATCCCTACATCCCTGCATCCCCACATCCCTTCATCCTCACATCCCTTCATCCTCACAACCCTATATCCCCACATCCCTACATTCCCACATCCCTACTGCACATCCCTACATCCCCACATCCCTGCATCCCCACATCCCTGCATCCCCACATCCCTACATCCCCACATCCCTTCAGCCTCACATCCCTACATTTCCACATCCCTGTATCCCCACATCCCTTCATCCTCACGACCCTATATCCCCACATCCCTACATTCCCACATCCCTACTGCACATCCCTACATCCCTCCATCCCCACATCCCTGCATCCCCACATCACTGCATCCCCACATCCCTGCATGCCCACATCCCTACATTTCCACATCCCTGCATCCCCACATCCCTTCAGCCTCACATCCCTGCATCCCCACATACCTGAATCCCCACATCTCTGCATCCCTACATCCCTGCATCCCCACATCCCTGCATACCCACATCCCTGCATCCTCACATCCTTACATCCCTACATCCCCACATCCCTACAGCACATCCCCACATCCCTACTGCATATCCCCACATCAACTGCATCCCCACATCCCTACATCCTCACATTCCTGCATCCCCACATCCCTTCATCCTCACATCCCTATATCCCCACATCCCTGCATCCCCACATCCCTGCATCCCCACATCCCTGCATCCCCACATCCCTACATTCTAACATCCCTGTTTCCCCACATCCCTTCATCCTCACATCCCTGTATCCCCACATCCCTTCATCCTCACGACCCTATATCCCCACATCCCTACATTCCTACATCCCTATTGCACATCCCTACATCCCTCCATCCCCACATCCCTTCATCCCCACATCCCTGCATCCCCACATCCCTACATTCTAACATCCCTGCATCCCCACATCCCTTCATCCTCACATCCCTGCATCCCCACATCCCTGCATCCCCACATCCCTGCTTCCCCACATCCCTACATTCCCACATCCCTGCATCCCCACATCCCTACATTCTAACATCTCTGCATCCCCACATCCCTGCATCCCCACATCCCTTCATCCCCACATCCCTTCATCCCCACATCCCTACATTCTAACATCTCTGCATCCCCACATCCCTGCATCCCCACATCCCTGCATCCCCACATCCCTACATTCCCACATCCCTGCATCCCCACATCCCTTCATCCTCACATCCCTACATTCCCACATCCCTGTATCCTCACATCCCTTCATCCTCACGACCCTATATCCCCACATCCCTACATTCCCACATCCCTACTGCACATCCCTACATCCCTGCATCCCCACATCCCTGCATCCCCACATCACTGCATCCCCACATCCCTGCATCCCCACATCCCTGCATCCCCACATCCCTACATTCCCACATCCCTGCATCCCCACATCCCTTCAACCTCACAACCCTATATCCCCACATCCCTACATTCCCACATCCCTACTGCACATCCCTACATCCCTGCATCCCCACATCCCTGCATCCCCACATCCCTGCATCCCCACATCCCTGCATCCCCAAATCCCTACATTCCCACATCCCTGCATCCCCACATCCCTTCAGCCTCACATCCCTACATTCCCACATCCCTACATTCCCACATCCCTGCATCCCCACATCCATTCAGCCTCACATCCCTGCATCCCCACATACCTGAATCCCCACATCTCTGCATCCTTACATCCCTGCATCCCCACATCCCTTCATCCTCACATCCCTTCATCCTCACAACCCTATATCCCCACATCCCTACATTCCCACATCCCTACTGCACATCCCTACATCCCCACATCCCTGCATCCCCACATCCCTACATCCCCACATCCCTTCAGCCTCACATCCCTACATTTCCACATCCCTGTATCCCCACATCCCTTCATCCTCACGACCCTATATCCCCACATCCCTACATTCCCACATCCCTACTGCACATCCCTACATCCCTCCATCCCCACATCCCTGCATCCCCACATCACTGCATCCCCACATCCCTACATCCCCACATCCCTTCAGCCTCACATCCCTGCATCCCCACATCCCTACATCCCCACATCCCTACTGCACATCCGCACATCCCTGCATCTCCAGATCTGTGTATAGGGTGGTGGGGGGCTACATACATTTTCCTGTCATTTTATAAACAGCGATGTGCAGAAGCTTTATATCCTTGTGTATCACATATATAACAGGCAGGTCATAGAGTCTATAAGAAGATGTCACCTTCAGTGGATTAGAATCCTTGTCACATTTAGTTATTTATTTGGACCCTCTGTCCCTTATAACCAACATGTTTGCACTGGTGTTTATTTTTGTCCCTGGATTACTCTGCCAGATTCAGGCCTGGTGACAGCTTTCCCCATTACATGTTTTTCCTTATATAGTGTAGGGTAACCAGACACAAGATCCAGGCTTCTCTGCAGAAATGTCGTGTGACCAGGGTGGTCTTATCTTACATTAGTAAACCATACCCCATGTATATATCTGATTATATCAAGTCACAGCAGCCTCCAAGAAGGATGGAGAGAAGTAGAAGTCCATGAAGACGTTTGTGAATTGATGTGACAGGATATTTGCATAAAGTTCAGTTTGCTAATGTTAGGAGGCTAAAGGACCAAAAGGAAGAGGATAAAGGAGATGATGGGGGTCATTTACTAAGGGCCCGATTCGCGTTTTCCCGACGTGTTACCCGAATATTTCCGATTTGCGCCGATTGTACCTGAATTGCCCCGGGATTTTGGCGCACGCGATCGGATTGTGGCGCATCGGCACCGGCATGCACGCGACGGAAATCGGGAGGCGTGGCCGAACGAAAACCCGACGGATTCGGAAAAACCGCCGCATTTAAAAAAAGGAAATTGTGGAGCTTGCACTCACCTTCGTCCAGGATAGGATCGTGAACTTCAGTGCATTTTAGGGAACTTCAGCGCAGCAGCGCCACCTGGTGGACGTCGGAGGAACTGCCTTGATGAATCCCGGCCGGACCCGAATCCACCGCAGAGAACGCGCCGCTGGATCGCGAATGGACCGGGTAAGTAAATCTGCCCCGATGTGTGACTTGTCACATGTCTTCCCTTAGTGTTAACTTGAGATAAGACTTCACTTACGTGGGGAGCTGTCGGTGTCTTCCAGGCTCTGGTGATAACCAGTTTCTGGCCATTAAGATATGCGTGATTATGTCCATTAGTAGCAGTGATGTGGCTGCTTTTAGAGCTAATTGTTCATGCTGGATTTGGGATATGATTTGCTCTATTGCCTTCGATAGTGGTGTGATCACTGGACAGGACCATAACATATGAAGCAGAGTGCCTCTTACCCCACATCTTTGCCAGCACCATGGCTCTGAATTTGGATATAATAGGTGAAATCTTGATGGAGTAAAATACCACCTAGTCTTAGTCATTGTTTACTCGTGTGAGATATCGCGTAATGAGGTCATCGGGAGACAAGTGGTGATTTCCTATGTATCAGCAGGGGTTGTGTCACGACCATGAAATACTATAAAAATAATATTTTATATCAATTTCATAATTTTTTTTTGCTTAGGTAAAACGTCAAAATGGATCCTATCAGCGCTTCTGAGACCGCACCTAACACAACTCTGGATGATGGGAACCAGTATGTTGACATTTCTCATATTTTATTTTTCTAAAGACAAGAAAATGAAACTAAATTTGTACCTGAATTTTTTGTTATAAAATAAAACCCAAGGAGTGGTGTTTTGTGATTATCCGCCCCAATTTTTTAAAATAATTTACCTTCTGGGCCACTAAAATAAATACATTCTGTGCATTGATTTGATGCACCACACAATATTCTGTTGATTTCAACTTGGTAAATGACATCAATCATTTGGTAAATGACATCAATCAGGTTTATGCTGCTCATCCCGAACATATCCACCCATGGACACTAGTTTCTCTCAAACTTTGCTTCTGCTGTCCTAGAATAATATAAGTAGTAAAAGTCTTGCAATGTAAAATGTAGTGATTTGCAGAACTATAAATTCTAACTTCTTTCTTCTCACGTCTTCTCTGATTATCTTACAGAAAGTTCTGGACAACTTTTTATAAAAATCTAGAAATTTTGAACACGGTGACGGTTACATTATACAGCATCATTTTCATCCTTGGGATTATCGGGAATGGATTGGTCATCTGGATTGCCGGATTCAGGATGAAGAAGATGATCAGTGCCGTGTGGTTCCTACACTTGGCCATTGCCGACCTCATGTGTTGTCTGTCACTTCCACTGCCCATTGTAGAGATGGGCTACTCCACTACTGTGTGCCAAACATCATTACCAAGACATTTCTGCTCATTTAACCTTGTTCTCTTTAATCTAAACATGAGCGCCAGTGTTCTCCTCCTGACGGCCATGAGTATTGATCGCTGGGTATCGGTCATGTGGCCATTTTGGGCTAAGGTCCATAGGAGACAGAAACTAGTGAGAATCACTGCAGGAATTATCTGGGTGCTGAGTCTCGTTTGGAGTGGATTCATGGTTTTCTTATTAGGGTGGTACGGTCTTTTTACTGCAGGTCATTATACAAACAATACATATAAGTTATTAAGACTCTTTTTAATGTTTGCGTTCCCTTTTCACATTATTTCGGCCTGTTATATCACCATTTTCTATAAAATTAAGACTAGAAATAGACCCCAGAGCTCTCAGAGACCCTACAGGATCATCACCGCTGTTATATTGTGTTTCTTCATCTGTTGGGCTCCGTATTACATCTGGCCATTAGCAATACCATATAGTAGGTCTCTTTTACAAAACTTTACAGTCGATGTTATTGTTAAGTGTCTGGTTTATCTAAACAGTTGTATCAACCCAATTATTTATGTATATATGGGCCAAGATTTCAGACATCGTTTCCTGATATCCATTCCTTTTAGGATGGAAAATGCCTTAAGTGAACCTCCTGATGAGCCCTGCAGAGAAGGAGGGGATCATGAACATTCACCCAATGTGGATGTCTCGCCTTGTTAGGGAACGGGTGAGTGATAATGGTCCTGAGATCCTGTGTGCGATGTTATCAGTGGGATCATATTATTAAATTCATCCCCCAATCATTTCTAGTAACAGAAGACTGAAATAATCAGTACCCTTTCATGAAATTCTCTGCATATACTGTAGATCTTATATTTGCTCTGGGGAACTCTGTGACATCAGCAGTGACATCACATGGATGCCCGGTACAGATGGAGGTGGAGACAGCAGATGAGATAGAAATATTGATACAGAATAGTTACAGAATATTCTATGTTCTCACCATCTGGCTTAGATTTGCCTTTCCTTTCGAGGTGGAGAGATATTTAGGGTAAGTTCACATGTAAACATTCAGCTAAATTGAGTACATCAGTATTGTATCAATGGGGCGCATTTACTTACCCGGTCCCTGCACGATCCCTGATCTGGACTGTCTGACGAGGATGAACTCTGCCGCTGTTCGTGAAGATTGTGCGCCTGATATCCTGCATGTGTCATTTCCCTGATCAGGTCTGCCGGAGTTCACCATTTTCCCCCCTTTGTAGGTAAGTACATTGGATGCGACACAAGTTTAAATGTTAAATCCCGTGGGTAGTCCAAATCCATCAGATCGTCCGTCGGCCCGCCCCCGATTTGTGTGACATGAAAGCCAGCGCGATTGCGACACAATCCGATTGCGTGCGGCACAATTCCCGGCACGATCCCCAAAAAGTCGAGAAACCCAACGAAAATGCAGACCCTTAGTAAATAAGCGCCAATCTGTCCGCACCAGAACACTGGAGTTATTTGCACCTGAAAGACCTTGTGCCGCATTTACTTTTTAGGTTTTTACACTATCCTTAGCCCGTTTTTCAACTGGCCCAAGTTGAAAAATCTCAGTAAAAGTGGGTGTTGTGAGTTACAGTGCTCCTCTTTGTAAATGTGGAGATCCCATAGCTAAAATAGTTTGTGAACACCTTGTGGAAGGTGGACCACATCTGTTACCTCATCTCTGTGATTCTTATCTGCTAGTATAAGTCTAAACTTCCGGACCACTGAAGAATGTGCAAGACTGTGGCTTTACCGGGGTTTTCCTTGAGGGGGTGTAAAAGGAGCCATCACAACCGTGCTCAAGAGGCTTAGGGTGGCCATAAGGTGTCACTATTTTATTTGAAAAGACCAGTACTAGGAGTATAGCCAAGTCCCGGCACAGACTTTATACTAGAGGCCCCCAGCTTCATGTTACGCCACTGAGACCTTACTTTTTTTACTCTATCGGTGGTCAACCCTTCCCTCATAGTTCATGAACATTGTGTAAATTTTATGAGTTTTATGGGAAACTGAGGGTTATCTATTGATTCTTTCACAAGAGATTTCCCTATAAATATGTTGCAGTAGTCTTGTTTAGACAGATTTATCACCATCTTTTGGTTTTACATTGGTGCGGTTAGCAGTGGAATAACTCTATGCCGGGGATGACTTATCTCATCAAGAAAGACTTTTCTTCCGAATACCATCTGTAATTCAGTGGACCAGTGGCTTATGCAAAGCAGGTTTTGAGGAGTTTTCTCAACCACCTATGAACAACATTTCTATTTGTTTTACAACCTAAAGAAAAGAACTAAAGAGAAAAAAGGGGAAAACTAAGATAAATGCATCTTCCACATGTCTCATCATGTATCTATGATGTGTACATCAGATTTCAATCATGTACTTTATGTATGTATCATGGATCATTCAATTTTATATCATGTGTCCATCATGTATCTATCACTAGTCAACCATGTTTTTATTGTATGGGCAGGATGTCCAAAAACAGGCAACCACATCTTCTTACTACATCTTTGCACATTTGATTTGTTTGGGGCACATCTATCGTAAATCCTAAATGCACCAATGTATGATGGTGCCCCCACTGAATCAATCAGGAGGCTCTAGCCTCCTTACATGATAAATCCGTCAGGGAGATGTGCGGTGCTCCCGGAGCCCTTCTATGCAAGTGCTCAGATTATGTGCCAAGGCTATAGGCAGTGTATTTGGCGTTGAGGTAGCATAAGGTGGGAAATAGGCTGAATTTCTCTCCGTGCACCAAGAACTTTGTATGTCTGGTTTCAAGTGGTTTTTAAATCCCCCTTTCAATTTTTAGTATTAGCAATTTCAAAAATTAGAGCTATGAACATTTTTCGGAAACTTTGTATTATTTTCTGGATTGTGCATCACACGTACAAAATAATTAATAAAACATAAAAATATGTGAAGAACTGTTATAATTGTATGGAGCAGAAGCTTCGGGCAGGATAATCAGAAGCCATTGTTCAGCATGAGGATTGATCACCGCCGATGGGATCTCATAGGCTGGTAGGTAACACTGTGCTAGTATATAGGTGATGCCGGTCAGTATATAGCGCTCTCCTTCACTCACACTGATGGTTTTATTCTTGTAGATAATTTCCACCATCCTATATAATCAGATATAGCAAATGTAATGTAAAAGCCAAGTTACGTTGTGAAGTTGTGATCAAAGAGAAATCATTTTGCACAAAATACAACAATTTTACAATGCAGCAGTTTATGAAAAAAAATAAAATAAGAAATCCCCCTCAGAGCTTCATGGTGCTAATTGATCCGATGGCTTGATACCAGACACTGTAGAGTTGCGGAACACTATTGGACACTTTGGAACACCTGAACCTGTCATGGCGACTGATCACTGCACCCCGATGACGTCACGGGGAGCAACGATCCTCGCCAAGATGGAGGCGCCCATGCGCCGCCATTTTTAATAAGCTGCCGGGAGATTTGCAATGTGCAGCAGAGATTTACCGACTATGGAGAGGGCTTAGCCTGTGAGCCTCCTCAATGCACCCGGCGTGTGACTTACTATTACGTCACATGTTGGTGAGGGGTTGATATTGTTAAGTGGTTCATATATATTTTAGCATTTTCACATGTCGGGTCCCGGTACATGGAGAGGGCTTGCGAGCCGAGCCCTCTCCATAGCCGGTAAGTCTTTGCTGCATATTGCAGCAAAGGCTTACCGGTAACACCCGCGATCGGTGCCGGCACCGATCGCGGGTGTTTCACCGCTGATGGCGCCGCCATCTTTCCGTGGATCGTCGCTCCCCGTGACGTCATCAGGGAGCGGCGATCCATCGACATGGTAGCTTCGGGTCTCACGAAGACCCGAAGCTACTTCTGGTTAACCCATTCATTACAATGTGCTGTCAGCACATTGTAATGTATGAGTAGTGAAATACTGTAGTATGGCAGTATATGGTAGGATTGATCAGACAACCTAAGGTTAAAGTACCCTAGGGAGTTTGAAAAATAGCAAAAATAAAAATAAAAAAAAGTTAAAAGAAAAAAAATATTAATTAAAAAACCTAAAAATTCAAATCACCCCCCTTTCCCTAGAATTGATATAAATATAAATAAACAGTAAAAATCATAAACACATTAGGTATCACCGCGTTCGAAAATGCCCGGTCTATAAAAATATGATAACGGTTTTTCACTGCGTTTAACCCCGTAACAGAAAATCGCGCCCAAAGTCGAAAATGGCACTTTTTTGCCATTTAGAAAAAAAATTAAAATTCTATAAAAAGTGATCAAAAGGTCATGGAGTCCTAAAAATAATAATATTGTAAACATAATCAAAATCCGCAAAAAATGACACCACCCTCAGCTCCGTACACCAAAGTATGAAAAAGTTATTAGCGCCAGAAGATGGCAAAATCCCCCCAAAAAATTTTGTACAGGAGGTTTTAATTTTTTTAAATGTATGAAAACATTATAAAACCTATACAAATTTGGTATCCCCGTAATCGTACCGACCCAAATAATAAATTAGACATGTCATTTGGGGTGCACAGTGAAATCCGTAAAATCCAAGCCCACAAGAATACGACACAAATGCGTTTTTTTACCAATTTCACTGAATTTGGAATCTTTTTTCTGCTTCCCAGTACACTGCATGGAATATTAAATACCACCATTTTGAAGTGTAATTTGTTACGCAGAAAATAAGTCATCACACAGCTCTGTACATGGAAAAATAAAAAAGTTACAGATTTTTGAATGTGGGGAGTGAAAAATGAAAACGCAAAATCGAAAAAGGGCCGCAGTGGGAAGGGGTTAAACAAATGGCCAAGTTACGTGTAAAAATGTGTTTAAAAGGTTTTCTGAAAGAACTTCATGTGTGTTGTTACTGATGATAATTGTTAACATCTGGGTTTTTTTGAACCATATATTGAAGCCATCCAGTAAAAAACTGGTAGTCAACTCACATCTGAGGTTTTACAATTTTTTTTTTATTTTATTTGTCAATACAGAATATCAATACAAAACATTAATAGAAAAATACATAGCCAAGACAATAGACATATTATTTACATGTTACATTAGCCAAACTCGGAACACAAATAAATCAATATGCATCGATATATCAATATCAAGCATTTCATTTCCCTACTGCCCACCCCATGGAAAACTTGGAGAGAAAAACAAACAAAAAAGCAAAAAAAAAAAAAAAAAAAGGAAAAGAAGAAAATTCAACTAAAATCTGAATTTATTAATCCAATCTTCCACCTATCAGCTGATACCAGTAAATTAATTCTCCCCTCCCCTTGACTGTCAGTGCCCCACTCAATTTCCAGTGAGTCAATATTGCCCTACGAGCCAACATCAAACCCTTCAGGACTTATACCGTATATACTCGAGTATAAGCCGTCCCAAGTATAAGCCGAGACCCCTAATTTTACCACCAAAATGTAGGAAAACATATTGACTCGAGGATATAAGCTGAGGGTGGGAAATGCATTGGTCACAGACCCCCCAGTATATAGCCAGCCAGCCCCCTATAGTATACAGCCTTCCCCCAGTAGTATACAGCCTGCCCCCAGTAGTATACAGCCTGCCCTTAGTAGTATACAGCCTGCCCCTAGTAGTATACGGCCTGCCCCCAGTAGTATACAGCCACCCCAGCCTGCCCCCAGTAGTATACAGCCTGCCCCCAGTAGTATACAACACAGCCTGCCCCCAGTAGTATAAAGCACTGCCCAGCCTGCCCCCAGTAGTATACAGCACTGCCCAGTCTGCCCCCAGTAGCATACAGCACAGCCTGCCCCAGTAGTATACAGCACTGCCCAGCCTGCCCCCAGTAGTATACAGCACTGCCCAGCCTACCCCCAGTAGTACACAGCACAGCACAGCCTGCCCCCAGTAGTATACAGCACTGCCCAGCCTGCTCCCAGTAGTATACAGCCTGCCCCAGTAGTATACAGCACAGCCCTGCATTAAAAAAAATAATAAACTTATATACTCACCCTCCGATGGCCCCGATGTGCAGCGCTGCTCCCCCGATGTCCGCGTGGCTCGTCTTCTGGCTTCCACGCCTGTCTTCCGTAAAATCGTGCTGGGCGCCGCCATTGCTCTCTCCTGGGATGTTACAGAAGACAGTAGACAGGCGCGGAAGCCAGAAAAGGACCCGCGCGGACATCGGGGGAGCTGCGCTGCACATCGGGGCCAACGGAGGGTGAGTATATGTTTATTATTTTTAAGTATTTTTTAAGTATTTTTAAGTATTTTTTAAGTGACTCGTGACTCTTGTATAAGTATAAAAGTTGTTTAAACTTTGTATTTAGGTAGAGGGAATTTAGGTTTACCGTATATACTTGTGTATAAGCCGAGTTTTTCAGCACAAAAAATGTGCTGAACAAAGTCCCCTCTTTGTTCAGCACATTTTTTGTGCTGAAAAACTCGGCTTATACACGAGTATATACGGTAAACCTAAATTCCCTCTACCTAAATACACAGTTTAAACAACTTTTACCTGGATGACTGCCGGTGTAAATGATCTCCATGATATGTTCACTTCATAAAGTGGAAATTCATATTGGCAGCTTTTTTGCCATTGGGCAAGAATAATCCTCTACAGAGCAAAGAAATATTTTTTATACCTTTAACTCTATAAATGACTGTAAAGTAAGTGACTGTAAATGTAAATGTATCACACCTGATTACAAAATTATAGTGACTTAAAGGGGTTTGTCCGTAGAAGAAAGTTCTAAAATTTTAATGCCCTTGTGATGTTTACACAATAGATATAATTTTAACCCTTAATTTACAATTTTAGTAACTTTTATTGCTTGGTTTTGGTCCTATTTTTCAGTGATGGTCAGTGTGAGATTCCAGAGTGTGAGCGGGGATTCTCTGAGCAGACACTTCATGATCCCTCTTGCTGTGAGATGCTGTGTGCTGACAATGTGCTTAGATTATTAGGGTACAGGGTTTATAAACACTTTAATTTATCTTCTGGACATTCACTAGTATCTGACACATAGAAAGAGAGATGAGACAGATCAGAGATTAGATGGATATAAGACGTGATCACGCACTCATCTCTGCTATCCTCTTACTCAATTTAAAACACGTAGTGTTCTCCTCAGAGCTGCTGCTGTCTGCTCTGCACTGCTGCTGGACAGGAAGTGCCTGTGTCTGTAGTGTTCTCTGCCTCCTGCCTCTCCCCCTGCAGTACAAGATAAACTATTCATGTGGAAGGAATCTGCCAACCATAGTCATAGTCCAATTATCCTGGAACTTAGTATATAACCCTGATCTAGTCCTCTTAAACACAGAAATTTACTGAAAAGCTCATATTTCATTTTAATTTCCTCTGGCTCTAGGATGAATGACCTCAGTACTTTACATGATTTTCAGTGAAAGCTATGTGTGAATTGGATCTAGGAAGTATCTCTACTGAGAGGTGGCAGGAGATATAGAAGTCAATGGGGGTTATTTATTATATGCCAGTGCTCATGCTCCGGAATACGATAGCCCCGTCTGATCTGGCGGGGTACTGTGCAGCACATAATTCTATGCCAGGTCCTCCCTGGTGTAGAAATAAACGTAGCCGGCCGAGCCCTTCCTTCATAGCCTGGCTATCCCTGCCTATCGGATATTCTGTAATATCTGTGGATGATATTAACATATGTTGATATAACCACCAGGTGTGCTCAAATCTGCTTCATGCACACTCACAGCTCAACTCTCGTCATTGACTGACGTCACATGTCTGGAGCCGGGAATTTCACCCAGTGAGAATGGAAGAGATTTGAACACAATCAGTGGTTAGAAGAGGGAGGGGGAAGAAGAGGGAGCTGAATGGAGGAAGATTGGGAGAGCTCCACGAGAAATGCCCCCATTACCTGGCATAGGGCCAAAGTTCATTTTCTGCTAAATAGAACTGGTGAATTTTTGGGCAAAATACAGAGTTAAATCATGTGTATTTTAAGTTAAATGGACCAATCTTAAAGTCAAAGTTAATAGTTCTAGACCCAATGAGGGACAGCTCCTAATATGAGCTTACACTGCAGGATGAGTTATCACATCAGGTTACGACGTTAAGCCAGTCATGGTAACTGGTGCTACATGTGTCAATAATCTTACATAGAAATATAATTGTAAATTTAGAAACTTTGTACGCCCTGCATTAGATGTACGTTGGAATTTCTTTTTTTTTACAATGCTCCCACTTCTTTTATTTCTCTTTTTACTTTTTTTAAAGTATATTGTCTTAACTTATCAGTGACAGAAATTACCGTGAGAATATAAAACTGCACTTTCACTTATCTGATATCTAAACAACCAGTCATGTGCCACTTGATTGACCGCCAAAAGAGTACGGCCCCGTGATATCAGAACAATCAGATTATAATCGTTCTCCGATCCTGCACTCGATATTGTGGAGGAAAGAAAAGACAATGTGAGACTCTTTGTCTTCTCAGATGTTCAGGCATCTTACTTGTGAGCCATAGTACATAGTACATGTGGTGACTGTCTATCCCTTTCTATAGAATATTACAGTATATGATCTCTACTGATCTTTGTCTCCGGCTGAGCTGTGGCTCTAGAAATCAGGTGAGTAAAAGCTTTTATGTATGATCCAATATCTACACAACAGAGAGATAAAAAGAGATATTTGGGGGAGGGCTAAGTCAATGATTGTAGTAAACCAATTAGAGTGCAAGGACTCCTATATATGGGGTCATTTTTTCTTAGTTTTTATCTTTCTCTGTTATGCTTACAACTTTCTTGCACAAAAATTGGCAACTTTTTTACCAGTCCTGCAAAGTTCACCACCACTGGATTTTTAGAATCCAGATGTTGACAGTTTAAATAAGGCAACATTTTATGCAATGCCTTAAAAATGTAGCAAACTTTTTATGACATCTTGATTCCTTATGTGTTTGGGAGGATACTGGAATGCCTGCACGGAACCCACATATAGTTACCCTCTGTCTCTCTCTTTCTTTCGAGCTCCTGTATCCTTTATCCACCATAATATTTCTCTTCTCTCCATTGTCATTTTAAATGTTCATGCTGATCCTGACTCATCCGTCAATACTTTGATCACATCCGGCCTCTCTCTCTTATTTCTCACTCCTCTTGTGTTCTACATTACACTCGCTCTCTTCCCAAGCCTCTTCTTCACCTTTGACCTACAACTATAACTGTATTTATCATCCCGCAGACTTCCTTTCTTTCCCACAGATGAAACTGTTGCTGTGGTGAGTAGTTTCTTATTTCCTTAAGCTTTATTATTGTTTAATAAGAATAAGATCCATTGTATATCCCCAGACATTGCTCAGGAGGAGTATTGTTCACATGTGGTATTATGTGTTGTATTGTTTTTATATTATACTGTATGTGCACTTGTTTATTTTTTATCTTTCTTGACTTTTTTTCGACTGGAAGAGTCCATGCCCATGCAATGTCCAGCCTGTCTACCTCCCCATTATCGGAGCTTTACCCCATCTAGGATTTTCCCTTCCATGGATATAGGGTGGGGGTTGTTGGTCCACATGCTACTTTACTTTAAGATATTAGACTTCATCAGATATTTATATTTTTCACATTTACTACCTCCAAAATACGACTTTGTGAGGAGGAACTTTCTACCCATCATATTGTAACTGTAAGGATCACGTCTGTTATCAAAGTCGTTAGATGATAGATGTGAGTTTTGCAATAACACGTATGACTAGCTGTTAGGCTCCTTAGAGGCACCATAATAAATTATGCTTATTTTATTTATCAGACAATAATTGTTCCTAAATGGTTTCAAGATGGTGGGTACGAGAGCTGTAGTTGTGCTTTGGTGGAGATGTTGAATATTGACATTGTAACTCCTTACTATCTGTAAGAAGAAAGCTACTAGTTGGTACGGTTATATACAAACCTTTTACTTCTTAAAGGAAAACTGCCACTATCTTATATCACAATGAAGCTACAGATACTCTACTGTGCCTCTCGCCTGACATCACCTTATGGGAGAGGGAGGTGGCGATAGGGGTGAATAATTAGCGGCTCAGAGCCCAGTTGGTCATAATGTCCCAGCACTGCTGGTTGCTTTCTATTAGTCTTTGTTTCAGGTGATCCCAGTCCAGGGGTCATTTGACAGGATATTAAAATTGGCACCACCCCGCCCCACATATTATGGCAATTTCCGCTAAATACCCACATATGGAAGAAAACTTTCAACTTACTTAATTCCCTCCTAGGATAACATCTTTGCCCATTCCCAACCCATACTTTATTATTTTTAGACCTAGATGTCCCCCCTAAACAAAGGCCCATAATAGCCTTCTTATTTATTTCTACTAAGCTTGTACTCACAAGATACAGACATAATGCTCTGTGAATTGAATACTGATTGTCCTATAATGTACCTTTGACTACAATTATTGTCTTGTTTGTTAAAGTAATAATTACCCTCAATAAAAATCTTCATTGTTAAGCGCCAGATTAAGGGAAACCAACTGCCTCAAAAACATAAAAAAAACCTATTAATACTTACCCTGATCCTCTTTACCTTGATCCCGGCGCTGTCCAGCGCTAATCTTGACAAGCCGGGATCAGCTAGAAAAGAATGTTATAATAAACAGCTACGGAGTGTCAGGGACAAGATGTCCGGTGCTCTGGGCTGCTAATTATGCACGCCCCTGAACCTCCCTCTCCCATGCGGGCTTGTCAAGATTAGGGACACATTAATAATTTTTTTTTACATTTTTGTAGTAGTTGGTTTCCTTCAATTCTTGAAGATAACACATTCTTGGACTAATACCACTTTTCTAAAGCACTTAGAGTCAAAAAGTAACACAAAGTCAGATAACATCTCTACTATGAGGTAAGTGGATATAAAGATCTAGGACCTGTTTAAAGGATATCAAAATAGGCATCCCCGCCTCATTACCCAGTGTTACACCATTGTATGTCTGCATCTCTTTCTCTTTGGCTTTGCATGTCAGCAGATGAGCAGTTTCCGAGATAATATTGTTTTGTGTTAAACTTCCATAGTACATGATGTCCTGTATTTCTCGGTGCACAGTTATTAGTTTTTTGATAATTTATTTATTCATTTATTTACTTGCTGTTTAGAAAAAGAGTCAGAATGGATCCTACTGATGATAACCTGACCCTACTTGATATAACTCTGGATTACCACAACTGGTATGTTAATATTCATCTTTATTTTGTACTTTATTGTTTAACATAAAATCAGGTCATCTTCATTGCAACCTTTGTCCTAGAAAATAAGGGGGACCTTTGCATTAATTAATAAGGGGGGATTGTTGTGCTCAATATTAACTAATGGGGGGGGGCACTGCTATGCTACATTTATGTCAATGGAGGTGCTGCGCTACATTTAATTAATGGTGAACATGTGCAACATGGGACAGGGTCCTGGGATACATATAAGTTTATCCACTGTTTGAGATGATTTTTAATATTGTGTTGGGGAGTGTTATGAAAATTATATAAACATGGCCACAAAAACTTCTCCAGATGTAGTTTGGGCTCATGACTTATTCTTTTTGACTATGTTACAACTGGCAGCAACTTATCCTTTGCTCTACACATTGCAGATGAATCCAATCTAAGTATCACTGGTCAAATAATCCAAAAGAAGAGACAGCTTACAAATTAGCCACACTTTCCATATTGAGTGTTCCCCAGTTTACAGTCAGAAATTTATAACACTGCATCAATTAATGAGGCCTTCTCGAGGGAGCATCACATTGGTTCTACTCCCAGGATTATGATGTTGTGTAGAACTATTAATAAACCCTTTAGTCATCATCTCAGATACAAAACTCAGTGCTACATGTATTCAGATGAGGAGATGTGTTACAGGACTCCCTTTTCAACCCAAGAATCAAAGGCTCATACTAGCGTGAGAAACCTATAAGAGCCTTCAGCATCTTCAGACTTGTCCCCATTGAACACACCTGGTAGGACAATTGTACAGAAAACTGCCAATAATGGAGTGTTATGATTTCCCCAATAACATTTAGAAAAACAGATCATTCCTTGAAGAATTATAACTTTATTGATAGTAGTCCAAGGTGTGGAAGTGAAGGAATGTCTGTATGGTATGTGCCACATAAATAGGTGAAGATGCTTTGAATACTTTGTTATTATGTCATCGTTTACAAACCATTGACAAGCCTTTCAATCCTGAGACATCCATAATTTGCAACTCTTCCTTCCTTAATGTTAAGGAGTGCATAAACTCTTAAGTCTAACTTCTAACCCATCTTTGTCTTCAAGGTCAAGGAATGATGGTCCAAAGAGAAATCATACAGACACTTCCCAAAGCAATTCTCACGAGATGGACGTTTTAAACACTCTGGGTATTGTGTTTTTCACCATAATTTTTGCACTTGGGATTATCGGGAATGGAATGGTCATCTGGATTGCTGGATTCAGGATGAAGAAGACAATCAGTGCTGTGTGGTTCCTCAACCTGGCCATCGCTGACCTCCTGTGCTGTTCATCTATTCCAGTGTTAATTGCAGACTGGGCTTGTGTTGGTTTTTGCTCTTCGTCATTATCATCAGAAATTTTCTGCTTGTTCAGTATTATTCTGTTCAATCTAAACATGAGCGCCAGTGTCCTCCTCCTGACGGCCATGAGTATTGATCGCTGGGTATCGGTCATGTGGCCATTTTGGACTAAAGTTCATAGGACACAGAAGCTATTGAGAAACACTGCAGGGATTATCTGGGTGATGAGTCTCATTTGGACTGGAATAATGCTTTATTACTTTGCTTTTGATTATAATTTTGACATACAGAAAACCAAGACCATTCAGTTAATCAGGTTTGTTATAATGTTTGTGATCCCCTTTCTCATCATCTTCACCAGTTATGTCACCATTGTCCTCAAACTTAAAAAAAGTAAGAGACCCCAGAGATCTCAGAGACCCTACAGGATCATCACCGCTGTTATATTGGGTTTCTTCTTCTGCTGGGCACCATATCAATCCTTGCCCATAATACATGTAGATTATGTTAATTTACTTCAATTAAGGATAGTAGATATTATCATGAACTGGCTGGTTTACCTTAACAGTTGTATCAATCCAATCATTTATGTTTTTATGGGACAAGATTTTAGACACAGTTTCGTAAGATCCATCCCCTCCAGGGTAGAAAGAGCCTTAAGTGAACATCTTGATGACCCCTGCAGAGGAGGAGAGGCTCATGAACCTTTCTCTACTACTGGTGTTTAATATCTTCATGACTCCATTCTAAGAAACAGATCCCTGGTGAGAATGATGAGATCCTGTATTGAGTGCCATAATCAGGATCATCTCCTACCAATGACACTCATCCTTTTCCAAAGAGAGGTCTGAAATAATAACTTTTCTGTCATGGAAATTATCCAAATACATTTTTTTCTTTCTGCATTATGGATTCCTGTTACAGTAACATATGTATTCCCTGTGCATATCGTATGGGGGTCGGGTGCTCAGGTAACATCACAGGCATGTCAACGAGGGTATAACAAACATAAATACCCTACCCACAATTTTTTTTAGCAAAGTTTTGACTTTTCATAATGTTAATGATACACAGTGGCACATAGTTTTCTTGAAACTTTTAATTACAGCCTCATGTATCAGACAGATTGGGGAATATTTATCAGGGCCTCTGTGCCACATCAGTGAAGAGGTGTGAGGGGGGGCACAGCTGACCAAGCGAAGGGCGCGGACGGCCAGGAGTGGGTCGGCACTGGGTGTTATCATATGTGAAAAGTCTGCAAAAATGCTGCATATGATAAACATGCCCCATTGTGTCCATATGTTAAATAGGGAAAGTAGGTTTCGGGTTCGTTGCAAACATTGTAGGTTGGAGTCCAGCATTCGGGCTCAAACACCCAACCGGTAACAATTTGAGAAGGATGACCCTAGGAAAAATGGGAACCATTTAAACTCTGGCATTCAAATTGCGCAATTTTTCCTAGGATTTCATGGGAGGGACAATCCCAAGGAAAATGGCAGCATGAATTTAAAGGGTAACACTCACAATCAGTGGCAGCACCGATCGTTTATGTTAATGGTGGGAATGAGTGTTTGGGTTCAAGTACCAAAAACTAATTTTCATGACTCATCGTAAATAATCTTAAAACACTTTGTAGCCCCAAAAGGAAAACTGAAACGATGGTGATGCAGAAAATGGCCTCTTGTAATGGACGTTAGTGACAAATCTTATATAGTCAGAACGTGGTACATATATCAAATCTTTGTTTGATCTCAGTATTATTTTTAAGGAATGAGATCAAGTCATCCAAATATGTTCCTTTATTTATATCAATATACCCGGACTTCTATACATTTGGAATCTGGAGTCTTTTCTAACAAACTACAGAAACACAGTTTTACATTTTGCTTTAATTGTAAACTTTTTGTCCTAAAAACAGTGCCTTTAAATGACTAGGAAGTAACATCAACCTGTAGATTATCTTGTAATATAAGGGACATAAAAAAACTATAGACTAAGTAAAAAAAAAATAAACATCAACAAGATTTGTAGCAATTGTTACATGATATAAATAGTTTAATAAAAACACAACAAACATCCTTCCTATCATTCCATGAAGTAAGATGGTGCCCTGGATAGTTGTCTACCCTCCTCTTACCACTGTCCTTGCTCTAACAACAGTGTTTTCTTTTTAAGAGGAAAAGTTAAATCTCATCAGTAACATAAAGGTTAAAAAAATAAAAACACTGGCCCCCTTGCCCATGACCTGAAGGGGACATCATTGGGACTAGAACAAATGAGCAACATCAACTAGCAAGAAAACTGTGAACTGTATATCCTGGCTGAATTTCGTTCGCTGCTCATTTGTAGATAACGAATTGTGGCCCACTGGGTCGTGTACCTTGTATGTTAATACCTTTGTTATGGTAAGAAAATTCTATAAAAATATTTTTAAAAAATAAATAAATAAAAATAAATTAAAAAACCCACACATTTGTTCTATTCTTTCGATCATTGTTGTAATTGGTCTTGATTAGAAATGTGTTTGGACACCAGCATGATTATTTCATCTCATGTCTTTCTTGCTTAGACTTTAAAAATCAATCACTTCTCCAAACTAAGAACTTTGAAGTTTTCCTATTAAACACAATTTAATTTCCTTCATATCTCATCAAGGCTTGAAGATTAGTCATAGAGAATTATTCATATACTAAAAGAAAACCTACTAAGATGTAAACATTTTAATATAAAATAAGCTAAATGTAATACAAACAAAATCAAATATTTGATGAAAAGTGTAAAAACTTATTTGGAATTAAAAATAAGAAAAGAGAATCACAGTTGTCAAGATTATCAGTTTTGCTGCAAAATTTTTCACAATATTTGGAGGGAACCTGTCCTTGAGTTTTCAGCATGAAATCTAATGACAGGTTCCCACAGAAGTCTTCATACTGTTCCTAATTCTGTTTTATTATAAAAATCCATATAGCTCAGATCTAGCTAATATTTTAAAAAGTTCCTGTCACCTTGCCAGAAGACTCACAGAGTCACAGGGGAATGTTTTTTCTTCATCTGAGTCACTGTGCGACTCAGTACCCTTATCTCCCCCCCCCCCATTGGAGCTCTCTCCAGCAAGTTCCTGGACGACTTGGACAATGTCTCCCTCATCTCCCTTATTCCCTCCCCCCTCATTCCTAAGGGTACAGAAAAAAAAATAAAAAGAAAGGTTGCTCTCTCATAGAGTATTGATCACACAGTAATAAGAGATGGCCCAGACCATAAATACAATAAGACTGTACTCTTGGAGGCAGCACAGCATCCAAGCTCTGGGACAAAGGGTTTCCAGTATGGTGAATCGTCAAGGTAGCTGGACAGGAGGCGCCAATCCATGAGCCAATGTTTTTTTTAATCTTAAAATTAAAAAATACATTCAAATATATATATATATATATATATATATATATATATATATACTGCAGTGGTCAATACAAATAAGTAGACACGCATAAAAATAAATAGAATAAAAAATTATATAATAAATATATTACACACATAATTCTGAGATACAAAAATATATCAAAGATATTATGAAATACACAACAGAAGTGAAATTTTCATACAGAGGGAAAACTTCAGGTAGATGGTGACATGTGCTACACCAAGGTGTATCAGATGGACAGATCCTTATAACAAAATGAAGAAGTGTCAACCAGCAGGTAATACCTCAATAACCTCAGTAGGATTCGCAAGACATCGCTAGACATATAAACCACAGACAAAGCATCACAAGGTGGTGGAGAAATGATAGGCTAGAAGAAGACCGGTAACTTATCAGACAGGTCACCAGGAATCAAAGTACCAGCGTGTGGGTGTTCAGGAGGAGAGAGCTGGAATTCATAGTGGGAGAAGAACAGGAGGGTCTTCCGCTGCTTGAGGACAGGTACATGTGTAAAGAGTGGAGAAAGAGAGGTTCAAAGGGACAATCAGAGGGAACGGAGGGAAGGGAAACTAATGGGGACAAGGAACCAGAGGACATAGCGCTGATTAAAGAGGTTAATATAGAGGACATGAAGAAGTGATAGATGATATTAAGGAATGTAAGCACTATAGAGGAGGGTAGGATTAAAGGACCACAGGGATGTAAGAAATGAGTAGTTTGAGGGAACAAGATCTACAATTGTGATAGCATGTTAAGAACAATAAATAGTACAGAACCCAAAATATATGTTTATAAAGACATAGATGGTATATAAGTAATGTGGTATGTGTCAGTATTTGTGGTCATTGAGCCCCCTGGACTACCGTGGTAGATGGTATTAGCTTGGGACCGGTCATGGTACAGAATCAGCGTTCAGGCTCGAGGTCAGGTACAGGCACGAAGTCAGGCCTGGTGGCAGAGATGCAAGGTCACAGGTCAGGTCCGAGGTCACAACAGGAGATCAATGAGGAACAGGAATATAGCAAGGAACACAGGGAAGCTTTCTGAATGGCAATGGGGGGGGGGGGGCGTCTTTCTATAGCTCGCCTCAGGCAGCAGAAAGGCTAGGTGCACCCCTGCCGGCGGGTGTGTGCCCTAGGGAGCGGAGACACATGAGGCCTTGCCGGGAAGAAAGCGGGATTGTGGACAGATAGGTGGGGACTGGGGGCGACGCAGAGGGGCACAGGTGTGCCCGCGATCCGTGTCATGGATCGCGGGGCCAACCGTGACAGTATGGCAATAAATACAGAATAGTGTAATAAGCAATACATATACAAAGAAAATGTAACAAAAATTATAAATACATGGCCAAGTCTAGTAGATGGAAACAAAAATTAGAAACAAACAAAAATATAATGGTGAGACAGGAGTTACAGACACAGAAGGAGGCGGAGGTGAAGTCAGCTGGAAAATTTGTATTTTCATGGATTTATGAAGTGTGTACATCAATGAGGGAATAAATAGAGAACAAGGACATCAGTGTAGTTGTTCTAAGGACTCATTGAGCCCTTCAGGATAGAGAATTTATAAATCCAGAAAAGTTCCCTTGATTTTAGAGAATGGACTATTTTGAACCGTATTGGGAATTAGTTCAAAGGAGAAATCTTTTTGGTCTTTCACAGTGAGATGTTTTGAGACGCTTTGGTTTAGGAAGCCAATGTTGGTGCTATGCCGATGTTTGTTGATCCTCTGTCGTATTGTTTGCATGTACAAAGGCCATGCAATTCTAGAAGATATATAACAAAATCAGATGAACAGTCTAGGGCAGTGATGGCTAACCTATGGCACTGGTGCCAGAGGTGGCACTCAGAGCCCTTCCTGTGGGCACTCAGGCTATCACCAGAGATGACTCCAGGTATCTTCCTGCAGTCCCAGACAGCCCAGGACTTGCTGTGCACAGAGCTATTTAGCTGTACTATATTCTGCTTTATTGCTCTCCTCAGGTGCTGGTATCAATGAAAACTGTGACAGAGAAGGGAGTTTAAATCACAAATTAAATTTCTGTGTTGGCACTTTGCGATAAATAAGCGGGTCTATGTTGTAGTTTGGGCACTCGGTCTCTAAAAGGTTCGCCATCACTGGTCTAGGGCTTCTTTGAGGGTAAAGATCTCCTGGGTCTTGTTGCTTTTCAATGAGGTAATGCCGTGTTGGATATTATCGCAGGACAGGCATTCAAATTTAACTTCATTACCGATTTCAATGCAGCCCACCCCCAAATCAGACAGATATTAAATATCCATTGGCTCATACTAAAAGTTGATTGCTTCTTGTCAGACCTTCCTCCTTAACCCAACCTAACCTTCAGGAGAAGCACTTATCTGAAATCTCTGGGCTACGGACATCAATGACTCTGGAGCTCAGATTCTGTGAGTACAAAATAGTGGATTTAAACACAGTCTGTAGTTATATCAACAGAAGGGAGGGAGGGGAGATTGTACTTTTACTTATTTGGTATCTAATCAACCAATGAGTCATGCAAAGCTTGATAGACGGCCAAGAGAATACAGCACCATCACAGCATTATACCAAAACCAGCAGAACATAATTATACTCTCTTATCCTGTAGTCGATATGATAGAAGAAAGAAAAGACAATGTGAGACTCCGTGTCTTCACAGATGTTCAGGCATCTTACCTGTAAGCCTCATGTCTCACCATAGCACATACAGCTGTCTATATAGAGGACCCTCGCTATAGTCTCGGGGAGTATTACAGTATATGTTATGTACTGATAGCTCAGAGCTGCGCATCAGGTGAGTGTGACTTCATTTTTGCTTTTATGTAGATTGCGTGCAGTTTTTAGAAGTTTTTTGACTTATAAAAGATACAAAAATATTGTATAATCCTTAATAATTAAATTATGTATTAAAAAAACAATTAAATGTCACCTTTCAAGATAAGTAACTGTAATTAATTTCATAAGTTAATGGATTCTAAATTAATAGAGTCAATAGACATTCGCAAGAATGACCCTGAACCCCGAACATCCTGAACAGAGAGAGTTAAATAAATGCTACATATGTCCGTTGGCCTTCACAAAAAGAACACAGGATTTGTACAATGTTGATGCCGACTTTTTGGTTCCCTTGATAAAAAGTAAATTTATGTAAAAATACATAAATAAATAAATAAATGCAATTATTTTTTTAATTTCACTAATTTGTATTGTAAATCCACAGGTGACATAAATGAGGTTACATTTACAAAATATTCACTTTAGACTAGTAAATGGTCTTGACGTTCAGAATGATCTCTTTGCTGTATTCATGTAGTTGATCTATTTTGATCTGTTGATACATAAACATATCAAAGAAACATAAAAGAATGAAGTCGGAGAAGATGTAACCGGCGTCTACAAAATTCTGCCGCAGTAATGGTACAAGATTCAACGTTCTCCATTGTCTTTCAGTGGTCGGGGGATAACATTGTAGAATCGTCTAGAAGGATTTCTTGGTTGTGATGATGGATACTCTTTTGAGTAGTTGCAGAAGATTCACCCGTCGTCTTAAGTAGAAAGTTTCATAATTGATTTCAAAAGGACTAAATAACAAACCGTGGTGTAGTGATGAGTGCACCAATGAAAACTTCGGTTTGTCCAGACTCTGACCCCCACCAGTAACGCCATCAATCGGTAGTGACACGGTTTGCTTGTGTTAACTGTTTAATTGCCACCACTGTATGCAGTGCTGCACGCTGGCCCTTTGGAAGAGGTTGTCGATCCCGATGATGACATTGGGGAGCGATGATCCTCACTCGCACAACTAGTTTAACTGCTAGTGGCCAGTTCTAATGAAGTTGAAGGTCAAGTCTGGTAGACCTGGACCGGCAAATTTCACTACAAACTCAAACGTTGAAGTTTGGGTCTGTTCAACACTGCTGTGATGTCATAGAACTCTGCTTTATTTTCTACATCTTGTGGGGATTGAATACCGGCCGTGAACTGCAACTAATCCAATCCTCTCTCCCCTGACTTTGCGTTTGTTCTAATTTTAAATCATCTGTCTAAATCATTTGCTCACATCCAGCCCCGTTCTCTAATTTTATCATGTTCCTCATTACACTCGTTCTCTTCCCAAGCCTCTTTTTCACCTTTGACCTCATTCTATAAATGTATTTATCATTCCCCCAGACTTCCCTTCTAGCCCATAGATGTAGCTGTTGCTGTGGCGAGTAGTTTCTCACTTATGTCCTTACTCTCTCACATTGTTTAATGAGAATGAGATCTTTTTGTATCTCCAGACATTTTTTAGGATGAGAATTATGGGAATCCGATTTGTTTATTAGATGCAACATCAATTCTGTATCATTCTGTAGGTAACTTTATTATTACTTTTCTTGATTTAAGGGGTGAATGGGATGTGATGCATCAAGTTTATTCTCCGTGGTGGGAGCGTTACCCCATAAAGTTTTTTTTTTCCTTTAATAGATATAGGATGGGGCATATTGTTCTATAATGATCCCAAATGTGTTTTGCAATAGGTTTGGCTTATTGTATACGAAACCCAACTTTTCACATTTAGTAACTCAACAATATCATATTGTCAGGTTGCACTTATTTTCCGAATTGTGCATGGTATCTGTTAGCGCTCCCTAGAGGCACCAAGGTTTACAAATTCGGTTATTTTTACTCATCAATCAATTTTTGTTCCTACGTGCTTTGTGGGTATGAGGGCTGTTGTTGAGCATGAATTTGACAACTCTGTTCACTGCTTCTATCTGTAGGAAGAAAACTATTAGTTTGCTTGTGCTGGAAACGTTTCCTTCTTTAAGATTAAACTTATGGAAGATTCCTGAAGAGAACTTTATTATTGAAATTGTTATTGAACTTTATTATTGAAATTGAAATCTCCGACTCAAAGGAGAAATGTATCAACTCTAATTTGACTGGCAACTAATTATAACTATTGGCTCAGAAAGAAGTTTATCATATCTTAAGTATCTCTACATCAGTTCATGCTACGTGTCCATTATGTGGCCATTACGTGTTGTTTCCATTTTGCTTCCATTTTTTTTTTGTCTGCAATGGACGTTTCTTTACGTCCATTATACTTCTATTATTTTTTTTACATCCACAAAAAAATTTAATTTTAACATTGGTTAGAATACATAACACCTGTTCCCTACCATTATCAGTTTAAAAATAAACACATCTGTCATCAGTTGTTTTTTTTTTTTGGGCGGACCCATAACCTTCTATTGTCTTTTGTGATCTGCTTGAAAAAAACACAGGTTCTAAAATGTTTTTCTAAAAAAAATTTCATGGAAATTACTGAATCATGAATGAGAAAAACAACGGCAATGTAAAAGAGCCCTAACTCAAGTCTCTAAAGCTAATGCTTGCTCCAAGGCTAATGTAGGAAGATAATTTTTAGGTTGGATTAACATTGTCGGTGATCAGTCAATGTGAAAAGTGTCATGTCATTGACTGATCATTCATCCAGGGACTGAAATCAGTGCATAATATCGGTTACAATAGTTTTAATTTCCCGAATATGCAGCTGAACCGATACTGTAATGAAGGGGGGGGGGGGATGAGCTGGGTGTGCGGCAGAGCAGAAGGGGCATGACTATGTTGGACTCATCTCAGAGGAAAGACAATTGTCAGACTCACACAGGGTCACTTGTATAGATTGTGAATTAACTTTAAAAATGGACTGTGGAACATTTCAGGCATGGGGAGGAACAATATAGGGATAGTTTAACTGCTGTAGAAGAGCAGTTTTCAAAGATATGTTTAGTTAGTGAGGGCTAGTTTAACTGTTAGTTGTCCTTTAAGATTACATAATCTTAATCTTAATAATACTGGATATCAAAATTGGCCCCATCCACCCGTTCTTGCATTATCATATGTGTTTGTGTCTGTTTATATTTTCCTTTTGGCTAAGCAAGTCGGTAGAAAATAATATTATTTGTGTTACTATGCTGCAGTGAGTAATTTCCTGCATTAATGTGTGAGAAACTAAAATTATATTGCAATCTGTTTTTGATTTTTTTTTATTTATTTGCTGTTAACGTGTCAGAATGGATCCCACTGAACATAACCTGACCTCACCTGATACAACTCTGAATTACCTAAAGTGGTAAGTTGATAATTATCATACTGTATAACATAAGAAACAATCAGGTATAATAGACAATGAATATCATATACTCCCATCGACAAGTATGGAAACATTTTTTTTTTTTTTTTTGATAGTTTTTCCTTACAATTTAATCTAAGTTATTCAAAATGAAAAAAAAACTGTTTACTTGGTCAACTAGGGACACATTTTTAAAGATATGACATTTCTGGACATGACATATTGTAAACTTGGCCACAAAAAGTGGCTCCAGTTCAGTTAAGACCCATAACCTATTTGGAAAAATTTCTGCTGGTTTTTTTCTTAAATTTTTGAGACTTTTGTTGTTCTGCTGTCTTTTCTAGTATACTCTTTGACCTGCTCTTTGTGCAGTGCCTTATGTAACTTTGCCTTATGTATCATCTTTTTCTTTGCGACTTTTCAGGCAAAAATCTGCACCGTGTCTCCTTTATATGGAGGAGAATATAAAATCTTAGGTCTTACTTCTAACCTTTTATATCTTCTAAGGTTGTGTAATGAAGACTATGGGACAAACATCACAATTCCACAAGGTGGATCTAACGAGATGGACATATTAACGACTGTGGCTATTATGTTGTACAGCATCATTTTCCTCCTTGGGATTATCGGGAATGGATTAGTCATCTGGATTTCCGCATTCAGAATGAAGAGGATAATCAGTGCCGTGTGGTTCCTCAACCTGGCCATCGCTGACTTCCTGTGCTGCGCTTCTATTCCGATGATAATCGCAGACTGGGCTTCGGACGACGTGTGCTCATCGTCATTATCATCAGAAATTGTCTGCTCATTGAACATAACTCTGTTCAATATAAACATGAGCGCCAGTGTTCTCATCCTGATGGCCATGAGTTTTGATCGTTGGGTATCGGTCATGTGGCCATTTTGGGCTAAAGTCCATAGGACACTTAAACTAGCGAGAATCACTGCAGGAATTATCTGGGGGCTGAGCTTCATTTGGACTGGAGTAATGCCTTTCTACTTCAGTTTTGACAATATATACAGTAAATGTACAACCAAGACCATTAAGTTAATTAGATTTGTTCTAATGTTTCTGATCCCGTTTCTCATCATCTGCACCAATTATGCCACCATTATCCTAAAAATTCAAAATAGTAGTAGACCCCAGAGATCTCAGAGACTCTACAGGATCATCACCGCTGTTATATTGTGTTTCTTCATCTGTTGGTCTCCATATTACACTTGGCCACTAATACCTGTGGAGTATGTAAATGTCCTTCAATTTATGATTGTAGATATTATAATAAGTTGTCTGGTTTACCTGAATAGTTGCATGAACCCAATCATTTATATGTTTATGGGTCAAGATTTTAGACACAGTTTTCTGAGATCCATCCCCATCAGACTTGAAAGAGCCTTAAGTGAACATCCAGATGACCCCCATGAAGAAGAAGACCATGAACACACTACTGATAGTTAATCTCTTCATGACACAATTCTTAGCATCTCTTTAATTTACATGGTGAGTAATGTGACTTTCAGCAAGTAGGGCCATTACCAGAAAAACGTTGTCTATAAAAAACATGCATGTGGTTAGATGCTGTAGATTTCCATGACATCAGCAATGACATCATGAGCGTTCTCGGTGTAGAGGAGACATAAGAGAGGTATCCTCTGCTTCTTCTCATGTCCGTATATATAGATAGATAGGACCAGGAACGTAATGGGGCTCACCATGACATCACTGTATATAAGAACAGCTGGATGACAATATTTCTTTCTGTAATTGATAAAAAATGTGAAAAAGAACTAAAAAATATTAAAAGTAAGTTAAAATATATATATATATATATATATATATATATATATATATATATATATATATATATAATATATATTTTGAGAGCACTTCTAATGATTTTAGATATCCTGGTCGACATAAATACATTTTGTATGAGGATCAGGCTTACCATCATCATATCAGAAATATTCATCATACCATCACTTAGTATCTTGATTCTGAAGACCAGTTGAGGGGCACTGGCAGTACGAGATGCAGGTCAAGAGTCAAGATGCAATAAAGCAAAGAAAAATATAGGAATATAGCTCCAGTGCCCCATCATTGAAAACATTTTGAAAAAAATTGTTAAAAATTAATTTTATTAAGTCATAGTTGAAAACATGTGTGATCATATTACAGGAGAAAGAGGATTTGATGACGCATTTCGGACTATAACGTTCCGTCCATACTCATTCTGTCACCATCGGGTCAAACAGGTCATGGCAAACATAAAACAATTACCCAACCCACCAATTGTTATATACAGATGTAGCAAAGACTTGACACTTCCCATTGTTCACCACTCATTCTTCTCATTTTTGACAAAGTAAAAAACTCAATTGAAATGTTGCTACATCTGCAGTCGACAGTGGCTCTTCCATCTCTCTGTATTATACTGTATGTTTGATACTTTGGGACATACTTAACAAGGCCTCTATACGACGTCAGTGGCATAGAGGCACTGAAATAATCGCAAACCCTAGCTTATTGCTTATTGCTAGCACTTGCGTTTATTTACCCCAATCTGCCACCTTCACAGCAGTGGGGTTTGAATGGGGGGGGGCGTAGCGAGCCGAGCATAGGGCGCGGGACTGTGGGGCATTACTGTCCCAACCCTGTGCAGTTGCTGCAGCCGTCGACTTTTCACATGTGAAAAGGGCCTGGTATAGAAATAAACACTGAGCAGAATCCCACCAGATAGATCAAGAGGCCAGAGCCGAAGTAATATATCCTATTACTAGATCCCTTTATCTAGAAATAGAGGAGATGATGGAAGGCAAAAGTAGGAAAGAAAATAGGTCCCTTTAAGAAAGACTTCAGATGTTCTGACAATAGTTTAATTTAGACATACTAAGTCCTACACTGCCTTTAGCTAAACTTTTAACCCTACTAACTAACTTAAAACTTTATCTATGCTTTATGCAAATTAACTTCAGAGGCTACTGGGGCGTGGTATAGCCTTAGCCCCGGTACTCAGCCAGGCTACTCCATGAACCAGTAACCTGTGAAGTTAATTTACATGAAGCATAGTTTTTAGTTACGTAAGGGTAAAAGTTTATCTAAAGCAGCTTAGATTGTCTAAAGGTGTCTACCATCAGGAATATCTCAGTGCATCCCTGATGGGAGGTTTCCTTAAAGTCTACATTTGATATATTTAATATTTAACTTCTTGATTTTTAAAAAAAATCTAGTACAGAGTAAAAGATCTATAACAAAGCTGCCATATACTGCTATACAGGATTGGAGTATATTGTAGGAACAATCAGACCCACTAGGGTTTTAGTACCCTGGGAGGGGGTTGCTGAAAAACTGTAAAAAAAAATAAAAAAATGCAAAAATAATTAAATAATATTTACTCACCCCCTTTCTCAAGAACATCATGCAGCCATTGCCACTTCAGCTCCACACCGGAATCCGTAAAACATCACCACCGGCATCAGAAAATCCGGAGTGTCAGCTTTATCTTACAGCTGTCAGTCCGGTGTAACATGCACGGTTGGAGCAAGCTCCAATCAAGATTGTCTGACCGTGGAATTTTAATGCCTGCAGGGGTATTCCCTGCTCTATCAGGACCCCGCAGCATTTTCGGTGCAAAACTTGCAACCCTGGGACTGATCTAGGACCCCATGGCTCTCCTTAATACAGGGTGTTATAATGAGCAATCAAACGGGATGTGTATCTTTAGGTAGTGAATAAAGTAAATCAATAACAAAGATAAAAATAGAAAATAGAATAGAATAGCAGTATCTCACAAAAGTGACTACACCCTTTTTTGGAAATATCTTATGGTTAGTGATGAGTGGACCTGTTAAAAGAATTTTTAAAACCTGTTCTGGTCTGGGTTCAAGACTCCATCCAGAAACACCTGCGATCGGTGCTGGCAGCAGCATTTAAATTACTGCGGGTTTGTGTTCACCGACACAAGCATGGTGATTTTTCCTGACCTAAAAGGGAATTAACAGCGGGGGAGGAGGAATTGAGCTATGGTAAAATATGACAGCGTGTGCTTACCGCACCATGAGTGGGTGCATTGAGACGTCAATGGCCCCCATAAGTTTGTGTGCAGGTGTAGATTTGTTGTCCTCAAAATAATTCAAAACCTAGCCATTAATGTCTAAATTACACACAAAAGAGGGAGGGGCCAATGGATTATTGGCCATAAATTGCCATTTTTGCTAATACCCATCAGTTCTGTGAACAAATTAACTTTATTTATTTCTACATTTAAAAACAAATAAAAGGTAATTAATACAATCATTTTCAAAACCACATTTGCATAAGCACATATTATAAAAACATTCATTCTTTATTTATATAGTACACACAGATTACTTCGCGCTTCACCGAGTTTGCCAAATCGGTCCCTGTCCCTAATGGGGCTCACAATCTTATCATCCTACCAGTATGTTTTGGAGTGTGGGAGGAAACCCACGCGAACACGGAGAGAACATACAAACTCTTTGCAGATTTTGACCTGAATGGGACTTGAACCCAGGATTCCATTTTCCATTTTTCCTTCCCCCTACTCACCCTCAATCCTACACACTTTTGTCGATGGGCTGAGTGAGGAGCCACAATTCTACCTCAAAAAATGGAGTGCACCCCGGACCAAACCCCAACTGCTTAAACCAATTATTCCCCTTACCTAAACCTTTAAAACAATAATTTTCGTATTACCTAATTTTTATAACCAGTTCAACCAGTTCCAACCTATAACCTCCAATTTTCAAAAGACAGAGCCTCGGGACCGCCTGAGTGAGGGGTGTACTTACTTTAAGATTGTACCTTTATTATGGACTTATTTGTAAGTGGAATTTTTTCTAATGATTTTACACTACATCTAGCCACCATACTAGTATAACTTCTATTATACGGGCCACTGCTCGTTTTTGATTCATTTTAACCCTTTGATGTGGAGCTTTTGCAGCCAAACTTAGCATCAAGACTGCATAGCCCACTACATTACTTTATTCCCCTGATGAGTGCGTCACACGAAGTACGAAACGCGTAGGGGTTACATATTAGGGACTATCAGGGTCTGAAAGGGACATTACTGGGACCGTCCTTGTCAGGGCGGGAGCAATATTGCGGGGTCAGGATACAAAGCGTTTGTAGGGCTTAATAGGTCCTGTACCTCCGGACCAGTACCGCTCGACCAGGAAACGGAGCATCGAAGACTGGTGAGATCCACCCTATTTATCCTTACTGTCCGGATTAATGTTGGTCCGTGGTTTTGAAATGATGCACCTTGTCATATGCTATACAGGAATGCACTAAGGCATGGTGAGGTATTACTGGGGACCATGTCAGACGAGACTTATTGGAGGTCTGAAAGAGCTCCCTTTCTGATGTGTTTTTGCTGACTAGATACACAAATTAATAGTTTAAAAGTGTTTTCCTTTCTTTACAATAACGGAAAATGTTGTATAAACTGAATACATAATGAATAAGAATAATTATTCTGCAATGTGATAATTGTTTGCACTTAGTAGAAGCATCGGATGGACTAGGTCAGGGAATGATACATTATATACATTACAGGAAAGTTCTGGAATATAGTCAGAAGATTTTCTGCACTTACTGACCAAAGGAAGAAGATCAGAAAAAAGTAATGAAAACTATAAATGAAACATTACATAACAGGTTTTTTTTCAGTATTCTTTGTGGAACTATATTGTCACATATGCTCCCGCGACCTATATCACGGGTCGTGGGCTCACCTGTGCCCCTCTGTGCCTGCCTGCGCAGAGCCAGACCAGTCCTCGTTCCTGCCTCCAGCCCGTCAGCCATGCGGGCGCCTATGGCGCGCGCTGGCTTCAGCAGATTTAAAGGGCAGGCATGCCGTTACTTGGCGCTGGCCATTTCCCAGAATACTATTTAAACTGGCCTCTTCCTGCACACCCTTCATAGTTTCATAGTTTATACGGTTGAAAAAAAGACATTTGTCCATCAAGTTCAGACAAGGAAGGGAAGGAATTGGATGAGGAAGGGATTTAGGGGAAACAATTCTATATAACATAACCATCAATGCTATTTAGGTGTAAAAAGGCATCTAGACTAGAGATGAGCGAGCACTAAAATGCTCGGGTACTCGTTATTCGAGACGAACTTTTCCCGATGCTCGAGTGCTCGTCTCGAATAACGAACCCCATTGAAGTCAATGGGAGACTCGAGCATTTTTCAAGGGGACCAAGGCTCTGCACAGGGAAGCTTGGCCAAACACCTGGGAACCTCAGAAAAGGATGGAAACACCACGGAAATGGACAGGAAACAGCAGGGGCAGCATGCATGGATGCCTCTGAGGCTGCTTAATCGCACCATTATGCCAAAATTATGGGCAACAGCATGGCCATGACAGAGTGACAGAATGAAGCTAGATAGCATCTAAAACATGCAATAATTGACCCTGACACTATAGGGGACGGCATGCAGAGGCAGCGGCAGCAGGCTAGAGAGTGGCATGGCGACATACCCTAAATGGACTCAGGCTTCAAACCAATGGGTGGCAGAGAGGAACCAAAGGAGGTGAGCAAGAAGCGCTCAAATAATATCGGTACATGATAAAAGTTTGCCAGTATATTTTGTGGATTACACAGCAGGGTGGCGACAAAGTTAACATGGAAGCCATGAAAACAACCCAAAATTCTGCCTGACACAGCTCGTTTGATAAGGGGACCATGTATGGAGGCAGTGAACTAGTAGTAGATTAAAGGTTCTGCAGTTAAAACTATGTTAGTTGGATCTTGGCATGGAGTTGGCGCTCCGCTGCCAGGCGAGCTTTCGCCAATCCAAGCCCCTGTCTCTAGGCTACTCCCCAAACAGCACTTCTAAGAACCTTTTGTATAAGATCAAGTGTAGTAGCGTTCTTATAAGTTTAGGATATGGCGGGTGAGGGGAATGTAAACAGATGCGCAAGAAGCGCTGAAATAATATTGGTAAATGATAAAAGTTTATTAGTATATTTTGTGGATAACACAGCTGGGTGGCGACAAAGTTAACAACTTTGATGTGGAATCCATGAAAACAACCCAAATTTCTGCCTGACACACCTCGTTTGATAAAGGGACAATGTATGGAGGCAGCTATATGGACGACTTTTGGAGGTAGCAATGGAGACAACGTGTGGAGGCTGCTATGGAGACAATTTAATTTGGATAGTGCCTGTATGTGGCAGTCCCAAAAATTTTTCAAACCAGAGGAGCAGGTAGGTGGCCCTCCAGAAAAATAGAATAGATTGAGTGCCTGTATGTGGCAGTCCCAAAAAGTTTTCAAACCAGAGGAGCAGGTAGGTGGCCCTCCAGAAAAATTGAATAGATTGAGTGCCTGTATGTGGCAGTCCCAAAAAGTTTTCAAACCAGAGGAGCAGGTAGGTGGCCCTCCAGAAAAATTGAATAGATTGAGTGCCTGTATGTGGCAGTCCCAAAAAGTTTTCAAACCAGAGGAGCAGGTAGGTGGCCCTCCAGAAAAATTGAATAGATTGAGTGCCTGTATGTGGCAGTCCCAAAAAGTTTTCAAACCAGAGGAGCAGGTAGGTGGCCCTCCAGAAAAATTGAATAGATTGAGTGCCTGTATGTGGCAGTCCCAAAAAGTTTTCAAACCAGAGGAGCAGGTAGGTGGCCCTCCAGAAAAATGGAATCGATTGAGTGCCTGTATGTGGCAGTCCCAAAAAGTTTTCAAACCAGAGGAGCAGGTAGGTGGCCCTCCAGAAAAATAGAATAGATTGAGTGCCTGTATGTGGCACTCCCAAAAATTGTTTAAAACAGAGGAACGGGTCGGTGGCCCTCCAGAAAAATTGAATAGATTGAGTGCCTGTATGTGGCACTCCCAAAAATTGTTTAAAACAGAGGACCGGGTCGGTGGCCCTCCAGAAAAATTAAATGCATAAAGTACTATAGCAAGAGCCAGTGGGCCCTGTCAAAAAATAGCCAGTTTCCTCTGCTTTACTGTACAAAGAGGAGGAGAAGGAGGAAAATGAGGAGGAGGAGGAGTGGATCAATTATTCAGGTTGAGCTTCCTTCACCTGGTGGAGATTGGAAATTATGAGAAATCCAGGCTTTATTCATCTTAATAAGCGTCAGCCTGTCAGCGCTGTCAGTCGACAGGCGTGTACGCTTATCGGTGATGATGCCACCAGCTGCACTGAAAACCCGCTCGGACAAGACGCTAGCGGCAGGGCAGGCAAGAACCTCCAAGGCGTACAGCGCCAGTTCGTGCCACATGTCCAGCTTTGAAACCCAGTAGTTGTAGGGAGCTGTGTGATCATTTAGGACGATGGTATGGTCAGCTACGTACTCCCTCACCATCTTTCTGTAAAGATCAGCCCTACTCTGCCGAGACTGGGGACAGGTGACAGTGTCTTGCTGGGGTGACATAAAGCTGGCAAAAGCCTTGTAAAGCGTACCCTTGCCAGTGCTGGACAAGCTGCCTGCTCGCCTACTCTCCCTCGCTACTTGTCCCGCAGAACTACGCACTCTGCCGCTAGCGCTGTCAGAAGGGAAATACTGTTTCAGCTTGTGCACCAGGGCCTGCTGGTATTCATGCATTCTCACACTCCTTTCCTCTGCAGGGATGAGAGTGGAAAGATTTTGCTTGTACCGTGGGTCCAGGAGAGTGAACACCCAGTAATCGGTGCTGGAATAAATTCTTTGAACGCGAGGGTCACGGGATAGGCAGCCTAGCATGAAATCTGCCATATGCGCCAGAGTACCAACGCGTAAGAATTCACTCCCCTCACTGGCCTGACTGTCCATTTCCTCCTCCTCCAACTCCTCCAACTCCTCTTCTTCTGCCCATACACGCTGAACAGTAAAGGACTCAACAATGGTCCCCTCTTGTGTCTCGCCAACATTCTCCTCCTCTTCCTCCTCATCCTCCTCCACCTCCACCTCCTCCGATATGCGCTGAGAAACAGACCTAAGGGTGCTTTGGCTATCAACAAGGGAATCTTCTTCCCCCGTCTCTTGTGACGAGCGCAAAGCTTCCGACTTCATGCTGATCAGAGAGTTTTTCAACAGGCCAAGCAGCGGGATGGTGAGGCTGATGATGGCGGCATCGCCACTGACCATCTGTGTTGACTCCTCAAAGTTACTCAGCACCTGACAGATATCAGACATCCACGTCCACTCCTCATTGTAGACTTGAGGAAGCTGACTGACCTGACTACCAGTTCTGGTGGAAGTTGACATCTGGCAGTCTACAATGGCTCGGCGCTGCTGGTAAACTCTGGATAACATGGTCAGTGTTGAATTCCACCTCGTGGGCACGTCGCACAACAGTCGGTGAGCGGGCAGTTGGAGGCGGCGCTGCGCTGCCCTGAGAGTGGCAGCATCTGTGCTGGACTTCCTGAAATGCGCACAGATGCGGCGCACCTTCGTGAGCAAATCTGACAGATTGGGGTATGTCTTGAGGAAACGCTGAACTATCAGATTTAACACATGGGCCAGGCATGGCACATGTGTCAGTCTGCCGAGTTGCAGAGCCGCCACCAGGTTACGGCCGTTGTCACACACAACCATGCCTGGCTTCAGGTTCAGCGGTGCCAGCCACAGATCAGTCTGCGCCGTGATGCCCTGTAATAGCTCTTGGGCGGTGTGCCTTTTATCGCCTAGGCTCAGCAGTTTGAGCACCGCCTGCTGTCGCTTAGCAACGGCACTGCTGCTATGCCTAGAGCTACCGACTGATGGCGCCGTGCCCACGGATGGTAGTTTGGAGGAGGAGGTGGAGGAGGGGTGGGAGGAGGAGGAGGCATAGTAGGCCTGAAACACCTGGACCGAGGTAGGCCCCGCAATCCTCGGCGTCGGCAGTATATGACCAGCCCCAGGGTCAGACTCGGTCCCAGCCTCCACCAAGTTAACCCAATGTGCCGTCAGCGATATATAGTGGCCCTGCCCGGCAGCACTCGTCCACGTGTCCGTGGTCAGGTGGACCTTGTCAGAAACGGCGTTGGTCAGGGCACGGGTGATGTTGTCTGACACGTGCTGGTGCAGGGCTGGGACGGCACATCGGGAAAAGTAGTGGCGGCTGGGGACCGAATACCGAGGGGCGGCCGCCGCCATGAGGTTGCGAAAGGCCTCGGTCTCTACTAGCCTATAGGGCAGCATCTCCAGGCTAAGCAATCTGGAGATGTGCACATTAAGGGCTTGGGCGTGCGGGTGGGTTGCACTATATTTGCGTTTCCGCTCCAGCGTCTGGGGTATGGAGAGCTGAACGCTGGTGGATGCTGTGGAGGATCGTGGAGGCGACGATGGGGTTTTTGTGGCAGGGTCCTGGGCAGGGGGCTGACTATCAGCTGACACAGGGGAAGGAGCAGTGGTGTGTACGGCCGGAGGTGAACGGGCTTGTTGCCACTGAGTGGGGTGTTTAGCATTCATATGCCTGCGCATACTGGTGGTAGTTAAGCTAGTAGTGGTGGAACCCCTGCTGAGCCTGGTTTGGCAAATGTTGCACACCACAGTCCGTCGGTCATCCGGTGTTTCCTTAAAGAACCTCCAGACTTCTGAAGATCTAGCCCTCGCCGCAAGAGCCCTCGCCACGGGAGCTTCACTAGTTGACACATTTGGCGCTGATGCACCAGCTCTGGCCCTGCCTCTCCGTCTGGCCCCACCACTGCCTCTTCCAACCTGTTCTGGTCGAGGACTCTCCTCCGTCTCAGAAGCACTGTGTTCACCCGGCCTCTCAACCCAGCTTGGGTCTGTCACCTCATCATCCTCCGATCCCTCAGTCTGCTCCCCCCTCGGACTTCCTGCCCTGACAACAACTTCCCCACTGTCTGACAACCGTGTCTCCTCATCGTCGGACACCTCTTTACACACTTCCACTACGTCAAGAAGGTCATCATCACCCACAGACTGTGACTGGTGGAAAACCTGGGCATCGGAAAATTGCTCAGCAGCAACCGGACAAGTGGTTTGTGACTGTGGGAAGGGTCCAGAAAACAGTTCCTCAGAGTATGCCGGTTCAAATGCCAAATTTTCCTGGGAGGGGGCAGACTGGGGGGGAGGAGGCTGAGGTGCAGGAGCTGGAGGAGTGCCGATTTCGGTGACATGGGTGGACTGCGTGGAAGACTGACTGGTGGACAAATTGCTCGAAGCATTGTCAGCAATCCACGACATCACCTGTTCGCACTGTTCTGGCCTCAACAGTGCTCTACCACGAGTCCCAGTAACTTCAGACATGAACCTAGGGAGTGTAGCTCTGCGGCGTTCCCCTGCTCCCTCATAAGCAGGTGGTGTCTCACCCCGGCCAGGACCACGGCCTCTGACCCCTGCAGTAGTTGGACGCCCACGTCCCCGCCCTCGTCCTCTACCCCTAGCCCTCGGGTTAAACATTTTTAAAATGAGAGTTATAGCTTTAATATTTTTTTTACTTTTTTTTGTGTTTTTTTTTTTTTTGTGTTTTTGAGTTTTTAAAACCAAACAATGCTATCCTATTGCTATGGCTATTTTCTAGCCAAGTATGAAAGCACACTACTATGCCAGATGAGATGACGCTGAGTTATTAAACAAAATAAACGTAAAATAAAAAAGGACAAATGGCATACTGTGCCTAATTGAAATCCAACCCCTACTAAATTTTCCCACTTCGGTCTTTGCAATGGATATGTGCGTCACTAAGCGCAAAACACAGCGGTCGCAAGTCTCACTACAAATTGCTCACAATTGGCTAGTAGATGCACTGCAGCAAGTACAGCCACCAGCAGATCAACCAGAAATCAAATATATAACGCTACTGTAGGCGTAAGCCGTTTGGATTCTCCTATGGCTATTTTCTAGCCAAGTATGAAAGCACACTACTATGCCAGATGAGATGACACTGAGTTATTAAACAAAATAAACGTAAAATAAAAAAGGAAAAATGGCAGACTGTGCCTAATTGAAATCCAACCCCTACTAAATTTTCCCACTTTGGTGATTGAGGTGGATATGTGTGCCACTAAGAGCTAAACACAACGGTAGCAAGTCCCCCTGCTAATTCCTCACAAAATGGTACTAGAAGCAAATAAAAAAAAAAAAAAGTAGAACGTTATTGTAGCCCTAAGAAGGGCTGTTGGGTTCTTGGAGAATCACTCCTGCCTAACAGTAAGCTAATAGAACACCCTAACGCTTTCCCTGACCAGCAGCAGCTCTCTCCCTAGCGGCATCCAGACACAGAATGATCCGAGCAGCGCGGGCAGCGGCTAGTCTATCCCAGGGTCACCTGATCTGGCCAGCCAACCACTGCTATCGACGTGTAAGGGTACCACGTCATGCTGGGTGGAGTGCAGAGTCTCCTGGCTTGTGATTGGCTCTGTTTCTGGCCGCCAAAAAGCAAAACGGCGGGAGCTGCCATTTTCTCGAGCGGGCGAAGTATTCGTCCGAGCAACGAGCAGTTTCGAGTACGCTAATGCTCGAACGAGCATCAAGCTCGGACGAGCATGTTCGCTCATCTCTAATCTAGACCCTTCTTGAAGCTCTCTGCTGTCCCTGCTGTGACCAGCACCTGAGCTCGGCTATTCACCAGATTGACAGTTCTGATAATAAAGAAGCCCTGTCACCTCTGGTGATTAAACCTTGTTTCCTCCAAACGGAGACAGTGCCCCCTCGTCTTTTGATTTGATTTAATCTGAAACAACTTACCACCATATTTTTTGTATGGACCATTCATATATTTATATAAATTAATCATGTCCCCTCGTAGTCGTCTCTTTTCCAGAGACCCTGCCGGATCTTTGTGCCTCACAGCCTTAGAAAAAGCTTGTTTCCATCATCTTTGTGATTAGTGTGATTTCCTGTTGTGACCCAGGACCTGTTACCGTTTACGCTCCTCCTCTGCCATTCCTGACCTTCTGCCCTGCCTCTGACCCTGAACCTTGGCAGCCACTGTGGACAAAGTCGCGCCTGTGGAACGACCTGGTGGTACCACCTGCTGGTCCAACCTGCTTTTTTGCGGGCTCTGGTGAGGACCGTGTGCTGTGTAGATTCCGCTACCAGGTGTCGGCTTATGTCGTCATCCGAGGTGGTCCAGAGTGTCCACTACCCCTGGAGCCTGACAAATATATTAATAAATACATCTGCATAAGTAGGTTGTAACATTTTGTATATGATATTCTTACTCTATCCATATCCATATACAGCAGGAGGCTGATCATTAATAGTAAAACCATCGAAATAACTTCAGACATAAGTTTAGACATTTTATTACTTTTATACCTGTTCGGTTTGCTAGGTAAAATCATTCTAGAATTATTCATAGTGGATACATTGTAGGTGGGTCAACGCATTCTGTGTGTCTTTATTTTGCATTTTCTGGGTTTTGGACTTGTTTCAGGTTGATATATCAGGAAAGTGGGTCTGTTGCTTTTTGGCGCCTTTTTGTAAAAATTTATCAAAAGCGGCGCATTTAACTTTGATCGGGTCAGTCACAAATTCGAAGACTCATCTTCTTTTCATAGCACCTAAAAACATCCTGCAGGTGTCATATTAAAGAACACACCAGGCTTTGTCTGACTTTTGCTGTGATCTTTTGTGGGTAAATATAGGAGATTTCTCATAAAAGAGAGAATTTAGAAAGGACATTCCATCCTGTACATGAGGGGACTAATAGTTTAGAGGGGTAAAACCTGATGAAAGGTTCCCAGCGTCCAGGGGCGGACTGGGAATTTAAAATGGCCCTGGAAAAAACTGTAATAGTGGCCCCATTTTATGGGCGGAGTCAAAACAAGTGGGTGTGGTCAGATAATGTGGGTGGGGTTATAACAGACAAATTGTTGGTAGATGGCCTTAACGCAAAACAAGAACATCTTTTACTAGTAAGTGAATCTGATGTGCAAAGAATGTGACCTGTCGATCAGTAAATGATGCAAACACACGACCCGGTAAGCCTTATATACCTTTCCCCTATGTACAGGAATATAACCAGGGGCGGACTGGGAATTTAAAATGGCCCTGGAAAAAACTGTAATAGTGGCCCCATTTTATGGGCGGAGTCAAAACAAGTGGGTGTGGTCAGATAATGTGGGTGGGGTTATAACAGACAAATTGTTGGTAGATGGCCTTAACGCAAAACAAGAACATCTTTTACTAGTAAGTGAATCTGATGTGCAAAGAATGTGACCTGTCGATCAGTAAATGATGCAAACACACGACCCGGTAAGCCTTATATACCTTTCCCCTATGTACAGGAATATAACTACTATAATACTGCCCCCTATGTACAAGAATGTAACTACTATAATACGGCCCCCTATGTACAAGAATATAACTACTATAATACTGCCCCCCCTATGTACAGGAATATAACTACTATAATACTGCCCCCTATGTACAAGAATATAACTACTATAATACTGCCCCCTATGTACAAGAATATAACTACTATAATACTGCCCCTATGTGCAAGAATATAACTACTATAATACTGCCCCCTATGTACAAGAATATAACTACTATAATACTGCCCCCTATGTACAAGAATATAACTACTATAATACTGCCCCCCATATGTACAAGAATATAACTACTATAATACTGCCCCCTATGTACAGGAATATAACTACTATAATACTGCCCCCCATATGTACAAGAATATAACTACTATAATACTGCCCCCTATGTACAGGAATATAACTACTATAATACTGCCCCCTATGTACAAGAATATAACTACTATAATACTGCCCCTATGTACAAGAATATAACTACTATAATACTGCCTCCTATGTACAGGAATATAACTACTATAATACTGCCCCCTATGTACAAGAATATAACTACTATAATACTGCCCCCCATATGTACAAGAATATAACTACTATAATACTGCCCCCCCTATGTACAGGAATATAACTACTATAATACTGCCCCCTATGTACAAGAATATAACTACTATAATACTGCCCCCCATATGTACAAGAATATAACTACTATAATACTGCCCCCCCTATGTACAAGAATATAACTACTATAATACTGCCCCTATGTACCAGAATATAACTACTATAATACTGCCCCCTATGTACAAGAATATAACTACTATAATACTGCCCCTATGTACAAGAATATAACTACTATAATACTGCCCCCTATGTACAAGAATATAACTACTATAATACTGCCCCCTATGTACAGGAATATAACTACTATAATACTGCCCTCTATGTACAGGAATATAACTACTATAATACTACCCCCTATGTACAGGAATATCACTACTATAATACTGCCCCCTATGTACAGGAATATAACTACTATAATACTGCCCCCTATGTACAAGAATATAACTACTATAATACTGCCCCTATGTGCAAGAATATAACTACTATAATACTGCCCCCTATGTACAAGAATATAACTACTATAATACTGCCCCCTATGTACAAGAATATAACTACTATAATACTGCCCCCCATATGTACAAGAATATAACTACTATAATACTGCCCCCCCCTATGTACAGGAATATAACTACTATAATACTGCCCCCTATGTACAAGAATATAACTACTATAATACTGCCCCTATGTACAGGAATATAACTACTATAATACTGCCCCCTATGTACAAGAATATAACTACTATAATACTGCCCCTATGTACAAGAATATAACTACTATAATACTGCCCCCTATGTACAAGAATATAACTACTATAATACTACATATATACACAGAAGCGAACATGCAAAAAATCAGTATTTATCATATACAGCTACAGAAAACACATGAGAGATCCTCACCTATTGCATCCAGTGACATCAGGTGACGTCTCCTCTGATTGTACTCGTTCCTCATCTTTTCCATTAGTTCCACCATCACCTTGTCTCTTCCTCCAGGTACACAGCTTTCCTGCAGAGTTTACCACACAGATGTCTTATGTTCTGCACTTTCCCATTGTCCCTTCTTCTGCTACCACCAATACTGTGCCCCAAATACTGTAATAGAGCCCCCTACAATATTAGTACCACACAAATAGTGCCCCATAATGTAAGGATAATGTATTTCTTCTTTCTCACCTTTAACCTCCTTAACCCCCCACTTCCACCCCACTATTGATAGAGCTCCGACTATGACCCAGGTGTAATAATAATGGCCCCGGCCTACCCCAGTCATAAAATGAATGCCCCCAGCCTGCCCCAGACACAGAATCAATGCCACAGACTGCCCCAGACATAAATTGAATGGCCCCAGCCTTCCCCAGTCATAAAATTAATGCCCCCAGCCTACCCCAGACACAGAATTTATGCCCCCAGCCCGCCCCAGACATATAATTAATGGCCCCAGCCTACCCCAGACATAGAATTAATGGCCCCAGCCTGCCCCAGAAATAGAACTAATGGCCCCAGCCTTCCCCAGACATAGAATTAATGGCCCCAGCCTGCCCCAGACATAGAATTAATGGCCCCAGCCTACCCCAGACATAGAATTAATGGCCCCAGCCTACCCCAGACATAGAATTAATGGCCCCAGCCTACCCCAGACATAGAATTAATGGCCCCAGCCTATCCCAGACATAGAACTAATGGCCCCAGCCCGCCCCAGACATAGAATTAATGGCACCCGCCTGCCCCAGACATAGAATTAATACCCCCAGCCTACCCCAGACATAGAATAATGGCCCCAACCTGCCACAGACATAGAATAATGCCCCCCCCGCCCCAGACATATAATTAATGCCCCCGCCAGCCCAAGATATACAATAATGCCCCCACCATATAATTGATGCCCCTTGCCAGCCCCAGATGTAGAATTAATGCCCCCTGCTAGTCCTAGATATACAATAATGCCCCCCCCCCGCCCCAGACATATAATTTATGCCCCTGCCCCAGACATATAATTTATGCCCCTGCCCCAGACATATAATTTATGCCCCTTGCCAGCCCTAGATATACAATAATGCCCCCTGCCCCAGACATATAATTAATGCCCCCCCCCCCGCCCCAGACATATAATTTATGCCCCCTAACAGCCCCAGATATAGAATAATGCCCTCCCCCCGCCCCAGACATATAATGTATGCCCCCTGCCAGCCCTAGATATACAATAATGCCCCCTGCCCCAGACATATAATTAATGCCCCCCCCCGCCCCAGACATATAATTTATGCCCCCTACCAGCCCCAGATATAGAATAATGCCCTCCCCCCACCCCAGACATATAATGTATGCCCCCTGCCAGCCCTAGATATACAATAATGCCCCCTGCCCCAGACATTTAATTAATGCCCCCCCCCCCGCCCCAGACATATAATTTATGCCCCCTACCAGCCCCAGATATAGAATAATGCCCTCCCCCCGCCCCAGACATATAATTTATGAACCCTGCCAGCCCTCAGGCCCCCCCCCCTGCCCCAGACCTATAATTTATGCCCCCTGCCAGCCTTAATGCACCCCCCTCCCGCCCCAGAAATAATTATTGTCCCCATTCTATCATTAAAAACAAAACAAAACATCATACTCACCCTTTTAAGCACAGGTTTCTTCCCTCGGTCTTCTGTGGCTTGGTGTAGAGGCGCGGGATAGTGATAGTGTAGCTGCCCGTTATACACAGACGCAGAAGCAGCGGTGCTGCGCTGCGTCTGTGTACTAATCAATAGTACCTGCATCGAACGATCGTACGATGCAGGTACTGTAGATTAGATGAAAAGTTGTAGGGAGGGAGTGCGGACCGGCCCCGCACCAGCTTCGGACCGGCCCCACACCGGCCCAGGACCGACCGGCCCACCGGGAAAATTCCCGGTGGGTACAATGGCCAGTCCGCCCCTGCCAGCGTCACATGATTTTCTTTAAAAGACAAGGTCAGAAGAGTAACGTCCTTCTTTTTATAAGGCAGAGCAGAAGAGCCACCTTATTATATTTAGAAGTCGGGGTCAACAGAGTCACCTAATTTTTTTTTCATTTTCATAAGGGTTTTATGATTATAAAATGTGAGTGACTTGAGTCTCTGCGGAGTGAGGTTAGCATTTTGTTTCATCTTAAAGTGACATTCTTATTCTGATGAGTAATAGATCATTAATTTATAGTATTTTATATGACAGTGGGGGGAATTCATTAATCGCCTGCTTTAGATTTGGGCCCCCCTCTAAAAAGAACTGTGTAAATGACTTTCAACAAATTAATAAAGGTTTTTAGACCATTTTTGGCACTTTTTCTTACTCGTTCGACAAAGGGGTGTGGCCTCCTATAAAGTGGGGCTTGGTCTGGCGAGAAATTGTCTTTGCGGGAATAAAATAAATTTAAATAATCTAAAAGGGAGATTGTTAGCTCTCAAATGCCTCCAGTGATTGGATTCAAAAATAGATTTTTTGTGGCTTATTGTGCTCTTAGGGTCAGATACTCCAGTTTCTGCTTGTAATCTCTACAGCCCCTTTAAGGTTACCTTTGGTCTCTGTTCTGACTTTCTGGTTAACACCCTACTTTCTCAATCTGAGATTTTTGGTGAGCGACCATCTCCTGCCGTGGTACCACGCTCTTTCCATTTGATGATGATGGATTTGATGGAGATCTGGGGGATGATCAAAGATTTGGATATTTTTTTTTAGAATTACTGTCACTTGGTGGTCCAGAGGTGCAGGTCAAGGAACTTGAGGTACTGGAGTACCTGAATTAAAGAAGATTATACAGGCCAAAGGACATTTTTGGAAAGAGTTTGGTCTATCATCTCAAGCAGAACCTGCCAGCCAAAAACAAACAGCCTGACAGCGAAGAACAAATTATGAACCAATAAAACTAGAGATAAACTAATATAATGTTGATTTGGTACTGCTTTGCTGATTTATCCCACTTAATTAAAATCTGAATGTGTCTGATTGGCTTTGAATGAACTTTTGTTGATCCTAATGTCCTGGAATGTGATAAATACCACCTTCCTCTAAAACTTTGTTTTTTAATAAAAAGATCCTATTTCATTATTTTCCCCCAATCTTTGCCATTAGCAATAGGGTTAGCATTAGGGTTACAGTTAGAGCTAAAGATAATTTTAAATAGGATTTTCTAAAGTTGTAGAAAATTAACTAAACAAGATAGAACTTTTTATTAAAATCTGTGTATAGAGGACTAGAGGTGCTTTAATACCATCTACTAGGATAAAGGAAGCGACATACGTTCAGACCAGAAGTGAAAATTTTAAAAAAACAACTCTCCAATGCTTCAGAAAATCAAATCTTGAATCATTTTCTTGTCTCTAGATACACAACATTGTAAGGTTCAATTGCTGCCAACCTGCCGAAGCTACCCCTGTATCTTGCTAGACTGTCCCCCGATCTGGAGACACACAGAGAATTTGGAAGCTCCCATTTAAAGATAACTCAAGCCAAGGAGCTTGTACTGAGACAATCTAACAAAAGAAGAGGAGTGCAGGTGCAAAATCTCAAGCCCAACCTTTCACAAGGGAATTTATTGAAATTTTATCTGTGTATGTTGTATAAGTTATGTTAAATGCTTTACATCGTTGGTTTATCTACAGCAGTGATCCCCAACCACCTTGCCATGGCCCAAGACAGGTCTGTGGAACACCTCGTTCCGGCTGCAGTCGATCTCTGTAAAAACCAAAAACAAAACATTACTCACCTTCCCATTCCCCTTCAGAAGTCTTCTCTTCTTTTACTTCATTTCCATGTTAATGTGCTGCTCTATTGTTGGTGCGCGTGATGATGTAATCACATTGTGTCTCCTGACAATAGAGTCATGCACTAATGCGGAAGAAAAGTTAAGGAAGAGAAGACAGCTGCAGGGGAATGAGGAAGGTGAGTATTGGACTTTTTTTTACAGAGTTTGACCGGGAAATGGGATATTGAAAGAAGAGGGTGATGGCAGCTAAAGGAAAAGGGACAGGACATGGGGCATGCTGCAGGAAGGGGGACAATATAAGTGGGGGAGGGGGTGCTTCTTCAGGAAATGGTAAAATATAAGCTACACAGGGAGTTATGGTGGGAAATGCAAACATAAATTTTTGTCTATGGAACTATGACACCAGACCGCATCACCCCACCCTCCTGTCCTTTTAGAAAATGTATGTTCACAGATGGTCCCTGGGCAAAAAAAGTTTGGGGACCACTGATCTACAATATATTAGTAGGGCAGCAAACACTAGAGATCAAAATTAGAGAACAACACACAGTTTCCTAAGTTTATTTCATACATTTTATATAGTCTAAAGCACAGAATAAAAATAGAAACTAGATAATTGTAAAAGACACTCATTAAATTTAGAGAACACTTTCAGATACATGCAAGTTATTGGTGTTAATCGGGAACCTGGTGCTAATTTCATTAATTATCTGACAAACCCTATGTAACTGGGACATAGCTTTCCAGTCTTCACTGATTTTATAAATATGCTTTGCCATGCCACAGTCTCTGAAACCCTCCGGCAGCAGGTTGTCCAGATGAAGGCCAAAGGGGTGACTCTATTAGCCTGTGATTTCTAGAATATTGCATCGTAACAAAATCACAAACACATTCAACACCCCCAGGAAGGCTGGTCACCCTCAAAAGACAAACACTAAAGAGGACAAGATAATGCAGAGAATCTCCACGGGGACTTGTTTCCTCACGACAGCTGAAATTTCTCGCTAGTTAAGCACTGAATTGGGTCTCGTTATACAGGGTCACCACATTTAAGAGCATTTGGACTTAATGTCCTCTTTTTAGTGACCAAACCTCGCATTAGCAGGAAGACCCACCTTTGCAGAGGCAATTGTTGTATGGAGGGAGGAGAAGTGCTCCACAATTCCTTTTAGTGATGAATGCAAGTTTAATTTATTTGTATCTGATGGGAACCATTATATTCGTTGACAAACTGGGGAAAGATTAAGTCAAAAGTGTGTAAAAAAGTCAGTGAAATGTGGTGGAGGAAGTGTTAAGTATGACAATGCCCAATGTCCCCCAGAAAAACGGGTAAAGCCATTCCTTGAAACAGAGAACATTGAAACAATGAAATGGACAGCCCAGAGTCCTGATACAGACCCGAAAGAAAACCTTGTGGACAAGAAACCCATAACAGTCACAGAACTGAGGAAGAGACTAGAAGAAGAGGGGAGCAGAATCCCAGCAGATCCGTGTGAGAGACCAGTGATGTCCTGCGGCCGGTGCTGAAGTCACTCACGGCAAAGTCCTGTGCACTTCCTACTTACTGGTGACTGCTGGGACAGCAGAAAATGTCATTATAATCTCATAATTTGGTAATTTTGTAAAACACTGTTCAAGGACCTGGTGCCCCCCTTACACACCCATCAAATATTTTTTTGCGGTGCACAGTTTGCCCCTATGGAGATACTCACGGAACAAGACTGGTCCACAAAGTCTTAATATAAGTTCAGGAATCTTTTAGAGAAAAAATTAAATTTCACTCTAGCCGGAGCTCCCAAAATACTTCTTGTTGCTCCCCTGTAGTATTAGCTCTCCATATGTCAGTGTCCAGCACCACAACCACAGATCCTTCCGATGAGACCATATCCCAGTTCAGGCCAGCACCAACACATTATTCCTCATTCGTCTTCGATTGCTCTTATCAAACTATTTTAAAAAATAAGAGTTTAAAATGTGCAATAAAATTGGAAGCGGGACGCTAGCTCACAAGTCCATCCGACACAGGGTTTTGCCTTCAAGGATTCTTCGGGGGCGTTGTCCAGCACCTGGAAGGATCTGTGGTTGTGATGCATATGGAGATCTAATATTACAGGAGAGCAAATTTTTTTCTCTGAAAGATTCCTACACCCATCAGATGTTGATCAGTGGAAATTACAATATTTCTGAAAAAGTGATCAGAAATTGTTCTCTCATTTTGCTCTCCAGTGTATATGCAAATGTCTATAACATTACATGAAATACCATGGACCACCAATGTGAGAAATATTAACTTTCCATTTAGTACATTCATGTATCCTTGACTTTACTCATTGATGATCTCAGGAATCCGCTTGGTTAAATGTGTTTATACAAATCCATATATTAGAAGTAATTTTCCAGGATAATGTTGTAGTAACTGAATACATTATGAATCAGTTGAATGCTTATATCCTGCCATAATTGGATGCACTTAGTAGAAGTGTTGGGTGGACTGGGTCAGAGAAATATACAGTATACACAGGGTATAGATAGCGGTAAGATAGAGAGAAGATCTTCTGTACTCACTGACCAAAGGAAGAAAATCCTGGGGAACAAATCAAAGGTAAAGAAAACCATCATCTACTGACAAAAATAAGTTATTATTTTGATAAGTTATTTTATATATATATAGTGATTACTGGGAACTGTATAAAGTGATTGCTGTGGGAGCAGTATATAGTGATTACTGGGAACTGTATAAAGTGATTGCTGTGGGAGCAGTATATAGTGATTGCTAGGGGCAGTATAAAGGGGGCAGTATAAAGGGATTGCTGTGGGAGCTGTATATAGTGATTCCCGGGGGCTGTACATAGTGATTACTGGGGGAGCTGTATATAGTGATTACTGGGGGAGCTGTATACAGTGATTACTGGGGGCTGTATATAGTGATTACTGGGGGAGCTGTATATAGTGATTACTGGGGGAGCTGTATACAGTGATTACTGGGGGAGCTGTATATAGTGATTACTGGGGGAGCTGTTTACAGTGATTACTGGGGGAGCTGTATATAGTGATTACTTGGCGCTGTATATAGTAATTACTGGGAGCTGTAAATAGTGATTACAGGGGGCTGTACATAGTGATTGCTAGGGGCTGTATAAAGTGATTGCTGTGGGAGCTGTATATAGTAATTACTGGGGCTGCATATAGTGATTGCTAGGGGCAGTATAAAGGAATTGCTGTGGAAGCTGTATATAGTGATTCCTGGGGGTTGTATATAGTGATTACTGGGGGAGCTGTATATAGTGATTACTGGGGGAGCTGTTTACAGTGATTACTGGGGGAGCTGTATATAGTAATTACTGGGGCTGCATATAGTGATTGCTAGGGGCAGTATAAAGGAATTGCTGTGGAAGCTGTATATAGTGATTCCTGGGGGTTGTATATAGTGATTACTGGGGGAGCTGTATATAGTGATTACTGGGGGAGCTGTTTACAGTGATTACTGGGGGAGCTGTACATAGTGATTACTTGGCGCTGTATATAGTAATTACTGGGAGCTGTAAATAGTGATTACAGGGGGCTGTACATAGTGATTGCTAGGGGCTGTATAAAGTGATTGCTGTGGGAGCTGTATATAGTAATTACTGGGGCTGCATATAGTGATTGCTAGGGGCAGTATAAAGGAATTGCTGTGGAAGCTGTATATAGTGATTCCTGGGGGTTGTATATAGTGATTACTGGGGGAGCGGTATATAGTGATTACTGGAGGAGCTGTATATAGTGATTACTGGGAGCTGTAAATAGTGATTACAGGGGGCTGTGCATAGTGATTGCTAGGGACTGTATACAGTGATTGCTGTGGGAAGCGGTATATAGTGATTACTGGGGGCTGTATATAGTGATTGCTAGGGGCTGTATAAAGAGATTGCTGTGGGAGCTGTATATAGTGATTACTGGGGGAGCTGTATATAGTGATTACTGGGGGAGCTGTATATAGTGATTCCTTGGAGAGCTGTGTATAGTCATTGCTAGGGTCTGTATAAAGTGATTGTTGTGGGAGCTGTATATAGTGATTACTGGGGGCTGTATATAGTGATTACTGGGGGAGCTGTACATAGTGATTGCTAGGAACTGTGTAAAGTGATTGCTGTGGGAGCATTATATAGTGATTGCTAGCGGCAGTATAAAGGGGGCAGTATAAAGGGATTGCTGTAGGAGCTGTATATAGTGATTCCTGGGGGCTGTATATAGTGATTACTGGGGGAGCTGTATACAGTGATTACTGGGGGAGCTGTATACAGTGATTACTGGGGGAGATGTATATAGTGATTAGTTGGCGCTGTATATAGTAATTACTGGGAGCTGTAAATAGTGATTACAGGGGGCTGTACATAGTGATTGCTAGGGGCTGTATAAAGTGATTGCTGTGGGAGCTGTATATAGTAATTACTGGGGCTGCATATAGTGATTGCTAGGGGCAGTATAAAGGAATTGCTGTGGAAGCTGTATATAGTGATTCCTGGGGGTTGTATATAGTGATTACTGGGGGAGCTGTATATAGTGATTACTGGGGGAGCTGTATATAGTGATTACTGGGAGCTGTAAATAGTGATTACAGGGGGCTGTGCATAGTGATTGCTAGGGACTGTATAAAGTGATTGCTGTGGGAAGCGGTATATAGTGATTACTGGGGGCTGTATATAGTGATCGCTAGGGGCTGTATAAAGGGATTGCTGTGGGAGCTGTATATAGTGATTCCTGGGGGCTGTATATAGTGATTACTGGGGGAGCTGTATATAGTGATTACTGGGGGAGCTGTATATAGTGATTCCTTGGAGAGCTGTGTATAGTCATTGCTAGGGTCTGTATAAAGTGATTGTTTTGGGAGCTGTATATAGTGATTACTGGGGGCTATATATAGTGATTACTGAGGGAGCTGTATATAGTGATTGCTGGGGAAGCTTTATATAGTGATTGCTGGGAAAGCTGTATATAGTGATTGCTGGGGGAGCTGTATATAGTGATTACTGGGGGCTGTATATAGTGATTACTGGGGGAGCTGTATATAGTGATTGCTGGGGAGCTGTATAAAGTGATTGTTGTGGGAGCTGTATATAGTGATTACTGGGGGAGCTGTATATAGTGATTACTGGGGGAGCTGTATATAGTGATTACTGGGGGCTGTATATAGTGATTGCTGGGGGAGCTGTATATAGTGATTGCTGGGGAAGCTGTATATAGTGATTGCTGGGAGAGCTGTATATAGTGATTGCTGGGGGAGCTGTATATAGTGATTACTGGGGGCTGTATATAGTGATTACTGGGGGAGCTGTATATAGTGATTGCTGGGGAAGCTGTATATAGTGATTGCTGGGAAAGCTGTATATAGTGATTGCTGGGGGAGCTGTATATTTTCAAGCCTATTAAGTCTATTAATTTCATGAAAGGTGAAGCCATATTTTATCAAAAATAGAAATAAAGATGCCACGTTTTTACATTTGTTAGTATGTTCAGAGAGTTGAGATAAAGAGAGTGTATACATGGAGGTAGTAGCAGTTGTGTTAGGGATGTTTAACCAAAGCTTCTTGATGGTGAAGGTTTTTTTGTGCCAGTCCACCACTCGACTGATGTGGTAATCTTACATTGGTCATCCACGGCTGCCTTGCTTCCAAAATAAACTTTTAACATTTTTCTAATAAACCATATGGGCTTTGGGGTGAGAGCAGAGGCTTTGAGAGCTTCAGCTTCACAAGCTGTAACACTGTCTCCTCCTCCATTATGCTCTCTCAGCTCTAAGCTCCTCCTCCTCTCTCTGCTTAATATAAACCCTCACAGTGGGAATGGGGAGGCTCCTTCACAGTGTAGCTGCCTGTGAAGCTAAAGCACAAGGGGCTTTGGTCATGGGAATAATTTTTAAAGTCGATTTTAGAAGAAAGGAAGTTCCAATAACAAATATAAGAAAATACCACAATCGTGGTGTCTGGATTAGGTAAGTAAGTTTATCATGTTTGGCTTTCTAGTACATTTCCTTTAGGACTAGTCATCTATATATATATGTATATGTATTAAAATAAGAACATAGTAAATTTTATTTAATAATGAATATTTTTATTTCCATTTCTACAAACCTTCAGAATGGATCCTGGAGATTATAACCTGACCTCAGCTAATACAACTCTGGATTACAACGATCGGTATGTTCACATTCCTTCTTCTTGTTTACATGATTGCATAATAATGTTTTAAAGTTTATTTTAATGTTTCTTTAAAAAGATGAAAATTTTGATACACTGTAGTTTTCAATCGGGAATGTAAGTGTCAAAATATGTAAACTTCCATGCCGTGTACTGGGAAGAGGGAAAACAAGTCCAAATACAGTGAAATTGGTGAAAAAACGCATTTGCCCCATTTTCTTGTGGGCTTGGATCTTATGGCTTTCACTGTGCGCCCCAAATGACAGGTCTACGTTATTCTTTGGGTTGGTGGGACCACGGGGATGTCGCCCATGCGCTGCCATCCTTTTGAAGGTTAACACCGATCTCTGGGTTAATGTGTGTGTTTTTGTAATGTGAATAAAGTAATAATAATAAAAAGTGATAAAATAATTTTTGATCCCATTCTGTTTAAAGGGAAACTGTTATCACAATTAGTATTTTTCAGTGCCGACAGGATCAAAAAAGGTATTTATAATGCCCAATATAAATCCGGATCCCTGCCAGAATCCTGCGCTGTGTCCCATGGGGATCTCTGGTCATCTGCTCAATCACATCCCTCTTCCCTTCAGCATTGCTCCTTACTCCTCTTCAAATCAACCCCTCCCACATCCTATGTCTCCTCCTCCCCCTGCAGACAACCATTTAGTCCTACTTCCTGGGACTCAGTGCAGGATTCTGGCAATGAGCTAGGTGAGATAAACTAAAGAATTGTAAAGAAGAAAAATGCCCTTTGTGGTGACAGATTTCCTTTAAATTTTGGTGTACATTGTTTGTTATTTTGGCATTTTCTGTGTGTAGTACTGATATTTTACACATAGGAGTCAGTTCACAAAGAGACGTCTATGGTGATATAATATTGCTATGTTCATAAACGTTACCTTATTGTGTCTTCTAAGGTCATCATATCAAGATCATGAGACAAGAGATGATATTGAAAATATAGATGAAATTATAGAAATGATAAAGAATGTATCATTCACATTATACGGCATCATTTTCATCCTTGGGATTATCGGGAATGGATTGGTCATCTGGATTGCCGGATTCAGGATGAAGAAGACAATCAGTGCCGTGTGGTTCCTCAACCTGGCCATCGCTGACCTCCTGTCCTGCGCTTCTCTCCCCCTGCGCATTGCTGAGTGGTTTTGCTATCACCAAAAAAATGATTTCTCAGATTTAGCTCTTTGTATATGTAATATTATTCTGTTCACTTTAAACATGAGCGCCAGTGTTCTCCTTCTGACGGCCATGAGTATTGATCGCTGGGTATCGGTCATGTGGCCATTTTGGGCTAAAGTCCATAGGACACAGAAACTAGTGAAAATCACTGCAGGGATAATTTGGGTGATGGGTTTGCTCATAACTGGTGTTGTGCTTTACTTTTATTTGTTTTATTTTATTGGTTTTTCGGAATGGTGTGTTCTTCCTTTTACTTTCGATCCCTATAACATAAAAGACACAGTGCAGTTGACCAGGTTAGTTGTGATGTTTGTGATCCCTTTTCTCATCATCTTCACCAGTTATGTCACCATTTTTCTCAAACTTAGAAAAAGTAAGAGACCCCAGAGATCTCAGAGACCCTACAGGATCATCACCGCTGTTATATTGTGTTTCTTTATCTGTTGGGCTCCGTATTACATTTGGCCACTCATAAATGAGTATAGTTGGAGTTTCCTTCAATACTCCATAACAAATTCCGTTGTTATTTCCCTGGCTTTCCTTAACAGTTGCATCAACCCAATCATTTATGTTTTTATGGGACATGATTTTAGACATAATTTCCTGAGATCCATCCCCTTCAGGCTAGAAAAAGCCTTAGGTGAACCAACAAATGACCCCCATGGAGAAGGAGAGGACATTGCACCTACTCAAACTACAGATCCTTAAAGCTTTTTCCCCCTAACTTATGTGGAACCTACTTGAAGGAGCTCAAAGAATATATTCTGGTTAAATAGCTTAAAATTAATTTAAATTACCACATGTTTTGGACTATACAGGACACCGTACTATAAGATAAACCTAAGATTTGGCCATCAGAACAGGAGAACTATATTTGACATAAACATATCTGCAATACCTCTGTTAAATTCGCAGTGACAGCTCAGCTATATACTCATAGACAGCTCTGCTACATTCATGCACACATATTATTGTGTCTTATAGTTCTTAGAAAATGGTGAAATATGTAATGGAGAATTGATCCCTCTATACTGTCCCGTTGGACAAACCATCAGCAGATTTATTTTCCAGTATTATCTTTTATGCTGATGACACCCAGCTATATACTTCTACATATAACATTACCCCTGTCTTACTCCAGAACACTAGTGACTGTCTCTTCTGTCTCTACCATCATGTCCTCTCTCTTCTTGAAACTTAATCTTTCTAAGAAACAACTTCTCGTGTTTCTATCATCTACTAACTGATCCAACTCTGACCCCTCCATTCATGTCTGTGGTATCACCATAACCCTGAGGCATCAGGCCGCTATGTTGGGGTTGTGCTGGACTCTGACCTCTCCTTTGCATCATACATTCAATCTCTTGCTCGCTTTTGCCAGCTGCAATTCAAAACATCTTTATTCTGCCCATTTCTTACAAATGAAACCTCTAAATTGCTTCTGTTTTCAGACAAAATGATACACGGATGCCTCCAGTCTGTGCCAGTCAATGCACTTTTTGAACGTCTCCTTTTGAATTCAGTTTAAAATATTAACCCTCATCCACAAAGCTCTGCCCATTGCTGCACATCCCTATATCTCATCTCTCATTTCAGTCTATCTACCAACCTGTGCTTCAGTCTCAATTTGAACCTCTCACTCATGTCTCCAGGGCGTATCCTGAGCGGCAATGATTTTCTGGATTAATATCCAACCTCCACAGCTTTAAACATACTCTTATACCCATCTGTTTAGACAGACGTATCACACTCTCTAACTACATAAAACTTCAACCCTCTCTTTACCAACCCATCCTGTGTCCTCCTCCCATCTGTTATCCAGCAAACACCAGATGGCTAGCAAACTCTAGGCTTCTCTGCAGTCACATTTACCTTGGACCTTGTATATAGGATGCGGCTGATGACTGGTTCAAGCAGCAGAATATTTATGTGTTAAATTATTTTATACTGTTCCCTTGACTGGGACATTAAACAAGCTCTTATACCTCTAATCTCACCCCTCATCCTAATGGACCGTAAGCTTTTGTGTACCCCCTCATCCTCATAGACTGTAAGCTCCTATGTCCTCCTTTAATTCTCATAGAAAGTAAGCTCTTGTGCCCTCCCTTCATCCCTTCATTAGCATATGTCCCTCATGATTAGAAAGCACTGCAGAATATTTGTTGAATAAAGATTATTGAAATCATTGAGTTATCTCTGCATTTCTTTGTAATATTCTAGTTTTCACCCATATGAGGCAGATAAAGTAAGACTGGAATTTTTTATTACTTTTCTTTTTCTTCTTCTTTGTTTTATTATAGTAACTAGAGAAGGGCTACCAGAGCCCTTTGTTTCAGGTGATAACTCAGGGACCACTGCAGAAAAGTAGACAATGGAGAACATTGAAGAAAGACGGTAGTAGACCCAACAAGAAATCATGAGTCAATAAAAAAAATAAATTTATATACTCACCCTCCGGCGACCCCGATGAACAGCGCGGCGACTCTTCTGTCATGGTATCTCCCGGCCGGCGTATACTATGATGTCAGCAGCGGCCGCGTCATAGTAAGGAGAAAACGAAATCTAAAATGCTTGCAGTAGATCTATTGTATTTCAATACACATCTTTATGCTGACAAGTTCTCATCCTAAATACTCAAAAAACCACTAGGGGAATGTCTGGGTTGACCGAAAAACACAGTGCACTTGCCCTGCTCTGGCTTCAGGGTCTAGGGTTGTGGAAATCTCATATTTTTCCACAGTACAGAATAGAACTTCCTGCACATTACAGGTTCTGCACCATGAGCCCCATAGTTCAACACAACAACCAGTAGTGCGGAAGACCGGGAGCACTCTGCAGCGTTGGAACCGGGAGCCGGACAAGTAGGAGAAGGACAAGTAACTTTTTGAGTTTGTCGCACCTTATGAGTTTGTACGAAATAAAAAAAAAATATGTACCATGACTAAATTATCGAGTACCGTATTTACCCGAGTATAAGCCGACCCAAGTATAAGCCGAGACCCCTAATTTTACCACAAAAACCTGGGAAAACCTACTGACTTGTGTATAAGCTGAGGGTGGGAAATGCATTGGTCACAGCCTCCCCAGTATATAGCCTGCCGGACCCTGCCCCATAGTATATAGCCTGCCAGCCCCCCTGTATATAGCCTGCCAGCCCATATCCTCCAGTATATAGCCAGCCCTCTGCACCAGTATATAGCCAGCCCCCTGCCCCAGATATAGCCTGCACCTCCCACCCAGTATATAGCCTGCCAGCCCATATCCTCCAGAATATATCCAGCCCCCTGCACCAGTATATAGCCAGCCCCCTGCCCCAGATATAGCCAGCACCTCGCACCCAGTATATAGCCTGCCAGCCCATATCCTCCAGTATATAGCCAGCCCCCTGTACCAGTATATAGCCAGCCCCCTGTCCCAGTATATAGCCAGCAGCGGGGGAAGCTAGAAAGGTGAGTTTTCAGCAAATTTTTTTGTGCTAAAAAACTAGGCTTATACTCGAGTATTTATGGTATTTCCATATGAGGCTTCATGCAGTTGAACATAGCTGATTCTCCTCTGTGCCAAAAATCAGCGTGTGTGTGCGCAAATGTTTCCAATGTTCTATTCACGTAAATAGTCTGTCAAATGGGTCAAGTACGAAGTAAAATCTAAAATATTGCCTGGTACTCTCTGCACTGGGGTATGATATTTGGAGGATGACATATTAATGACTAAAAAAATTATGAATTAAAATAGTTACTGTGTCCTGTGATAATTTTATGCACTTAGTAGAAGAATCAGGTCGGGTCAGAGAAGTATATACAGCATATACAGTAGATAGCAGCAAGGTCCCCGGATGTATAGACAGAGGTCATCACAGACCAAAGGAGAAAGATGAGTAGAGAAAAGGAAATGCAATATTTCACATGCAAAGTGAAGCAATAACCAAACTTATTGCAAAGATAAAGGACCAGAACCAAGAGTACTCCATAGATGCAGAACCAGAGCCAAGCAGATTCCCTTTATACTGCACCAGATTTATAAAAGGGGCTGATTTTGGATGATAAATCTGATGTTCTATACGACTGTCTCAATATAGGTCACCCTGATAGGAGAAGATATCATAAAGTAGAAGCCCAGAGGAGAAGCTGCAGAATTGGGAGCTCATGGGTATCAACAGTTACATTACATGTGGTGACTCATTGATGACACCTTGGGTTGGAGACTTTCTTCTTCTATCCGGCCACCATGTCAGCTCTTTTCCAGTCATGACTCGTCTCTGCAGTTTGAGCAATACAAACATTTTAGGTTCCTCACTGCTTCATCATCTCTTGTACCATCTTATCACAAGCATAATATAGTTCCCTTGCCCCTTTAAAGTTCGCTATAATAACACCACAGGAGCTAATAATGTAACAGTGCTCCCACAGTAGCCTATGTAGTATCAGGGGGCCTTACTTTGCTGAACATGGTAACATAGTAACACACTACCCAAACTGTACAAAAGACAATAGATACAGGGAACTCATAGTAGCCATAATAGTATCAATGCTGCCACAGTAGTCAATATAAAAACTGTGTCCCACAGTTTCCTTTAGTCACAGTGCCAGTAGTAACAGTGCCAGTAGTCACAGTGCCTGTAGTAACGGTGCCAGTAATCACAGTGCCAGTAGTCACATTGCCAGTAATCACAGTGCCAGTAGTCACATTGCCAGTAGTCACAGTGCCCCCAAAGGAGTCAATAGTCACAAAGCAAAAACATACATACAAAAACACTGCCCCCACAGCAGCCCATTTAGTATTAGTGTTCCCATAGTATCCAAAGGTCACAGTGTCCACACAGTAGCCAATATAGTAACATTGGGGCAGATTTACTTACCCGGCCCATTCGCAATCCAGCGGCGCGTTCTCTGCGGTGGATTTGGGTCTTCCGGCAATTCACTAAGGTAGTTCCTCCGCAGTCCAGGTGGCGCTGCTGCGCTGAAGTTCCCCGAGGCCCGCTGGAATGCCCTGAAATTCACCAGCCTATACCTGGTGAAGGTAAGTGCAATTTTCGCAACACATTTTTTTTTAAAAAAGCGTCCGTTTTTCCTAATGCGTCGGGTTTTCTTTTGGCCACGCCCCCTGATTTCCGTCGCGTCCATTCCGGGGGCCGATGCGCCTAAATCCGATCGCGTGCGACAAAATCCCGGGACAATACAGGAAAAATCGGCGCAAATCGGAAATATTCGGGTAACACGTCTGGAAAACGCGAATCGGGCCCTTAGTAAATGACCCCCATTGTGTCTACAGGTGATCATGCCCAGCTAGACTTGACTGTAAATTCTGCTAAGAGAGGATAACTTTTCTGCCCTGAATACTGCCATAGTCTGAGCAACTCCTCGCTTACTTGGTGTAAAGATGGCATGAGGGATCACAATTCCTGGCTATCCTCCAGTAATTGAAACTTTTTCATGGCTTGTATTCCACAAACCTTGTGAACAAGCCATCATGAATTCTACCCAATATGTTTGCTAAAAAGTTATTGGACAGTAGATATCACACCTTGTACAGTAGGGAAGTTCTTACTTTATACTAAAATATGATACAAAGACCTCCCGTCTACGACCCTCTAACAGTTAATACAGTACCGGGGGGCTGAGGTGTGGCAGACAAATCAGAAGTCCTCGCATAATATTTAGGTATAATGCAAGGACTCCCCTTCTGTACAAGTAGTGCTGTCCTTGTGGTTATGTACCTGCTTCCACAATGTGCAGGGGACATCTAGCAACTTCTCTTACTGCACAGAATAATATATCACTAACGCATTTAAGTCCAACCGCTGGGGCCCTGATCCCATGGATGATTGTGCGCTCTCTTAAAACAATTGTGCACTTAAAGGGAACCTGTCACCAGGAGACCCATTTTTAGCACTTCCTCAGTCCCCACAGAGCATAGTACATACACTGCCAAAGTGTTTTTGTATTAAAAATAGGTTTTACAGAAAAAAAGATATGTTATATTGTAACTTTCATTAGCATCTGCTGTGTGACTAGGCAGTTGCCAAAAGGGAGGGTCTGGAAAGGAGCAGTTCCCCCCCACGAAGATTGAAGAAGCAGATTTAAAAAGCCTTCTGGGAAATGGGCAGCGGCAATTAGCAGTGCACTGGCCCTTTAAATTACTTGAAGCCAGTGAGTGCGTGCCCTAGGATACGGGGCGCGCGCACGGACCGAGGACTGGAACCCAGAGGAGCACAGTCCCCCCCACCCTTAGGAACAGCTTCTCCATGTGACCTTTTCAAATATATGAATAACTCCCCACACTCGGGATTAGCTGTAGAGCAGCAGGGGGCGTAGCTAAGCCCAGTGAGGGGTGTTTTCATATATTTGAAAAGGTCACATGGAGAAGCTGTTCCTAAGGGTGGGGGGGACTGTGCTCCTCTGGGTTCCAGTCCTCGGTCCGTGCGCGCGCCCCGTATCCTAGGGCACGCACTCACTGGCTTCAAGTAATTTAAAGGGCCAGTGCACTGCTAATTGCCGCTGCCCATTTCCCAGAAGGATATTTAAATCTGCTTCTCCAATCTTCATGACTTGTGCCCTAGAGAAAGCTTTGTCTGATGCCCTGTGATATTATTGTGATTTTCCGTTGTGACCCCGGTTCCGTTCACGACTACTCTCCTCCGCTGCATGCCTTGACCTATTTCGATGTCCCCAACTCTGATACCGTGCTGCCCGTCCTGACCTCCAGCCTGCCCCGGCTACAATATTGCCTGCCGTTCCTGTACCTCGGCCTTGGCAGCCACCGCGGACAAGTCACGCCTGTGGAATGACCTGGTGGTAGCATCCTGCTTTGCGGCGGGCTCTGGTGAAAACCAAGTGCAACTTAGACTCCGTCCCAGGTGTTGGCTTCTGTCATCGTCCTTAGTGGTTCAGAGGATCCACTACCTCCTCCCCTGACACTAAGGGATAATTTAGGTTTTTATATCATTGCTTTTCTATGGGTCTTAGGCCAATATATACCACGTCCTGGTCAGCCTTATCCCACAATCTCAGCCAATCATTTTTTCCACTGTAAATCCTCCTCTAGGTGGCAGGGTCACAGCAGCAGGTAGTTCTAGGGAATGTAGGAATAAAGTCCATTCTACTGCAGGAGAAGAAGTGCTGCAGATTTTTTTTTTTTTTTTGGATTTGCATTTTGATGTTTGCGCATTATGTATCATTGATTTGTGCCAAAAGAACACATGTATACACTTGTGCAAAAACAGTAGCATGATTAGAAGTTATGCTCTGAGTACATCTCAAACCCCCCTCCTCCCCGTGTGCCACAGAGGACCCAGTATCCATGTTAGGATCGATCATGGGGAGTTAACGCTTCAAACGCCACTGGCAAAGTTGCCAACAGCATTTAATCTACTGTGGCCACGTGTCCCTAATGGCAAGCCAGTGGCGTAGGGTGCTGCCATTTTGCCTAGGATTGTCTTTCCCCCAATGACATCAATTTAAATTTCACTGCCTACTTTGCCTGATACAGTGCTGGACAGTGGTTGGGTGGGGGTGTCCGGCCGTCAGGAAGCTAACGGAATTGGAAAACCCCTTTAATCACCAAGGAATTCAGTAGAAGATATATTATTGTGTCAGAAAAAGTTTTTTGTCTATGTTTGCATGAAAAAAAGTCTTTGGAGCTTGTATGTTTGTAACCATGTAATTAGTAGGACTAAGAAAGCAACAAGCGTAAACTGTCTAGTTTGTGTTCCCCTGTTTATATAATATTAACTGTAACATTATTGTTTGCAACCGTACCCCTAACTCATCCAGAGTAGGGCCGGCTCCAGGTTTTAGTAGGCCCCTGGGCGATAGAGCCACAGTGGCATTTTTGAAGTGAATTCACGTGACTGCATTAAAAATTCATGAACTAAAACAAACTACTGTTCCCTAAAACATCCCTACTTTACCAAACAGCCCCCTCATGGGTATTTGATATAAATGAATAATAATAATCTGGAGACACAAGAGCTTACAGTCTATGAGGACGAGGAGAGGACACAAGTGCTTACAGTCTATGAGGATGAGGAGAGGACACAAGTGCTTACAGTCTATGAGGATGAGGGGAGGACACAAGAGCTAACAGTCTTTGAGGATGAGGGGGTGACACAAGAGCTTACAGTCTATGAGGATGAGGGGGTGACACAAGAGCTTACAGTCTATGAGGATGAGGGGGTGACACAAGAGCTTACAGTCTAAGACGATGAGGGGGTGACACAAGAGGTTACAGTCTATGAGGATAAGGGGTTGACACAACAGCTTACAGTCTATGAGGATAAGGGGGTTACACAAGAGCTTACAGTCTATGAGGATGAGGGGGTGACACAAGAGCTTACAGACTATGAGGATGAAGGGGTTACACAAGAGCTTACAGTCTAAGACGATGAGGGGGTGACACAACAGCTTACAGTCTATGAGGATGAGGAGGTGACACAAGAGCTCGCAGTCTAGGAGGATGAGGGGCTGACACAAGTGCTTACAGTCTATGAGGATGAGGAGGTGACACAAGAGCTTACAGTTTATGAGGATGAGGGGGTGACACAAGAGCTTGCAGTCTATGAGGATGAGGGGGTGGCACAAGAGCTTACAGTCTATGAGGATGAGGGGGTGACACAAGTGCTTACACTCTATGAGGATGAGGGAGGACACAAGAACTTACAGTCTATGAGGATGAGGGGGAGACACAAGAGCTTACAGTCTATGAGGATGAGGGGGTGACACAAGAGCTCACAGTCTATGAGGATGATGGGGTGACACAAGAGCTTACAGTCTATGAGGATGAGGGGGTGACACAAGTGCTTACACTCTATGAGTATGAGGGAGGACACAAGAACTTACAGTCTATGAGGATGATGGAGTGACACAACAGCTTACAGTCTATGAGGATGAGGGGGTGACAAATGAGCTAAAAGAGCTTGTATAGTGGACCAGCCATTTTTATAATGGGATGGAATAAAGATAATTTAATAAATAAAAAAAAATGCTGCTACTTGAACCACCCATCAGCCACCACCTTAAATACAAAGTCCAAAGTCAGTGGGACTGCAGAGAAGCATTTTCTGGATAACAGATAAAGGGAATACCGAGAATTGGTTGGTAAAGAGTTAAAGTTGCATGCAGTCAGCAAGTGTGATAGCCCTGCCTAAATAAATGAGTTGTAAGAGAATGTTTGAAGCATTGGGGGTTGGGTATTAGTCTCATAGAGTGGGGTAGGGCAATACAGAGAACTGGTGCAGCTCTAGATAAACCCCTCTCACACCCTTTGGATTCATTAGATAGAGCCTTATATGGGGCCCCAGCAGCTCTGGGCCCCAGCACTTGCCCAGGTATGCCCAGTGCTAGTGCCGACCGTCATTACAGGGATCAACAAAGTTGTATTTACAATACATAAATTTACTTGACAACATCCACTACCGGCCTCAAAAACATTATCTGACAAGTATACAGTCATTGTTCATATTATGGTCACTTCCTGAACTGACCCGAGCCGCTCGGCCCCCTCCAGTGAGTCTTCACTTTTATCACCTTAAATTTAAAAAAAAAATAATTTTAAGCGGACGCACACTAAAAGAAATGACTGAAAACAATTCTAAAAGAAAAAAATGCAAAACTTAAAAGAAAAAGAAAGGAAAATGACAAAACTTCCATAGCTGCTCGTTCCCTGCAGCTCTTACGCTCTTCTTAGATGCTCAGATGTTTCCTTCATCCAAAGCTTTTCCCTTCTTTATGTGGTCTAGATAATCTTTCATCCGTTTATCCCACGATATGGGAGAGGTGTGGAACAAATGATTTGCTCCATTCATTCCCAACAGAAGACTGGAAAAATCTAGGCCCCACATCACAACAAAATATGGGTCGTATTCCTTGCAGATCCATAGAAAATAATGGGATGTAAGGAGCCACAAACACAACACAGAACAGGACATGCTCGATTCTTGTGGCAATGACTGCAAGGTCATTCAAGAGGCAGCGGAAAAAAGGCCACGAAGACGATGTCATAGAATAAAATGTGGCAGTGTATTTGCTGTACAAAAAGGAGCAAAATAAATCTGTTGTGTGCAGGTGCCCCGATTCTGCAGGAAAACTTTGTAAGAAGAAGCGGCAGCTGCCTCCTACCGGGCTCCATGCTCTGCACCGCCATAGCCCTAGCAGCCGGTGCCAAGAAGTTTTTCTTTTTAAGATTTTACTCTTTTATTCACATTTAAGTTTTAAGAAATAACCTTTCTTATAATGTTTTTACAGAAATAAATATTTTAGGAGCATTTTTCTGCATAATTACTTAATGTTGTATTAACTAAATAAATCATGAACAAGTAATCATTGTTTCCTGTGATAATTTTATGCACTCAGTAGAAGTGGTGGATGGGTTGGGTTAGAGAAGTTTACAGTATATACAGTAAATAGATAATAGCAAGGGTCCTGCATTTACCCAGAAGATCATCTGCACTCACTGACCAACGGAAGGAGATCCTGGAAGAGAACAAAGGAAAGGTAAAGAGATACACAAAATATTGGGGAAAAATCAGGAATTACAATATGTGATCATCTATTTGGCTTTTCTTTCTTTTAAAGTAATCTCTAAATTATATCTAAAACATACATAAAAAATCTAAATTATTATAATTCAAATATTGAAGCTTAAAATAAATCTGTAGTTGTATCAGACAATTATAATAGTTTATATAACAGCATTAAAAAATGTAATTATCAATTGAATAGGATTATATTTCTACAAGAACATTATTTGTATTGAGTGTAGAATTAGAAGAGAATTCAGGTTGGGACAAGTTCTGTACCCGAAGTGATAGAAGCTACTTGGGCCCCCCCCCCCCCAATGTTTTTGGGATACGGAGCTAATATATTTTACCAATTCTAAGTGGGTTATGGTTGTAGCTTGGGCACCTAGTCTCTAAAAGGTTCACCATCACTGCTCTAGCCTATAAAAACTCAGTCATATCTCCGTATGATAGATAAATAATATATAGAGTACAATGTAGAGACCCCAACCCCCTACTGCACTATCGTTATGAGGAAAGTACATAACACCCGGTTATTATATTTATTATTCATTTTGTTTTCATTTCTATAGTTACAGAGAATGGATCCTGCTGATTACAACTGGACCTCAACACCGGATTATAATGGGTAGGTTTATATTCCTTTATTCTGTATCAATTATTTCAGTATGATGCTTTTCTGTCTGTGATAATCAAGCAAAACTTGTGAACAATTTTGAGAAAAAATGGGGAAGATTCATCATGACAAAGAAACATTAATTTGTATTTTTATTCGAATAATTTCTTCTTTAGGGCAGCGTCATTCTATGCATTTTATAGTCTTTAAAGATGTTACATAGAAATTAAGAAACCTGACTGTCACTGACAAGAACCTCCAGCCTCCATGACACGGCTGCGACATTAAAGGGTGCGACATGGGTGCGACATTCTCCAGCTTTCATAAAAATTCTATAGGTGGGCTGGGGAAGCCTGTAAAAATTAACAAGTACTTACCACCTCCTGTGCCACCATCCGTTACTGCTGTCCCCCCGTTTGTTTACAGACACTTGGCACCTCAGCTCCAAACTGCTGGAGCTGGCAGGGGTAGTGAACACATATGCACATATACAATAATATCTCTACCAAAGGTTGCAAAGCCAAATTAAAGAAAAAAATGCATTACTACTAGAGATGAGCGAGCACTAAAATGCTCGGGTACTCGTTATTCGAGACGAACTTTTCCCGATGCTCGAGTGCTCGTCTCGAATAACGAGCCCCATTGAAGTCAATGGGAGACTCGAGCATTTTTCAAGGGGACCAAGGCTCTGCACAGGGAAGCTTGGCCAAACACCTGGGAACCTCAGAAAAGGATGGAAACACCACGGAAATGGACAGGAAACAGCAGGGGCAGCATGCATGGATGCCTCTGAGGCTGCTTAATCGTACCATTATGCCAAAATTATGGGCAACAGCATGGCCATGACAGAGTGACAGAATGAAGCTAGATAGCATCTAAAACATCCAATAATTGACCCTGACACTATAGGGGACGGCATGCAGAGGCAGCGGAAGCAGTGGCAGGCTAGAGAGTGTCATGGCGACATACCCTAAATGGACTCAGGTTTCACCAAAGGAGGTGAAATGATTTCCTATGTGAACAAAAGGTTGACGGTATATTTAGTCGATAACACAGCATGGTGGCGACATAGTGACCAAGTTCCATAACGTATCTGGTGAAACACCCGAAAAATGAGCCTGACACAGCTCTTTTGATAAGTTACGACATGTGGAGGCAGCCATGGAGACGACTTCCATGATTAAGAGCGACAGTAATGGGGCATTCATATTGCGCTGCTATGATTGCAACTTTTAGGTCTCCAGCATGGCGGCGACAGATGGGCCGAGTTCCACTATGTATCTGGTGAAACACCTGAAAATTCTGCCTGACACAGCTCGTTTGATAAGGGGATGATGTGCTGCATATCCTCTCGTGCTCCAGCGTCTGGGGTATAGACAGTTGAAAGTTGCACATGGAGACATTGGTGGACGCTGTGGAGGATCGTGGAGGCGAAATGGACAGGAAACAGCAGGGGCAGCATGCATGGATGCCTCTGAGGCTGCCTAATCTTGGGATGGAGCTGGCGGTCCGCTGCCAGGCGAGCTTTTGCCTGTCCAAGCCCCTGTCTCTCGGCTCCTCCCAACCCAAAATGGGCCTGGGGGCCAGAAGCGTTTACTTTGAAAAAATTATAATTTTCAAAGCAGGCCGGGTCGTTTGAATATTTCACCTAGGAATAATGGTATAGCATAGTGGTTCTATTTTTAATTGTTTTTACGGAAATGGTTCCATGATTAAGAGCGACAGTATGGGGCATCCATATTGCGCTGCTATAATTGCAACTTCAGGTCTCCAGCATGGCGGCGACAGATGGGCCGTGTTCCACTATGTATCTGGTGAAACACCTGAAAATTCTGCCTGACACAGCTCGTTTGATAAGGGGACCATGTATGGAGGCAGTGAACTAGTAGTAGATTAAAGGTGCTGCAGTTAAAACTATGTTAGTTGGATCTTGGGATGGAGCTGGCGCTCCGCTGCCAGGCGAGCTTTAGCCAATCCAAGCCCCTGTCTCTAGGCTACTCCCCAAACAGCACTTCTAAGAACCTTTTGTATAAGATCAAGTGTAGTAGCGTTCTTATAAGTTTGGGATATGGCGGGTGAGGGGAATGTAAACAGATGCGCAAGAAGCGCTGAAATAATATCGGTAAATGATAAAAGTTTGCCAGTATATTTTGTGGATTACACAGCAGGGTGGCGACAAAGTTAACAAGTTTGATGTGGAATCCATGAAAACAACCCAAAATTCTGCCTGATACAGCTCGTTTGATAAGGGGACCATGTATGGAGGCAGTGAACTAGTAGTAGTTTAAAGGTGCTGCAGTTAAAACTATGTTAGTTGGATCTTGGGATGGAGCTGGCGCTCCACTGCCAGGCGAGCTTTCGCCAATCCAAGCCCCTTTCTCTAGGCTACTCCCCAAACAGCACTTCTAAGAACCTTTTGTATAAGATCAAGTGTAGTAGCGTTCTTATAAGTTTGGGATATGGCTTGAGGAAACGCTGAACTATGAGATTTAACACATGGGCCAGGCATGGCACATGTGTCAGTCTGCCGAGTTGCAGAGCCGCCACCAGGTTACGGCCGTTGTCACACACAACCATGCCTGGCTTCAGGTTCAGCGGTGCCAGCCACACATCGGTCTGCGCCGTGATGCCCTGTAATAGCTCTTGGGCGGTGTGCCTTTTATCGCCTAGGCTCGACAGTTTGAGCACGGCCTGCTGTCGCTTAGCGACGGCACTGCTGCTGTGCCTAGAGCTACCGACTGATGGCGCCATGCCCACGGATGGTAATTCAGAGGATCTTGGGATGGAGCTGGCGCTCCGCTGCCGGGCGAGTTTTCGCCAATCCAAGCCCCTGTCTCTAGGCTACTCCCCAAACAGCACTTCTAAGAACCTTTTGTATTAGATCAAGTGTAGTAGCGTTCTTATAAGTTTGGGATATGGCGGGTGAGGGGAATGTAAACAGATGCGCAAGAAGCGTTGAAATAATATCGGTAAATGATAAAAGTTTGCCAGTATATTTTGTGGATTACACAGCAGGGTGGCAAGAAAGTTAACAAGTTTGATGTGGAATGCCCTGTAATAGCTATTGGGCGGTGTGCCTTTTATCGCTAGGCTCAGCAGTTTGAGCACCGCCTGCTGTCGCTTAGTGACGGCACTGCTGCTGTGCCTAGAGCTACCGACTGATGGCGCCATGCCCACGGATGGTAATTCGGAGGAGGAGGAGGTGGAGGAGGGGTGGGAGGAGGAGGAGGTATAGTAGGCCTTTGAGACCTGGACCGAGGTAGGCCCCGCAATCCTCGGCATCAGCAGTATATGACCAGCCCCAGGGTCAGACTCGGTCCCAGCCTCCACCATGTTAAGTGTAGTAGCGTACTTATAAGTTTGGGATATGGCGGGTGAGGGGAATGTAAACGGATGCGCAAGTAGCGCTGAAATAATATCCGTAAATGGTAAAAGTTTGCCAGTATATTTTGTGGATTACACAGCAGTGTAATCAACAGATGAGCAAGAAGCGCTGAAATAATATCGGTTAATCATAAAAGTTTGCCAGTATATTTTGTGGATAACACAGCAGGGTGGCGACAAAGTTAACAACTTTGATGTGGAATCCATGAAAACAACCCAAATTTCTGCCTGACACACCTCGTTTGATAAGGGGACGATATATGGAGGCAGCTATATGGACGACTTTTGGAGGTAGCAATGGAGACAACATGTGGAGGCTGCTATGGAGACAATTTAATTTGGATAGTGCCTGTATGTGGCAGTCCAAAAAAGTTTTCAAACCAGAGGAGCAGGTAGGTGGCCCTCCAGAAAAATGAAATAGATTGAGTGCCTGTATGTGGCAGTCCAAAAAAGTTTTCAAACCAGAGGAGCAGGTAGGTGGCCCTCCAGAAAAATTGAATAGATTGAGTGCCTGTTTGTGGTAGTCCCAAAAATTGTTTAAAACAGAGGACCGGGTAGGTGGCCCTCCAGAAAAATTAAATGCATAAAGTACTGTAGCTAGAGCCAGTGGGCCCTGTCAAAAAATAGCCAGTTTCCTCTGCTTTAGTGTACAAAGAGGAGGAGAAGGAGGAAAATGAGGAGGAGGAGTGCATAAATTATTCAGGTTGAGCTTCCTTCACCTGGTGGAGATTGGAAATTAGGAGAAATCCAGGCTTTATTCATCTTAATAAGCGTCAGCCTGTCAGCGCTGTCAGTCGACAGGCGTGTACGCTTATCGGTGATGATGCCACCAGCTGCACTGAAAACCCGCTCGGACAACACGCTAGCGGCAGAGCAGGAAAGAACCTCCAAGGCGTACAGCGCCAGTTCGTGCCACATGTCCAGCTTTGAAACCCAGTAGTTGTAGGGAGCTGTGTGATCATTTAGGACGATGGTATGGTCAGCTACATACTCCCTCACCATCTTTCTGTAAAGATCAGCCCTACTCTGCCGAGACTGGGGACAGGTGACAGTGTCTTGCTGGGGTGACATAAAGCTGGCAAAAGCCTTGTAAAGCGTACCCTTGCCAGTGCTGGACAAGCTGCCTGCTCGCCTACTCTCCCTCGCTACTTGTCCCGCAGAACTATGCACTCTGCCGCTAGCGCTGTCAGAAGGGAAATACTGTTTCAGCTTGTGCACCAGGGCCTGCTGGTATTCATGCATTCTCACACTCCTTTCCTCTCCAGGGATGAGAGTGGAAAGATTTTGCTTGTACCGTGGGTCCAGGAGAGTGAACACCCAGTAATCGGTGCTGGAATAAATTCTTTGAACGCGAGGGTCACGGGATAGGCAGCCTAGCATGAAATCTGCCATATGCGCCAGAGTACCAACGCGCAAGAATTCACTCCCCTCACTGGCCTGACTGTCCATTTCCTCCTCCTCCAACTCCTCTTCTTCTGCCCATACACGCTGAACAGTGAAGGACTCAACAATGGTCCCCTCTTGTGTCTCGCCAACATTCTCCTCCTCTTCCTCCTCATCCTCCTCCACTTCCTCCGATATGCGCTGAGAAACAGACCTGAGGGTGCTTTGGCTATCAACAAGGGAATCTTCTTCCCCCGTCTCTTGTGACGAGCGCAAAGCTTCCGACTTCATGCTGATCAGAGAGTTTTTCAACAGGCCAAGCAGCGGGATGGTCAGGCTGATGATGGCGGCATTGCCACTGACCATCTGTGTTGACTCCTCGAAGTTACTCAGCACCTGACAGATATCAGACATCCACGTCCACTCCTCATTGTAGACTTGAGGAAGCTGACTGACCTGACTACCAGTTCTGGTGGAAGTTGACATCTGGCAGTCTACAATCGCTCTGCGCTGCTGGTAAACTCTGGATAACATGGTTAATGTTGAATTCCACCTCATGGGCACGTCGCACAACAGTCGGTGAGCGGGCAGTTGGAGGCGGCGCTGCGCTGCCCTGAGAGTGGCAGCATCTGTGCTGGACTTCCTGAAATGCGCACAGATGCAGTGCACCTTCGTGATCAAATCAGACAGATTGGGGTATGTCTTGAGGAAACGCTGAACTATCAGATTTAACACATGGGTCAGGCATGGCACATGTGCCAGTCTGCCGAGTTGCAGAGCCGCCACCAGGTTACGGACGTTGTCACACACAACCATGCCTGGCTTCAGGTTCAGCGGTGCCAGCCACAGATCAGTCTGCGCCGTGATGCCCTGTAATAGTTCTTGGGCGGTGTGCCTTTTATCGCTAGGCTCAGCAGTTTGAGCACCGCCTGCTGTCGCTTAGCGACGGCACTGCTGCTGTGCCTAGAGCTAGCGACTGATGGCGCCATGCCCACGGATGGTAGTTCGGAGGAGGAGGTGGAGGAGGGGTGGGAGGAGGAGGAGGCATAGTAGGCCTGAAAGACCTGGACCGAGGTAGGCCCCGCAATCCTCAGCGTCGGCAGTATATGACCAGCCGCAGGGTCAGACTCGGTCCCAGCCTCCACCAAGTTAACCCAATGTGCCGTCAGCGATATATAGTGGCCCTGCCCGGCAGCACTCGTCCACGTGTCCGTGGTCAGGTGGACCTTGTCAGAAACGGCGTTGGTCAGGGCACGGATGATGTTGTCCGACACGTGCTGGTGCAGGGCTGGGACGGCACATCGGGAAAATTAGTGGCGGCTGGGGACCGAATACCGAGGGGCGGCCGCCGCCATGAGGTTGCGAAAGGCCTCGGTCTCTACTAGCCTATAGGGCAGCATCTCCAGGCTAAGCAATCTGGAGATGTGGACATTAAGGGCTTGGGCGTGCGGGTGGGTTGCACTATATTTCCTTTTCCGCTCCAGCGTCTGGGGTATGGAGAGCTGAACGCTGGTGGATGCTGTGGAGGATCGTGGAGGCGACGATGGGGTTTTTGTGCCAGGGTCCTGGGCAGGGGGCTGACTATCAGCTGACACAGGGGAAGGAGCAGTGGTGTGCACGGCCGGTGGTGAACGGGCTTGGTGCCACTGAGTGGGGTGTTTAGCATTCATATGCCTGCGCATACTGGTGGTAGTTAAGCTAGTAGTTGTGGAACCCCTGCTGATCCTGGTTTGGCAAAGGTTGCACACCACAGTCCGTCGGTCATCCGGTGTTTCCTTAACCCCTTAAGGACGGAGGGTTTTCCGGCTCATTTCTCGCTCTCCAACTTCAAAAATCCATAACTTTTTCATTTTTACGTGTACAGACCTGTGTGAGGGCTTATTTTGTGCGTAACAAATTTTACTTTCCCGTAATGTTATTTATTTTAACATGCCGTGTACTGCGAAGCTGAAAAAAAATTCCAAATGTGGAAAAATTGAAAAAAAACCGCACGTGCGTCACGTTCTTGTGGGCTCAGTTTTTACGACTTTCACTCTTCGCTCCAAATAACACGCCTACTTTATTCTTTGGTTCGGTGCGATCGCGGTGATACCAAATTTATATAGGTTTTATTGTGTTTTAATACATTTTCAAAAATTAAACGAATGTGTACAAAAAAGAAAAAAAAATTTTTGCCATCTTCTGACGCTAATAACTTTTTCATACTTTGGCGCACGGAAATGTGTGAGGGGTCATTTTTTGCGAAATGAGGCAACGTTTTCATTGCTACCATTTTGAGGTCTGTGTGACATTTTGATCATTTTTTATTTCATTTTTTATGTTATGTAAAAAGGTGTAAAAGTCGCATTTCGGACATTTGGGCGCCATTTCCCGCCTCGGAGGTCACCGCCGGCCGTAACAGTTTTTATATTTTGATAGATCGGGCATTTTGGGACGCGGCGATACCTAATATGTCTGTGATTTTTACTGTTTGTTATGTTTTATATCCGTTCTAGGGAAAGGGGGGTGATTTGAACTTTTAATATTTTATTAATTTTTTTTATTTTTTAAACTTTTTTTTTTCTTTTTTTTTTCACTATTTTTTAGACCATCTAGGGTACAATAACCCTAGATGATCAGATCGCTCCTACCATATACTGCAATACTACAGTATTGCAATATATGGCGTTTTTGCAGGTCTTACATTACAATGAGCCACTGGCTCATTGTAACGAACCTGCATAAACCATGTAGCCTCGTGTCAAGAGAAGACACGAGGCTACCATGGTAACCGATCGCCGCCCCCCGATGACGTTCGGGGGCGTGGCGATCGAAAAAAAGATGGCGGCGCCCGCGCGCCGCCGTCTTTTAAACGCCGCCCGCGACTTTGCGGGCGGCGTTTAGAGGGTTAATAGCCGCGATCGGTGCAAGCACCGACCGCGGTTATTAGCGGTGGGGGTTTTGTGCAAAATGCAAAAACCCCCACCTCTGTATGAAGAGGACTCAGCCCGTGAGCCCTCTTCATACATCCCTTATACCTCTGCGCCGTAGAGCTACGGCGCAGAGCGTTAAGGGGTTAAAGAACCTCCAGACTTCTGAAAATCTAGCCCTCGCCGCAGGAGCCCTCGCCACGGGAGCTTCACTACGTGACACATTTGGTGCTGATGCACCAGCTCTGGCCCTGCCTCTCCATCTGGCCCCACCACTGCCTCTTCCAACCTGTTCTGGTCGAGGACTCTCCTCCGTCTCAGAAGCACTGTGTTCACCCGGCCTATCAACCCAGCTTGGGTCTGTCACCTCATCATCCTCCGATCCCTCAGTCTGCTCCCCCCTCGGACTTCCTGCCCTGACAACAACTTCACCACTGTCTGACAACCGCGTCTCCTCATCGTTGGACACCTCTTTACACACTTCTTCCACTACGTCAAGAAGGTCATCATCACCCACAGACTGCGACTGGTGGAAAACCTGGGCATCGGAAAATTGCTCAGCAGCAACCGGACAAGTGGTTTGTGACTGTGGGAAGGGTCTAGAAAACAGTTCCTCAGAGTATGCCGGTTCAAATGCCAAATTTTCCTGGGAGGGGGCAGACTGGGGGGGAGGAGGCTGAGGTGCAGGAGCTGGAGGAGTGCCGATTTCGGTGACATGGGTGGACTGCGTGGAAGACTGACTGGTGGACAAATTGCTCGAAGCATTGTCGGCAATCCACAACATCATCTATTCGCACTGTTCTGGCCTCAACAGTGCTCTACCACGAGTCCCAGTAACTTCAGACATGAACCTAGGGAGTGTAGCTCTGCGGCGTTCCCCTGCTCCCTCATCAGCAGGTGGTGTCTCACCCCGCCCAGGACCACGGCCTCTGACCCCTGCAGTAGTTGGACGCCCACGTCCCCGCCCTCGTCCTCTACCCCTAGCCCTCGGGTTAAACATTTTGAAAATGAAAGTTATAACTTTAATTTTTTTTTTTACTTTTTTTTTGTGTTTTTTTTTTTTTGTGTTTTTTAGTTTTTTAAACCAAACGATGCTATCCTATTGCTATGGCTATTTTCTAGCCAAGTATGAAAGCACACTGCTATGCCAGATGAGATGACGCTGAGTTATGAAAAAATAAACGTAAAATAAAAAGTAAATGGCAGACTGTGCCTAATTGAAAACAAACCCCTAATAAATTGTCCCACTTTGGTGTTTGAGGTGGATATGTGTGTCACTAAGAGCTAAACACAACGGTAGCAAGTCCCCCTGCAAATTCCTCACAATATGGTACTAGCTGCAAATAAAAAAAAAAAATGTATAACGTTATTGTAGCCCTAAGAAGGGCTGTTGGGTTCTTGTAGAATCACTCCTGCCTAACACTATTCTAATAGAACAGCCTAACGCTTTCCCTGACCAGCAGCAGCTCTCTCCCTAGCGGCATCCAGACACAGAATGATCCGAGCAGCGCGGGCAGCGGCTAGTCTATCCCAGGGTCACCTCATCTGGCCAGCCAACCACTGCTATCGACGTGTAAGGGTACCACGTCATGCTGGGTGGAGTGCAGAGTCTCCTGGCTTGTGATTGGCTCTGTTTCTGGCCGCCAAAAAGCAAAACGGCGGGAGATGCCATTTTCTCGAGCGGGCGAAGTATTTGTCCGAGCAACGAGCAGTTTCGAGTACGCTAATGCTCGAACGAGCATCAAGCTCGGACGAGTATGTTCGCTCATCTCTAATTACTACATGGAATTTGCAAAAAATTTCATAAAAACAAAAAGACATCCAATAGTCTTGGTTTCCCAATTTGTGTCACTGTAGTTATCCTGGAGCAGTGCTTTTACTACCTCAGCCTGGTAGTTACACGATCCTCCTCCATCCAGGCTTAGCCTTATAACTCCCAAATAACCGGGCCCTTTTTTTGTTTTTTCCATTTTTCCCTCCCCACTTTCAAAATTGTATCACTTTTTTATTTTTCCCTATACATAGATATATGAGGGCTTGTTTTCTGTGAAACAGATTGTACTTTGTAGTGACAGTATTTCATATTGCATTGCCATATACGGGGACTTGGGGAAAAAAATTCCAAAAGCTTTTGCACCATTTTATTGTGGGCTCAGTTTTTACAGCTTTCACTCTGTGCGACAAATGATATATCTTTATGATCACATGGATTTGGTTAAATTTGAGACGTTCCACAAGACTTGGCTTCCCTGGGTCACTTTTCGCTCCTGGCTGACTACTGACGTCACTAATTCCAACCACAACATCGTGACTTAAGATGCTCTGCTCTCCTTTATGCCGCTCACCCTCCCCGGCTTCTCCAGTTCCTGTCTTGTCTCCCCTCCCATTTCTTTTATTCCCCTCCTCTCTGTCTGGGTTGTTTAAAACATTACAGACGGCCGGGTTAGGCCCATGAAGGTTGAACATGTTTTACCTCGTTATTCTCTGTTTCCACTCATTGTAAACCAGTTACATCACTATGTACTCAATACCCCTGTCAGCTTATACAAGACCTGTATCACATACTGGGTCTGGAATACTCATCAGTGCCTGTTATTTGTGAATGTGCATGATCAATAAAAACCTTAATGAATGATATAAAGGTCTTTAAACACATTTTAAATATTTAAAACCTTCAGCACGAAAAAATTGTTTATTTTTCCATTTTCGGATGCTAATAATTTTTTGATACTTCAGACCTTTGTCAGGGTAATTTTTTGCAGATGAGATGATGTTTACATTGCTACCAATTTGCAGGTTGTGAAGCCTTTTGAATACATTTTATACAAAATTTCAAAATGGTAAAAATGTCATTTTGGAGATTTGAGCTTGAAGTTCAACGCTGGAAATAACCATTTTTATATTTTGGAAGATTTTCAGAGAATTTTGGGATGTAGAGATACTTGACATGTTTTTGATTTTATTTATTTTGGAAAGGGATTTGTAACTTTTTTTTAAATTTAAACTATTTCAGATCCCCTTGGTTGTTATAACCCTAGGGAGTCTGATTGCTCATACCATGTACTGCAATGCTAAGGTACTGCAGTATATGGAGAATTTGCTACAGATCTGAGGCTTTGCCAGCGGTAGTTAAAAGGTTACCTCCTGTGATTGGGTTAACATCAATTGTGGGTGTACCGGTGTTTGCTGCAAACTGCAACAACCTGCTAGCATGGCAATATATTAGCCCATGAGAGCTCTCCATACTCCCTTAGTGAAGTTGTGATATACTAGTATGTCATAAAACGTTGAGTGGTTAATAAGGTCACTTCTTCCAACAAAAGATTTTGAGCTATTTCACCACCGATCCATTCGAGGATCAAAAAGCTACCAGACATACAATAAGATGCAGGTCATTTGTATATCTATCACACCTGAGATTTAGAGGCACATGTCAAACATTGATAAGATTACACAAGAAAACGCTATGATCCATATGGAACATGTATTGAGGTGTGAAAGATGAGAAGATTTAGGAAGTAAACTTTTTAGGTTTTTAGCAAATATGAAAATAGAAATATGTCAAACGTTCATGTTTATTACTAGAGATGAGCGAACACTAAAATGCTCGGGTACTCGTTATTCGAGACGAACTTTTCCCGATGCTCGAGTGCTCGTCTCGAATAACGAACCCCATTGAAGTCAATGGGAGACTCGAGCATTTTTCAAGGGGACCAAGGCTCTGCACAGGGAAGCTTGGCCAAACACCTGGGAACCTCAGAAAAGGATGGAAACACCACGGAAATGGACAGGAAACAGCAGGGGCAGCATGCATGGATGCCTCTGAGGCTGCCTAATCGCACCATTATGCCAAAATTATGGGCAACAGCATGGCCAAGACAGAGTGACAGAATGAAGCTAGATAGCATCTAAAACATCCAATAATTGACCCTGACACTATAGGGGACGGCATGCAGAGGCAGCGGCAGCAGGCTAGAGAGTGTCATGGCGACATACCCTAAATGGACTCAGGCTTCAAACCAATGGGTGGCAGAGAGGAACCAAAGGAGGTGAGCAAGAAGCGCTCAAATAATATCGGTACATGATAAAAGTTTGCCAGTATATTTTGTGGATTACACAGCAGGGTGGCGACAAAGTTAACATGGAAGCCATGAAAACAACCCAAAATTCTGCCTGACACAGCTCGTTTGATAAGGGGACCATGTATGGAGGCAGTGAACTAGTAGTAGATTAAAGGTGCTGCAGTTAAAACTATGTTAGTTGGATCTTGGCATGGAGCTGGCGCTCCGCTGCCAGGCGAGCTTTCGCCAATCCAAGCCCCTGTCTATAGGCTACTCCCCAAACAGCACTTCTAAGAACCTTTTGTATAAGATCAAGTGTAGTAGCGTTCTTATAAGTTTAGGATATGGCGGGTGAGGGGAATGTAAACAGATGCGCAAGAAGCGCTGAAATAATATCCCTAAATGGTAAAAGTTTGCAAGTATATTTTGTGGATTACACAGCAGGGTGGCGACAAAGTTAACAACTTTGATGTGGAATGCCCTGTAATAGCTCTTGGGCGGTGTGCCTTTTATCGCCTAGGCTCAGCAGTTTCAGCACCGCCTGCTGTCGCTTAGCGACGGCACTGCTGCTGTGCCTAGAGCTACCGACTGATGGCGCCATGCCCACGGATGGTAATTCGGAGGAGGAGGAGGTGGAGGAGGGGTGGGAGGAGGTATAGTAGGCCTTTGAGACCTGGACCGAGGTAGGCCCCGCAATTCTCTGCGTCGGCAGTATATGACCAGCCCCAGGGTCAGACTCGGTCCCAGCCTGCACCAAGTTAAGTGTAGTAGCGTTCTTATAAGTTTGGGATATGGCGGGTGAGGGGAATGTAAACAGATGCGCAAGAAGCGCATGATGCGCATGGAGCTGGCGTTCCGCTGCCAGGCGAGCTTTCGCCAATCCAAGCCCCTGTCTCTAGGCTACTCCCCAAACAGCACTTCTAAGAACCTTTTGTATAAGATCAAGTGTAGTAGCGTTCTTATAAGTTTAGGATATGGCGGGTGAGGGGAATGTAAACAGATGCGCAAGAAGCGCTGAAATAATATCCCTAAATGGTAAAAGTTTGCCAGTATATTTTGTGGATAACACAGCAGGGTGGCGACAAAGTTAACAACTTTGATGTGGAATCCATGAAAACAACCCAAATTTCTGCCTGACACACCTCGTTTGATAAAGGGACGATGTATGGAGGCAGCTATATGGACGACTTTTGGAGGTAGCAATGGAGACAACGTGTGGAGGCTGCTATGGAGACAATTTAATTTGGATAGTGCCTGTATGTGGCAGTCCCAAACATTTTTCAAACCAGAGGAGCAGGTAGGTGGCCCTCCAGTAAAATGGGATAGATTGAGTGCCTGTATGTGGCAGTCCCAAAAATGTTTCAAACCAGAGGAGCAGGTAGGTGGCCCTCCAGTAAAATGGAATAGATTGAGTGCCTGTATGTGGCAGTCCCAAAAATTCTTCAAACCAGAGGAGCAGGTAGGTGGCCCTCCAGTAAAATGGAATAGATTGAGTGCCTGTATGTGGCAGTCCCAAAAATTGTTCAAACCAGAGGAGCAGGTAGGTGGCCCTGCAGTAAAATGGAATAGATTGAGTGCCTGTATGTGGCAGTCCCAAAAATTGTTCAAACCAGAGGAGCAGGTAGGTGGCCCTGCAGTAAAATGGAATAGATTGAGTGCCTGTATGTGGCAGTCCCAAAAATGTTTCAAACCAGAGGAGCAGGTAGGTGGCCCTCCAGTAAAATGGAATAGATTGAGTGCCTGTATGTGGCAGTCCCAAAAATTGTTCAAACCAGAGGAGCAGGTAGGTGGCCCTGCAGTAAAATGGAATAGATTGAGTGCCTGTATGTGGCAGTCCCAAAAATGTTTCAAACCAGAGGAGCAGGTAGGTGGCCCTCCAGTAAAATGGAATAGATTGAGTGCCTGTATGTGGCAGTCCCAAAAATTGTTCAAACCAGAGGAGCAGGTAGGTGGCCCTGCAGTAAAATGGAATAGATTGAGTGCCTGTATGTGGCAGTCCCAAAAATGTTTCAAACCAGAGGAGCAGGTAGGTGGCCCTCCAGTAAAATGGAATAGATTGAGTGCCTGTATGTGGCAGTCCCAAAAATTGTTCAAACCAGAGGAGCAGGTAGGTGGCCCTGCAGTAAAATGGAATAGATTGAGTGCCTGTATGTGGCAGTCCCAAAAATGTTTCAAACCAGAGGAGCAGGTAGGTGGCCCTCCAGTAAAATGGAATAGATTGAGTGCCTGTATGTGGCAGTCCCAAAAATTGTTCAAACCAGAGGAGCAGGTAGGTGGCCCTGCAGTAAAATGGAATAGATTGAGTGCCTGTATGTGGCAGTCCCAAAAATGTTTCAAACCAGAGGAGCAGGTAGGTGGCCCTCCAGTAAAATGGAATAGATTGAGTGCCTGTATGTGGCAGTCCCAAAAATTGTTCAAACCAGAGGAGCAGGTAGGTGGCCCTGCAGTAAAATGGAATAGATTGAGTGCCTGTATGTGGCAGTCCCAAAAATGTTTCAAACCAGAGGAGCAGGTAGGTGGCCCTCCAGTAAAATGGAATAGATTGAGTGCCTGTATGTGGCAGTCCCAAAAATTTTTTAAAACAGAGGACCGGGTAGGTGGCCCTCCAGAAAAATGGAATAGATTGAGTGCCTGTATGTGGCACTCACAAAAATTGTTTCAAACAGAGGACCGGGTAGGTGGCCCTCCAGAAAAATTAAATGCATGAAGTACTATAGCAAGAGCCAGTGGGCCCTGTCAAAAAATAGCCATTTTCCTCTGCTTTACTGTACAAAGAGGAGGAGAAGGAGGAAAATGAGGAGGAGGAGGAGGAGTGGATCAATTATTCAGGTTGAGCTTCCTTCACCTGGTGGAGATTGGAAATTCTGAGAAATCCAGCCTTTATTCATTTTAATAAGCGTCAGCCTGTCAGCGCTGTCAGTCGACAGGCGTGTACGCTTATCGGTGATGATGCCACCAGCTGCACTGAAAACCCGCTCGGACAAGACGCTAGCGGCAGGGCAGGCAAGAACCTCCAAGGCGTACAGCGCCAGTTCGTGCCACATGTCCAGCTTTGAAACCCAGTAGTTGTAGGGAATTGTGTGATCATTTAGGACGATGGTATGGTCAGCTACGTACTCCCTCACCATCTTTCTGTAAAGATCAGCCCTACTCTGCCGAGACTGGGGACAGGTGACAGTGTCTTGCTGGGGTGACATAAAGCTGGCAAAAGCCTTGTAAAGCGTACCCTTGCCAGTGCTGGACAAGCTGCCTGCTCGCCTACTCTCCCTCGCTACTTGTCCCGCAGAACTACGCACTCTGCCGCTAGCGCTGTCAGAAGGGAAATACTGTTTCAGCTTGTGCACCAGGGCCTGCTGGTATTCATGCATTCTCACACTCCTTTCCTCTCCAGGGATGAGAGTGGGAAGATTTTGCTTGTACCGTGGGTCCAGGAGAGTGAACACCCAGTAATCGGTGCTGGAATAAATTCTTTGAACGCGAGGGTCACGGGATAGGCAGCCTAGCATGAAATCTGCCATATGCGCCAGAGTACCAACGCGTAAGAATTCACTCCCCTCACTGGCCTGACTGTCCATTTCCTCCTCCTCCAACTCCTCCAACTCCTCTTCTTCTGCCCATACACGCTGAACAGTGAAGGACTCAACAATGGTCCCCTCTTGTGTCTCGCCAACATTCTCCTCCTCTTCCTCCTCATCCTCCTCCACCTCCACCTCCTCCGATATGCGCTGAGAAACAGACCTCAGGGTGCTTTGGCTATCAACAAGGGAATATTCTTCCCCCGTCTCTTGTGACGAGCGCAAAGCTTCCGACTTCATGCTGACCAGAGAGTTTTTCAACAGGCCAAGCAGCGGGATGGTGAGGCTGATGATGGCGGCATCGCCACTGACCATCTGTGTTGACTCCTCAAAGTTACTCAGCACCTGACAGATATCAGACATCCACGTCCACTCCTCATTGTAGACTTGAGGAAGCTGACTGACCTGACTACCAGTTCTGGTGGAAGTTGACATCTGGCAGTCTACAATCGCTCTGCGCTGCTGGTAAACTCTGGATAACATGGTCAGTGTTGAATTCCACCTCGTGGGCACGTCGCACAACAGTCGGTGAGCGGGCAGTTGGAGGCGGCGCTGCGCTGCCCTGAGAGTGGCAGCATCTGGGCTGGACTTCCTGAAATGCGCACAGATGCGGCGCACCTTCGTGAGCAAATCAGACAGATTGGGGTATGTCTTGAGGAAACGCTGCACTATCAGATTTAACACATGGGCCAGGCATGGCACATGTGTCAGTCTGCCGAGTTGCAGAGCCGCCACCAGGTTACGGCCGTTGTCACACACAACCATTCCCGGCTTGAGGTTCAGCGGTGCCAGCCACAGATCAGTCTGCGCCGTGATGCCCTGTAATAGCTCTTGGGCGGTGTGCCTTTTGTCGCCTAGGCTCAGCAGTTTGAGCACCGCCTGCTGTCGCTTAGCGACGGCACTGCTGCTGTGCCTAGAGCTACCGACTGATGGCGCCGTGCCCACGGATGGTAGTTCGGAGGAGGAGGTGGAGGAGGGGTGGGAGGAGGAGGAGGCATAGTAGGCCTGAAAGACCTGGACCGAGGTAGGCCCCGCAATCCTCGGCGTCGGCAGTATATGAGCAGCCCCAGGGTCAGACTCGCTCCCAGCCTCCACCAAGTTAACCCAATGTGCCGTCAGCGATATATAGTGGCCCTGCCCGGCAGCACTCGTCCACGTGTCCGTGGTCAGGTGGACCTTGTCAGAAACGGCGTTGGTCAGGGCACGGATGATGTTGTCTGACACGTGCTGGTGCAGGGCTGGGACGGCACATCGGGAAAAGTAGTGGCGGCTGGGGACCGAATACCGAGGGGCGGCCGCCGCCATGAGGTTGCGAAAGGCCTCGGTCTCTACTAGCCTATAGGGCAGCATCTCCAGGCTAAGCAATCTGGAGATGTGCACATTAAGGGCTTGGGCGTGCGGGTGGGTTGCACTATATTTGCGTTTCCGCTCCAGCGTCTGGGGTATGGAGAGCTGAACGCTGGTGGATGCTGTGGAGGATCGTGGAGGCGACGATGGGGTTTTTGTGCCAGGGTCCTGGGCAGGGGGCTGACTAGCAGCTGACACAGGGGAAGGAGCAGTGGTGTGCACGGCCGGAGGTGAACGGGCTTGTTGCCACTGAGTGGGGTGCTTAGCATTCATATGCCTGCGCATACTGGTGGTAGTTAAGCTAGTAGTGGTGGAACCCCTGCTGAGCCTGGTTTGGCAAATGTTGCACACCACAGTCCGTCGGTCATCCGGTGTTTCCTTAAAGAACCTCCACACTTCTGAAGATCTAGCCCTCGCCGCAAGAGCCCTCACCACGGGAGCTTCACTAGTTGACAGTGGCGCTGATGCACCAGCTCTGGCCCTGCCTCTCCGTCTGGCCCCACCACTGCCTCTTCCAACCTGTTCAGGTCGAGGACTCTCCTCCGTCTCAGAAGCACTGTGTTCACCCGGCCTCTCAACCCAGCTTGGGTCTGTCACCTCATCATCCTCCGATCCCTCAGTCTGCTCCCCCCTCGGACTTCCTACCCTGACAACAACTTCCCCACTGTCTGACAACCGTGTCTCCTCATCGTCGGACACCTCTTTACACACTTCCACTACGTCAAGAAGGTCATCATCACCCACAGACTGTGACTGGTGGAAAACCTGGGCATCGGAAAATTGCTCAGCAGCAACCGGACAAGTGGTTTGTGACTGTGGGAAGGGTCCAGAAAACAGTTCCTCAGAGTATGCCGGTTCAAATGCCAAATTTTCCTGGGAGGGGGCAGACTGGGGGGGAGGAGGCTGAGGTGCAGGAGCTGGAGGAGTGGGGATTTCGGTGACATGGGTGGACTGCGTGGAAGACTGACTGGTGGTGGACAAATTGCTCGAAGCATTGTCAGCAATCCACGACATCACCTGTTCGCACTGTTCTGGCCTCAACAGTGCTCTACCACGAGTCCCAGTAACTTCAGACATGAACCTAGGGAGTGTAGCTCTGCGGCGTTCCCCTGCTCCCTCATCAGCAGGTGGTGTCTCACCCCGCCCAGGACCACGGCCTCTGACCCCTGCAGTAGTTGGACGCCCACGTCCCCGCCCTCGTCCTCTACCCCTAGCCCTCGGGTTAAACATTTTTAAAATGAGAGTTATAACTTTTTTTTTTTTTTTACTTCTTTTTGTTTTTTTTTGTGTTTTTTTGTGTTTTTTTTTTTTTTTGTGTTTTTTGTTTTTTTTTGAGTTTTTAAAACCAAACAATCCTATCCTATTGCTATGGCTATTTTCTAGCCAAGTATCAAAGGAAGCACACTACTATGCCAGATGAGATGACACTGAGTTAGTGCCTAATAGAAATCCAACCCCTACTGAATTTTGCCACTTCGGCCTTTGCTATGGATATGTGCGCCACTAAGCGCAGAACACAGCGGTCGCAAGTCTCACTACAAATTGCTCAGAATTGGCAAGTACATGCACTGCAGAAACTACAGCCACCAGCAGATCAACCAGAAATCAAATATATAGAACGCTACTGTAGGCTTCAAGAAGCTGTTTGTATTCTCCTATGGCTATTTTCTAGCCAAGTATCAAAGGAAGCACACTACTATGCCAGATGAGATGACACTGAGTTATTGCCTAATAGAAATCCAACCCCTACTGAATTTTGCCACTTCGGCCTTTGCTATGGATATGTGCGCCACTAAGCGCAGAACACAGCGGTCGCAAGTCTCACTACAAATTGCTCAGAATTGGCAAGTACATGCACTGCAGAAACTACAGCCACCAGCAGATCAACCAGAAATCAAATATATAGAACGCTACTGTAGGCTTCAAGAAGCTGTTTGTATTCTCCTATGGCTATTTTCTAGCCAAGTATCAAAGGAAGCACACTACTATGCCAGATGAGATGACACTGAGTTATTGCCTAATAGAAATCCAACCCCTACTGAATTTTCCCACTTCGGTCTTTGCTATGGATATGTGTGCCACTAAGAGCTAAACACAACGGTAGCAAGTCCCCCTGCTAATTCCTCACAAAATGGTACTAGATGCAAATTAAAATAAAAAAAGTAGAACGTTATTGTAGCCCTAAGAAGGGCTGTTGGGTTCTTTGAGAATCACTCCTGCCTAACAGTAAGCTAATAGAACACCCTAACGCTTTCCCTGACCAGCAGCAGCTCTCTCCCTAGCGGCATCCAGAGACAGAATGATCCGAGCAGCGCGGCCAGCGGCTAGTCTATCCCAGGGTCACCTGATCTGGCCAGCCAACCACTGCTATCGACGTGTAAGGGTACCACGTCATGCTGGGTGGAGTGCAGAGTCTCCTGGCTTGTGATTGGCTCTGTTTCTGGCCGCCAAAAAGCAAAACGGCGGGAGCTGCCATTTTCTCGAGCGGGCGAAGTATTCGTCCGAGTAACGAGCAGTTTCGAGTACCCTAATGCTCGACCGAGCATCAAGCTCGGACGAGCATGTTCGCTCATCTCTATTTATTACATATATGACCAAGAGGTGTAACAAGTCAAGAAGAAGGATAAAACGAGCCTCTGGGACCTGAGAAGTAATAACGCACTGGTGTCACTGACTACAATGTTACTTTGCTTTAAATGTTGCTTCTAACCTCGTACATTTCATTCAGATTCAGTTATTATGGTGCAATCATTTGCCCCTGATCCTAACTCCTCCCCTATTCTGTCTTCTAAGGTCATTTGCTGAAGAATACAAGGAATTGAGCAATTTCTTATCTTATTTATATGACCCATATTTAAGAGTCACATCTATTACATTATTCAGCATCATTCTCATCCTTGGGATTATCGGGAATGGATTAGTCATCTGGATTGCCGGATTCAGGATGAAGAAGACAATCAGTGCCGTGTGGTTCCTCCAGTTGGCTATCGCTGACTTCCTGTGTTGCGCTTCTCTCCCCCTGCGCTTAGGAATGTTTGATATTTTCTCTTATCTTACTGCTGCCATTACTTGTCTTTGTAGCATTATTGTGTTCAGTATAAACATGAGCGCCAGTGTTCTCCTCCTGACGGCCATGAGTGTTGATCGCTGGGTATCGGTCATGTGGCCATTTTGGGCTAAAGTCCATAGGACACAGAAACTAGTGAGAATCACTGCAGGAATTATCTGGGTGATGAGTTTTCTCATCTCAGGCTCATTAATTACCATACATGTGTTTGTATTACGTGATTTCTCTGAATGGTGTTATTATGTCCCTTATAAACTCTATTACAGAAAGATGAGTTACCTGATCAGGTTATTTATAATGTTTGTGATCCCTTTCCTCATCATTGTCACCAGTTATGTCACCATTTTCCTCAAACTTAGAAAAAGTAATAGACCCCAGAGATCTCAGAGACCCTACAGGATCATCACCGCTGTTATATTGGGTTTCTTCTTCTGTTGGGCTCCGTATTACATTTGGCCACTAACATTTAGCCACAGAAATCTCAATAACTATCAATTCTTTATAGTAAATACTATTATTAGCGGCCTGGCTTCTCTGAATAGTTGTATCAACCCGATCATTTATGTTTTTATGGGCCAAGATTTTAGACACGGTTTCCTGAGATCCATTCCCTTCAGGGTTGAAAGGGCTTTAGATGAAAATCCTGATGACCCCAACAGAGAAGGGGAGGATTGTGAACCTGCCCCCAACACAGATGTTTAATGTGTACTCCCTTTACCTATGTTGAAGCATCTTAATCCCCCATGATTAAAGACCCCCATGATTTCCTGTCTTGCTTTACAGAGGGGGGAAAGGAGAGACAAACTGCCCCTCCCAGGGCTCCCTGTAACATTCTGTGCAATATACTGGGAAGCCCAAAATATCCGAATTCAGTGAAATAGAAAAATAAGCACACTGACCTTTTTATACTGTTTTTTGTTATTTTTAACCCTCCAATGACCAGGCCAGAAAAGGTTTCAATGACAGAGACATTTCTTACAAATGTTCTTATTTAGTGAATTAAGGGCCACATTTTTTTGTGTTTGGTATCTTAAATTTTTTTTTGCAGAGTTTTTTCATGACACATTGGGCTAAGTTAAAACATTTAAGGACATATTTTCATTTTTATTTTTTGGGGGGCTTAAATTTACAAAAAGTAGAACCAAAGTAACGTACAGTATATAAATATAAAGATTTTTTTGATTTTCAAATTAACTCAAAATGAACATTATAAATGAATTCTCTATTTCGTGACCGTCGTGTTGACATGTAAAGTCTTGGGCACATGTTTTTTATAGAGTAGCAAGGGTTTTTTTTTGTAATTTCTTGGGAATGTGTGTTTTTAAATATTAATTACTATTTTGTGTTTGTGTGTACGTTTTAATTTATATGTCCCCCATGAGGTCATAAAAGAACCCTAGTGGGTTCCCTTACAAGTTTTACTTTGTAACTAGGGCAACTATAAGAGCCCCAGATACTGGGGGAAAATAACCCCATGGGGCAGATGTTTGATCAGAGCTGGACTTGTTGTGATTAGACCCAGCAACTCTGATTAACCCCTACAGACCCGGCAATAACATGACAGTGCCCACTCTTCTAATGGCTTCTTCCTCCTCCCTAGGGTCTCAAGCTGTGTCTTTATAGCTTTGTTTTATCCTACTACTACAATGTCTTGCATATTCATATTCTAACACTCGTACCTGTTTCAAACTTCAGTCTTCGGGGCTGGGTAAGATGTCATTTTTTTACATTATGTATTATATCATTTTGACAACTGTAAGACCCTTTGATTATTTTCTATTTAAATGTGTTGAGGTTTCTAAAATGGCAATAAAGGATTGTTTGGATTTTCTTAAATATTTCAATAAATTGAACATTTAAAAAAAAATGTACCTTCACGGATCTACCTAAAAAGGTAGATCCAATGGCAGGTTCTTTTATTCGGGATAAGTCCTGTACTTTTTATTTCAAAATCTTCAGCAGCCGATATCCTGATAAAAGAATATCTTGTATATATGCAAATTACATGAAGAGGCTAGCGGGGCGTGGAGTTGCTGAAATGTGGAGCAAAACTCCTCGGGCAATAGCCTCTATGTAGCAATCCTGCCCTATCTCCAGCACACAGCTCACTGGAGCTATACACACACGTCCGCAAAGCCGATTGATCTGTGCATGCACAGAGCGCACACTCAAGGCTGCTCGTCTATAGAGGCTACCCTCTGATACCAGTTATAGAACAATCCATAATTTTGAGATATTTGTTGCTCCAATAATCTATTATACTATTTACCTCTATATCCATATCATATCTTATATCCATGTAAATATGTTTATGCTTGCACGCTGTATAAATAATGGTATTAGATGTAAGTGGCATCTCAAAAAATGTTTCATTAAAAAAATTGGAAAACATGTTACTGACTTAATAAATGACAATAATAAAAATAGTTGTGTCCTGTGTTAATTGTATTCACTAAGTAGAAGTGTCAAATGAGTTGGATCAGAGAGATATACAGTATATAGATAAAATGCAGGGCCCTGGATATAGACAGAAATGGAAGAAAATCATGATGCAGGGCAAAGGAAAGTTAAAAAATATAGGAAAAACATATAAAAACACAATCTATCTCTTTATTATGTCTATCATGACACAATAATCTACAGTATAATCTTTTTTTTTTGACATGGGGAATAACAAAATAACAATTCCTTCACATGTGAAACAAATGTATCTCGTATTGTGTTTAACAATCAAGGGAAATGACAGAGAGATTCCAAGGAAGGGGAACCCCAAGATCAGACCTTGGAACAGGCACTCAGGAAATTGACACCCCTAGCATCTAGCCATGGATTTGGTTGGTCAGAGCTGTACCTATCGGCAATCATAGTCCTGGATCATTGCTTGTCCCCAGACCAATCATAGCCATGGCTGGTTGCTAGGCGCGTCAAATTGCCAGATTGGCTGTTCGGCTGGCAATCGAGTAATACTTGCGGGTTGCATGTCTGAAAACAAATGGCGGGACAGCTCATTGTGGGTAAAATGTATTATAATCAGAATATCCTCTAAGATTTGCACATTTGAACTTGCATGTGCATTGGGTCAATGTGTGAAGTTTTCAAGTAAAAGATAATTTCATTATTCTTTTGTTTTGCTGTTTATGTTATATAAAGTCCTTTTGTAGGTTAATAATTATATTCTACAAAAGCATCTACTAGAGCAGTGGTGACAAACCTTTTACAGGCCGAAAGCCCAAACTACAACTGTAACCCATGAATCTTTTTGCAAAGTGCCGTCACAGATTTCAATCATCTGTGTGTCCAGAGGACACCAATCCACTGGTGGAAGGAGAAATACAGATTATTATTGTAGCTTCCCTCCAAGGTCCCCTGAAAAATTGAATCTCCGGGCCTATGGGAGATGTTCCTGTGGTAATTCAGCTCTATCCATACTTTCTCTTTCCTCCAGCAGTCCCAGAAAGCCTGGGAAGTGTTGCCTTAAAGTAGCTAGCACAGAATATCATGAGCTGCCTGGGACTTCAGGAGGAGGTCTTGAGTCCTGTCTGTTGAACCCTGTGCTGGGGTGACGGTCTGGGTGCCCACATAGAGGACTCGGAGTGCCACCTTTGGCACCCATACCATAGGTTCACCACCACTGTACTAGAGGATCCAAGAACACAACATTTATATAAACTATATATGAAAGTTACACAAGTCTTTGCTGGTGGAGCGTAAAACAAGGTTGACACCCAGCATCGGGAGATTCACTTTCTTGGTTAAAATGTTTCTTTTGTTGGTATTTTATTTGTAGTCATCCATAAAATATCTACACAAATGATAATCAGCAATATAAAAGATCATTCCAAAGTGTTTTATGTCCTTAACAAAAAATGGCAATTGTGGAGATATTTTATGGATCACTACAAATAAAATACAAACAATAGAAACATTTTAACCAAAAAGTGGATCTCCCGGTGCCGGATCTTATCCTTCTTTTGCTTGTTTAATATCATACTAGTCCACGTTTAGGATCCATGTAGCAGAGAGCTATCACCTATTTTGGACTTGTCACCTGAAAAAAGATACTATATTATTTTACTTTATTGGTCGTCTATGATAGCATTTGTACTACAACCCAGAATTCTCATCTCCTGTAAGGATCCAGGATAGTATAAAGACGCTTAAATACATAACACTCATCCTCTGCAGCATAGATGTACAGAAACATTTTTTGTCATCTACTGCACTGCCATGATGATAAAGTTATATAATATCCCGTTGTTGTTTTTTTTTTAATTTCTCTAGTAATTTTTTTAAAATGTTTCACATTGTAAATATTAAATAGGATGGCATTAAACATCAACCAATATATATCCTTAAACCACCCCTGTCCTACCACCATTCCACCCCTCCCTGGTCAGAGAAAAAGAAGAAAAAAAAACCCAAAACAAAATAAAAACAAACAAAAAGAAACAAAAAAACCCAACATTTTTTTATTTTCTCTTTTTTTCAATCTTACCCCTTTCTTTCTTTCCCCCTTTCCACTCCTCTACCAACCATTTCTTATGCCACAATTTAATTTTATCAAAATTTTTTAATTTCTCCAGTTGAATCCCCTATTAATTTATCGATGGAGCTCTATGGGATTTCCACCCTAATATCAATAGGTATCTGGACACATATAATGTAGTAGAAATCCTGTTTTTTGTAACCAGGGCCTATCAATTCCCCGATATTTCCTAAAGCCAATACCTCTGATGTATTAGGGATAGCCAAACTCACAGTCTTACATATCTCAGTATGGACCAATTCCCAAAATGTGATCACATGTTTACAGTTCCAGACCATATGGAAAAAGTCAGCATTACTAAGATCACATTTAAGACACTTAACACTGTTAGAAGGTTTGAAAAAAATAATCAATTTAGGGGAATAATACAATCTATAAATTACTTTCAATTGCATTAGCTTATAAGCTTCTGAAACTGTTGAATGTTTGACATTTTGAAAAATTTAAGTCCATTGAAATTCTATTAATGTCCCTATCTCCTTGCACCACTTTATCTTGCTGCCATGTTACACATTTCCCATTATATCATGAGATGAAAGTTTATAGATTTTGGATAGGGTTCTACTTGCACCCTTTAGTTTCTCCAAAACCTCTAATTCTGTATATTTTTTCACTCCTTTCCCTTTAATCGTGTTAACCCTTTATGTCAACCGAAGATATTGAAAATAAGACTTATCCTCTATAACAAATATTTCTTTTAACAGTGAAAATGGCATCAATCTGCCCTCAATAAATATTTGTGCAACAAGATTTTCCCTCTGTCCTGCCAGAATTTAGATCCGTGAAATTGTGTTAATTCCTGTAGGTAAAAATGTGGCCATAACCTCGTGTACGTCGTGCCACTATTAATTGCAAATTTATTTTTAAACCACTTCCAAATTTTATCAAAACTCTTACATATTGGAATGCGTGCAAGAATTGGTGACCCCAATAGACCGGATTCTAACAAAACTAAACCATCCTCAGTGTCTAACTCCACTTTTTGTGCTATTGCCCTAATAATTAAAGCATTGTCTCCCACTACCAAAAACAGCAACATGGCAGCAGCAAAGTATCCCAAAAAAATCTGGTAATACCATTCCCCCTGTCCCTCTCCGCTTACAAAGGAATCCATACTTGATCCGAACTCTTTTCCTTCCCCAGATCAACTCATTTAATAATATTTCTATGAGCTTAAAAATTTGTTCCAAATTGGCAATACCGTGATAATATATAATATTTGGGGCAAAATAATCATTTTTATGAGGGCCATCCTATCAACCTGAGATATTGGGAGCTTCATCCAAATTTAGATTTTTTTTTCCTTATCCGTTGAATCAATGGTACCAGGATTTTTTCCACATATACGTTAGGGTCAGAAGATACTTTGATACCAAGATATTCAATGTCCTCATCACTTCTCATCCCTTTCAAACCCCCCTATATTGTTGAAGTTGAAATTATCTAAAAGCAATTTTGTTGATTTTATCCAATTCACCTCAAGTCCAGAAAGGGAACCAAATTCCTTCAACATTTGCATAACTAATGGAACTGTTTTATTTGTTTGATTAAACATAAAAAGCCATGACTAAGAACAGCCAGTCCGTTTGAAACGCGTTGGCCAAGACTATCTGCAGTGGAATTTTACTATTTGCCTAAATAAAGATTATGAGTGACTCCTGACAAGGCTGGATATTGGAATTTTTTCACTCTTTTAATTCCTCCACTGAAATAGCTTTATCTAAAGTATCTCTTTGTTCCCTCTTTAAATCCACCATTTTAGTTTTCTTCAGATATTCCCTAATATTCATCAAATTCATGGATGTATTTGCGGTATATAAGTTTGAAAAGAATTTAACAAATTGCTTTTTAATATCAGATCTATTCCCTGTGATCTTCCCTGTCATGGTTCTTATGGAGTTTATACCTATATTTGGATCTTGACTTTTTATAATTTTTGCAAGGGTTTTCACGGGTTTACCACCTTCATTAAATCTTTTACACCCTATAAAACAAGCTGTGTGCTGAGCTTTGTTATATAAAAAGAGATTATACTTTGTATGTGCTTTATTTAACTCTTCAAAGGACTTTTCACTAATGTCTGTATTGAAATTTGACCTACACTTATTTATATTATTTTTAAGCTCTTCCCCTTCTTTACGTCTCTGTTTCTTACACCAGTGGATCTTATAGTATAAGTGACCACGTATAAATGCTTTTAGTGGGTCCCACTCTGAATGTGCTTTATTCTCATTCCAAAACAAAGTGATCTCTTCCATAATTTTTTTATCATCATTTAATATGGTTAACCAGTATGCATTCACTCTGAAGGGAATAGTGAGGGCCTCCCTATCTCGTCCCGTCCTTAAGTCAACAGTAACTATGTAATGATCTGAGATAGTATTTGGTTAATATTTCATACTACTGATTCTCTCGAAACAGGCGCCTATTAAGCCAATCTCATGACAATTTTTTTACGTGCTGTATCCCCTCTTACCTTCCCCTTTTGTCCAATGGAAACTCTGTCTATTTCTGCATTCATTACACAGGTATAATCGCCACAGGACAGGAGGGGACAATCTTTACATTTTTCCATAAAGACAACAAATTTATGTATGATATCTTGGGAATACGGTGGGGGGATATAAACAAAGGAAAGCACACACCATAATCCTTCAAGAATACCATCCAAGAATATATATTGCCCATATTCATTGACAGCTTGCCATGTTTATAATTATCCAGGGGTGGGCATATTTCAGCGTTGAGCAAGCTGAACCTGAACCTAAATGGAAATATCGGGTCAGCTCATCTCTAATCACATATATTGAGCAGCTTGCAATATACCCCATTTAATTAAGGTTCTTCCTTTAACCATTCATTTTTGGTTCCCACTGTAGGGGACCATAAATGGTTGTGGAGTAGACCACTGGTCCATAGGTCACTTTCCTTATAAGCTCCTGTCCTGCAGCAACAAGGCCATTGGAGCAGCATGGAGCTCTTTGTTTCAACTGCAGAATCCCAGAATGGTTCAACCCTCATCCACACCTTCAGCCCAGAACACCAAGAGCACCCACCCCCCTTCCCAAAGATCATGGCTACTAGAGAGTAATAGCACATCTTCCTAGGCAACAAAACCCTAGGTGTTCAAGGGAGTGGCCACCAGTACTTTTCTTCTACCCACTCTCCCCATTTCAACCCCAAGAGGGTGCAATTGTCACTAATACCCCCTGAAAAATAGAAGGGTTGTGGAAGATAGTGGGACCAGAAGACACTAGATACATCAAGAACATGCGAAGCGCATGGAATCGGGTCGTATATAGGCCTCATCCCATAGACTGCACAGAGATGGTGTTTGCTGAAAAGACAATTGCTGTTTGCTGAACAGGTGCGCCGATTCTGCAGGAAAACTCCATAAGAAGCAGCAGCAACTGCCTCCTACCGGGCTTCATGCTCTGTGCTGCCATAACCCTAGCAGCCAGTAGGGATCTGAGTGTGAGGACGTTATCACCAGGATGTGCAGCCCTGGCACCAAGAAGTTTTACTCTTTAAGATTTTACCCTTTTATGCACTTTAAAGTTTTAAGAAATAACTTATAATGTGTTTAAAAAATAAATATTTTAAGAGCATTTTTTCTGTATAATAACTTGGATAATGTTGTATTAACTAAATAAATCATGAACACAAATAATGATTGTTTCCTGTGATAATTTTATGCACTTAGTAGAAGTGTTGGGTGGGTTGGGTTAGAGATGTTACAGTATATACAGTATATAGATAATAGCAAGGGTCCTGGATATATCCAGAAGATCATCTGCACTCACTGACCAACGGGAGGAAATCCTGGAGGAAAACAAAGGAAAGGTAAAGTAATACACAAAATATTGGACCAAAAATCAGGAATTACAATATGTGATCATGTATTTGGCTTTTTTTTTTCATTCAAATTTTATATCTAAAATGCAACATAAATAAAATACCTAAATTATTAGAATTCAAATATTGAAACGTAAAAGAAATCTGCAGTTGTATCAAACAATTATAATAGTTTATGTAACAGCATAAAAAAAGTTCATTATCAATTGAATTGGATTATATTTCTACAAGAACATTATTTGTATTGAGTGTAGAATTAGAAGAGAATTCAGGTTTGGGACAAGTTCTGTACACGAAGTGCTAGAAGCTTTTCGGGTCCCCGGATGTTTTTGGGATACGGAGCCAATGTATTTTACTGATTCTTTTCTCTAGCCTATAAAAGCTCAGCCATATCTCCGAATGATAGATAAACAATATAAAGTGTACAATGTGGTGACCCCCAACCCCCTACCGCACTATCGTTATGAGGAAACTACATAACACCCGGTTATTATATTTATAATTCATTTTGTTTTCATTTCTATAGTTACAGAGAATGGATCCTGCTGGTTATAACTTGACCTCAACACCGGATTATAATCGGTAGGTTTATATTCCTTTATTCTGTATCAATTACTTCAATATGATGCTTGTCTGTCTGTGATAATCAAGCAAAACTTGTGAACAATTTTGAGAAAAAATGGGGAAGATTCACCATGACAAAAAACCATTAATTTGTATTTTAATTCAAATTATTGCTTCTTTAGGGCAGCGTCATTCATTGCATCTTATACTCTTTAAAAATGTTAAATAGAAATAAAGAAACCTGACTGTCACGGACTAGAACCTCCAGCCTCCATCACATGGCTGCGACATTAAAGGGGTTCTCCAGCTTTCATCAAAATTCTATAGGTGGGCTGGGGGAGCCTTTAAAAAAACAAGTACTTACCACCCCCTGTGCCACCATCCATTACTGCTGCCCCCCCCCTTGTTTGCTAGCAGACATTTGGCACCTCAGCTCTGAACTGCTGGAGCTGGCAGGAGCAGTGAACACATATGCACATATACAATAATATCTATGCACAAAAACAGGTAACCTCAGCCGAAGGCTACAAAGCCAAAAAACGAATAAAACGAGGTCTATTAAAAGGGCTAGCGATTTGGGTAAATTTGAGACATTACACAAGACTTGGCTTCCCTGGGTCACTTTTCGCTCCTCACCCGACATGAGCCCCTGGCTGACTACTGATGTCACTCACTTACCCTCCCCGGCTTTTCCAGTTCCTGTCTTGTCTTTACCCCTATTTCTTTTTTCCCCTCCTCTCTGCCTGGTTTGTTCAAAGCGTTACAGAAGGCCGGGTTAGGCTCCTGAAGGTTGAACATGTTTTAGCTCGTTATTCTATGTTTCCACTCATTGTAAACCATTTACATCACTATGTACTCAATACCCCTGTCACCGTATATAAGACCTGTATCACATACTGGGTTTGGAATACTCTTAGATGCCTGTTAATTTGTGAATGTGTGTCACAGTCTCAGTCTCAGGGGAATAGACAGTGGACTCCCTGGACCACCGCGGGAGATAACAACCTTAGCCGCACCCGGGAGCGGAGTCTAAGTGAACTCCTGGTCTTCGCCAGAGCCCTCCGCAAAGCGGGATGGTCTTGCTGCGGCGGGGAGTCACCAGGTCACTCTGCAGGTGCGACTAGGCCAGCGGTGGTAGCCAAAGTAGGGACACGGGGACCACGGGAAGGCAGGCAGGCAGGACCACGGAAAGCAGGCAGAGAGGACCACGGGAAGGCAGGCAGGACCACGGGAGGCAGGCAGGACCACGGGAAGGCAGGAAGGACCATGGGAAGGCAGGCAGGACCTCGGATGACAGGCAGGACCTCGGATGGCAGGCAGGACCGCCACAGGACACCAGGACCGCCACAGGATTGAAGGAACACGAGAATCACCAGTAACAGGACATGAAGATTCGGCAGGGGATGCTAAGAGTCGCCAGGCTATATAGCCGAGCCAGGAATGCCAGAGCCAATAAGGAGGACGCTGGCCCTTTAAGGCTGGGAGAAGTCCGCGCGCTCCCCCCCTAGTGTCGGGAGTGCACGACTGCAGGGAAGAAGCAGGCCAGAGCCATTAGAGGTAAGTGAGGGCTGGGGGAGCGGGGACCGCGGCAGCAGGCACGGGTGCACCCTCAATCCGTACCGAGGATCGCGGGTGTAACCGTGACAGTACCCCCCCACCCCCTTAGGGCCCCTCTTCTCTTCTTCTTCATCCCGCTGTTCTTCTTTCTTCGCCTCCTCCAATTCTTCTTGGTGATGAGACACATTAGGAGGAGAGAAGGCACCAGGAAGACTTGGGAAGCCGCAGGCTGGGTCGGCTCTAGGCACACCGGAGCAGCCTCAGGGGAGGCCGGTGGAGACTCTGGAGCGGCTTCAGGGGAGGCCAGTGGAGACTCTTGAGCGGCCTCATGGGAGGCCGGTGGAGATTCTGGAGCGGCCTCAGGGGAGGCCGGCGGAGACTCTGGAGCGGCCTCAGGGGAGGCCGGCGGAGACTCTGGAGCGGCCTCAGGGGAGGCCGGCGGAGACTCTGGAGCGGCCTCAGGGGAGGCCGGCGGAGACTCTGGAGCGGCCTCAGGGGAGGCCGGCGGAGACTCTGGAGCGGCCTCATGGGAGGCCGGCGGAGACTCTGGAGCGGCCTCAGGGGAGGCCAGCGGAGACTCTGGAGTGGCCTCAGGGGAGGCCGGAGCAGCTGTGGGAAGCTGCAAAGTCTGGGGCGCCACTGGAGCAGCACTGGCAAGCTGCAGAGGCTGGGGCACCACTGGAGCAGCACTGGCAAGCTGCGGAGTCTGGGGTGCCACTGGAGCAACACTGGCAAGCTGTGGAGGCTGGGGCACCACTGGAGCAGCACTGGTAAGCTGCGGAGTCTCTGGAGCAGCACTGGCAAGCTGCGGAGTCTCTGGAGCAGCAATGGCAAGCTGCAGAGTCTCCGGAGCAGCACTGGCAAGCTGCGGAGCTTCTGGAGCAGCACTGGCAAGCTGCAGAGCCTCTGAAGCAGCACTGGCAAGCTGCGGAGCCTCTGGAGCAGCTGCGGGGAGCTGCGGAGCCACTGGAACAGCTGCGGGGAGCTACGGAGCCACTGGAGCAGCTGCGGGGAGCTGCAGAGCCACTGGAGCAGCTGCGGGGAGCTGCAGAGCCACTGGAGCAGCTGCGGGGAGCTGCAGAGCAACTGCAGCAGCTGCGGGGAGCTGCAAAGGCTTGGGTACCGCTGGAGTAGCTCTGGGAAGCTGCGGAGACACTGGAGCAGCTGCTTGAAGCTGCGGAGACACTGGAGCAGCTGCTTGAAGCTGCGGAGACACTGGAGCAGCTGCGGGAAGCTGCGGAGACACTGGAGCAGCTCTGGGAAGCTGCAAAGGCTTGGGTACTGCTGGAGCAGCTCTGGGAAGCTGCGGAGGCTTGGGCACCGCTGGAGCAGCTCTGGGAAGCTGCAGAGGCCTGGGCACCGCTGGAGCAGCTCTGGGAAGCTGCGGAAGCTTGGACGCCGCTGGAGCAGCTCTAGGAAGCTGCGGAGGCCTGGGCGCCAATGGAGCAGCTCTGGGAAGCTGCGAAGGCTTGGGCACCGCTGGAGCTCTGGGAAGCTGCAGAGTCACAGGAGCAGCTCTGGGAGGCAGTGGAGACATTGGGGACACCAGGACCAAGCTGGACAGGCGAGGGAGACCCGAACTTGAGGTGGTTGAAACCTGGACCGGATTTTTGCCAGGAACTTGGTATGGGAGACCATGTCTGGGTCACAACTATCCAATAGAGGGGTAGCCCAGGCCAGGGCCTCTCCAGAGAGCAGACGTAGATGAACGCCACCTTAGAGCGTTCGGTGGGGTACTGGGAGGATAACAGTTCAAGGTGCTGCGAGCACTGGGAAATAAATCTCCGGCACAATTTGGGGTCGCCATCAAATTTGTCCGGCAAAAGATTTTCGGGTCCAGAAATGGGAGGAGTCAAGGGAGCCTGCTGCTGGGAGGCAATCATCCGAAGAGTGGCAGCGAGTTTGTCCAAGAGTTCCTTTTGGGCAGCAATCTCTTGGGACTGCCGGGCGATGGTGCTATGGAGGTCACTTAGTAGCAGGTACGGATCCTTGACACAGTCCATGGCTTTTGCAGGATACAGGACCTTGGTGGAGTCCATGGCCGGATCTTACTGTCACAGTCTCAGTCTCAGGGGAATAGACAGTGGACTCCCTGGACCACCGAGGGGAGATAACAGCCTTAGACTCACCCGGGAGCGGAGTCTAAGTGAACTCCTGGTCTTCGCCAGAGCCCACCGCAAAGCGGGATGGTCTTGCTGCGGCAGGGAGTCACCAGGTTGCTCCGCGGGTGTGACTAGGCCCACGGTGGCAGCCACGGTAGGGACCACGGGAAGGCAGGCAGGACCACGGGAAGGCAGGCAGGCAGGACCACTGGAAGGCAGGCAGGACCACGGGAAGGCAGGCAGGACCACAGGAAGGCAGGCAGGACCACGGGAAGGCAGGCAGGACCACAGGAAAGCAGGCAGGACCAAGGGAAGGCAGGCAGGCAGGACCTCAGATGGCAGGCAGGACCTCAGATGGCAGACAGGACCGCCACAGGACACCAGGACCGCCACAGGATTGCAGGAACACGGGAATCACCACAGTAACACGGGAGCACACGACTGCAGGGAAGAAGCATGCGGCCTACACGCTGGGAGCCAGAGTGCAGGCCAGAGCCAGGAGAGGTAAGTGAGGGCTGGGGGAGTGGGGACCACGGCAGCAGGCACGAGGTCAACCCTCAATCCGTACCGAGGATCGCGGGTGTAACTGTGACAATGTGCATGATCAATAAAAACCTTATTGATATAAAAGTCTTTTAATACATTTTAAAAATTTTAAACCTTCAGTACGAAAAAAATTGCTCATTTTGCCATTTTCGTATGCTAATAATTTTTTGCAGATGAGATGATGCTTTCATTGCTACCGATTAGCAGGTTGTGTAGCCTTTTAATCACATTTTATAAAAAATTGCAAAATGGTAAAAATGTCAATTTGGAGATTTGGGCTTTATGAGGTTCAACGCTGGAAATAATCATTTTCATATTTTGAAAGATCAAGAATTTTTCTGCCCAAAAGATGTGGAGATACTTGATATGTTTTTGATTTTATTTGTTTTGGGAAAAGGATTTGTAATAAAATAATAATAATAATAAAAAAAATTCTAACTTTTTTGTTTCAAATATAAACTATTTCAGATCCCCTAGGTTACTATAACCCTAGGGAGTCTGACACCATATACTGCATTGCTAATGTACTGCAATATATGGAGAATTTGCTATAGATCTGAGGCTTTACCAGCGATAGTTAAAAGTTTACCACCTGTGATTGGGTTAACATCAATTGTGGATGTACCGTTGTTTTCCGCAACAACCTGCTAGCATGGCAATATCTTAGCCCATGAGAGCTCTCCATACTCCCTTAGTGGAGTTGGGATGTACTAGTATGTCATTAGCCGCTCAGGGGTTAATAAGGTCACTTCTTCTAATAAATTTTTTTTAGCTATTTCACCACATATTCATTTGAGGATCAAAAACCTACCAGACATACAATAAGATGTAGGTCATGTGTATATCTATCACACCTGAGATTTAGAGGCAAATACAAAACATTGATAGGATTTCACAAGAAAATTCTATGATCCGTATGGAACATGTATTGAGGTGTGAAAGATGAGCAGATTAAGGAAGTAAACTTTTTAGGTTTCTAGCGAATATGAAAATTGAAAAAATGATATTTCAAACGTTTATTTTTATTGTGTTTGCGACCAAGAGGTGTAACAAGTCAACAAGAGGGATAAAACGAGCCTCTGGGTCCTGAGATGTTGCTTCTAACCTAGTACACCAATCATTTCCCCCTGAACCTAACTCCTCCCCTATTCTGTCTTCTAAGGTCATTGGCTGAAGAACACGAGGAATGGAGCAATGAAGATTTGTTATTTTATTTCTATGGCCCATATTTAAGAGTCACATCTATTACATTATTCAGCATCATTTTCATTCTGGGGATTATCGGGAATGGATTAGTCATCTGGATTGCCGGATTCAGGATGAAGAAGACAATCAGTGCCGTGTGGTTCCTCAACCTGGCCATCGCGGACTTCCTGTGCTGCGCTTCTCTGCCTCTGCGCTTAGTAATGTTGTTTTATTTGTTCACCTCTAGTGTTTTTGCTACTTGTATTTCTAGCATGATTGTGTTCAGTATAAACATGAGCGCCAGTGTCCTCCTCCTGACGGCCATGAGTGTTGATCGCTGGGTATCGGTCATGTGGCCATTTTGGGCTAAAGTTCACAGAACACAGAAACTACTGAGAATCACTGCAGGAATTATCTGGGTGATGAGTTTTCTCATCTCGGGCTCATTAATTACCATACATTGGTTTGTATTAAATGATTTATCTGAATGGTGTTATGAAGTCCCTTATAAACTCTATTACAGAAAGACAGTTTACCTGATCAAGTTATTTATAATGTTTGTGATCCCTTTCCTCATCATCTTCACCAGTTATGTCACCATTTTCCTTAAACTTCGAAAAACTAAGAGACCCCAGAGATCTCAGAGACCCTACAGGATCATCACCGCTGTTATATTGTGTTTCTTCATCTGTTGGGCTCCGTATTACATTTGGCCACTTACTTTTAACAGAAATACCAATAGATATCAATTCTTTATAGTAAATACTATTATTATCGGCCTGGCTTCTCTGAATAGTTGTATCAACCCAATCATTTATGTTTTTATGGGCCAAGATTTTAGACACGGTTTCCTGAGATCCATCCCCTTCAGGGTTGAAAGGGCTTTAGATGAAAATCCTGATGACTCCAACAGAGAAGGGGAGGATTGTGAACCTACCCCCAACACAGATGTTTAATGTGTACTCCCTTTACCTATGTTGAAGCATCTTAATCCCCCATGATTAAAGACCCCCATGATTTCCTGTCTTGCTTTACAGAGGGGGGAAAGGAGAGACAAACTGCCCCTCCCAGGGCTCCCTGTAACATTCTGTGCAATATACTGGGAAGCCCAAAATATCCGAATTCAGTGAAATAGAAAAATAAGCACACTGACCTTTTTATACTGTTTTTTGTTATTTTTAACCCTCCAATGACCAGGCCAGAAAAGGTTTCAATGACAGAGACATTTCTTACAAATGTTCTTATTTAGTGAATTAAGGGCCACATTTTGTTGTGTTTGGTATCTTAAATTTTTTTTTGCAGAGTTTTTTCATGACACATTGGGCTAAGTTAAAACATTTAAGGACATATTTTCATTTTTATTTTTTGGGGGGCTTAAATTTACAAAAAGTAGAACCAAAGTAACGTACAGTATATAAATATAAAGATTTTTTTGATTTTCAAATTAACTCAAAATGAACATTATAAATGAATTCTCTATTTCGTGACCGTCGTGTTGACATGTAAAGTCTTGGGCACATGTTTTTTATAGAGTAGCAAGGGTTTTTTTTTGTAATTTCTTGGGAATGTGTGTTTTTAAATATTAATTACTATTTTGTGTTTGTGTGTACGTTTTAATTTATATGTCCCCCATGAGGTCATAAAAGAACCCTAGTGGGTTCCCTTACAAGTTTTACTTTGTAACTAGGGCAACTATAAGAGCCCCAGATACTGGGGGAAAATAACCCCATGGGGCAGATGTTTGATCAGAGCTGGACTTGTTGTGATTAGACCCAGCAACTCTGATTAACCCCTACAGACCCGGCAATAACATGACAGTGCCCGCTCTTCTAATGGCTTCTTCCTCCTCCCTAGGGTCTCAAGCTGTGTCTTTATAGCTTTGTTTTATCCTACTACTACAATGTCTTGCATATTCATATTCTAACACTCGTACCTGTTTCAAACTTCAGTCTTCGGGGCTGGGTAAGATGTCATTTTTTTACATTATGTATTATATCATTTTGACAACTGTAAGACCCTTTGATTATTTTCTATTTAAATGTGTTGAGGTTTCTAAAATGGCAATAAAGGATTGTTTGGATTTTCTTAAATATTTCAATAAATTGAACATTTAAAAAAAAATGTACCTTCACGGATCTACCTAAAAAGGTAGATCCAATGGCAGGTTCTTTTATTCGGGATAAGTCCTGTACTTTTTATTTCAAAATCTTCAGCAGCCGATATCCTGATAAAAGAATATCTTGTATATATGCAAATTACATGAAGAGGCTAGCGGGGCGTGGAGTTGCTGAAATGTGGAGCAAAACTCCTCGGGCAATAGCCTCTATGTAGCAATCCTGCCCTATCTCCAGCACACAGCTCACTGGAGCTATACACACACGTCCGCAAAGCCGATTGATCTGTGCATGCACAGAGCGCACACTCAAGGCTGCTCGTCTATAGAGGCTACCCTCTGATACCAGTTATAGAACAATCCATAATTTTGAGATATTTGTTGCTCCAATAATCTATTATACTATTTACCTCTATATCCATATCATATCTTATATCCATGTAAATATGTTTATGCTTGCACGCTGTATAAATAATGGTATTAGATGTAAGTGGCATCTCAAAAAATGTTTCATTAAAAAAATTGGAAAACATGTTACTGACTTAATAAATGACAATAATAAAAATAGTTGTGTCCTGTGTTAATTGTATTCACTAAGTAGAAGTGTCAAATGAGTTGGATCAGAGAGATATACAGTATATAGATAAAATGCAGGGCCCTGGATATAGACAGAAATGGAAGAAAATCATGATGCAGGGCAAAGGAAAGTTAAAAAATATAGGAAAAACATATAAAAACACAATCTATCTCTTTATTATGTCTATCATGACACAATAATCTACAGTATAATCTTTTTTTTTTGACATGGGGAATAACAAAATAACAATTCCTTCACATGTGAAACAAATGTATCTCGTATTGTGTTTAACAATCAAGGGAAATGACAGAGAGATTCCAAGGAAGGGGAACCCCAAGATCAGACCTTGGAACAGGCACTCAGGAAATTGACACCCCTAGCATCTAGCCATGGATTTGGTTGGTCAGAGCTGTACCTATCGGCAATCATAGTCCTGGATCATTGCTTGTCCCCAGACCAATCATAGCCATGGCTGGTTGCTAGGCGCGTCAAATTGCCAGATTGGCTGTTCGGCTGGCAATCGAGTAATACTTGCGGGTTGCATGTCTGAAAACAAATGGCGGGACAGCTCATTGTGGGTAAAATGTATTATAATCAGAATATCCTCTAAGATTTGCACATTTGAACTTGCATGTGCATTGGGTCAATGTGTGAAGTTTTCAAGTAAAAGATAATTTCATTATTCTTTTGTTTTGCTGTTTATGTTATATAAAGTCCTTTTGTAGGTTAATAATTATATTCTACAAAAGCATCTACTAGAGCAGTGGTGACAAACCTTTTACAGGCCGAAAGCCCAAACTACAACTGTAACCCATGAATCTTTTTGCAAAGTGCCGTCACAGATTTCAATCATCTGTGTGTCCAGAGGACACCAATCCACTGGTGGAAGGAGAAATACAGATTATTATTGTAGCTTCCCTCCAAGGTCCCCTGAAAAATTGAATCTCCGGGCCTATGGGAGATGTTCCTGTGGTAATTCAGCTCTATCCATACTTTCTCTTTCCTCCAGCAGTCCCAGAAAGCCTGGGAAGTGTTGCCTTAAAGTAGCTAGCACAGAATATCATGAGCTGCCTGGGACTTCAGGAGGAGGTCTTGAGTCCTGTCTGTTGAACCCTGTGCTGGGGTGACGGTCTGGGTGCCCACATAGAGGACTCGGAGTGCCACCTTTGGCACCCATACCATAGGTTCACCACCACTGTACTAGAGGATCCAAGAACACAACATTTATATAAACTATATATGAAAGTTACACAAGTCTTTGCTGGTGGAGCGTAAAACAAGGTTGACACCCAGCATCGGGAGATTCACTTTCTTGGTTAAAATGTTTCTTTTGTTGGTATTTTATTTGTAGTCATCCATAAAATATCTACACAAATGATAATCAGCAATATAAAAGATCATTCCAAAGTGTTTTATGTCCTTAACAAAAAATGGCAATTGTGGAGATATTTTATGGATCACTACAAATAAAATACAAACAATAGAAACATTTTAACCAAAAAGTGGATCTCCCGGTGCCGGATCTTATCCTTCTTTTGCTTGTTTAATATCATACTAGTCCACGTTTAGGATCCATGTAGCAGAGAGCTATCACCTATTTTGGACTTGTCACCTGAAAAAAGATACTATATTATTTTACTTTATTGGTCGTCTATGATAGCATTTGTACTACAACCCAGAATTCTCATCTCCTGTAAGGATCCAGGATAGTATAAAGACGCTTAAATACATAACACTCATCCTCTGCAGCATAGATGTACAGAAACATTTTTTGTCATCTACTGCACTGCCATGATGATAAAGTTATATAATATCCCGTTGTTGTTTTTTTTTTAATTTCTCTAGTAATTTTTTTAAAATGTTTCACATTGTAAATATTAAATAGGATGGCATTAAACATCAACCAATATATATCCTTAAACCACCCCTGTCCTACCACCATTCCACCCCTCCCTGGTCAGAGAAAAAGAAGAAAAAAACACCCAAAACAAAATAAAAACAAACAAAAAGAAACAAAAAAACCCAACATTTTATATTTTCTCTTTTTTTCAATCTTACCCCTTTCTTTCTTTTCCCCTTTCCACTCCTCTACCAACCATTTCTTATGCCACAATTTAATTTTATCAAAATTTTTTAATTTCTCCAGTTGAATCCCCTATTAATTTATCGATGGAGCTCTATGGGATTTCCACCCTAATATCAATAGGTATCTGGACACATATAATGTAGTAGAAATCCTGTTTTTTGTAACCAGGGCCTATCAATTCCCCGATATTTCCTAAAGCCAATACCTCTGATGTATTAGGGATAGCCAAACTCACAGTCTTACATATCTCAGTATGGACCAATTCCCAAAATGTGATCACATGTTTACAGTTCCAGACCATATGGAAAAAGTCAGCATTACTAAGATCACATTTAAGACACTTAACACTGTTAGAAGGTTTGAAAAAAATAATCAATTTAGGGGAATAATACAATCTATAAATTACTTTCAATTGCATTAGCTTATAAGCTTCTGAAACTGTTGAATGTTCGACGTTTTCAAAAATATTAGTCCATTGAAATTCTGTTAATGTCCCTATCTCCTTGCACCACTTTATCTTGCTGCCATGTTGCACATTTCCCATTATATCATGAGACAAAAGTTTATAGATTTTGGATAGGGTTCTACTTGCACCCTTTAGTTTCTCCAAAACCTCTAATTCTGTATATTTTTTCACTCCTTTCCCTTTAATCGTGTTAACCCTTTATGTCAACCGAAGATATTGAAAATAAGACTTATCTTCTATAACAAATATTTCTTTTAACAGTGAAAATGGCATCAATCTGCCCTCAATAAATATTTGTGCAACAAGATTTTCCCTCTGTCCTGCCAGAATTTAGATCCGTGAAATTGTGTTAATTCCTGTAGGTAAAAATTTGGCCATAACCTCGTGTACGTCGTGCCACTATTAATTACAAATTTATTTTTAAACCACTTCCAAATTTTATCAAAACTCTTACGTATTGGAATCTGTGCAAGAATTGGTGACCCCAATAGACCGGATTCTAACAAAACTAAACCATCCTCAGTGTCTAACTCCACTCTTTGTGCTATTGCCCTAATAATTAAAGCATTGTCTCCCACTACCAAAAACAGCAACATGGCAGCTGCAAAGTATCCAAAAAAATCTGGTAATACCATTCCCCCTGTCCCTCTCCGCTTACAAAGGAATCCATACTTGATCCAAACTATTTTCCTTCCCCAGATCAACTCATGTAATAATATTTCTATGAGCTTAAAAATTTGTTCCAAATTGGCAATATAATATATATATATATATAATATATAATATTTGGGGCAAAATAATCATTTTTATGAGGGCCATCCTATCAACCTGAGATATTGGGAGCTTCATCCAAATTTAGATTTTTTTTGCTTATCCGTTGAATCAATGGTACCAGGTTTTTTTCCACATATACGTTAGGGTAAGAGGATACTTTGATACCAAGATATTCAATGTCCTCATCACTTCTCATCACTTTCAAACCCCCTATATTGTTGAAGTTGAAATTATCTAAAAGCAGTATTGTTGATTCAATCCAATTCACCTCGAGTCCAGAAAGGGAACCAAATTCCATCAACATTTGCATAACTAATGGAACGGTTTTATTTGTTTGATCAATCATAAAAAGTAAATCATCCGCATACAGCATTAACTTGTCATCTGGTCCATTACAGCCACACCCCTCAATATCTGTAATTAATTGCTAAAGGCTCCAAAAACAATGTGAAAAGAATTGGAAACAGCGGGCAACCACGTCTAGTGCCTCTTGAGATCTCAAAGCTCTCCGTTAGTTCCGGCCCAATTCTAATTCTTGCATATGGGTCTGAATACAATAACTGAGTGCTTTTAATAAATCTCTCTCCACATTCCACCTTCTGCAATACTTCCCAGAGGAAGATCCACTCCACCCTGTCAAAGGCAGGCATCTATTAACAATATGGAGCAGGTCTCCCCCCATCCCAGCTGCATGCTGGCAAATAGATTGTTTGATGCATGACTACCCGGCTTGGTCTGGGTTCATCAGTTCCCTTATCTTAATCTGATCGCCAAGACCTTTGCATACAGCTTACTATCAGCATTAGTGATGAGCGAGTATACTCGTCCGAGCTTGATGCTCGGTCGAGTGTTAGCATACTCGGACCGGCTCGTTGCTCGGACGAGTATTTGCCCTGCTCGATAACGAGCATTTAATTTAAAAAAAAAAAAGTAAAGAACAGTAATAAAATACAATTAAAACATTTAATTTAATCATTTAATTGAAGAACACAGTGAAAGAACGCTGTGCAGAATAGATTGCAGATGTTCGCGAACATCTGCGATCTGCTCCGGAGACACGCGTGCAGAACGGTGTTCTCCGCAATAGTATTCGAAGAACAATATGTGTAGAGAACAACTTGCAGATGTTGTCAAACATCTGCAAGTTGTTCTTCACACATATTGTTCTTCAAATACTATTGCGGAGAACACCGTTCTGCACGCGTGTCTCCGGAGCAGATCGCAGATGTTCCGGAGACACGCTTGCACGGTGCAATAGTATTTGAAGAACAATATGTGTGAAGAACAACTTGCAGATGTTTCCAAACATCTGCAAGTTGTTCTTCACACATATTGTTCTTCAAATACTATTGCAGAGAACATCGTTCTGCACACGTGTCTCCGGAACAGATCGCAGATGTTCGCGAACATCTGCAATCTGTTCTGCAGTGTTCTTTCACTCTGTTCTTTTAGTGAAAACATCTGCACTGAACAGTGCTCGTTCAGTTTTTAATTTTACTAAAAAATGCTCGGGTCTCCCATTGATTTCAAAGGGGCTCGTTACTCGAAACGAGCACTCGAGCATCAGGAAATGTTCGGCTCGAGTAACGAGTACCCGAGCATTTTAATGCTCGCTCATCTCTAATCAGCATTCATAAGTGATATTGGACGGTTTGCTTCTACCTCTTGTCCATCTTTATTTTTTTTTTTCAAGATGAGAGGGATGATTGCTTCTCTCATAGAACTTGGCAGCATTGCTTCTTTAAGGGATATATTCAATACCTCCAGAAACATTGGAAGTAACACATATGCCCATCTTCTTTATATTTCGAAAGGAAGCCCGTCAGCCCCTGGTGCTGTATTCCCTGTAATAGAGGCCAAGGCCTCTTTTAATTCCTCCACTGAAATAGGTTTATCTAAAATATCTCTTTGTTTCCTCTTTAAATCCACCATTTTAGTTTTCTTCAGATATTCCCTAATATTCATCAAATTCATGGATGTATTTGCAGTATATAAGTTGGAAAATAATTTTACAAATTCTTTTTTAATATCAGATCTATTCCCTGTGATCCTTCCTGTCTCTGTTCTTATGGCGTTTATACCTATATTTGGATATTTTATACCTATATTTGGGTTTTCCCGGGTTTATCACCTTCATTAAATCTATTATACCCTTAAAAAAAGCCTATGTGTTGAGCTTTGATATATATAAAGAGATTTCCATATACACTCGTGTATAAGCTGAGTTTTTCAGCACAAAAAAATGTGCTGAAAAATCTCCCCTCGGCTTATACACGAGTCAATAAAAAACAAAAAACTTCCATACTCACCCTCCGGAGGCCCAATGGTCGCCGTGGCTCCCTATGTTCGGCGGCTCCTATTTTGTCTTCCCCGTGGCTGGTCTTAGGCCTTCTCTCTTCTCTGTGTTGTATCAGCTCGCAGATACGCATCCACGCGATCTGCCGGCTTGTGCACAATATCACGTGGCAGTGTCGCCGCTGATGACGTAATTAGCGGCAACACCACCGTGTCATATTGTGCGCTATCCGGCAGATCGCATGGACGCGTATCTGCCGGCTGATACAATACGGAGAAGAGAGAAGACCAAAGACCAGCCGCGTGGAACAGAGCATCAGGGAGTGGCAAAGATCATCAGAACCGCCTGTAGGTGAGTATGGAAGTTTTTTTATGTGCTTGGCAAATGGGGCTGGCAGGCTGTATACTGAACGGGGCTGGCAGTATACTAAAGGCTGTCCGGCTCTGTAATTAAGGGGGCTTGCAGGCTGTATACTTAAGGGGGCTGGCAGGCTGTATACTTAAGGGAGCTGGCAGGCTGTTTACTTAAGGGGGCTGGCAGGCTGTATACTTAAAGGGGCTGGCAGTCTGTATACTTAAAGGGGCTTGCTGTATATTAAGGAGGCTGGCAGGCTGTATACCTCAGGGGGGCTGGCTGGCTATGTACTACTGGGGGCTGGATGGCTATATACTGGGAGGCTGAGACCAATGCATTTTCCACCCTCAGATTATACCCGAGTCAATAGGTTTTCCCAGTTTTTGGTGGTAGGGGCCTTGGCTAATACTCGGGTCGGCTTATACTCGAGTATATACGGTATACTTTTTATGTGCTTTATTTAACTCTGCAAAGGAATTTTCACTAATGTCTTCATTGAAATTTGACCTACACTTATTTATATTATGTTTAAGCTCTTCCTTTTCTTTACATCTCTGTTTCTTACGCCATTGGATCTTATTGTATAAGTTTCCACGTATAAATGCTTTTATTGAGTCCCACACTAGTCTCAACTCAGAGTGTGCTATATTCTCAAAACAAAGTAATCTCTTTCATAATTTTTTTTATCATCATCCCATATGGTTAACCAGTGTGCATTTACTCTGAAGGGATATATTGAGGGGATCCTTATTTTGTAACTGTGTAATGATCTGAGATAGTATTTGGTTCATATTTCATACTATTGATTCTCTCAAAACAAGCGCCAAACGTCTATTAACCCCTTAATGACCGCCCTATCGGGATTCTACGTCGGTCATTAAGGGTACTTCTTCTGATGCGACGCCTTTCTACGGCGCTGCGTCAGAAGAAGATTTCGGGACATCGGGTCAGTCTAGTGCCGGTGTCGGGCTGTGATATCACAGCCCAGACCCGGCACTAACACCCGGGATCGGAAAAACTCTGATCCCGGGTGTTTAACCCCTTGCACGCCGCGGTCAAGCATGACCGCGGCGTGCAAGTGTGTCCCCCGTGGATCGGACCCCCCCCGGTGTGCTTACCGGGGGATCCGATCCCTCCTGCCGCTGCCCCGGGTTCCGACGAGTGACCCGAGGCTGTCGGCTCCTCTTCTCGCCGGGTCCTGCCTTCCTGGCAGGACCCGGCTGTAAGTAACTGAGCATGAGCGGCATGCTCAGTTACTTACACTATACACTGCAATACAAGTGTATTGCAGTGTAAAGGCTTGAATAAGCGATCGGATGATCACTTATTCAAGCCAAGAAGTAGAAAATGTAAAAAAGTAAAAAAAAAAAAAAATTAAATCTTTTTATAATATAATTAAATAAATAAATAAAATAAAAGTCCCATAATCTCCCCAGTAACACATAAAATGCAAATAAAGTAAATAAAACACAAAAACACGTACACGTACAATAACAACTGTACAATAAATCTAAATCAATATTGAACCCGCTCGGTGAACTACGTAAAAAAAAAACTCGAAAAACTTCCCATAATATACAATTTTTCATCAAACACCATCACAAAAAATGTTCTAAAAAGTGATCAGAAAAAGTTATGTTACCTAATATGATACGACTGAAAAGAACAACTGTTTTTGCAAAAAATAAGCCCTCAACCAGATCTGACAACAGAAAAATACAGAAGTTATGGCCACGAAAAGTTGTCAATAGTAAAAACAATGCGATTTTCTCCAATATTGGTTTTGCTCAGGAAAATTTCCTGGGAGGACTCGGGAGGAATTGGGCATCAAGCGTTGCAGTGCGTTTCATCATTTAATTTATTCTGAAAATGTCAGTTTTGGCCTAAATGAATGTATTTCCAAAAAAATTCTAGTTTCTAAATCGCAGGTCCATATTTTTTAACCCATGTGAAACACTTAAAGGGTTAATGGACTTAATAGAAGTTGTTTTACATATGTTGAGGGGTGAACTTTCTATAGTGGGGTAATTTATGGGGTTTTACTATTATTTAGGCCTCTCAAAGTCACTTGAAAGCTGAGTTGTCCCTCAAAATGTGAGTTTTGGCAATTTTCATGAGAATAAGAAAAATCGCACCTAAAGTTCTGCGCCTCATAACATCCTAGAAAAATGACCGGAAGCATAAAATATCATCCCAACATAAAGCAGATATTCTGTAGATGTTAATTATCAAACTTTTTGGGTAGTTTTACTTCCTGTCTGGAAACCAGAACATTTCAAACTTGGAAAATGAAGAATTTTTACAAACTTTTGCCAAATTTTCACTTTTTTTCAGAACGAAACGCAAAACTTATCACTTAAATTTTATAACTAACATGAAGTATAATGTGTCACGAGAAAACATTCTAAAAATCACCAGGAGATGTTAAAGCGTTCCGAAGTTATAACCAATTATCGTGAGACATGTCAGATTTGAAAAATCGAGTCTGGTCATTGAGCTGAAAACTAGTGTAAGGGGTTAAGTCAATCTCATCCCAATTTTTTTTAAGCGGTGTATCCCCTTTTACCTTCCCCTACTGTTCTCTGGAAACTGTGTCTATTTCCGCATTCATTACACAGTTATAAAAGCCACAGGACAGGAGGGGGCAATCCTTACGTTTTTCCATAAAGACAACCAATTTATGCATGATATTTTGGGAAAATGGTGGAAAACACACACCTTCAAGAATACCATCCAAGAATATACACTCACCGGCCACTTTATTAGGTACACCTGTCCAACTGCTCGTTAACACTTAATTTCTAATCAGCCAATCACATGGCGGCAACTCAGTGCATTTAGGCATGTAGACATGGTCAAGACAATCTCCTGCAGTTCAAACCGAGCATCAGTATGGGGAAGAAAGGTGATTTGAGGCCTTTGAACGTGGCATGGTTGTTGGTGCCAGAAGGGCTGGTCTGAGTATTTCAGAAACTGCTGATCTACTGGGATTTTCACGTACAACCATCAGAGAATGGTCCGGAAAAGAAAAAACATCCAGTGAGCGGCAATTCTGTTGGTAGAATTGCCTTGTTGATGCCAGAGGTCAGAGGAGAATGGGCAGACTGGTTCGAGCTGATAGAAAGGCAACAGTGACTCAAATCGCCACCCTTTACAACCAAGGTAGGCAGAAGAGCATCTCTGAACGCACAGTACGTCGAACTTTGAGGCAGATGGGCTACAGCAGCAGAAGACCACACCGGGTGCCACTCCTTTCAGCTAAGAACAGGAAACTGAGGCTACAATTTACACAAGCTCATCGAAATTGGACAGTAGAAGATTGGAAAAACGTTGCCTGGTCTGATGAGTCTCGATTTCTGCTGCGACATTCGGATGGTAGCGTCAACAACATGAAGGCATGGATCCATCCTGCCTTGTATCAACGGTTCAGGCTGGTGGTGGTGGTGTCATGGTGTGGGGAATATTTTCTTGGCACTCTTTGGGCCCCTTGGTACCAATTGAGCATCGTTGCAACGCCACAGCCTACCTGAGTATTGTTGCTGACCATGTCCATCCCTTTATGACCACAATGTACCCAACATCTGATGGCTACTTTCAGTAGGATAATGCGCCATGTTATAAAGCTGGAATCATCTCAGACTGGTTTCTTGAACATGACAATGAGTTCACTGTACTCAAATGGGCTCCACAATCACCAGATCTCAATCCAATAGAGCATCTTTGGGATGTGGTGGAACGGGAGATTCGCATCATGGATGTGCAGCCGACAAATCTGTGGCAACTGTGTGATGCCATCATGTTAATATGGACCAAAATCCCTGAGGAATGCTTCCAGCACCTTGTTGAATCTATGCCACGAAGAATTGAGGCAGTTCTGAAGGCAAAAGGGGGTCCAACCCGTTACTAGCATGGTGTACCTAATAAAGTGGCCGGTGAGTGTGTATTTCCCATATATCACCCGTATTCATTGACAGCTTGCCATGTCTATGCTTCTCCAGGGGTGGGCATATTTAAGCATCAAGCAGGTTGAACCTGTACCTAAATGGAAATATCGGGTCAGCTCATCTCTAATCACATATATATTGAGTAGCTTGCAATATACCCCATTTAATTAAGGTTCTTTCTTCAACCATTAATTTTTTGTTCCCACTGGAGGGGACAATAAATGGTTGTGGAATAGACCACTGATCCATAGGTCACCTTCATTATAAGCTCCTGTCCTGCAGCAACATGGCCATTGCCTGCAGCACATGGAGCTCTTTGTTTCAACTGCAGTTGCACTGAATCCCAGAATGGTTCAACATTCATCCACACCTTCAGCCCAGAACACCAAGAGCACCCATCCCCCTTCTCAAAGATCATGGCTACTAGAGAGTAATAGCACATCTTCCTAGGGAACAAAACCCTAGGTGATCAAGGGCGTGACCACCAGTACTTTTCTTCTACCCACTGTCCCCATTGCAACCACAACAGGGCACAAGATAGTGGGACCAGAAGACACTAGATACATCAAGAACATGCGCAGCACATGGAATTGGGTTGTATATAGGCCTCATCCCATAGACTGCACAGAGGTGGTGTTTGCTGAACAGACGATTGCTGTTTGCTGAACAGGTGCGCCGATTCTGCAGGAAAACTCCATAAGAAGCAGCAACAGCTGCCTCCTAGGGGGCCCCATGCTCTGTGCTACCATAGTCCTAGCAGCCGGTAGGGATCTGAGTGTGAGGACATTATCCCCAGGATGTGCAGCCCTGGCACCAAGAAGTTTTGCTTTTTAAGATTTTCCCCTTTTATTCACTTTTAAGTTTTAAGAAATAACTTTTCTTATAATGTGTTTACAGAAATAAATATTTTAGGAGCATTTTTTCTGCATAATAACTTGGATAATGTTGTATTAACTAAATAAATCATAAACACAAGTAATCATTGTTTCCTGTGATAATTTTATGCACTTAGTAGAAGTGTTGGGTGGGTTGGGTTAGAGAAGTTTACAGTATTTACAGTATATAGATAATAGCAAGGGTCCTGGATATATCCAGAAAATCATCTGCACTCACTGACCAACGGAAGGAGATCCTGGAAGAGAACAAAGGAAAGGTAAAGTAATACACGAAATATTGGGGAATATCAGGAATTACAATATGTGATCATTAGAGATGAGCGAACACTAAAATGCTCGGGTACTCGTTATTCGAGACGAACTTTTCCCGATGCTCGAGTGCTCGTCTCGAATAACGAACCCCATTGAAGTCAATGGGAGACTCGAGCATTTTTCAAGGGGACCAAGGCTCTGCACAGGGAAGCTTGGCCAAACACCTGGGAACCTCAGAAAAGGATGGAAACACCACGGAAATGGACAGGAAACAGCAGGGGCAGCATGCATGGATGCCTCTGAGGCTGCTTAAACGCACCATTATGCCAAAATTATGGGCAACAGCATGGCCATGACAGAGTGACAGAATGAAGCTAGATAGTATCTAAAACATGCAATAATTGACCCTGACACTATAGGGGACGGCATGCAGAGGCAGCGGCAGCAGGCTAGAGAGTGTCATGGCGACATACCCTAAATGGACTCAGGCTTCAAACCAATGGGTGGCAGAGAGGAACCAAAGGAGGTGAGCAAGAAGTGCTCAAATAATATCGGTACATGATAAAAGTTTGCCAGTATATTTTGTGGATTACACAGCAGGGTGGCGACAAAGTTAACATGGAAGCCATGAAAACAACCCAAAATTCTGCCTGACACAGCTCGTTTGATAAGGGGACCATGTATGGAGGCAGTGAACTAGTAGTAGATTAAAGGTGCTGCAGTTAAAACTATGTTAGTTGGATCTTGGCATGGAGCTGGCGCTCCGCTGCCAGACGAGCTTTCGCCAATCCAAGCCCCTGTCTCTAGGCTACTCCCCAAACAGCACTTTTGTATAAGATCAAGTGTAGTAGCGTTCTTATAAGTTTAGGATATGGCGGGTGAGGGGAATGTAAACAGATGCGCAAGAAGCGCTGAAATAATATCCCTAAATGGTAAAAGTTTTCCAGTATATTTTGTGGCTTACACAGCAGGGTGGCGACAAAGTTAACAACTTTGATGTGGAATGCCCTGTAATAGCTCTTGGGCGGTGTGCCTTTTATCGCCTAGGCTCAGCAGTTTCAGCACCGCCTGCTGTCGCTTAGCGACGGCACTGCTGCTGTGCCTAGAGCTACCGACTGATGGCGCCATGCCCACGGATGGTAATTCGGAGGAGGAGGAGGTGGAGGAGGGGTGGGAGGAGGTATAGTAGGCCTTTGAGACCTGGACCGAGGTAGGCCCCGCAATTCTCTGCGTCGGCAGTATATGACCAGCCCCAGGGTCAGACTCGGTCCCAGCCTGCACCAAGTTAAGTGTAGTAGCGTTCTTATAAGTTTGGGATATGGCGGGTTAGGGGAATGTAAACAGATGCGCAAGAAGCGCATGATGCGCATGGAGCTGGCGTTCCGCTGCCAGGCGAGCTTTCGCCAATCCAAGCCCCTGTCTCTAGGCTACTCCCCAAACAGCACTTCTAAGAACCTTTTGTATAAGATCAAGTGTAGTAGCGTTCTTATAAGTTTAGGATATGCCGGGTGAGGGGAATGTAAACAGATGCGCAAGAAGCGCTGAAATAATATCCCTAAATGGTAAAAGTTTGCCAGTATATTTTGTGGATAACACAGCAGGGTGGCGACAAAGTTAACAACTTTGATGTGGAATCCATGAAAACAACCCAAATTTCTGCCTGACACACCTCGTTTGATAAAGGGACGATGTATGGAGGCAGCTATATGGACGACTTTTGGAGGTAGCAATGGAGACAACGTGTGGAGGCTGCTATGGAGACAATTTAATTTGGATAGTGCCTGTATGTGGCAGTCCCAAACATTTTTCAAACCAGAGGAGCAGGTAGGTGGCCCTCCAGTAAAATGGAATAGATTGAGTGCCTGTATGTGGCAGTCCCAAAAATTCTTCAAACCAGAGGAGCAGGTAGGTGGCCCTCCAGTAAAATGGAATAGATTGAGTGCCTGTATGTGGCAGTCCCAAAAATTGTTCAAACCAGAGGAGCAGGTAGGTGGCCCTCCAGTAAAATGGAATAGATTGAGTGCCTGTATGTGGCAGTCCCAAAAATTCTTCAAACCAGAGGAGCAGGTAGGTGGCCCTCCAGTAAAATGGAATAGATTGAGTGCCTGTATGTGGCAGTCCCAAAAATTCTTCAAACCAGAGGAGCAGGTAGGTGGCCCTCCAGTAAAATGGAATAGATTGAGTGCCTGTATGTGGCAGTCCCAAAAATTTTTCAAACCAGAGGAGCAGGTAGGTGGCCCTCCAGTAAAATGGAATAGATTGAGTGCCTGTATGTGGCAGTCCCAAAAATGTTTCAAACCAGAGGAGCAGGTAGGTGGCCCTGCAGTAAAATGGAATAGATTGAGTGCCTGTATGTGGCAGTCCCAAAAATTCTTCAAACCAGAGGAGCAGGTAGGTGGCCCTCCAGTAAAATGGAATAGATTGAGTGCCTGTATGTGGCAGTCCCAAAAATTGTTCAAACCAGAGGACCGGGTAGGTGGCCCTCCAGAAAAATGGAATAGATTGAGTGCCTGTATGTGGCACTCACAAAAATTGTTTCAAACAGAGGACCGGGTAGGTGGCCCTCCAGAAAAATTAAATGCATGAAGTATAGCAAGAGCCAGTGGGCCCTGTCAAAAAATAGCCATTTTCCTCTGCTTTACTGTACAAAGAGGAGGAGAAGGACGAAAATGAGGAGGAGGAGGAGGAGTGGATCAATTATTCAGGTTGAGCTTCCTTCACCTGGTGGAGATTGGAAATTCTGAGAAATCCAGCCTTTATTCATTTTAATAAGCGTCAGCCTGTCAGCGCTGTCAGTCGACAGGCGTGTACGCTTATCGGTGATGATGCCACCAGCTGCACTGAAAACCCGCTCGGACAAGACGCTAGCGGCAGGGCAGGCAAGAACCTCCAAGGCGTACAGCGCCAGTTCGTGCCACATGTCCAGCTTTGAAACCCAGTAGTTGTAGGGAGCTGTGTGATCATTTAGGACGATGGTATGGTCAGCTACGTACTCCCTCACCATCTTTCTGTAAAGATCAGCCCTACTCTGCCGAGACTGGGGACAGGTGACAGTGTCTTGCTGGGGTGACATAAAGCTGGCAAAAGCCTTGTAAAGCGTACCCTTGCCAGTGCTGGACAAGCTGCCTGCTCGCCTACTCTCCCTCGCTACTTGTCCCGCAGAACTACGCACTCTGCCGCTAGCGCTGTCAGAAGGGAAATACTGTTTCAGCTTGTGCACCAGGGCCTGCTGGTATTCATGCATTCTCACACTCCTTTCCTCTCCAGGGATGAGAGTGGGAAGATTTTGCTTGTACCGTGGGTCCAGGAGAGTGAACACCCAGTAATCGGTGCTGGAATAAATTCTTTGAACGCGAGGGTCACGGGATAGGCAGCCTAGCATGAAATCTGCCATATGCGCCAGAGTACCAACGCGTAAGAATTCACTCCCCTCACTGGCCTGACTGTCCATTTCCTCCTCCTCCAACTCCTCCAACTCCTCTTCTTCTGCCCATACACGCTGAACAGTGAAGGACTCAACAATGGTCCCCTCTTGTGTCTCGCCAACATTCTCCTCCTCTTCCTCCTCATCCTCCTCCACCTCCACCTCCTCCGATATGCGCTGAGAAACAGACCTCAGGGTGCTTTGGCTATCAACAAGGGAATATTCTTCCCCCGTCTCTTGTGACGAGCGCAAAGCTTCCGACTTCATGCTGACCAGAGAGTTTTTCAACAGGCCAAGCAGCGGGATGGTGAGGCTGATGATGGCGGCATCGCCACTGACCATCTGTGTTGACTCCTCAAAGTTACTCAGCACCTGACAGATATCAGACATCCACGTCCACTCCTCATTGTAGACTTGAGGAAGCTGACTGACCTGACTACCAGTTCTGGTGGAAGTTGACATCTGGCAGTCTACAATCGCTCTGCGCTGCTGGTAAACTCTGGATAACATGGTCAGTGTTGAATTCCACCTCGTGGGCACGTCGCACAACAGTCGGTGAGCGGGCAGTTGGAGGCGGCGCTGCGCTGCCCTGAGAGTGGCAGCATCTGGGCTGGACTTCCTGAAATGCGCACAGATGCGGCGCACCTTCGTGAGCAAATCAGACAGATTGGGGTATGTCTTGAGGAAACGCTGCACTATCAGATTTAACACATGGGCCAGGCATGGCACATGTGTCAGTCTGCCGAGTTGCAGAGCCGCCACCAGGTTACGGCCGTTGTCACACACAACCATTCCCGGCTTGAGGTTCAGCGGTGCCAGCCACAGATCAGTCTGCGCCGTGATGCCCTGTAATAGCTCTTGGGCGGTGTGCCTTTTGTCGCCTAGGCTCAGCAGTTTGAGCACCGCCTGCTGTCGCTTAGCGACGGCACTGCTGCTGTGCCTAGAGCTACCGACTGATGGCGCCGTGCCCACGGATGGTAGTTCGGAGGAGGAGGTGGAGGAGGGGTGGGAGGAGGAGGAGGCATAGTAGGCCTGAAACACCTGGACCGAGGTAGGCCCCGCAATCCTCGGCGTCGGCAGTATATGAGCAGCCCCAGGGTCAGTCTCGGTCCCAGCCTCCACCAAGTTAACCCAATGTGCCGTCAGCGATATATAGTGGCCCTGCCCGGCAGCACTCGTCCACGTGTCCGTGGTCAGGTGGACCTTGTCAGAAACGGCGTTGGTCAGGGCACGGATGATGTTGTCTGACACGTGCTGGTGCAGGGCTGGGACGGCACATCGGGAAAAGTAGTGGCGGCTGGGGACCGAATACCGAGGGGCGGCCGCCGCCATGAGGTTGCAAAAGGCCTCGGTCTCTACTAGCCTATAGGGCAGCATCTCCAGGCTAAGCAATCTGGAGATGTGCACATTAAGGGCTTGGGCGTGCGGGTGGGTTGCACTATATTTGCGTTTCCGCTCCAGCGTCTGGGGTATGGAGAGCTGAACGCTGGTGGATGCTGTGGAGGATCGTGGAGGCGACGATGGGGTTTTTGGGCCAGGGTCCTGGGCAGGGGGCTGACTAGCAGCTGACACAGGGGAAGGAGCAGTGGTGTGCACGGCCGGAGGTGAACGGGCTTGTTGCCACTGAGTGGGGTGCTTAGCATTCATATGCCTGCGCATACTGGTGGTAGTTAAGCTAGTAGTGGTGGAACCCCTGCTGAGCCTGGTTTGGCAAATGTTGCACACCACAGTCCGTCGGTCATCCGGTGTTTCCTTAAAGAACCTCCACACTTCTGAAGATCTAGCCCTCGCCGCAAGAGCCCTCACCACGGGAGCTTCACTAGTTGACAGTGGCGCTGATGCACCAGCTCTGGCCCTGCCTCTCCGTCTGGCCCCACCACTGCCTCTTCCAACCTGTTCAGGTCGAGGACTCTCCTCCGTCTCAGAAGCACTGTGTTCACCCGGCCTCTCAACCCAGCTTGGGTCTGTCACCTCATCATCCTCCGATCCCTCAGTCTGCTCCCCCCTCGGACTTCCTGCCCTGACAACAACTTCCCCACTGTCTGACAACCGTGTCTCCTCATCGTCGGACACCTCTTTACACACTTCCACTACGTCAAGAAGGTCATCATCACCCACAGACTGTGACTGGTGGAAAACCTGGGCATCGGAAAATTGCTCAGCAGCAACCGGACAAGTGGTTTGTGACTGTGGGAAGGGTCCAGAAAACAGTTCCTCAGAGTATGCCGGTTCAAATGGCAAATTTTCCTGGGAGGGGGCAGACTGGGGGGGAGGAGGCTGAGGTGCAGGAGCTGGAGGAGTGGGGATTTCGGTGACATGGGTGGACTGCGTGGAAGACTGACTGGTGGTGGACAAATTGCTCGAAGCATTGTCAGCAATCCACGACATCACCTGTTCGCACTGTTCTGGCCTCAACAGTGCTCTACCACGAGTCCCAGTAACTTCAGACATGAACCTAGGGAGTGTAGCTCTGCGGCGTTCCCCTGCTCCCTCATCAGCAGGTGGTGTCTCACCCCGCCCAGGACCACGGCCTCTGACCCCTGCAGTAGTTGGACGCCAACGTCCCCGCCCTCGTCCTCTACCCCTAGCCCTGGGGTTAAACATTTTTAAAATGAGAGTTCTAACTTTTTTTTTTTTTTTACTTTTTTTTGTGTTTTTTTGTGTTTTTTGTTTTTTTTTGTGTTTTTTTTTTTTTTTGAGTTTTTAGAACCAAACAATCTTATCCTATTGCTATGGCTATTTTCTAGCCAAGTATCAAAGGAAGCACACTACTATGCCAGATGAGATGACACTGAGTTATTGCCTAATAGAAATCCAACCCCTACTGAATTTTGCCACTTCAGCCTTTGCTATGGATATGTGCGCCACTAAGCGCAGAACACAGCGGTCGCAAGTCTCACTACAAATTGCTCAGAATTGGCAAGTACATGCACTGCAGAAACTAAAGCCACCAGCAGATCAACCAGAAATCAAATATATAGAACGCTACTGTAGGCTTCAAGAAGCTGTTTGTATTCTCCTATGGCTATTTTCTAGCCAAGTATCAAAGGAAGCACACTACTATGCCAGATGAGATGACACTGAGTTAGTGCCTAATAGAAATCCAACCCCTACTGAATTTTCCCACTTCAGCCTTTGCTATGGATATGTGCGCCACTAAGCGCAGAACACAGCGGTCGCAAGTCTCACTACAAATTGCTCAGAATTGGCAAGTACATGCACTGCAGAAACTAAAGCCACCAGCAGATCAACCAGAAATCAAATATATAGAACGCTACTGTAGGCTTCAAGAAGCTGTTTGTATTCTCCTATGGCTATTTTCTAGCCAAGTATCAAAGGAAGCACACTACTATGCCAGATGAGATGACACTGAGTTAGTGCCTAATAGAAATCCAACCCCTACTGAATTTTCCCACTTCAGCCTTTGCTATGGATATGTGCGCCACTAAGCGCAGAACACAGCGGTCGCAAGTCTCACTACAAATTGCTCAGAATTGGCAAGTACATGCACTGCAGAAACTAAAGCCACCAGCAGATCAACCAGAAATCAAATATATAGAACGCTACTGTAGGCTTCAAGAAGCTGTTTGTATTCTCCTATGGCTATTTTCTAGCCAAGTATCAAAGGAAGCACACTACTATGCCAGATGAGATGACACTGAGTTAGTGCCTAATAGAAATCCAACCCCTACTGAATTTTCCCACTTCAGCCTTTGCTATGGATATGTGCGCCACTAAGCGCAGAACACAGCGGTCGCAAGTCTCACTACAAATTGCTCAGAATTGGCAAGTACATGCACTGCAGAAACTAAAGCCACCAGCAGATCAACCAGAAATCAAATATATAGAACGCTACTGTAGGCTTCAAGAAGCTGTTTGTATTCTCCTATGGCTATTTTCTAGCCAAGTATCAAAGGAAGCACACTACTATGCCAGATGAGATGACACTGAGTTAGTGCCTAATAGAAATCCAACCCCTACTGAATTTTCCCACTTCAGCCTTTGCTATGGATATGTGCGCCACTAAGCGCAGAACACAGCGGTCGCAAGTCTCACTACAAATTGCTCAGAATTGGCAAGTACATGCACTGCAGAAACTAAAGCCACCAGCAGATCAACCAGAAATCAAATATATAGAACGCTACTGTAGGCTTCAAGAAGCTGTTTGTATTCTCCTATGGCTATTTTCTAGCCAAGTATCAAAGGAAGCACACTACTATGCCAGATGAGATGACACTGAGTTAGTGCCTAATAGAAATCCAACCCCTACTGAATTTTCCCACTTCAGCCTTTGCTATGGATATGTGCGCCACTAAGCGCAGAACACAGCGGTCGCAAGTCTCACTACAAATTGCTCAGAATTGGCAAGTACATGCACTGCAGAAACTAAAGCCACCAGCAGATCAACCAGAAATCAAATATATAGAACGCTACTGTAGGCTTCAAGAAGCTGTTTGTATTCTCCTATGGCTATTTTCTAGCCAAGTATCAAAGGAAGCACACTACTATGCCAGATGAGATGACACTGAGTTATTGCCTAATAGAAATCCAACCCCTACTGAATTTTCCCACTTCGGTCTTTGCTATGGATATGTGTGCCACTAAGAGCTAAACACAACGGTAGCAAGTCCCCCTGCTAATTCCTCACAAAATGGTAAAAGATGCAAATTAAAATAAAAAAAGTAGAACGTTATTGTAGCCCTAAGAAGGGCTGTTGGGTTCTTTGAGAATCACTCCTGCCTAACAGTAAGCTAATAGAACACCCTAACGCTTTCCCTGACCAGCAGCAGCTCTCTCCCTAGCGGCATCCAGAGACAGAATGATCCGAGCAGCGCGGCCAGCGGCTAGTCTATCCCAGGGTCACCTGATCTGGCCAGCCAACCACTGCTATCGACGTGTAAGGGTACCACGTCATGCTGGGTGGAGTGCAGAGTCTCCTGGCTTGTGATTGGCTCTGTTTCTGGCCGCCAAAAAGCAAAACGGCGGGAGCTGCCATTTTCTCGAGCGGGCGAAGTATTCGTCCGAGTAACGAGCAGTTTCGAGTACCCTAATGCTCGACCGAGCATCAAGCTCGGACGAGCATGTTCGCTCATCTCTAGTGATCATCTATTTGGCTTTTTTTTTTAATTCAAATTTTATATCTAAAATGCAACATATATAAAATACCTAAATTATTAGAATTTAAATATTGAAACTTAAAAGAAATCTGCTGTTGTTTTAGACAATTATAATACTTTATATAACAGCATAACAAAGTTCGTTATCATTTATATTGGATTATATATCTACAAGAACATTATTTGTATTGAGTGTAGAAATAGAAGGGAATTCCGGTTGGGACAAGTTCTGTACCCGAAGTGTTGGAAGCTTCTTGGGGTCCCCCCAATGTTTTTGGGTACGGAGCCAATGTATTTTACCGATTCTCTTCTCTAGCCTATAAAAGCTCAGTCATATCTCCGTATAATATATAAATACAGTAATATATAGTGTACAATGCAGTGACCCCAACCCCCTACCGCACTATCGTTATGATAAAAGTACATAACACCCGGTTATTATATTTATCATTCATTTTGTTTTCATTTCTATAGTTACAGAGAATGGATCCTGCTGGTTATAACTGGACCTCAACACCGGATTATAATCGGTAGGTTTATATTCCTTTATTCTGTATCAATTACTTCAATATGATGGTTTTCTGTCTGTGATTTTCAAGTAAAATTTGTGAACAATTTTGAGAAAGAATGGGGAAGATTCTTCATGACAAAAAACATTAATATGTATTTCAATTTGAATAATTGCTTTAGGGCAGCGTCATTCTATGCATCTTATACTCTTTAAAAAAGGTTGAAAAATAAAAAAAGGAACCTGAGTTTCACGATCTAAACCTCCAGCCTCCATGACATGGGTGAAACATTAAAGGGGTTCTCCAGCTTTCATAAAAATTCTATAGGTGGGTTGGGGGAGCTTGTAAAAGAATAAGTAAGTACTTACCACCTCCTGTGCCACCATCTGTTACTGTGCCACCATCCGTTACTGGAGCTGGCAGGAGTAGTGAACACATATGCACATATACAATAGTATCTATACACAAAAACAGGCAACCTCAGCCGAAGGCTACAAAGCCAAATTAAAGAAAAAAATGCATCGTAACATGGAATTTGCAAAAAAAATCATTAATACAAAAAAAGACATCCAATAGTCTTGGTTTCCCAATCTGTGTCACTGTAGTTATCCTGGAGCAGTGCTTTTACTACCTCAGCCTGGTAGTTACATGATCCCCCTCCTTCCAGGCTTAGCCTTACAACTGCCAAAAAAACGGGCCCTTTTTTTTGTGTTTTTTCCATTTTTCCCTCCCCACTTTCAAAATTGTATAAATTATATAAATATAAATTTTATTTTTACCTATGCAAAGATGGCCAGGTAAGGCCCATAAAGGTTGAACATGTTTTACCCCGTTATTCTCTGTTTCCACTCATTGTAAACCATTTACATCAATATGTACTCGATACCAGCTTATACAAGACCTGTATCGCATACTGGGTCTGGAATACTCATCAATGCCTTTTGTGATGTGCATGATCAATATTGAATATTGAATTATATTCAATATATTATATTCAAAGAATATTGTATTATATAAAGGTCTTTTAATAAAATCTAAAAATTTAAAACCTTCAGTACGAAAAAAAAATTATTCATTTTGCCATTTTTGGATGCTAATAATTTTTTCATGCTTCACTTTATAGACCATTGTCAGGGTAATTTTTTGCAGATGAGATGATGTTTTCATTGCTACCAATTTGCAGGTTGTGTATCTTTTTGATCACATTTTATAAAAAAATAGCAAAATTGTAAAAATTTCATTTTGGGGATTTGGGCTTTATGAGGTTCAATGCTGGAAATAACCATTTTTATATTTTGAAAGATCAAAAATTTTGAAATGTGGAGATACTTGACATGTTTTTGTTTTTATTTGTGTAGGGAAAGGGATTTGTAATTGAACATTTTTTATTTTTATTTATTTTTTTTACTTTTTTTTAAATTTAAACTATTTCAGATCCCCTAGGTTATTATAACCCTAAGGAGTCTGATTGCTCATACCATATACTGCAATGCTAATTTACTGCAGTATATGGAGAATTTTCTATAGATCTGAAGCTTTGCCAACGGTAGTTAAAAGGTTACCACCTATGAATGGGTTAACACGCTAGTGGCAGCGCAGACAAGAACCTCCAAGCATACAGCGCCAGTTGGGGCCACATGTCCAGCTTTGAAACCCAGTAGTTGTAGGGAGCTGTGTGATCATTTAGGACGATGGTATGGTCAGCTACGTACTCCCTCACCATCTTTCTGTAAAGATCAGCCCTACTCTGCCGAGACTGGGGACAGGTGACAGTGTCTTGCTGGGGTGACATAAAGATGGCAAAGGCCTTGTAAAGCGTACCCCTGCCAGTGCTGGACAAGCTGCCTGCTCGCCTACTCTCCCTCGCTACTTGTCCCGCAGAAGTACGCCCTCTGCCGCTAGCGCTGTCAGAAGGGAAATACTGTTTCAGCTTGTGCACCAGGGCCTGCTGGTATTCATGCATTCTCACACTCCTTTCCTCTACAAGGATGAGAGTGGAAAGATTTTGCTTGTACCGTGGGTCCAGGAGAGTGAATACCCAGTAATCTGTGCTGGAATAAATTCTTTAAACGCATGGGTCACGGGATAGGCAGCCTAGCATGAAACCTGCCATATGCGCCAGAGTCCCAACGCACAGCAATTCACTCCCCTCACTGGCCTAACTGTCCATTTCCTCCTCCTCCAACTCCTCCAACTCCTCTTCTTCTGCTCATACACACTGAACAGTTAATAAGGACTAAGTTATGGTCCCCTCTTCTGTCTCGCCAACATTCTCCTCCTCTTCCTCCTCTTCCTCCTCATCCTCCTCCACCTCCTCCAATACACGCTGAGAAACAGACCAGAGGGTGCTTTGGCTATCAACAAGGGAATCTTCTTTCCACGTCTCTTGTGATGAGCGCAAAGCTTCCGACTTCATGATGACCAGAGAGTTTTTCAACAGGCCAAGCAGCGGGATGGTGAGACTGATGATGGCGGCATCGCCACTGACCATCTGTGTTGACTCCTCAAAGTTATTCAGCACCTGACATCAGATATCAGACATCCACGTCCACTACTCATTGTAGACTTGAGGAAGCTGACTGACCTGACTACCAGTTCTGGTGGAAGTTGACATCTGGCAGTCTACAATCGCTCTGCGCTGCTGGTAAACTCTGGATAACATGGTTAATGTTGAATTCCACCTCGTGGGCATGTCACACAACAGTTGGTGAGCGGGCAGTTGGAGGCAGCGCTCCGCTGCCCTGAGAGAGTGGCAGCATCTGTGCTGGACTTTCTGAAATACGCACAGATGCGGAGCACCTTCTTGAGCAAATTAGACAGATTGGGGTATGTCTTGAGTAACCGCTGAACTATGAGATTTAACACATGGGCCAGGCATGGCACATGTGTCAGTCTGCCGAGTTGCAGAGCCGCCACCAGGTTACGGCCGTTGTCACACAGAACCATTCCTGGCTTCAGGTTCAGCGGTGCAAGCCACAGATCGGTCTGCGCCGTGATGCCCTGTAATAGCTCTTGGGCGGTGTTCCTTTTATCACCTAGGCTCATCAGTTTGAGCACCGCCTGCTGTCGCTTAGCAACGGCACTGCTGCTGTGCCTAGAGCTACCGACTGATGGCGCCATGCCCACGGATGGTAATTCGCAGGAGGAGGTAGAGGAGGGGTGGGAGGAGGAGGAGGCATAGTAGGCCTGAGAGACTGTGACTTAGGTAGGCCCCGCAATCCTCGACGTCGGCAGTATATGAGTGACCCCAGGGTCAGACACGGTCCCAGCCTCCACCAAGTTAACCCAATGTGCCGTCAGCGACATACAGTGGCACTGCCCGGCAGCATTCGGTCACGTGTCCGTGGTTAGGTGGACCTTGTCAGAAACTGCATTGGCCAGGGCACAGATGATGTTGTTTGACACTTGCTGGTGCAGGGCTGGGACGGCACATTGGGAAAAGTAGTGGCGGCTGGGGACCGAATACCGACGGGCGGCCACCGCCATGAGGTTGCAAGAGGCCTAGGTCTCTACCAGCCTATAGGGCTGCATCTCCAGGCTGAGTAATTTGGAGATGTGGACGTTGAGGGCTTGGGCGTGTGGAACTGTATTTCCTCTTGCACTCCAGCGTCTGGGGTATGGAGAGCTGAACGCTGTGCATGGAGACATTGGTGGACGCTGTGGGGGATTGTGGAGACAAAGGTTTGGTTTTCGTGCGGGAGGTGTTTGTGCCGGGGTCCTGGGCAGGGGGCTGACTAGCAGAGGCAGCAAATGACACAGGGGAAGGAGCAGTGGTGGGCCGGGCCGGAGGTGAACGGGCTTGGTTCCATTAAATGGGGTGTTTAGCACTCATATGCCTGCACATAATGGTGGTGGTTAAACTAGTAGTGGTGGAACCCCTGCTGATGCTGGTGTGGCACAGGTTGCACACCACAGTCCGTCGGTCATCCGCTGTTTCTTTAAAGAAACTCCAGACTCCAGAACATCTAGCCCTCACCATGGGAACATCACTGCATGAAACATTTGGCGCTGATGCACCAGCTCTGGCCCTTCCTCTCCGTCTGGCCCCACCACTGCCTCTTCCAACCTGTTCTCATATAGGACTCGCCTCCATCTCACAAGCACTGTGTTCAACCGGCCTATCAACCCAGCTTGGGTCTGTCACCTCATCATCCTCCGATCCCTCAGTCTGCTCCCCCTCAGACTTCCTGCCCTGACAACAATTTCACCACTGTCTGACAACCGTGTCTCCTCATCGTCTGACACCTCTTTACACACTTCTTCCACCACGTCAAAAAGGTCATCATGACCCACAGACTGCGTCCGTTGAAAACCTGGGCATCGGGAAAGAGCTCAGCAGCAACCTGACAAGTGGTTTGTGACTCTTGGAAGGGTCCAGAAAACAGTTTCTCAGAGTATGCCGGCTCAAATGCCAAATTTTCCTGGGAGGGGGCAGACTGGGGGAAGGAGATTGAGGTGGAGTAGCTGGAGGAGTGCTTAATTGGCTAACATGGGTGGACTGCATGGAAGCCTGACCGGTGGACAAATGGCCAGAAGAATTGTCCGCAATCCACGACATCACCTGTTCGCACTGTTGTGGCCTCAACAGTGCTCTACCACGAGTCCCAGTAACTTGAGACATGTTGCTAGGGAGTGTAGCTCTGCGGCATTCCCCTGCTCCCTCATTAGCAGGTGGTGTCTCACCCCGCCCACGCCTCTGACCCCTGCAGTAATTGGACGCCCATCCCCTCGTCCTCTACCACTAGCCCTCGGGTTCAACATTTTCAAAGTTAAAGTCTAATATATAGACAAAACAGAAATATAAACTGTAAAGTTTTTTTGTGTTTTTATTTATAGTTTTTTTTGTTTTTGTTTTTTTGTGTTTTTTTTTAATAGACCAAAACGTGCAGAAGAAATCAGACAGTAACCCCAGAAGATGATTGCTATGGCTAGTTTCTAACCAACACTGACAGCACACAAAAGGATTTTGTGCGGTGACCGAGTGTGTCACTTTAACTTTTGAAAAGCGCTAATGTAGCCCTAACAAGGGTGTTGGGTTCTTGTAGACTCCGTCCTGCCTAACAGTAATCTACTAGAACACCCTAACGCTATCCCTGACCAGCAGCAGCTCTCTCCCTATCCAGGCAGAGAATGATCCGAGGCAGGGGCTAGTCTATTCCAGGGTCACCTGATCAGGCCAGCCAACCACTGCTATCGACGTGTAAGGGTACCACGTCATGCTGGGTGGAGTGCAGAGTCTCCTGGCTTGTGATTGGCTCTGTTTCTGGTCGCCAAAAATCTAAACGCCGCGAGATAACATTTTCTCGAGCGGGCGAAATACTCGCCCGAGCACCGAGCAGTTGCGAGTACGCTAATGCTCGAACGAGCATCAAGCTCGGACGAGTATGCTTGCTCATCTCTAGTTTCTAGCAGATATGAAAACAGAAAAATGGTATCTCAAATGTTTATGTTTTTTGTGTATGTTACCAAGAGGTGTAACAACTCAACAATAAGGATAAAACGAGCCTCCGGAACCCGAGATGTAATAACGCGCTGGTTTCACTGACTACAATGTTACTTTACTATGGATGTTGCGTCTAACCTTGGACATTCCATTCACATTCAGTTATTACGGTGCAATAATTTCCCCCTGAACCTAACTCCTCCCCTATTCTGTCTCCTAAGGTCATTTGCTGAAGAACACAAGAAATGGAGCGATGAAGATTTTTTATTTTATATATATGGCCCATATTTAAGAGTCACATCTGTTACATTATTCAGCATCGTTTTCATCCTTGGGATTATTGGGAATGGATTAGTCATCTGGATTGCCGGATTCAGGATGAAGAAGACAATCAATGCCGTGTGGTTCCTCCACTTGGCCATCGCTGACTTCCTGTGCTGCGTTTCTCTTCCTCTACGCTTAGAAAAGTTGTTTTATTTTTTTACCTCTACTGGTTTAGCTACTTGTATTTCTAGCATTATTGTGTTCAGTATAAACATGAGCGCCAGTGTCCTCCTCCTGACGGCCATGAGTATTGATCGCTGGGTATCGGTCATGTGGCCATTTTGGGCTAAAGTTCACAGAACACAGAAACAAGTGAGAATCACTGCAGGAATTATCTGGGGGCTGAGTTTTCTCATCTCAGGCTCATTAATTACCATACATTGGTTTGTATTAAATGATTTCTCTGAATGGTGTTATGAAGTCCCTTATTATATCTGTTACAGAAAGACAGTTTATCTGATCAGGTTTATTATAATGTTTGTGATCCCTTTCCTCATCATCTTCACCAGTTATGTCACCATTTTTCTTAAACTTAGAAAAAGTAAGAGACGCCAGAGATCTCAGAGATCCTACAAGATCATCACCGCTGTTATATTGTGTTTCTTCATCTGTTGGGCTCCGTATTACATTTGGCCACTTACATTTAACAGAAATAATAATTGGCGTCAATTCCATTTAGTAAATACTATTATTAGCGGCCTGGCTTCTCTGAATAGTTGTATCAACCCAATCATTTATGTTTTTATGGGCCAGGATTTTAGACAGGGTTTCCTGAGATCCATCCCCTTCAGGGTTGCAAGGGCTTTAGATGAAGATCCTGATGCCCCCGACAGAGAAGGGGAGGATTGTGAACCTGCCCCCAACACAGATGTTTAATGTGTATTTCCATTACCTATGTTGAAGTATCTTAATCCTTTAAGACCTCCATGATTTCCGCTTGCTTTACAGGCTGTCCCCAGGTTATGTACAAGATAGATTCCATAGGTTTGTTCTTAAGTTGAATTTCTATGTAAGTCAAAACTGTATATATAAAAAAAAATTGCCCCAGTTACAATTTGAGTTTTTTGCTTTAATTGGACCAAGGATTAGCAACAAACCTTCATTGCAGCCTGAGACTATAGTAAAGCATCACCAAAGGTCACATTGGGCAGAGGGATCCGATCGCAAAAAACAAGATCTGGTGTTTGGTTTGACATTTCGGTTGCTGGTGTTAGGTCGCATATATTGGGTGTACATGGTTGACACTGACAGACTTGTGTAACTTTTTCATAAATTCATTCATACCCTTAAGTTTATCTGTGGCACCTAACTGGTTAACTGCTGCGATTGACATTAACACCAATTGTGGTAGTTAGCTGGGGATGTCGCCCTGTATAGAGAAAGAGCAGACCATGAACCTTAACTATTCACCCATGATGACCATTCACCATAATTTTATGTTGAAATTTTTAAGACAGATCATTTTGGAGATCTATAAACTTTTAATAACTTTTTATTTATGTATTTTGGAGATATGATTTTTTTCCCATTACAATGGTCACCATAAAGCATAATTCTCTTCATACTGGTGTCAGAGGACGCCTTATGTGTTTTGTCATTTATTTTGTAATTTATTTTGATGTACAATAGAGGTATGAGAAATCAAATATTTTTTAAACATATAATTATTTCATTTTTCATTATGAGCTCCTCAAGTGGGAGGAGCATCGGACCACAACTCCAGGGTGCTAGTACAATATTCGCCACAAGACGAGTTAAGTAGTTACTGAATTCTGGCTCTAGACTCTACTTCCAGGTTTTATGTATATTTTACATTTTTTTAAATTTTTTGTTTGCAATTATAAAATATTCAGAATAAAATACTACAATAGGAAAATTTGTCTTCACAGCTAAGACTTTTTGTCATTAACATTATAGTCTAAACACAAAGGAAGGTGCCATTTTATTTTTTTTCTGGTGATGCTGTAGGGCGAGTATAGTGTTGGTACACTGCAATGTTTTATTTTGTCTTCTGGTAATACTTTTCCTTGTAAACAAAATCCAGTGCCTGGCCACACCCCCTGCAGTAGAGTGTAGCTCCAGGATCTAAGAAATAGTGCAGTTGCCTCCTTGTGGGACAGGAAAGGGCTGTCTAGACTTTATTTTTCCAATGAAGTGGAACATACCCTTTGAATTTCCTTAATATAGAAAAATTACTGTATATACCCGAATATAAGCCGAGTGCAGAAAATCACCACTCTGCTTATACTCGGAGCTCCAGCTCTAAATCCTGTGTTCCTGCTCTGGGGTTCTGACAGTGGAGCTTCAATGATGACAGAAGCTTCCGTTCCCTGTTTCACCAATACAGTTGTCCTAAAGAAACTGTAGAAAGCTGTGGCAGAGCAGAGTGCACTAAGTTAGCACCCTGCTCTTACACCCAGTGAATACAGCGCACCTGCATTTCCCATTCTAGGCTTATACTGGAGTCAATAATTTACCCTCTGTTTATATTTGAGGGAAACTCTATTATACTATTTACCTCTGTATCCATCTCATATCTATCTTATATCTATGTAAATGTGTTTATGCATGCATGCTGTATAAATACTTGAATTCAATGTAAGTGGCATCTCAAATAATGTTTCATTAAAAAATAGGAAAATGTGTTACTGACTTAATAAATCACAATAATAAAAATAAAAATAATTGTGTCCTGTGTTAATTGTAATCACTAAGTAGAAGTGTCAATTGAGTTGGATCAGAGAGATATACAGTATATAGATAAAATGCAGGGTCCTGGATATAGACAGAACATCTTCTACACTGACTGACCAATGGAAGGAGATCCTGGTGCAGGGCAAAGGAAAGTTAAAGAAAAATATAGGAAAAACATATAAAAACACAATCTCTCTTTATCACGTCTATAATGACACATAAATCTACAGTATAATCTTTCTTTCCCTGTATCATCTATAACCAATAATATATCTATACTAGAGATGAGCGAGCACTAAAATGCTCGAGTGCTCGTTTTTCGAGACAAACTTTTCCTGATACTCGAGTGCTCGTCTCGAATAACGAGCCCCATTGAAGTCAATGGGAGACCCGAGCATTTTTCAAAGGGACCATGGTTCGGGAATAAAATGTGTTATTTAATTGAAAACAAATGTCTTCTGATAAGTTAGCAGATGTATGCAAACATCTGCAATCTATTCTTCACTGTTCCGCGCGTATATTATCTCCCGACAAGTTAGCAGACGTGCAGAACAGTAGAATAGAATAAAAACAGTAAACACAGGATAATTTAAGTGAAAAACACAGTTTTTCTGTGCTGCTGCTCCCCGATGTCTCAGTGCTGCTGCTGCCCCGATGTCTCCGTGCTGCCGCTGCCCCGATGTCTGCGTGCTGCCCTTGCCCTGATGTCTCCGTGCTGCCCCTGCCCCGATATCTCCGTGCTGCCCCGATGTTTCCGTGGTGCCCCTGCCCCGATGTCTTCATGCTGCCCCTGCCCCGATGTCTCCGTGCTGTTGCGATGTCTCCGTGCTGCCCCAATGTCTCTGTTCTGCCGCTGCCCCGATGTCTCCTAGCTGCCCCGATGTCTCCGTAATGCTCCGATGTCTCCGTGCTGCCCCAGTGTCTCCATGCTGCTCCGGTGTCTCTGTTCTGCCCCTGCCCCGATGTCTCCATGCTGCCCCGATGTCTCCGTGCTGCCCCAGTGTCTCTGTGCTGCCCCAGTGTCTCCGTTCTGCCCCTGCCCCGGTGTCTCCGAGTTGCCCCATTTTCTCCGTGCTGTCCCGATGTCTCCGTGCTGCCCCGATGTCTCCGTGCTGCCCGATGTCTCCGTGCTGCCCCGGTGTCTCCGTGCTGCTGTTCCCCCGATGTCTCTGTGCTGCTGCTCCCTGGTGTCTCTGTGCTGCTGCCCCAATGTCTCCGTGCTGCCGCTGCCCCGATGTCTCCGTGATGCCCCTGCCCCGATGTCTCCATGCTGCCCCTGCCCCGATGTCTCCATGCTGCCCCTGCCCCAATGTCTTCGTGCTGCCCCGATGTCTCCATGCTGCCCTGATGTCTCCATGCTGCCCCGGTGTCTCCGTGCTGTCCCAGTGTCTCCGTGCTGCCCCGGTGTCTCTGTTCTGCCCCTGCCCCGATGTCTCCGTGCTGCCCCGGTGTCTCCGTTCTGCCCCTGCCCCAATGTCCCCGTGCTGCCCCGATGTCTCCGTGCTGCCCCAATGTCTCCGTGCTGCCTCGGTGTCTCCGTGCTGCCTCGGTGTCTCCGTGCTGCCCCTGCCCCGATGTCTCCGTGCTGCCCTTGTGTCTCCGTTCTGCCCCTGCCCCGATGTCTCCAAGCTGCCCTGATGTCTCCGTGCTGCCCCGTTGTCTCCATTCTGCCCCTGCCCCGATGTCTCCGTGCTGCCCCGGTGTCTCCGTTCTGCCCCTGCCCCAATGTCCCCGTGCTGCCCCAATGTCTCCGTGCTGCTTCAATGTCTCCGTGCTGCCTCGGTGTCTCTGTGCTGCCTCGGTGTCTCCGTGCTGCCCCTGCCCCGATGTCTCCGTGCTGCCCCGGTGTCTCCGTTCTGCCCCTGCCCCGATGTCTCTGTGCTGCCCTGGTGTCTCTGTTCTGCCCCTGCCCCGATGTCTCCATGCTGCCCCGATGTCTCCGTGCTGCCCCGATGTCTCCGTGCTGTCCCAGTGTCTCCGTGCTGCCTCGTGTCTCCGTTCTGCCCCTGCCCCGATGTCTCCTTGCTGCCCCAATGTCTCCATGCTGCCCCAGTGTCTCCATGCTGCCCCAGTGTCTCCGTTCTGCCCTTGCCCCGGTGTCTTTGAGCTGCCCCGTTGTCTCCGTACTGCCCCGATGTCTCCGTGCTGCCCCAATGTCTCCGTGCTGCCCCGGTGTCTCCGTGCTGCTGTTCCCCTGATGTTTCTGTGCTGCTTTTCCCCCGTTGTCTCCATGCTGCTGCTCCCTGGTGTCTCCGTGCTGCTCTTCCCCCGATGTCTCCGTGCTGCTGCTCCCCGGTGTCTCCGTGCTGCCGCTGCCCTGATGTCTCCGTGCTGCCCCGATGTCTCCATGCTGCCCCTGCCCCGATGTCTCCGTGCTGCCCCTGCCACAATGTCTCCATGCTGCCCCGATGTCTCTGTGCTGCCCCGATGTCTCCGTGATGCCCCTGCCCCGATGTCTCCATGCTGCCCCTGCCCCGATGTCTCCGTGCTGCCCCTGCCCCAATGTCTTCGTGCTGCCCCGATGTCTCCGTGCTGCCCCAGTGTCTTCGTGCTGCCTCTGAGTCTCCGTTCTGCCCCTGCCCCGACGTCTCCGTGCTGCCCCAATGTCTCCGTGCTGCCCCAGTGTCTCCATGCTGCCCCAGTGTCTCCGTTCTGCCCTTGCCCCGGTGTCTCTGAGCTGCCCCGTTGTCTCCGTGCTGCCCCGATGTTTCTGTGCTGCCCCGATGTCTCAGTGCTGCCCCGGTGTCTCCATGCTGCTGTTCCCCTGATGTTTCCGTGCTGCTTTTCCCCCGGTGTCTCCATGCTGCTGCTCCCTGGTGTCTCCGTGCTGCTGTTCCCCCGATGTCTCCGTGCTGCTGCTCCCAGGTGTCTCCGTGCTGCCCCTGCCCCAATGTCTCTGTGCTGCCCCGATGTCTCCGTGCTGCCCCGGTGTCTCCGTTCTGCCCCTGCCCCGATGTCTCCGTGCTGCCCTGATGTCTCCGTGCTGCCCCGTTGTCTCCATTCTGCCCCTGCCCCGATGTCTCCGTGCTGCCCCGGTGTCTCCGTTCTGCCCCTGCCCCAATGTCTCCGTGCTGCCCCAGTGTCTCCGTGCTGCCTCGGTGTCTCCGTGCTGCCCCGGCCCTGATGTCTCCGTGCTGCCCCAGTGTCTCCGTGCTGCCTCGGTGTCTCTGTGCTGCCCCTGCCCCGATGTCTCCGTGCTGCCCTGATGTCTCCGTGCTGCCCCGTTGTCTCCGTTCTGCCCCTGCCCCGATGTCTCTGTGCTGCCCCGGTGTCTCTGTTCTGCCCCTGCCCCGATGTCTCCATGCTGCCCCGATGTCTTCGTGCTGCCCCGATGTCTCCGTGCTGCCCCAGTGTCTCTGTGCTGCTCCGTTGTCTCTGTTCTGCCCCTGCCCCGATGTCTCCATGCTGCCCCGATGTCTTCGTGCTGCCCCAGTGTCTCCGTGCTGCCCCAGTGTCTCCGTGCTGCCTCGGTGTCTCCGCTCTGCCCCTGCCCCGATGTCTCCGTGCTGCCCCAATGTCTCCGTGCTGCCCCAGTGTCTCCATGCTGCCCCAGTGTCTCCGTGCTGCTGTTCCCCTGATGTTTCCGTGCTGCTTTTCCCCCGGTGTCTCCATGCTGCTGCTCCCTGGTATCTCCGTGCTGCTGTTCCCCCGATGTCTCCGTGCTGCTGCTCCCCGGTGTCTCCGTGCTGCCGCTGCCTTATGTCTCCGTGCTGCCTCTGCCCCGATGTCTCCATGCTGCCCCTGCCCCGATGTCTCCGTGCTGCCCCTGCCCCAATGTCTCCGTGCTGCCCCGATGTCTCCATGCTGCCCCGATGTCTCCGTGATGCCCCTGCCCCGATGTCTCCATGCTGCCCCTGCCCCGATGTCTCTGTGCTGCCCCTGCCCCAATGTCTTCATGCTGCCCCGATGTCTCCTTGCTGCTCCAATGTCTCCGTGCTGCCCCTGCCCTGATGTCTCCGTGCTGCCCTGATGTCTCCATGCTGCCCCGGTGTCTCCGTGCTGTCCCATTGTCTCCGTGCTGCCCCGGTGTCTCCGTTCTTCCCCTGCCCCGATGTCTCTGTGCTGTCCCGGTGTCTCTGTTCTGCCCCTGCCCCGATGTCTCCATGCTGCCCCGATGTCTTCATGCTTCCCCGATGTCTCCGTGCTGCCCCAGTGTCTCCGTGCTGCCTCGGTGTCTCCGTTCGTCCCCTGCCCCGATGTCTCCGTGCTGCCACGATGTCTCCGTGCTGCCCTAGTGTCTCCATGCTGCTCCAGTGTCTCTGTTCTGCCCTGGCCCCGGTGTCTCCAAGCTGCCCCGTTGTCTCCGTGTTGCCCCGATGTCTCCGTGCTGCCCCGATGTCTCCGTGCTGCCCCGGTGTCTCCGTGCTGCTGTTCCCCTGATGTTTCCGTGCTGCTTTTCCCCCGGTGTCTCCATGCTGCTGCTCCCTGGTGTCTCCGTGCTGCTGTTCCCCCGATGTCTCCATGCTGCTGCTCCCCGGTGTCTCCGTGCTGCCGCTGTCCTGATGTCTCCGTGCTGCCCCTGCCCCGATGTCTCCATGCTGCCCCTGCCCTGATGTCTCCGTGCTGCCCCTGCCCCAATGTCTCCGTGCTGCCCCGATGTCTTTATGCTGCCCCTGCCCCAATGTCTCCGTGCTGCCCCTGCCCCGATGTCTCCGTGCTGCCCTAGTGTCTCCCTGCTGCCCCGGTGTCTCATTTCTGCCCCTGCCCCGATGTCTCCATGCTGCCCCGATGTCTCCGTGCTGCTGCGATGTCTCCGTGCTGCCCCGATGTCTCCGTTCTGTCCCTGCCCCAATTTCTCCGAGCTGGCCCGTTGTCTCCGTGCTGCCCCGATGTCTCCGTGCTTCCCCGATGTCTCCGTGCTTCCCCTGTGTCTCCGTTATGCTGTTCCTCCGGTTTCTCCGTGCTGCTGCTCCCCGGTGTCTCAGTGCTGCTTTTCCCCCGATGTCTCGCTGCTGCCGCTGCCCTGATATCTCCGTGCTGCCCCTGCTCCGATGTCTCCGTGCTGCCCCGATGTCTCCGTGCTGCCCCTGCCCCGATGTCGCCGTGCTGCCCCGATGTCTCCGTGCTGCTGAGATGTCTCCGTGCTGCCCCGGTGTCTCTGTTCTGCCCCTGCCCCGATGTCTCCGTGCTGCCCCGATGTCTCCGTGCTGCTGCGATGTCTCCGTGCTGCCCCGGTGTCTCTGTTCTGCCGCTGCCCCGATGTCTCCTAGCTGCCCCGATGTCTCCGTGCTGCCCCGATGTCTCCGTGCTGCCCCAGTGTCTCCGTGCTGCCCCAGTGTCTCTTTTCTGCCCCTGCCCCGATGTCTCCGAGCTGCCCCGTTGTCTCCGTGCTGCCCCGATGTCTCCGTGCTGCCGCAATGTCTCCGTGCTTCCCCTATGTCTCCGTGCTTCCCTGGTGTCTCCGTGCTGCTTTTCCCCCGATGTCTCCGTGCTGCTGCTCCCCGGTGTCTCCATGCTGCTGCTCCCCGGTGTCTCCGTGCTGCTGTTCCCCCGATGTCTCGGTGCTGCTGCTCCCCGGTGTCTCCGTGCTGCTGCTCCCCGGTGTCTCTGTGCTGCTCCCCGGTGTCTCCGTCCTGCTCACCGTGTTCTTCAATGTGTTCTTCACACATATATATATTGTTCTTCACATACTATTTTGTTCGCACCGTTCCGCGCGTATCTCCTGACAAGTAAGCAGATGTGGCAAACATCTGTAATCTATTCTTCACTGTGTTCTTCACTGTGTTTTTCACTTAAATGATCCTGTGTTCACTGTTTTTATTCTATTCTTCATTGTTCTTCACTGTGTTTTTTTTAATTAAATGCTCGATCTCGAGCAGGGGAAATACTCATCCGAGCAACGAGCCGTTCCGAGTACCTTAATAAGAGTATACTCGCTGATCTCTAATCTATACCTTTTATCTATCTAGTTATATTTTTTTTTTTACATGGGGAATAACAAAATAACAATTCCTTCACATGTGAAACAACTGTATCTCGTATTGTGTTAAATAGAGATGAGCGAACATACTCGTCCGAGCTTGATGCTCGTTCGAGCATTAGCGTACTCGAAACTGCTCGTTGCTCGGACGAATACTTTGCCCGCTCGAGAAAATGGCATCTCCCGCCGTTTTGCTTTTTGGCGGCCAGAAACAGAGCCAATCACAAGCCAGGAGACTCTGCACTCCACCCAGCATGATGTGGTACCCTTACACGTTGATAGCAGTGGTTGGCTGGCCAGATCAGGTGACCCTGGAATAGACTAGCCGCTGCCCGCGCTGCTCAGATCATTCTGTGTCTGGATGCCGCTAGGGAGAGAGCTGCTGCTGGTCAGGGAAAGCGTTAGGCTGTTCTATTAGAATAGTGTTAGGCAGGAGTGATTCTCCAAGAACCCAACAGCCCTTCTTAGGGCTACAATAACGTTTTATTTTCCTTTTTTTTTTTGGTTTGCTTGTGGCTGGGCTTGCTGCTATTAGTAGTGCAGCTAGTACCATATTGTGAGGAATTTGCAGGGAGACTTGTGTTTAGCTCTTAGTGACACACATATCCACCTCAATACAATACGATAGCGTTATATTTTCCTTTTTTTTGGTTTGCTTGTGGCTGGGCTTGCTGGCATTAGTAGTGCAGCTAGTACCATATTGTGAGTAATTTGCAGGGAGACTTGTGTTTAGCTCTTAGTGACACACATATCCACCTCAAACACCGAAGTGGGACAATTTATTAGGGGTTTGATTTGAATTACGTCGAGTCTGCTGATTGATTTTTTTTTACGTTTATTTTTTTTTAGAACTCACATTAATCTGCCAAAGCAGTGTGCTTTGAGTGTGGGCTAGAAAATAGCCATAGGAGAACCCCAACGGCTTATTTAGGCCTTCAATAGCGTTATATTTTCCTTTTTTTTTTGGTTTGCTTGTGGCTGGGCTTGCTGGCATTAGTAGTGCAGATAGTACCATATTGTGAGGAATTTGCAGGGGGACTTGCGACCGTTGTGTTTAGCTCTTAGTGACACACATATCCACCTCAAACACCAAAGTGGGACAATTTATTAGGGGTTTGATTTGAATTAGGCACAGTCTGCTGATTTATTTATTTTTTACGTTTATTTATCTTATAACTCAAAGTCATCTGGCACAGCACAAAATCCAGTTGTGTGCTGTCAGTGTAGGTTAGAAACTAGCCATAGCAAAAGGATAGCATCATTTTGTTTAAAAAAAAAACACAAAAAACACAAAAATTTTTTTTTTTGAAGTTTACATTTTAATTTTGAAAATGTTTAACCCGAGGGCTAGGGGTAGAGGACGAGGGCGTGGACATGGGCGTCCAACTACTGCAGGGCTCAGAGGCCGTGGTCCTGGGCGGGGGGAGACACCACCTGCTGATGAGGGAGCAGGGGAATGCCGCAGAGCTACACTCCCTAGGTTCATCATGTCTCAAGTTACTGGGACTCGTGGTAGAGCACTGTTGAGGCCAGAACAGTGCGAAGAGGTGATGTCGTGGATTGCGGACAATGCTTCTAGCCATTTGTCCACCAGTCAGTCTTCCACGCAGTCCACCCATGTCACCGAAATCAGCACTCCTCCAGCTCCTCCACCTCAGCCTCCTTCCCCCAGTCTGCCCCCTACCAGCAAAATTTGGCATTTGAACCGGCATACTCTGAGGAACTGTTTTCTGGACCCTTCCCACAGTCACAAACCACTTGTCCGGTTGCTGCTGAGCAATTTTCCGATGCCCAGGTTTTCCACCGGTCGCAGTCTGTGGGTGATGATGACATTATTGACGTAGTGGAAGAAGTGTGTAAAGAGGTGTCGGACGATGAGGAGACACGGTTGTCAGACAGTGGTGAAGTTGTTGTCAGTGCAGGAAGTCCGAGGGGGGAGCAGACTGAGGGATCGGAGGATGATGAGGTGACAGACCCAAGCTGGGTTGATAGGCCGGGTGAACACAGTGCTTCTGAGACGGAGGCGAGTCCTATAGCAGAACAGGTTGGAAGAGGCAGTGGTGGGGCCAGACAGAGAGGCAGGGCCAGAGCTGGTGCATCAGCACCAAATGTTGCCCGTAGTCAAGCTCCCGTGGCGAGGGCTAGATTTTCAGAAGTCTGGAGGTTCTTTAAAGAAACACCGGATGACCGACGGACTGTGGTGTGCAACCTTTGCCAAACCAGGATCAGCAGGGGTTCCACCACTACTAGCTTAACTACCACCAGTATGCGCAGGCATATGAATGCTAAACACCCCACTCAATGGCACCAAGCCCGTTCACCTCTGGCCGGGCACACCACTGCTCCTTCCCCTGTGTCATCTGCTAGTCATCCCCCTGCCCAGGACCACGGCCCAAACACCTCCCGTACGAAAACCCCATCTTCGCCTCCACGATCCTCCACAGCATCCACCAGCGTTCAGCTCTCCATACCCCAGACGCTGGAGCGCAAAAGGAACTATAGCGCCCACACACACGCCCAAGCCCTCAACGTCCACATCTTCAAGTTGCTTAGCCTGGAGATGCTGCCCTATGGGCTGTTAGAGACCAAGGCCTTTCAAAACCTCATGGCGGCGGCCGCCCCTCGGTATTCGGTCCCCAGCCGCCACTACTTTTCCCGATGTGCCGTCCCAGCCCTGCACAAGCACGTGTCAGAGAACATCATCCGTGCCCTGACCAACGCCGTTTCTGACAAGGTCCACCTGACCACGGACACGTGGACGAGTGCTGCCGGGCAGGGCCACTATATATCGCTGACGGCACATTGGGTTAACTTGGTGGAGGCTGGGACCGAGTCTGACCCTGGGGCTGCTCATATACTGCCGACGCCGAGGATTGCGGGGCCTACCTCGGTCCAGGTCTCAAAGGCCTACTATGCCTCCTCCTCTTCCCACCCTTCCTCCACCTCCTCCTCCGAATTACCATCCGTGGGCATGGCGCCATCAGTCGGTAGCTCTAGGCACATCAGCAGTGCCGTCGCTAAGCGACAGCAGGCGGTGCTCAAACTGCTGAGCCTAGGCGATAAAAGGCACACCCCCCAGGAGCTATTACAGGGCATCACGGCGCAGACTGATCTGTGGCTGGCACCACTGCACCTGAAGCCAGGCATGGTTGTGTGTGACAACGGCCGTAACCTGGTGGCGGCTCTGCAACTCGGCAGACTGACACATGTGCCATGCCTGGCCCATGTGTTAAATCTCATAGTTCAGCGTTTCCTCAAGACATAACCCAATCTGTCTGATTTGCTCACGAAGGTGCGCCGCATCTGTGCGCATTTCAGGAAGTCCAGCACAGATGCTGCCACTCTCAGGGCAGCGCAGCGCCGCCTCCAACTGCCCACTCACCGACTGTTGTGCGACGTGCACACGAGGTGGAATTCAACATTAACCATGTTATCCAGAGTTTACCAGCAGCGCAGAGCGATTGTAGACTGCCAGATGTCAACTTCCACCAGAAGTGGTAGTCAGGTCAGTCAGCTTCCTCAAGTCTACAATGAGGAGTGGACATGGATGTCTGATATCTGTCAGGTGCTGAGTAACTTTGAGGAGTCAACACAGATGGTCAGTGGCGATGCCGCCATCATCAGCCTCACCATCCCGCTGCTTGGCCTGTTGAAAAATTCTCTGGTCAGCATGAAGTCGGAAGCTTTGCGCTCGTCACAAGAGACGGGGTAAGAAGATTCCCTTGTTGATAGCCAAAGCACCCTTAGGTCTGTTTCTCAGCGCATATCGGAGGAGGTGGAGGTGGAGGAGGATGAGGAGGAAGAGGAGGAGAATGTTGGCGAGACAGAAGAGGGGACCATTGTTGAGTCCTTCACTGTTCAGCGTGTATGGGCAGAAGAAGAGGAGTTGGAGGAGTTGGAGGAGGAGGAAATGGGCAGTCAGGCCAGTGAGGGGAGTGAATTCTTGCGCGTTGCTAGGCTGCCTATCCCGTGACCCTCGCGTTCAAAGAATTTATTCCAGCACCGATTACTGGGTATTCACTCCTGGACCCACGGTACAAGCAAAATCTTTCCACTCTCATCCCTGGAGAGGAAAGGAGTGTGAGAATGCATGAATACCAGCAGGCCCTGGTGCACAAGCTGAAACAGTATTTCCCTTCTGACAGCGCTAGCGGCAGAGGGCGTACTTCTGCGGGACAAGTAGCGAGGGAGAGTAGGCGAGCAGGCAGCTTTTCCAGCACTGGCAGGGGTATGCTTTACAAGGCGTTTGCCAGTTTTATGTCACCCCAGCAAGAACCTGTCACCTGTCCCCAGTCTCAGCAGAGTAGGGCTGATCTTTACAGAAAGATGGTGAAGGAGTACGTAGCTGACCATACCATCATCCTAAATGATCACACAGCTTCCTAAAACTACTGGGTTTCAAAGCTGGATATGTGGCACGAACTGTCGCTGTACGCGTTGGAGGTTCTTGCCTGCCCTGCCGCTAGCGTGTTGTCCGAGCGGGTTTTCAGTGCAGCTGGTGGCATCATCACCGATAAGCGTACACGCCTGTCGACTGACAGCGCTGACCGGCTGACGCTTATCAAGATGAATAAAGCCTGGATTTTTCCGGATTTTCATTCTCCACCAGGTGAAGGAAGCTCAACCTGAATAATTTATGCACTCCTCCTCCTCATTGTCCTCCTTCTCCTCCTCTTTGTACACTAAAGCATAGGAAACTGGCTATTTTTTGCCAGGGCCAACTGGCTCTAGCTAAAGTACTCTATGTATTTAATTTTTCTGGAGGGCCACCTACCCGGTCCTCTGTTTTAAGCAATTTTTGGGATTGCCACAAACAAGAACTCAATCTATTTAATTTTTCTGGAGGACCACCTACCTGCTCCTCTGGTTTGAAAACTTTTTTGGACTGCCACATACAGGCACTATCCAAATTAAATTGTCTCCATAGCAGCCTCCACATGTCGTCTTTTTAGCTGGCTCCACACGTTGTCTCCATTGCTACCTCCACACGTCATCGCCATAGCTGCCTCCAAAAGTCGTCCTTATAGCTGCCTCAATACATGGTCTCCTTATCAAACGAACTGTGTCAGGCAGAATTTTGGGTCGTTTTCATGGATTCCACATCAAACTTGTTAACTTTGTCGCCACCCTGTTGTGTAATCCACAAAATATACTGGCAAACTTTTATCATTTACCAATATTATTTCAGCGCTTCTTGCGCATCTGTTTACATTCCCCTCACCCGCCATATACTAAACTTATAAGAACGCTACTACACTTGATCTTATACAAAAGGTTATTAGAAGTGCTGTTTGGGGAGTAGACTAGAGACAGGGGCTTGGATTGGCGAAAGCTCGCCTGGCAGCGGAGTGCCAGCTCCATCCCAAGATCCAACTAACATAGTTTTAACTGCAGCACCTTTAATCTACTACTAGTTCACTGCCTCCATACATGGTCCCCTTATCAAACGAGCTGTGTCAGGCAGAATTTTCAGGTGTTTCACCAGATACATAGTGGAACTCGGCCCATCTGTCGCCGCTATGCTGGAGACCTGAAGTTGCAATCATAGCAGCGCAATATGGATGCCCCATACTGTCGCTCTTAATCATGGAACCATTTCCGTAAAAACAATTAAAAATAGAACCACTATGCTATTCCATTATTTCTAGGTGAAATATTCAAACGACCCGGCCTGCTTTGAAAATTATAATTTTTTAAAAGTAAACGCTTCTGGCCCCCAGGCCCATTTTGGGTGGGGAGGAGCCGAGAGAGCGTCCACCAATGTCTCATTTCAACTCTCTATACCCCAGACGCTGGAGCATGAGAGGATATGCAGCACATCATCCCCTTATCAAACAAGCTGTGTCAGGCAGACACAGACACAATATGAATGCCCCATACTGTCGCTCTAAATCATGGAAGTCGTCTCCATGGCTGCCTCCACATGTCGTCCCCTTATCAAAAGAGCTGTGTCAGGCTCATTTTTCGGGTGTTTCACCAGATACGTTATGGAACTTGGTCACTATGTCGCCACCATGCTGTGTTATCGACTAAATATACCGTCAACCTTTTGTTCACATAGGAAATCATTTCACCTCCTTTGGTGAAACCTGAGTCCATTTAGGGTATGTCGCCATGAGACTCTCCAGCCTGCCACTGCTGCCGCTGCCTCTGCATGCCGTCCCCTATAGTGTCAGGGTCAATTATTGCATGTTTTAGATGCTATCTAGCCTCATTCGGTCACTCTGTCATGGCCATGCTGTTGCCTATAATTTTTGCATAATGGTGCGATTAAGCAGCCTCAGAGGCATCCATGCATGCTGCCCCTGCTGTTTCCTGATCATTTCCGTGGTGTTTCCATCCTTTTCTGAGGTTCCCAGGTGTTTGGCCAAGCTTCCCTGTGCAGAGCCTTGGTCCCCTTGAAAAATGCTTGAGTCTCCCATTGACTTCAATGGGTCTCGTTATTCGAGACGAGCACTCGAGCATCGGGAAAAGTTCGTCTCGAATAACGAGTACCCGAGCATTTTAGTGCTCGCTCATCTCTAATAGTGACCTCTTTAAATGAATGGTATATTTCTAGGGCATATTTCTATCTTTGCAGCTCTCACAACTCTTTTGGCACCGGTAACCTACAGGTTCCGGCAGTACATAGGCAAAGGAAAAAATATTGTGCAAACAGAGTTATGCTGGCTGACAAAGGCATCCACAAAACCAGCATTAACACATAATAAATTTCATAGCCCAAAATAGTGGTAAAATATTCAACATGCAGCAGTAGTAAAAGATGGAACACACTACACTAAAATAGATACATACAAACCGAAATGCAAAAAGGCGACAGGTGTAATAACTACATTCACAATAGCATCTGTGTTCCAGTTCCACCATAGGATGGTGGGGGCTGTCCACCTCCGAAACGTGTAATCCAAATAAAATTACCGTTATTTATACAAGGTTCTGTGTGGACCTTTCTAACAACACCTACTATCCCCTGGCTCCATTCCTGTCTATACCGATGGGCATTTACATTACCAAAATAACCGAGTGTGGCCTGGTTGAACAAACATGGCCAACTGTTGGGCAGCCTTTCAGAGGCATAACTTTATGTGCTTTGGTACCAGGATTTCAAATCTACATCTATTCCAAACATAAAAAATGATCACACTATATGTGAGGGACAACATTTAGAAATAGGCCCTAAATGGACAGTAATTCACCAATGGATCCACTTCAACATTGTGGCCCATGTTTATCAAAAATAGTCCAAACTTCTCTATATGCAGTTTGCCTGTACAGTATGCATTTAGCAATTGTGGCGCCTGTTCTGCATGAATCTGGTGCCCCTTGCACTGCTCCGAAAGAGTGCACCAACTTTTTTTTGTTTTACCTCAACACTGGGCATGTGATACAATTCTGTCGGACTTTGCATGATAAATGTTTTGCGCGGTCCGACTGTGCACCAGGACACTACTCTCAGTGAAGAATTTTGTTTTGTGTCGGGTATAATGCAGCCGTGACCCTTTATAAATACATGTGCAAGCAGTTTGTACTAAAAAGATTGTGCAGAATCAGAAAAAACATTGGCGCATAAAACTTTGATTAACGTGGGACTCTGTGTCGAAAAACATTGCATACTGCCAAAGGACACATTTTAAGCAGCTGTCGGGTGTGTGGTGCGTGGGTGTGAGTTCAAATCCCACATAAATTACTTACGTAGAAAATATATAAGATTTTTGTATTAATAAAACCTAATTTTTACAACGGAGGACTGAAAATTAAAATTAATTAATTAAAATTCCTTACAATTTAATAACAAACGATAATTTCACAAATAATTATATTTTTAAAAATATTTTTTAATTTGCGAAATATTTTTGCATTTGCAAAATATATTTACTTGCCAAAATCCACTACAGGCCTCAAAAACAATAGCTGGTGCGTATATATGTTCGCTTCGCTAACTGACCTGAACTTTCTCCCTATTCTTGTTCAGTTCGCGTTTAAATTGATCCCCAGCAGAGCACCAGCAAGTCTTCAAATGAGATCAATTTATTTTTAACAAATATTAACAATTTAACCCCTTAAGGACGCAGGGTTTTTCGGCTCATTTCTCGCTCTCCAACTTCAAAAATCCATAACTTTTTCATTTTTCCGTGTACAGACCTGTGTGAGGGCTTATTTTGTGTGTAATAAATTTTACTTTCCCGTGATGTTATTTATTTTAACATGCCGTGTACTGCGAAGCTGAAAAAAAATTCCAAATGTGGAAAAATTGAAAAAAACGTCACGGGCGTCACGTTGTTGTGGGCTCAGTTTTTACGACTTTCACTCTTCGCTCCAAATAACACGCCTACTTTATTCTTTGGTTAGGTTCGATCGCGGTGATACCAAATTTATATAGGTTTTATTGTGTTTTAATACATTTTCAAAAATTAGACGAATGTGTACAAAAAAGAAAAAAAAAATTTTGCCATCTTCTGACGCTAATAACTTTTTCATACTTTGGCGCACGGAGATGTGTGAGGTGTCATTTTTTGCGAAATGAGGCGAAGTTTTCATTGCTACAATTTTGAGGTCTGTGCGACATTTTGATCATTTTTTATTTCATTTTTTATGTTATGTAAAAAGGTGTAAAAGTCGCATTTTGGACATTTGGGCGCCATTTCCCGCCTCGGAGGTCACCACCGGCCGTAACCGTTTTTATATTTTGATAGATCTGGCATTTTGGGACGCGGTGATACCTAATATGTTTGTGATTTTTACTGTTTATTATGTTTTATATCCGTTCTAGGGAAAGGGGGGTGATTTGAACTTTTAATATTTTATTAATTTTTTTTCTTTTTTAAACTTTTTTTTCCTTTTTTTTTTTCACTATTTTTTAGACCATCTAGGGTACATTAACCATAGGGCCTTTTCCTGTTTTTTCATGTCCATTTTTCACTCCCCACCTTCAAAAATCTATAACTTTTTTATTTTTACACGTAAAGAGCTGTGTGACGGCTTGTTTTCTGCGTAACAAATTGCACTTCATAATGATGGTATTAAATATTCCATGCCATGTACTCGCAAGCGGGATAAAAATTCCAAATGCAATGAAAATTGTGAAAAAACGCATTTGCGCCATTTTCTTGTGGGCTTGTATATTACGTCTTTCACTGAGCGCCCCAAATGACATGTCTACTTTATTCTTTAGGTCGGTACGATTAAGGGGATACCAAATTTGTATAGGTTTTATAATGTTTTCATACATTTACAAAAATTAAAACCTCCTGTACAAAAATAATTTTTTTGATTTTGCCAACTTCTGGCGCTAATAACTTTTTTATACTTTGGTGTACGGAGCTGTGGGTGGAGTCATTTTTTGCGAAATTTGATAATATTTTCAATGATATCATTTTTAGGACTGTACGACCTTATGATCACTTTTTATAGATTTTTTTAGATTTTTCAAAATGGCAAAAAAGTGCCATTTTCGACTTTGGGCGCTATTTTCCGTTACGGGGTTAAACGCATTGAAAAACCGTTATCATATTTTGATAGATCGGGCATTTTCGGACGCGTCGATACCTGATGTGTTTATGATTTTTACTGTTTATTTATATTTATGTCAGTTCTAGGGAAAGGGGGGTGATTTGAAATTTTAGGTTTTTTTATTATAATTTTTTTTTTTAAACTTTTTTTAATTTTTATTTATACTATTTTTCAGACTCCCTAGGGTACTTTAACCCTAGGTTGTCTGATCGATCCTATCATATACTGCCATACTACAGTATGGCAGTATATGGGGATTTTCTAACTCATTCATTACAATGTGCTATCAGCACATTGTAATGAAGGGGTTAAAACGAAATAGCCTCGGGTCTTCGGAAGACCCGAGGCTACCATGGAGACGGATCGCCGCCCCCCGATGACGTCACGGGGAGCGGCGATCCCAGGTAAGATGGCGGCGCCCATGCGCCGCTATCTGTTTGAGGCTGCCGGCAGCTTTGCCGGCAGCCTACGCTGTAAAAACACCCGCGATCGGTGCTAGCACCGATCGCGGATGTTACCGGTAAGCCTTTGCTGCAATATGCAGCAAAGACTTACCGGCTATGGAGAGGGCTCAGCCCGTGAGCCCTCTCCATGCAGCGCGACGCGACCGCCGCCGTGAATACACGGCGGGCGGTCGCGAACCGGTTAATGGGAACCCACACTTAGAAAATAGTAAGCAAAAATTTGAAAATTAAAAAATGCAAAAGAAGAGCAAAAGGACCTCAGCCTGGCACGTTCCCTGCTGCCAGATACAACCTCAGCACTTGGCTTTTCCTTCTTTAAAACCTTTGTCTTATTGTTAAGGTTTCTTTATTAGCTTTATACTTTATGCAACTGAGGAAGAGCCCGGTCCGGGCTCGAAACGCGTCTTGCTCAAGCTAATAAAGAAACAATAGACAAAAGGTTTTAAGTTGGATCATTTGGCGCCATATCTAGCCTGGAGACCTTTTCTATCCACAAACACAGCTAAGAATAGGACATGTTCTATGTTCGTGACTAGGCCTCAGGTCATCCCAGGGGCAGGGGAAAAATGGCCATGAGTACGATGCCATAAAATAAACCAAACAACAAAATAAATCGGTTGTGTACAGTTAACTCCATAAGAAGCAGCGGCAGCTGCCTCCTACCGGGCTCCATGCTCTGCACCGCCATAGTCCTAGCAGCCGGTCAGGATCTGAGTGTGAGGACACTGGCGCCAAGATTTCTAGATTTCAAGATTTTACCTTTTTATTCCCTTTTAAGTTTTAAGAAAAAACCTTTCTTACAATATGTTTAAAGAAATGAATATTTTAGGAGCATTTTTTCTGCATAATAACTTGGATAATGTTGTATTAACTAAATAAATCATGAACACAAGTAATGATTGTTTCCTGTGATAATTTAGTAGAAGTGTTGGATGGGTTGGGTTAGAGAAGTTTACAGTATATCCAGTATATAGGTAATAGCAAGGGTCCTGGATATATCCAGAAGATCATCTACACTCACTGACCAACGGAAGGAGATCCTGGAAGAGAACAAAGGAAAGGTAAAGTAATACACAAAATAAGGGGAAAAATCAGGAATTACAATATGTGATCATCTATTTGGCTTTTCTTTTATCAAATTATATACATAAAATTCATCATATACAATGTTAAATAACATAATCAGAAATATTAGAATTCAATCATTTAAACTTAATTTATTATAATACTTTGTATAACACATCATGAAAAAAGTTTGTTATCATTTATATTGGATTATATTTCTACAAGAACATTATTTGTATTGAGTGTAGAATTAGAAGAGAATTCAGGTTGGGACAAGTTCTGTACCCGAAGTGCTGGAAGCTTCTTGGGTCCCCGGATGTTATTGTGATACGGAGCCAATGTATTTTACCGATTCTTTTCTCTAGCCTATAAAAGCTCAGTCATATCTCCGTATGATAGATAAATAATATATAGTGTACAATGTAGTGACCCCAACCCCCTACCGCACTATCGTTATGATGAAAGTACATAACACCCGGTTATTATATTTATTATTCATTTTGTTTTAACTTTTATTGTTTAAGAGGATGGATCCTGCTAAATATATCTTGACCTCAACACGGGATGATAATTGGTAGGTTTATATTCACTTACTCTTTATCAATTACTTTAATATGATGGTTTCCGGTCATCAATAATCGAGCAAAATTGGTGAACAATTTTGAGAAAAAATGGGGAAGATTTATTATGTGATAAAAAAGTTAATTTGGTTTACCCGGAATCAGCACTTTGATAAATGTATCAAGAATTGCTAAGTTAGCAATTCTTGATACATTTATCAAATAATTTTTAAACATGTTACTAGTGCTACTGTCCTCAGATGTTACTTAAGTTTTAAAGTCCATAGTCCCTAAAAATGTTTAATCATTTTTTTTCCAAATATTGTTAGAAAATCACAATTTTGAAATGCAATAATGTACATGGTCTAGAGGCAATAGGATAAGGGGGTGTGGGGGTTGGTCCAGTTCAGTTTGACCCAATAATTGCTTCTTTTGGACAGTCTCATTCTCCTACCTCCAGCCTCCATGACATTAGTACTACTTTAAAGGGTTTGTCCAGCTTTTATTTAATAAACTATAGGTTAGCGTGGAGGGGGTGGGGGGGTTGGTGTTCAATAAAAATAATCAAGTACTTACCACCTCCTGTGCCACCATCCATTACTGCGGTCCCCCTGTTTGTTTACAGAGACACGCCACCTCAGCTCCGAAGTGCTGGAGTTGGCAGGAGGAGTGAACACATATGCACATATATAATAATATCTATACACAAAAACAAGTAACCACAACCGAAGGCTACAGCGCCAAAGTAAAGAAAAAAAAATTGCATTAAAAAAAATTGCCAAAATTTGCATGTTTGGAATTTGCAAAACAATTCATAAATACAAAGAGACATCCAATAGTTTTGGTTTCCCAATTTGTGTCGCTGTAATTAGCATGAACCAATGTTGTTGCTAACTCAATCTTGTAGTTAGACAGTTACATGATCCTCCTCCTTTCAGGCTGAGCCCTACAGCTCCTAAATGACCGGGCCCTTTTTTGTGTTTCCATTCCCTCCTTGCACCATTTTGTTTTGGGCTCAGTTTTTACAGCTGTCACTGGAACACATCGTGAGGGATTAATAAGGTCATTTCTTCCGAAACAATATGATGAGCTATCATGCCTCATATCTTCAAGCCACATATCCATCCCAGGATCCAAAAGCTCCCAGACATACAACAAGATGAAGGTTATGTGTAAATCTATCATACCTGAGATTCAGAGACAAATGACAAACATTAATAGGACAACACAAGAAAATTCTGCTGGTCATCCGAATGGAACAGGTTAATGGCGTGAAAGATGAGGAGATTTAGGAAGGAAACTTTTTAGATTTCTAGCAAATATGAAAACACAAAAATGATATTTCAAATGTTTATGTTTGTTACATGACCATGAGGTGTAACCAGTCACAACACATAGTTTCATAGTTTCATAGTTTATACGGTTGAAAAAAGACACTTGTCCATCAAGTTCAACCAAGGAAGGGAAGGGATTGGATGAGGAAGGGATTTAGCGGAAACAATCCTATATAGCATAAAAATCAATTTTATTTAGGTGTAAAAAGGCATCTAGACCCTTCTTGAAGCTCTCTGCTGTCCCTGCTGTGACCAGCGCCTGAGCTCGGCTATTCCGCAGATTGATAGTTCTCATAGTAAAGAAGCCCTGTCGCCTCCGGTGATTAAACCTTGTTTTCTCCAGACGGAGACAGTGCCCCCTCGTCTTTTGATTTGATTTAATCTGAAACAACTTACCACCATATTTTTTGTATGGACCATTCATATATTTATATAAATTAATCATTTTCCCTCGTAGTCGTCTCTTTTCCAGACTAAATAAATCTAGTTGTTTTAATCTTTCCTCATAACTAAGACCCTCCATACCCCTTATCAGTTTTGTGGCTCTATGTTGAACCCTCTCCAGCTCCAGGGCATCCTTTTTATGGACCAGTGCCCAGAACTGGACAGCATATTCCAGGTGTGGCCGAACCAATGCCTTGTACAGTGGTAATATTACATCCCTATCACGAGAGTCCATACCACTTTTGATAAATGACATGATCCTACTAGCTTTAGAGGCAGCTGATTGACATTGCATGCTGTTATTCAATTTATGATCTACTAGTACCCCCAGGTCCTTCTCAACAAGAGACTCTCCCAGATTTACTCCCCCAAGGACATATTTTGCCTTTGGATTATTGGTACATAACATTACATTTATCCACATTAAACCTCATTTGCCAAGTGGATGACCAAACATTCAGTTTGTCCAAGTCACCCTGCAGCCTATGAACATCCTCCATAGACTGTATTACACTACACAGTTTGGTGTCATCTGCAAAAATAGACACAGTGCTATTAATTCCTACCTCTATATCATTAATAAATATATTAAATAGTAGTGGGCCAAGCACAGAACCCTGAGGTACACCACTCATAACTGGTGACCATTCCGAGTAGGAATCATTGACCACAACTCTCTGGATACGATCCTTTAGCCAGTTTGCAATCCAATTGCAAATGATTTCTGCCAAACAAATAGCCCTAATTTTACCCATCAGGCGTCTATGAGAAAATAAATGAGAAAAAAAGAGCAATGTGCCGTATGACAATAGAAGAGTAAACCTTTATTAAAATACAAAACAAGTCTCCCAGCATAGGGATGATAGAAAGTATAAAAGCATTTAAAAATGTACCAAGTACATATCAAGACATATAGTTGGTACTGCCACGTAAGGCAGTCCAACAAAACCATTTCCTCCACCGACAAAAAGGAGGTATGAGAAACACCCCTAATGGTATACAAATCAAACAAATAGTGTAACCAGTCAAGAAGAGGGAAAAAACAAGCCTGGGACGAGAGATGTAATAACGCGCTGGTGTCACTTTGCTGTGGTTTTCACTTCTAACCTTGTGCATTTCATTAGGAAACAGATATTTATGATGCAATAATTTCCCCCTGAACCTAACTCCTACCCTTTTCTGTCTTCTAAGGTCATTTGTTGAAGAACACGATGTAAGACGCATTAAACGTTCCATGCCAGAGTCTTATTTCAATTATCCATTTTTAGTCATATATGTTACATTATTCAGCATCGTTTTCATTCTTGGGATTATCGGGAATGGATTAGTCATCTGGATTGTCGGATTCAGGATGAAGAAAACAATCAGTGCCGTGTGGTTCCTCCACTTGGCCATCGCTGACTTCCTGTGTTGCGCTTCTATCCCTCTGCGCTTCGGAATGTCGTTTAATATTTACACTTCAAATGGTTTTGCTACTTGTCTTTCTAGCATTATTCTGTTCTGTATTAACATGAGCTCCAGTGTCCTCCTCCTGACGGCCATGAGTGTTGATCACTGGGTATCGGTCATGTGGCCATTTTGGTGTAAAGTTCATAGGACACAGAAACGAGTGAGAATCACTGCAGGGATTATCTGGGTGATGAGTTTTCTCATCTCGGCCTTAGTAATTTACATACATTTGTTTGTTTTAAATGATGTATCTGAATGGTGTTATTATGTCCCTTATGATGTCTATTACAGAAAGATATTTTACCTGATCAGGTTATTCATAATGTTTGTGATCCCTTTCCTCATCATCTTCACCAGTTATGTCTCCATTGTCCTCAAACTTAGAAAAAGTAATAGACCCCAGAGATCTCAGAGACCCTACAGGATCATCACCGCTGTTATATTGGGTTTCTTCATCTGTTGGGCTCCGTATTACATCTGGCCACTAACACTAACTAACAAAAATTTCAATGATGATCAATTCTTTATAGTAAATACTATTATTAGCGGCCTGGCTTCTCTGAATAGTTGTATCAACCCGATCATTTATGTCTTTATGGGCCAGGATTTTAGACACAGTCTCTGAGGTTCATCCCCTTCAGGGTTGAAAGGGCTTTAGATGAAGATCCCAATGACACCTTTGGAGAAGGAAAGGGGAGAGAGGGGATCTTGAGTTATTCAATCCATTTTTGTGTCCGATTGATGTGTGTAAGCTTAGTAGTCTCTTAGTCGTCTATGTAGTGTTCAAAAGACTAAGGAGCTATATTTTTACTTTTCTATTTTCCCATTTACAGGGGGAAGGAAAGACAAACTGCCCCTCCCAGGGCTCCCTGTAACATTCTGTGCAATATACTGGGAAGCCACAAAAAATTCTAAATGCAGTGGAATAGAAAAAAACACTGTGACCTTTTTATATTTTGTTAACCCCTTAATGACCGAGCCATGTTTAACAAATTTAAGGGCCATAACTTATTTGTTGGTGTCTTCTAACTTAAACTTTTTTGCTGTGTTTTTCCATGACACATATGGAATAGTTGAAACTTAACAAAAGTTTAAGGACTTTTTAGATTTTTAATTTTTTTTTTTTTTTTTGGGGGGGGGGGTCTACAAAAATCAGCAGAAAGCAATGTATAGCAAATATTCTGTATGCATTTTCATTTTCAAATGAACTCAAAAGGAACATTATAAATGAATCGTATGTTTTGTGATGTAGAACTTCACTACAGCTCAATTTTCTTTCATCAGGGTACATGAGTATCCCACACAGTCCTTCCAGAGTGGTGGTTGTAGCTGTAGTCTACTTTATGGGCTTTCAGACTCTCTATGTACATACAGCAATCTCATGCTGAAAGCTGTAATAAAGTAAGGCACAAAGTATATTACAACAGTTTAACAACATCACAAGACTACACAACCTCAAACTTAATCTTAATTAAGCAAGGATGATTTTTTTTTTTTTAGAATTTCAATCTCTGTGTCAACCATTAGGGACTTGTCCACATATGAGGAACGTAAAGAAAACTTTTTTTTACTAATTACTTTCACAGCCACCTTCTTGCATGTTGATTTTTCAAAAGACACTTTGACTTCTCCACAAGCTCCACTTCCAATGGTCTTCGACATTATATATTCATTTCTAAACAGCAAGAAGGTGGCTGTGAAAGTAATTAGTAAAAAAAAGTTTTCTTTACGTTCCTCATATGTGGACAAGTCCCTTTGTCTGGTTGACACAGAGATTGAAATTCTAAAAATCCTTGCTTAATTAAGATTGAAAACTTTATTGATTATTTTTACATTGTGTTGGAAATGATGGAAGGAGGAGAATTATTTCATAGGTTACTGGAATCCCCACTCAGAGATGCAACTGCAAAACTTTATTTTTATCAGATGCGACTTGCAGTCCAGTACCTTCATGACAATGGAATTATACGCCGCAATCTGAAACCGGAAAATGTGCTGCTATCTTCAACTAATGAAGAATGTTGTATAAAGATCACGGATTTTGGACAGTCCAAAATTGTTGGTGAGAGCTCATTGATGAGGACTTTGTGTGGCACTCCTCATTACTTGGCTCCTGAAGTGTTAACCACTGCTGGCACTGGTGGTTATAGTAAAGCTGTGGATTGCTGGAGTTTAGGAGTCATTCTCTTTGTTTGCCTTACTCAGTACCTACCGTTTTCTGAAGATCATTGTAAAATGTCTTTAACCCCTTGCCGCCGCAGCCCTTTTTCAATTTTGCATTTTCATTTTTCACTCCCCATATTTAAAAATCTGTAACTTTTTTATTTTTCCATGTGCAGAGCTGTGTGACGGCTTATTTTCTGCGTAACAAATTACACTTCAAAATGGTTGTATTTAATATTCAATGACATGTACTGGGAAGCGGGAAAACATTCCAAATGCAGTAAAATTGGTAAAAAAACGCATTTGTACCATTTTCTTGTGGGCTTGGATTTTACGGATTTCACTGTGCGCCCCAAATGACAGGTCTACTTTATTCTTTGGGTCGGTACGATTACGGGGATACCAAATTTGTATAGGTTTTATAATGTTTTCATACATTTAAAAAAATTAAAACCCCCTGTACAAAATTTTTTTGGGGGATTTTGCCATCTTCTGGTGCTAATAACTTTTTCATACTTTAGTGTATGGAGCTGAGGGTGGTGCCGTTTTTTGCGGATTTTGATGACGTTTACACAGTTATCATTTTTAGGACTGTACTACCTTGTGATCACTTTTTATAGAATTTTAAATTTTTTTTAAATGGCAAAAAAGTGCCATTTTCGACTTTGGGCGCGATTTTCCGTTATGGGGTTAATCGCAGTGAAAAACCGTTATCATATTTTGATAGATCGGGCATTTTCGGACGCGGTGATACCTAATGTGTTTATGATTTTTACTGTTTATTTATATTTATATCAGTTCTAGGGAAAGGGGGGGTGATTTGAATTTTTAGGTTTTTTTATTATAATTTTTTTATTTTAACTTTTTTTTAAATTTTTATTTCTACTATTTTTCAGACTCCCTAGGGTACTTTAACCCTAGGTTGTCTGATCGATCCTATCATATACTGCCATACTACAGTATGGCAGTATATGGGGATTTTACTACTCATACATTACAATGTGCTGACCGCACATTGTAATGAATGGGTTAACCCGAAGCTACCATGGCGACGGATCGCCGCTCCCCGTAGACGTCACGGGGAGCGACGATCCACGGAAAGATGGCGGCGCCAGCGCGCTGCCGTCTTTTTTAAGCCGCCGGCACCTTTGCCGGCGGCGATCAGCGGTAAAACACCCGCGATCGGTGCCGGCACCGATCGCGGGTGTTACCGGTAAGCCTTTGCTGCGATATGCAGCAAAGACTTCCTGGCTATGGAGAGGGCTTGGCCCGACCGGGACATACTATTACGTCACATGTCGGGAAGGGGTTAAAAGATCAAATCACTGGAGGGCACTACAACTTTATACCTGCCGCATGGGTAAACGTCTCACATGAAGCTTTAGATCTTATTAAGAAGATGCTGGTTGTTGATCCTGAGAAGAGGCTCACAATTCAGCAAGCCCTGGAGCATCCCTGGCTGCAGGATGAAAAAATGAAAAGTATTGCTGAACAGTTAATGTATGATGTTGCCCATCCAATGCCCGCCCCCCCCCCCCCCTCACAGCATTTTACAAGTCGGAAACGTGGACACGAATTGGACTCTGGTACCAGTACTTCTGGGGCGTCAGAAGCATCAACAATCCAACATGAAAAGAGAGCAAAACATGATGTTACTGTGTACATCTTGGCATCTTTACTTAATATTTGTATTCCCCGTACATTGATCACATTCTATTTTTTTAATTGTAACAATTTTCTGCAACTGTTATGACATGAAACTTGTAATGGACAATGCTAGATTAGTTACAGAGGAAATTGGGAAAAAAAGGATTTTTTTTCGATTTGTATTATGTGATATGGGGACGCTGTGCATTGCTCTGTGTATCTCACTTTGTACTAGAAGAATTATGTCCTTGGAAACGAGGGGGCAAGTTTGAGGTTGTGTAGTCTTGTGATGTTGTTAAACTGTTGTAATATACTTTGTGCCTTACTTTATTACAGCTTTCAGCATGAGATTGCTGTATTTACATAGAGAGTATGAAAGCCCATAAAGTAGACTACAGCTACAACCCCCACTGTGGAAGGACTGTGTGGGATACTCATGTACCCTGATGAATGAAAATTGAGCTGCAGTGAAGTTCTGCATCTGGAAGCTTGTTCTGTATTTAACAGTAATTGTATGTTTTGTGATGTAAAGTCTTGGGCCAATGTTTTTATAGTGTAGCAGGGTTTTTTGTACATTATTTTGAAATAATAATAATAATAATATGTGTTTCTATATATTTATTACTATTTTTTTGTGTGTGTGTGTCTTTAATTCATATGTCCCCCAAGAGGTAAAAAAAAAAACCCTGGGAACCTTTTCACAGTATTTTTTTATTTTCATTTTTAAGTTTTCCTTTATAACTAGGGCATGTATAAGAGCCCCAGTTACAGGTTGTAACTGCCCCCTGTGGGGGCTGATGTTTGGTCAGAGTGGGACTGGGTCCAACAACTCTGATTAACCCCTGCAGACTGGGTAATCACGTGACTGTTCAGGCTCTGCTAAAAAAGGAAAAGGAAGAAGTAGTAATTAACTTGTGTCTGACATGTTAATGGTTTTATCCTTTTATTTATTTTTAACTTTGTGTTAATTTATTTATTTACTATTACGTCAGGCTCCAAGGGCAGCGATGGCCAAACTTTTGAGCTTGGTGTGTCGAAATTTGTTAAAATAAATAAAGCATAACTTAGGTGTTGTCAATTCTAGAAATGTCTATAATTTTGTGATTTTTGTACCTCTTATAACAAAATGTTCTCATACCCCAGTATGGCTGAGTGGTAACTGTGGTGGACATAGATCTAGTGTTCCCACATGTCTGGGTACAAACCCACTTTAAATTAAGTGAGGGTGGTTGCTCTGGCTTTGCCTTCAATAACGGAGGTAACAAAATGTTTATTTTTCACTGATTACATTTTGGAACCTTTTTAAACTTTATAATTCATTTTTGGGGATTTTTTTTTTTAATTACCTTATATACTTGTGTATAAGCCAAGTCTAAGACACCAGAGTGTGAGTGGAGACTCTCTGAGCAAACACTTCACAATTCATCTAGTTCTGTGAGATGCTGTGTGCTGACAATGTGTTAAGATTATCAGGGTACAGGGTACACTAGAAAGACACATAGAAAAAGAGATGAGACAGGTCAGAGATGGGAGATGATGAGATCCTTTTGGTCCCTATTACACACAACCCCACACTAATCTTGATATTTTGTGCTAGGTGGCAAATGCTTACTCAGTGATTTTACTAAATGGAGACCTCCACTTCCTAGATGGTGTGTTCATCAGCAGAGTGGGGTTTCCCTGGAATTGGAGCTATTAGAATCGAAGTCTGACATCATTTGAAATGACAGGGACAGCTTGATGACATCATATGAGGAGGAATTGTCACCAATAGGGTGACAGGAAAGACTTAGTTGGTCTGACAGCTTCTGGATGGTGGAGCAAACAGCTAACAAGAAATCTGAGATAGACCATTGTTCACAACAGGACACAGTAATGTATCAAGACAATGAGACTAAAAAGAGACAGGGAAAGCCAGGACACACTGGAAGATACACAACACTGAGAAACAAACAAATGATACAAGAGGAGTTCGAAACCAAGATGGTAAAAAAGGTACAGAATCAAATTACTAGTGAAAGGTCGAGTAATGTAGCAGGGGTCGGATACACAGAATAGCAATAGGAAAAGGCATAAAGAGACTAGAATAACCAAACAAGTGTAATGGGACTGGGCAGATATATAAAGGAGTTCCTGGACATGCCCTCAGAGCTGACTGGACCAGCGCACCTCAAGCCGGTAATCCTTGTAGGACAGAGTTGGGCTGCTGAGAGATAGGTGTGGGTCAATAAATTACAACACAGCAGCAAACTAAGGCACAGTTCAGACACACAAAACACAGAAGAAAGTTAACGGCACCTAAGCCGACACTCTGTGGACAGAGGTAGACTTGGGCAAGGATGTCACAGCGGGATAGTATTTATCCATCATGATGGTGTTTTTTCTGTAGAGACTGATACAGGGTGAGCTGAGTCATTTCCGTAGAGGGAAAAAAGGAAAATCCAACATGTAGATCGACTTCAAAAAAGATATCTTTATTACAATAAGTAAAATCCCTATAACAGGGTGTTGACGCGTTTCTGACTTAATGCTAGTCCTTATTCATACCATATCCTGCACATACAATGCTAGACATTTATAAAGGCAGCAGCCAATCATATTTTCAAAAAATAGCCACAAGACATACGAAGATAACATAAGCCCTTCTTTTTATCCTCTCCTATTCAATATGAAACTATGGATGACCTGAGAGAGAACTGCAGCAATAAATTGGCCATATGATGAACACCTCACATCCTTGAATGTGATGGCTCTGCCTATCAACGCGGACCTAAGGATTGGACCTCAGAGAAAACTGGGGTGAGAAATCAGCCAACAGGATGAAGTTTAAGAAGTTTTATTTTAGACTGATGTTATTAATGGCTTCTCCATAGAAAATGTCATTAATATCAGAGCATTAGCAGGGGTCTTGATGAACATCTGTTTGTTTCAGATACCTGTCAACATAATAATTGATAAAAATGGAGTAAAAAGTCAGCTAGACTTGGGCTTGGCTTCAAATGGGCTTAACAGAGATTTCAAGGTTTGTAATGGGTGGAGTAGACTTGGAACCTGTTATCATATGGTACTAAAGTCACCAGGAAGGAGCTTTGAACCATTGAAGTGGAAAAAACTTTTTTGTTAATATTAGAGGTTGGACTTGATGGACTTACCTCTTTTTTCCAATCCAACCTTCTGTGATCTGCTGTGATACTATGATATGACCTCATTTAGGGTTACTTTATACGGTTCTATTGCTATTTAAAGTAAACCTGTCACCAGAAATGACTTTTTTTAGCTGGTGACAGGTTTTAATTCCCTATGCTATGCTGATTTTAAGAATGCATTTGCCAGCTTTCTGAATCATTTTAGTTTTTTATAATAGTTTACTTCACATTATCCGGCTCCCTGCCAGCAGTGTGTGGTGAGTCCCTGGGGATATGTCGCAGCTGCATTGCTGCATTCTGTGTGCCTGTGTCTGTCTCCTCTCCCCCAAACTCATCTAACCAACTCAACCCTCCCCACTTCCTGTCATGTGCATTTAGCAGGCAGTGGAGGGAGGGGGATGGTGTTGAGGAGAGGAAGAATGTATGAGACGCAAGCACAAAGGTTACAGCTGCTCCTCCCCCAGCACTCATCACATGCCCCTGGCAAGGGGTCAGGTCATGTGAAATAAACTTTATTAAATTATTGAAATGATACAGAATGCTGACAATGGTAATTTATCAGTGTAAATTAAACCAGCATGGCATTGCCTATTGGAACCTGTCACCAGCTAAATAGGACATTCCTGGTGATAGGTTCATTTTAACAGACTCAAGGTTAGTTTTTTTCCCTAGTTAATAGATTTTCATTGAAAGTTCATACTTGAATTTAGCATCTTGACCTGATTTTTTTCCATCTGATATCTTATCAAGCAGTGAGTCATGTGTAAGTTTATAATCCAGTCCTATGAGAACGTTATAAAAGAACAAGCAGATTGTTATCTGTTTATAATGTAGAAGCAGCAAAATGAGAGACAATATCCTTCAATACATCAGCTGAGAGAAGTCAGTGTAAGGTAAGATCCATACAAGTATTTATGGTAATGATAAATAATGCTCACGACGATAAATACACGTGTGTACAGTTCACATTTAATATCTGAGGAGGCTTCTCCATGAAAATAGTCAATTTAACATTTGTAGTCAATCAAAAATTCCACATTTTACATTCCACAAGTATAATTCAATTTATTACTCATTTATTTTAGTAAGGATTATACTTTTTACAGAATATATTTGAAAAAAAATTGTTAAATAACTATTAAATACTTAGACATTGTATTTTTCTAAATTCAATTTGCAAAACAGTTTAAAATGTACACACAGTGATGGCTCCAGTATATACTCAATAGTTATTTTAGATTTTTTTTAATGAAATTCTTCTCAATTTGAAACATTTGAAACTGTTAGAAATTAAATAAATAAAAATAAAAGTATAATTTAATCAATAAGTTTCCACAGCTTTTTATTATACTTAAGGCCACTATTCATGGGAACAGGGATTATCAATAAAACTTTATTACAGACACCTTACAGCAGATCATTGCATCCAGAGCTTCACCAGAGGTCACAGTGGGCCTTAAGGTCCATCTGAAACTGGGGGTTGTTTGTAAATTGGGTGTCCTTAAGTCAGGGACCACCTGTATAGTGAAGTTTTTATTTCTCCCTAGTCCCCACCATTTCAAAGAAATAAATGTTATTATATTTGGCTCTTAATTGTCAGATGGGCGGAGCCAGGCTGCCTGCTCCAACCACAATGGCCCTTCAGATAGTAGTGACAGACAGTAATAGTATATGTTTCTACTAAACAATTTTTTTAATTCATTTGGGGACCCACATATATTTTCCTAAAGCCTTACTTTTTCCCAAAGCAGCCCTTTTTGTGTAAGTTCATCCCTTCCCTTTAAATGTTATCATCTATTCAACTTGAGAGTTTCAACCGCTTCAGTATCTGAACATCTAATCACTCAAGAAGTCACGCCAAAAAGATAATGTAATAATATAATATAAGGATACACTCCCATGAGAGAGGCATGGCTGAAGATTCTGCGTAGTCTCATTAATTCTGTGGATGTGTCCCGCTAGCTGGAGAGGAGACCGAGCGAGGGTCTACAAGACGTCCTCTCTGAAAGTGTCAGGTAAGGCCTTAATCTTATCTTCAGTTGTACTTATGGAGTCATAGACACTTCTGATGATCTCCACTTCTGAGATTTCTGTAGGTATCCTACTGTATGCAAGGCTGGTGCATGCCCAGTAATACCTGCATTTTGCAGGAAGGTGTTACTGGCCATGCGCAAGACTTGCAGACAGATGGGTGACATCGCTGGCTGTCTTCATCGCTAGCGAGAGGCACAGAATATAATTTTGATTATCGGGGGTGTGAATAATTGATGAGCGGCTGGAGCCAGAAGGTGCTCGGCTGTCGTATTTTTATAAAGTGGATTTCTCTGCAAAACGGACCTTCATAAGAATAAGAAAAAAAGTTTCCACTATCCCCTAAGGCAGTGGTGGCGAACCTATGGCACGGGTGCCAGAGGTGGCACTCGGAGCCCTTTCTGTGGGCACCCAGGCCTTAACCTATTTGCCAGACAGGACTCAGGGCTTCCTCCTGCGGTCCAATGCAGCCCAGGACGTGCCATGCTCAGTGGCATTTTAAAGCATGTGTGGACAGATATTATTGTTGGAGCGCCTGCTCTGGTAACCCCGATTGTTCCTCTTCAGGGGTCCCTGAATCCAAGTTCTCCATCATCTTTCTATTGTATTGGTGAACTCAGGACACCAATACGATTGAAATCTGTGATACAGCAGGGATCAATAAGTTACTGCTTACATTGTCATGTTGGCACTTTGCAACATATAAGTGGTTTTTGGTTGTACTTTGGGCGCTCTATCTCCAAAAGGTTCGCCATCACTGCCCTAAGGTAACGAGCATGTCAGTGGGGACAGTCTGTCACCAGTAAATATGGTAGTAGATGTCCTTTAACATTTTCTTATCTCACATTGTACAAGTGGATCTTTTGTTCCTCCCCAAACAATAAGCCAAAAGTTAGATGCATTTGCATCATTTTTGTTGCACACCTCTTTTTGCCTCAATTCCCTGCCCCATTCCATTAGGGCACACCCCTTTTGTTGACAACAGTGTCTGCAATGATCATTTTAGACAGTTTTTTGACAACTAATTAAAACAGTCGAGGGTCGTTGACATAGTGGGCGGGGTGTCACAATATTGAAAGATTTTTCTCTTCTCTTTTTCTTTAGGTGTTAAGTATCGAGCAGCCACTAAATCTGGACAACAAAAGTCAAAATGGAGCTGAATAATGATACTCTGCAGAACCTGACAGATGAATATGTGTAATATGCTTATCCTTATTACTTAGCTGCTATAAGTAACTATAAATATACCTATTATCAATGGGGCAGATTGATAAATAGTCCCAGGAGCCATGAAATGTCAAATCTGATTTTATTTTCACCACTTTCAAAGTACTAGAAAAAGAAGCCACAGCTATATGAAAATATGCTTTCTGTACAGGTGGGTGGAGTGCTGTGACTCTCAGGTTTTCTCTAGCAGTGTGGGGGGCAGCAGGACTTGTTCTCGTCTATGAGTGGGAATGAACACAGAGGGGTCATTTACTAAGGGCCCGATTCGCGTTTTCCCGATGTGTTACCCGAATATTTCCGATTTGTGCCGATTTTCCCTTTATTGCCCTGGGTTTTTGGCGCACGCGATCGGATTGTGGCGCATCGGCGCTGGCATGTGCGCGATGGAAATCGGGGGGCGTGGCCGAACGAAAACCCGACGTATTCGGAAAAAACGCCGCATTTAAAAATGGAAAATCTGTTGCGGAGCTTGCGCTTACCTTCACTCAGCCGGCCTTGGTGTATTGAAGTGCGTTCCGATGCTTTTCAGCGCAGCAGCGCCACCTGGTGGACGGCGGAGGAATTACCTTAACATATCCCGGCCGGACCCGAATCCAGCGCAGAGTACGCGCCGCTGGATCGCGAATGGACCGGGTAAGTAAATCTGCCCCAGAATGTACAGGCTATTAATTTTAATGATAGAGAAAACCAGTGTTAAAGACCTTCTCCATGACCTGGAGGAGAATAGTTTTTGAAAGTGAACCTGTAAGCAGAAATGTCATTTTTAGCTGTTGGCAGGTTCCAATATACTAATTTTAAAAATGCATTGCCCACATTCTGAATACTGCTACTACTTTATTTCTGGTTCCCTACTATCAGAGAGCATGTGGCGAGTCCTGGAGGGAGGAGTGCTGCAGCTTCAGCAGCATGTATGCCTGTGTCTCAGTCTCCTCATGCAGCTTCCTATACTCCTCTCCCTCTTCCTGTCATGTGCATTGAGCAGACAGGGAAGGGAGAGGAGAAAGGTGGCCTTTAGGGGCCCTGACTAACAAAATTTCCCCCTCCCCACACTTTAGCGTTCCATCTAATATTATTGTGCCACATTGCATACATGTGCTTCATCAGTTATATATATATATATATATATATATATATATATTATATATAGTTTCCTGGAATGAATTATAGCGAGTACAGCACCCCCAATTTATATATATATAACACCTCCAGAACTGATTACATACAGCACCCCCTAATTCATTAATCGAGGGCCATAAAGCACAAAATGCATTAACATTTTAATTTTTTAATAAAGGACTTGTAAGTCTAGAAGAACGGAGGGTAAGTGTAAGGTCTTTTGCTTATCATCAGTTCTAGGCTCCCAATATTATATTCAGTATCAGAATGGAGCAACAGATGCATATGGCAACCAATCAAAGCTCAGCTTTCATTTTCCCATAACTGTTTTGAAAATGAAAGCATAGGCAACTAGAACAGTTCTGCTCTCAGACACTTCTGAGAAATCTCCATCCATGAGCACTGGTGTGAACTTAAACTAAGATATGACAAACATACAAGAGACACCATAAATATGACTAATACTGGTCACACACACAATGGGGCAAATTTATCAAGCTGTCTGAAAGTCAGAATATTCCTAGTTGCTCATGGCAACCAATTACAGCTCATCTTTCTTTTTACCAGTGCTCATGAATATTTTAAAGGGGAGCTGTGATTGGTTGCCATGGGTAACTAAGAATATTCTGACTTTCAGACAGCTTGATAAATCTGCCCCATTGGGGCAGATTTACTTACCCGGTCCATTCGCGATCCAGCGGCGCGTTCTCTGGGGTGGATTCGGGTCCAGCCGGGATTCACTAAGGTAGTTCCTCCGACGTCCACCAGGTGGCATTGCTGCGCTGAAGTTCCCCCGAAATGCACTCAAGTTCACCGGCCTATACCTAGTGAATGTAAGTGCAAGTCTCGAAACACTTTTTTTTTTTTAAATGCGGCAGTTTTTCCGAATTCGTCGGGTATTCATTCGGCCACGCCCCCCGATTTCCGTCGCGTGCATGCCAGCACCGATGCGCCACAATCCGATCTCGTGCGCCAAAATCCTGGGGCAATACAGGGAAAATCGGCGCACTTCGGAAATATTCGGTTAACACGTCGGGAAAACCCGAATTGGGCCCTTAGTAAATGACCCTCATTGTATACACAATACACATATACACACATAGATGATTATTACACACATACATTAGTTACACACTGCACAGTGGCAATTCTGCTAACCCTCTGTTATCATACCAAGGCTCAGTTTATACCTGTTTCAGATGTTTCCGTTACACTATCCATTTTAGGCCCCTTGCCCAAGAGCGTTTTTCTTGAGCGAGTCTGAAGCGATCTGTCGTTGCATTGGACTCATTCAAAACTCTGACACGTAGCTGTTACATAGGTCTTCACACATTTTTTTCGCACTGTCCGTCTGTGTTGCAATGCGATGCATGAAAAGTCGAGCTTGTGCTACTTTGATGCGAGTCAGAGGGGAAAAAACGGCCAGTGGGTGAGTGAGAAAAAAGTTTTTCCTGTGGACAAAAAAATGGACAGCACAGAGAAAGTAGATCAGAAACCCATCTTCTTTTACGGATGTGAAACAAACGGATGACACATGGAAATGAAAAAAAACTGATGCAGATATGATATGGACTGAATACATTTTTTGCAGATGTGCCGCGTAATGAGCATACCCTGTATATACACTGTGCTGTGTGTGCAGGATCTGATAGACATTCATTAGAACTGATGGAGCCTGATACACACTTCTACTGTATCCAAACTTTCCAACACAAACAGCTCTGCAAAATACCATTTCTGGTATGTAATTGGATGAGGTGAAGCATGTGATGAGTCACATGCTGATGACATCACTGCAGGTCCTGGAGCTTTTTACATGCTGCCAGGACTGATATTCTCCTGTTCACTGTGCAGTAGATAGTCATGTGCACGTGCACGTGCATGTGCTAGTAACCCCTCCCAACAACACTGACTCTCTCCTCCGTCTAGCTACAGATTCCCATGGCAACCAACTAAACAAAGACAGCCAGAGGGACAAGGTAACTGCTAGTTTCTAGCCTGCTAGCTGACAAACGGCTCCAGATAGCTAATGAGTGTAAATTAGAGAATTGCTTATTTTGGCTTAGTGCAGAAATGGGCAAAAGTTTTTATACTTTACAGTTGTACAGTTGTAAAGTGTGTTAACACAATTAGATATCACATAAAATGGGTGGTTTCTAGAGATGAGCGAGTATACTCGTCCGAGCTTGATGCTCGTTCGAGTATTAAGGTACTCGAAACGGCTCGTTGCTCGGACGAGTATTTCCCCTGCTCGAGATCGAGCATTTAATTAAAAAAACACAGTGAAGAACAATGAAGAATAGAATAAAAACAGTGAACACAGGATCATTTAAGTGAAAAACACAGTAAAGAACACAGTGAAGAATAGATTACAGATGTTCGGCACATCTGCTTACTTGTCGGAAGATACGCGCGGAACGGTGCGAACAAAATAGCATGTGAAGAACAATATATATGTGTGAAGAACACATTGAAGAACACGGTGAGCAGGACAGAGACACCGGGGAGCAGCACAGAGACATCGGGCAGTGGCACGGAGACATCGGGCAGCGACACAGAGCGGCACGGAGACATAGGGGCACGGAGATATAGGGGCACGGAGACATCGGGGCACGGAGACATCGGGGCACGGAGACATCGGGGCACGGAGACATAGGGGCACGGAGACATAGGGGCACGGAGATATAGGGGCACGGAGACATCGGGGCACGGAGACATCGGGGCACGGAGACATTGGGGCACGGTGACATCGGGCAGCGGCACGGAGACATCAGGCAGCGGCACGGAGACATCGGGGCACGGAGACATCGGGGCACGGAGACATCGGGGCACGGAGACATCGGGGCACGGAGACATCGGGGCACGGAGACATCGGGGCACTGAGACATAGGGGCACGGAGACATAGGGGCACGGAGACATCAGGGCACGGAGACATAGGGGCACGGAGACATAGGGGCACGGAGATATAGGGGCACGGAGACATCGGGGCACGGAGACATCGGGGCACGGAGACATTGGGGCACGGTGACATCGGGCAGCGGCACGGAGACATCAGGCAGCGGCACGGAGACATCGGGGCACGGAGACATCGGGGCACGGAGACATCGGGGCACGGAGACATAGGGGCACGGAGACATCGGGGCACTGAGACATAGGGGCACGGAGACATCGGGGCACGGAGACATCGGGGCACGGAGACATAGGGGCATGGAGACATCGGGGCATGGAGACATCGGGGCACGGAGACATCGGGGCACGGAGACATCGGGGCACGGAGACATAGGGGCACGGAGACATAGGGGCACGGAGACATAGGGGCACGGTGACATCGGGGCACGGTGACATCGGGGCACGGTGACATCGGGGCATGGAGACATCGGGCAGCGGCACGGAGACATCGGGGAGACTTCAGTGGAAGAAGAGCAGCGGATCCCGGGACAGCGTATCTCCCGACAAGTAAGCAGATGTGCTGAACATCTGCAATCTATTCTTCACTGTGTTTTTGACTTAAATGATCTTGTGTTCACTGTTTTTATTCTATTCTTCACTGTTCTTCACATCTGATATCTTGTCGGGAGATAATATACGCGCGGAACAGTGAAGAATAGATTGCAGATGTTTGCATACATCTGCTAACTTATCAGAAGACATTCTTTTTCAATTAAATGACACATTTTATTCCCGAACCATGGTCCCTTTGAAAAATGCTCGAGTCTCCCATTGACTTCAATGGGGCTCGTTATTCGAGACGAGCACTCGAGCATCAGGAAAAGTTCGTCTCGAATAACGAGCACCCGAGCATTTTAGTGCTCGCTCATCTCTAGTGGTTTCCTCTATGCACTTACACTACAGACTTACCAGAGTTATCATGGCTGGTTACTTGGTTAAGCCAATCATGTTAACCAGTTCTGTATCTGTATATAAAAAAAAATAATAATCTTTATATTTAATATAGCACCATCAAATTCTGTAGCACTTTACAGATTCTGGGGGAGATATACAAATAAAATAACACATTACAGAGTAATAAGCTGTCATGTATGCAATCCAGCTTTCAGGAAGCTATACTGATGCAGACAAACGGTTAAGAACCTCTCTCTGCTTCCTCTTCTTGTATTTTGAGCCATGATATCCTGCTGTGCCCCGGCGCCTCCTCTCTTTTCTGACTGCTGCTGCATTGAAAAAAATGTGAGGGAGCACGGGCTGTGTCCGGCACCCCACTACTTTCACAAGACTCCAAAGGGCCGCGTCCCTCTTTAGTCCAGGTCCCTGAACACATCCCTACCAACCCCTTCCCCCCCTGATGGTGGCCTTGCCTCTGACACTGTGGAAAACAGGACTGTAGCTCGGACCCCATCTGGTGGCTGCAGTCTCAACATTCACTCCCTGATGGTGGCCCTGGGGAGCAGGATGGTGTGGAGGAGAGTAAGAACACATGAGGAGGCTGAGACACAGGCACAAGCTGAACCACCCCCAATGACCTACCACGTGCAGGCAGGGAACCAGGTAATGTGAAATAAAGTTTTATAAAGTAGTGTCAGTATTCAGAATGCTGACAAAATCATTTTTACACTTATCATAGAACAGGCTATTAGAAACTGTCAGCAGATAAAAGTGACATTCCCGGTGACAGGGTCACTTTAAAAGCTCTGTTTATATTTTGGCAGTAGAGTCAAGACTCACAGGCTCAGTTTAGGATTGAGAGAGAGAAGGATTTCTGTATGAATTGCTGCCGTTATCATGGCACACAGGCCAATGGCAAATAGACTATTCGTGGGTGGGGAAATCTGGACTCCCTGACTTAGGGAGAGGGGCATCCTAATACTCATTGACTTGACTATTTTTGTAATTTATATTGCAGGAATTTCGATGTAAGTGTCTGGCTGAATTCGGGTCCTAACATAGAACAAAACACCAGCTTGGTTTTTGAATATGAGTCATATAACGTGTTTGACCACATACCTAATATGTGCATCATATGGTACAGTGTGACTTTAATTTTGGGAGTCATCGGAAACGGTTTGGTCATCTGGATCACTGGCTTCAGGATGAAGACCGTTAATGCTGTGTGGTTTTTCAATCTGGCCATCGCGGATTTCGTCACATGCCTATCACTTCCTCTGCGTATTTCAGAGTGGGCCTTATACTATGACATTTACTATGACCATTTCCTGTGTACAGTTGGAATGACTATTTTGTTCATAAATATGTTGTGTAGTGTGTATTTTATGACCGTCATCAGCATTGACCGATGTGTCTCCATTTACTGGCCAATTTGGACCAAAATCCACAGGACGCCCCGGTTGGCCACCACTATTGCTATACTCGTTTGGATATTGAGTCTTCTTCTGAGTGTCCCTTATCTAGTATTTAATCACGCCTTTTATTTTGTCAGTGAGTGTTTCCCAAAATACTATGACTTTTCAACCCATGCAAAAAAGAAAAGGAATGCCATGCTCATCACCAAAAACATCTGCATGTTTGCCGTGCCTTTTGCTATCATCTTCCTTTCATATATTCTACTTTTCTACAAGTTGAAAAAAATTCGAAAATCCAAAAAGTCTAAGCGGCCTTTTCGAGTCATTACCACCGTGATTGTAAGTTTTTTCGTGTGCTGGTTTCCATATAACACGTGGCCCTTAATACCGATCAGTGACCGGTACTGGGAATTAGATGTGATCTTTTCAGAGGTTTTTGTCTGTCTGGCCTACTTCAGTAGTTGTGTCAACCCCATTCTTTATATTTTGTTTTCCCAAGATTTAAAAACGAAGGTTGTAAAGTCCATTCCGATCATGTTGGAGAAAGTTTTAGATGATAGGTCGGACATTGATTGTGGGGACACTACTACTACTACCATGTTGCATACTGTAAATCATCACTTATCAGTCCCATGAATGATGTCAAGGTTATACGGGGAAAAAAAACATTGTATTATATTTGGGAACAGTAACACCATTCCACACCACCAACCATCATCCCCCTCCTAAGTATATTCATTATCGTGAAACTTCTTCTTCTGATTAATAAGAAACACAATGGAGGTCATTGATCTTAGTTTTTAGGTGGTTCTATCATCATCATAGACAGGGATTCTTTACTGGGAGAGATATGAGATTGTGGAACTGTGCCAGATGATGTTGTACTGGTTGATAATTTGCACATGTTCCTGAAAGGCCTTGATGTCTTATTTGAGAACAAAAAGTCTCATTATATTGGGGATGAGATGGAATTTTTCCCTAATATGGGTCAATTGTCGTTAGCCTATTGGGTTTTTTGCCTTCCGCTGGATCAACACTTGACTTACAGTTTGGACTTCATGGACCTGCCTCTTTTTCCAATCTTGTCTACTATAAAATAAAAAATATGCATTGCTGAAAGTTTTTTTTTTCACGGATGTTAGTGTATTTTTGCCTGGTCCTCTTCCCTTTGCACTGTACTACTGCATTAAACTGCTCTTCCAGCCCATGGGTGTTACGCTTCCTTCCTTTCTGTGTAAGAAACTACCGTGTGTTTCCATTTACTACACTGTACTTATGGGATATTTCCCCAACCAATAAATAGGCCCTGATGAAAACGGTTCCGTGCTTGCCTGATCATCTGTAAGTGTATTGCTGTTGCATTTTCTGTCTACCTGTGCTTGACCTCAGAATGTTTCCTGCATCTGATCCTTTTCTTTTCTTTTCTGATCCTTTGTATATTTGCTCCATGATAATTCCACCATATTCTACATATATTATCTAATTTGGACCATATTTATCTATATATCATCATCTGGCCCAACTATTGAAACACACAGAAACTAGGTGTAATCTTTAGGGGACTACAGTCCATAGAGACAATAAAGTTTGACACAGTTCACACTGATATCCTGTCTCTGTTTATGTGTTACAAGCATGTACTAAGGTTCCCAGAGCTAACAATGTAATTTGTATAGTCGTCCAACTCAGAATGGCCTGGAAGGGTACAGACCTTAATTGTAAAATATTATAATACAAATCCATGTACGATTGTGCTCCAATGACTTGTTGGCTATGGAAAATCACGAAATACATATACAGTAAACCAAAGGGAAACCAATCCTGCATATTCTGCTTAGAATCAAGAAGCCTATGGATCAGAGAAAATTCTAAGTAAGCCTAAAGCGGAGGAGAGGCTTCTATTAAAGCATGAAGACTTGGTGGGTGTGATAGGTTGTCACGGATGGTCCCGCGACCCACGTCTCGGGTCGCGGGCTCACCCGTGCTTTTTGTCCCGTGCCAGCGCGCCGCAAGCGCCACTTACGTGTCCCGGCTCCTGGCACGTCTGCTTCGGCTCCGGCTGCTGCTGCTCCGTCTCCCCCGGCTGTGTGCACGCGTCCCCGACACCTAGGACTCGCGCGGCAGCTTCTGCAAATTTAAAGCGCCAGCGTGCTGCTAATTGGCGCTGGCCTTTCCCCCTTAATCTATTTAACCCTGGCCCTTCCTGTTACCCTTGCTGGATCTTCGTGCCTTGCGCCCTAGAGAAAGCTGTATTTGATGTCTTGTGCTGTTATTGAGATTTCCCGTTGTGACCCTGGTTCAGTTTCTTACTCCTTTGCCGCCTGCCCTGACCTGTTGCTACGACTCTGACTCCGATCCTGTGCTGCCTGTCCTGACCTCCTGCCTGTCCCTGACTACGAGATTGCCTGCCGTTTCTGTACCTCGACCTTGGCTGCCACTGCAGACAAGTCACGCCTGTGGAACGACCTGGTGGTACCACGCCGCAGCAAGTCCAACCCGCTTTGCGGCGGGCTCTGGTGAAAACCGGGTGCCACTTAGACTCCGGTCCCAGGTAGTTGCTTGTACTATCGTCCGCAGTGGTCCAGAGGATCCACAACCTCTAAGCCTGACATAGGTCGTCTTTATTGATTGTAAAGACTCCCCGAGTTACGCACAAGATCGTTTTTTAGGTTTATTCTTAAGTTGAATTTGTATGTAATTCGGAACAGGTTTATTTTATAAGTGTAACTAAAGACAAACTGTCAGGTTCACTAGGGAGAATGCTGGGACTTCTGGTTCTTCTGGTGGCGCCAGCAGCGTTCTCCGAACCCCGGCGCGTATCCGTGCAAACTCCACCTCTCGTCCTGGGCAGCGGCTGCTAAGATCTCGTGCTGTCTAGGAGTTGCTGGAACTTGTGGTACCTCTGCTTGGTGCCTGGTTGTTCTGCACCATGAGGGGTTAATTCCCAGAAGCTGTCCAGCTCCTATCAGGTTCTGGAGGTGGGGTTCTGGCTGCATAAATTGCAGCTTCACTAGTCACCTGTGCCAGTGTTTGAAATCCCTTCTCCACTCGCTCTCAGCATTAGGTTTGACTTGATCCGTATCTGTATCGTGGTGACCTCGGCTCGTTTTTGACATTGACTCTTTGCCTACTGATTTTGCTATTGACGTACCCTCTCGTTGTGACTCCGGCTAGTTTACTATTCTTTTGTGTTTTATGTTTGTCAGTCTGTTTGTGTTTCCCTTCCCACACTTATCCAGTGTATTTCGAGTCTTCAAGTAGTCGCCCCACGGTTTAGCGTGGGGGGGCTATAGGAAGGGACAGAGGTTGGGGCAAGCTCAGGGCACATTATCCCCTGTCTTTTGTGTTACCCAATCTTAACACAAACATTTTGTCCCAGTGAAAACTGGACTTTTAAAATTTTGTAACAAGGATTATTAATAAAACTTCATTAAAGATACACTGCAGATGATTATTGCATCAGACGGGTGGAGCCAGGCTGTTATAAGACGGCTTGTTATAATATATATTTCTACTGAACAAGTTTTTTATAATTTGGAGACCCACATATAATTTTTTTCGAAAGCCTCACATTTTCTCAAAGCAGCTCTTTATGTGTAAGTTCATCCATTCCCTTTAAATGATATCATCTATTCTATCAACTTGAAAGTTTCAACTGCTTCAGGATCTAAGCATCAAATCACTCAAGAAGCCATGCCAAAAAAGATAATAATGTCCGGACATAAGGATACACTCCCATGTGAGAGGCATAACTTAAGATTCTGAATAGTCTCAGTAATTTTCTTTGGATGTGTCTTGCAAGATGGAGAGGAGACCGAGCGAGGATCTGCAAGACGTCCTCTCTGAAAGTGTCAGGTAAGGCCTTAATCTTATCTTGAGTTGTACTTCTGGAGTCACAGACACTTTTGATGATCTCCACTAAACATGAGATTTCTGAAAGTGTCCTGATGATATTGAAGAGGTCCATCAGTAATCTACAGTCTTACAGAACTGAAATAAACTTTCCACCAGAAGAACACAATCGTTCCTCATTGCTGTGGTGATTAGCAACACCAAGACATGTCCTTTACCCAAATGTACATGCAAACATGTTTTCTGAGTTTCTAATGATATATTGTCATAGACTCTGGAGTAAAGTACAAGATTTGGTTGTAACATCTAAAGCAGTGGGCTTCTGGAGATATGTGGTGTCATACTGGAGACCTTCTGGTCCACCATTGCAAGTGATCCTCATGCTACACTATACAGTGACCTGCCAATGTAACATTTTAATTAAAAAGATTTCAGCATACAAATTAGTATATCTTAGCAAAAAATATATTGGTTATTATTAGAGATGAGCGAACATACTCGTCCGAGCTTGATGCTCGTTCGAGCATTAGCGTACTCGTAACTGCTCGTTGCTCGGACGAGTATTTCGCCCGCTCGAGAAAATGGCAGCTCCCGCCGTTTTGCTTTTTGGCGGCCAGAAACAGAGCCAATCACAAGCCAGGAGACTCTGCACTCCACCCAGCATGACGTGGTACCCTTACACGTAGATAGCAGTGGTTGGCTGGCCAGATCAGGTGACCCTGGGATAGACTAGCCGCTGCCCGCGCTGCTCGGATCATTCTCTGTCTGGATGCCGCTAGGGAGAGAGCTGCTGCTGGTCAGGGAAAGCGTTAGGGTGTTCTATTAGCTTACTGTTAGGCAGGAGTGATTCTTAAAGAACCCAACAGCCCTTCTTAGGGCTACAATAACGTTATAATTTTTTTTTTTTTTTATTTGCAGCTAGTACCATATTGTGAGGAATTAGCAGGGGGACTTGCTACCGTTGTGTTTAGCTCTTAGTGACACACATATCCACCTCAAACACCAAAGTGGGAAAATTTATTAGGGGTTTGAGTAGAATTAGGCACAGTCTGCCAGTTTCTTTTTATTTTACGTTTATTTTTTTCATAACTCAGCGTCATCTCATCTGGCATAGTAGTGTGCTGTAATACTTGGCTAGAAAATAGCCATAGGAGAATACAAACGTCTTAATTACGCCTGCAGTAGCGTTATATATATTTGATTTCTGGTTGATCTGCTGGTGGCTGTACTTGCTGCAGTGCATCTACTATCAAATTGGGAGCAATTTGGAGTCAGACTTGCGACCACTGTGTTTTAGTGACGCACATATCCATCGCAAAGACCGAAGTGGGAAATTTTATTAGGGCCCGGGGTTGTATTTCAATTAGGCACAGTCTGCCAGTTTCTTTTTATTTTACGTTTATTTTTTTCATAACTCAGCGTCATCTCATCTGGCATAGTAGTGTGCTGTAATACTTGGCTAGAAAATAGCCATAGGAGAATACAAACGTCTTAATTACGCCTACAGTAGCGTTATATATATTTGATTTCTGGTTGATCTGCTGGTGGCTGTACTTGCTGCAGTGCATCTACTATCAAATTGGGAGCAATTTGGAGTCAGACTTGCGACCACTGTGTTTTAGTGACGCACATATCCATCGCAAAGACCGAAGTGGGAAAAGTTATTAGGGCCCGGGGTTGTATTTCAACTAGGCACAGTCTGCCATTTCCTTTTTTATTTTACGTTTATTTTTTTCATAACTCAGCGTCATCTCATCTGGCATAGTAGTGTGCTGTAATACTTGGCTAGAAAATAGCCATAGGAGAATACAAACGTCTTAATTACGCCTACAGTAGCGTTATATATATTTGATTTCTGGTTGATCTGCTGGTGGCTGTACTTGCTGCAGTGCATCTACTATCAAATTGGGAGCAATTTGGAGTCAGACTTGCGACCACTGTGTTTTAGTGACGCACATATCCATCGCAAAGACCGAAGTGGGAAATTTTATTAGGGCCCGGGGTTGTATTTCAATTAGGCACAGTCTGCCAGTTTCTTTTTATTTTACGTTTATTTTTTTCATAACTCAGCGTCATCTCATCTGGCATAGTAGTGTGCTGTAATACTTGGCTAGAAAATAGCCATAGGAGAATACAAACGTCTTAATTACGCCTACAGTAGCGTTATATATATTTGATTTCTGGTTGATCTGCTGGTGGCTGTACTTGCTGCAGTGCATCTACTATCAAATTGGGAGCAATTTGGAGTCAGACTTGCGACCACTGTGTTTTAGTGACGCACATATCCATCGCAAAGACCGAAGTGGGAAAATTTATTAGGGCCCGGGGTTGTATTTCAACTAGGCACAGTCTGCCATTTCCTTTTTTATTTTACGTTTATTTTTTTCATAACTCAGCGTCATCTCATCTGGCATAGTAGTGTGCTGTAATACTTGGCTAGAAAATAGCCATAGCAATAGGATAGCATCGTTTGGTTTTAAAAACTAAAAAACACAAAAAAAAAAAAAACCCACAAAACAACAAAAAAAAGTTAAAAAAAAATTAAAGTTATAACTTTCATTTTCAAAATGTTTAACCCGAGGGCTAGGGGTAGAGGACGAGGGCGGGGACGTGGGCGTCCAACTACTGCAGGGGTCAGAGGCCGTGGTCCTGGGCGGGGTGAGACACCACCTGCTTATGAGGGAGCAGGGGAACGCCGCAGAGCTACACTCCCTAGGTTCATGTCTGAAGTTACTGGGACTCGTGGTAGAGCACTGTTGAGGCCAGAACAGTGCGAACAGGTGATGTCGTGGATTGCCGACAATGCTTCGAGCAATTTGTCCACCAGTCAGTCTTCCACGCAGTCCACCCATGTCACCGAAATCGGCACTCCTCCAGCTCCTGCACCTCAGCCTCCTCCCCCCCAGTCTGCCCCCTCCCAGCAAAATTTGCCATTTGAACCGGCATACTCTGAGGAACTGTTTTCTGGACCCTTCCCACAGTCACAAACCACTTGTCCGGTTGCTGATGAGCAATTTTCTGATGCCCAGGTTTTCCACCAGTCGCAGTCTGTGGGTGATGATGACCTTGTTGACGTAGTGGAAGAAGTGTGTAAAGAGGTGTCCGACGATGAGGAGACACGGTTGTCAGACAGTGGGGAAGTTGTTGTCAGGGCAGGAAGTCCGAGGGGGGAGCAGACTGAGGGATCGGAGGATGATGAGGTGACAGACCCAAGCTGGGTTGAGAGGCCGGGTGAACACAGTGCTTCTGAGACGGAGGAGAGTCCTCGACCAGAACAGGTTGGAAGAGGCAGTGGTGGGGCCAGACGGAGAGGCAGGGCCAGAGCTGGTGCATCAGCGCCAAATGTGTCAACTAGTGAAGCTCCCGTGGCGAGGGCTCCTGCGGCGAGGGCTAGATTTTCAGAAGTCTGGAGGTTCTTTAAGGAAACACCGGATGACCGACGGACTGTGGTGTGCCACATTTGCCAAACCAGGATCAGCAGGGGTTCCACCACTACTAGCTTAACTACCACCAGTATGCGCAGGCATATGAATGCTAAACACCCCACTCAGTGGCAACAAGCGCGTTCACCTCCGGCCGTGCACACCACTGCTCCTTCCCCTGTGTCAGCTGATAGTCAGCCCCCTGCCCAGGACCCTGCCACAAAAACCCCATCGTCACCTCCACGATCCTCCACAGCATCCACCAGCGTTCAGCTCTCCATACCCCAGACGCTGGAGCGGAAACGCAAATATAGTGCAACCCACCCGCACGCCCAAGCCCTTAATGTGCACATTTCCAGATTGCTAAGCCTGGAGATGCTGCCCTATAGGCTAGTAGAGACCGAGGCCTTTCGCAGCCTCATGGCGGCGGCCGCCCCTCGGTATTCGGTCCCCAGCCGCCACTACTTTTCCCGATGTGCCGTCCCAGCCCTGCACCAGCACGTGTCAGACAACATAATCCGTGCCCTGACCAACGCCGTTTCTGACAAGGTCCACCTGACCACGGACACGTGGACGAGTGCTGCCGGGCAGGGCCACTATATATCTCTGACGGCACATTGGGTTAACTTGGTGGAGGCTGGGACCGAGTGTGACCCTGCGGCTGGTCATATACTGCCGACGCCGAGGATTGCGGGGCCTACCTCGGTCCAGGTGTTTGAGGCCTACTATGCCTCCTCCTCCTCCCACCCCTCCTCCACCTCCTCCTCTGAACGACCATCCGTGGGCATGGCGCCATCAGTCGGTAGCTCTAGGCACAGCAGCAGTGCCGTCGCTAAGCGACAGCAGGCGGTGCTCAAACTGCTGAGCCTAGGCGATAAAAGGCACACCGCCCAAGAACTATTACAGGGCATCACGGCGCAGACTGATCTGTGGCTGGCACCGCTGAACCTGAAGCCAGGCATGGTTGTGTGTGACAACGGCCGTAACCTGGTGGCGGCTCTGCAACTCGGCAGACTGACACATGTGCCATGCCTGGCCCATGTGTTAAATCTGATAGTTCAGCGTTTCCTCAAGACATACCCCAATCTGTCTGATTTGCTCACGAAGGTGCGCCGCATCTGTGCGCATTTCAGGAAGTCCAGCACAGATGCTGCCACTCTCAGGGCAGCGCAGCGCCGCCTCCAACTGCCCGCTCACCGACTGTTGTGCGACGTGCCCACGAGGTGGAATTCAACACTGACCATGTTATCCAGAGTTTACCAGCAGCGCCGAGCGATTGTAGACTGCCAGATGTCAACTTCCACCAGAACTGGTAGTCAGGTCAGTCAGCTTCCTCAAGTCTACAATGAGGAGTGGACGTGGATGTCTGATATCTGTCAGGTGCTGAGTAACTTTGAGGAGTCAACACAGATGGTCAGTGGCGATGCCGCCATCATCAGCCTCACCATCCCGCTGCTTGGCCTGTTGAAAAACTCTCTGGTCAGCATGAAGTCGGAAGCTTTGCGCTCCTCACAAGAGACAGGGGAAGAAGATTCCCTTGTTGATAGCCAAAGCACCCTTAGGTCTGTTTCTCAGCGCATATCGGAGGAGGTGGAGGTGGAGGAGGATGAGGAGGAAGAGGAGGAGAATGTTGGCGAGACACAAGAGGGGACCATTGTTGAGTCCTACACTGTTGAGCGTGTATGGGCAGAAGAAGAGGAGTTGGAGGAGTTGGAGGAGGAGGAAATGGACAGTCAGGCCAGTGAGGGGAGTGAATTCTTACGCGTTGGTACTCTGGCGCATATGGCAGATTTCATGCTAGGCTGCCTATCCCGTGACCCTCGCGTTCAAAGAATTTATTCCAGCACCGATTACTGGGTGTTCACTCTCCTGGACCCACGGTACAAGCAAAATCTTTCCACTCTCATCCCTGGAGAGGAAAGGAGTGTGAGAATGCATGAATACCAGCAGGCCCTGGTGCACAAGCTGAAACAGTATTTCCCTTCTGACAGCGCTAGCGGCAGAGTGCGTAGTTCTGCGGGACAAGTAGCGAGGGAGAGTAGGCGAGCAGGCAGCTTGTCCAGCACTGGCAAGGGTACGCTTTACAGGGCTTTTGCCAGCTTTATGTCACCCCAGCAAGACACTGTCACCTGTCCCCAGTCTCGGCAGAGTAGGGCTGATCTTTACAGAAAGATGGTGAGGGAGTACGTAGCTGACCATACCATCGTCCTAAATGATCACACAGCTCCCTACAACTACTGGGTTTCAAAGCTGGACATGTGGCACGAACTGGCGCTCTACGCCTTGGAGGTTCTTGCCTGCCCTGCCGCTAGCGTCTTGTCAGAGCGGGTTTTCAGTGCAGCTGGTGGCATCATCACCGATAAGCGTACACGCCTGTCGACTGACAGCGCTGACAGGCTGACGCTTATCAAGATGAATAAAGCATGGATTTCTCCTAATTTCAAATCTCCAGCAGGTGAAGGAAGCTCAACCTGAATAATTTATCCACTCCTCCTCCTCCTCATTTTCCTCCTTCTCCTCCTCTTTCTACAGTAAAGCAGAGGAAACTGGCTGTTTTTTGACAGGGCCCACTGGCTCTAGGTATAGTACTTTATGCATTTAATTTTTCTGGAGGGCCACCGACACGGTCCTCTGTTTTAAACAATTTTTGGGAGTGCCACATACAGGCACTCAATCTATTCAATTTTTCTGGAGGGCCACCTTTCCGGTCCTCTGTTTTAAACAATTTTTTGGGACTGCCACATACAGGCACTCAATCTATTCCATTTTTCTGGAGGGCCACCTACCTGCTCCTCTGGTTTAAAAACTTTTTTGGACTGCCACATACAGGCACTCAATCTATTCCATTTTTCTGGAGGGCCACCTAACTGCTCCTCTGGTTTGAAACATTTTTTGGACTGCCACATACAGGCACTCAATCTATTCCATTTTTCTGGAGGGCCACCTACCTGCTCCTCTGGTTTGAAAAATTTTTTGGACTGCCACATACAGGCACTATCCAAATTGAATTGTCTCCATAGCAGCCTCCACACGTTGTCTCCATTGCTACCTCCAAAAGTCGTCCATATAGCTGCCTCCATACATCGTCCCTTTATCAAACGAGGTTTGTCAGGCCGAAATTTGGGTTGTTTTCATGGATTCCACATCAAAGTTGTTAACTTTGTCGCCACCCTGCTGTGTTATCCACAAAATACACTGGCAAACTTTTACCATTTACGGATATTATTTCAGCGCTTCTTGCGCATCTGTTTACATTCCCCTCACCCGCCATATCCTAAACTTATAAGAACGCTACTACACTTGATCTTATACAAAAGGTTCTTAGAAGTGCTGTTTGGGGAGTAGCCTAGAGACAGGGGCTTGGATTGGCGAAAGCTCGCCTAGCAGCGGTGCGCCAGCTCCATGCGCATCATGCGCTTCTTGCGCATCTGTTTACATTCCCCTCACCCGCCATATCCTAAACTTATAAGAACGCTACTACACTTGATCTTATACAAAAGGTTCTTAGAAGTGCTGTTTGGGGAGTAGCCTAGAGACAGGGGCTTGGATTGGCGAAAGCTCGCCTAGCAGCGGAGCGCCAGCTCCATGCGCATCATGCGCTTCTTGCGCATCTGTTTACATTCCCCTCACCCGCCATATTCCAAACTTATAAGAACGCTACTACACTTAACTTGGTGCAGGCTGGGACCGAGTCTGACCCTGGGGCTGGTCATATACTGCCGACGCAGAGGATTGGGGGGCCTACCTCGGTCCAGGTCTCAAAGGCCTACTATACCTCCAAATCCTCCCACCCCTCCTCCACCTCCTCCTCCTCCGAATTACCATCCGTGGGCATGGCGCCATCAGTCGGTAGCTCTAGGCACAGCAGCAGTGCCGTTGCTAAGCGACAGCAGGCGGTGCTCAAACTGCTGAGCCTAGGTGATAAAAGGCACACCGCCCAAGAGCTATTGCAGGGCATTCCACATCAAACTTGTTAACTTTGTCGCCACCCTGCTGTGTAAGCCACAAAATATACTGGAAAACTTTTTTCATTTACGGAAATTATTTCAGCGCTTCTTGCGCAGATGTTTACATTCCCCTCACCCGCCATATCCCAAACTTATAAGAACGCTACTACACTTGATCTTATCCGAAAGGTTCTTAGAAGTGCTGTTTGGGGAGTAGCCTAGAGACAGGGGCTTGGATTGGCGAAAGCTCGCCTGGCAGCGGAGCGCCAGCTCCATGCCAAGAACCAACTAACATAGTTTTAACTGCAGTACCTTTAATCTACTACTAGTTCACTGCCTCCATACATCGTCCCCTTATCAAACGAGCTGTGTCAGGCAGAATTTTGGATTGTTTTCATGGCTTCCATGTTAACTTTGTCGCCACCCTGCTGTGTAATCCACAAAATATACTGGCAAACTTTTATCATGTACCAATATTATTTGAGCGCTTCTTGCTCACCTTCTTTGGTTCCTCTCTGCTACCCATTGGTTTGAAGCCTGAGTCCATTTAGGGTATGTCGCCATGCCACTCTCTAGCCTTCCGCTGCTGCCGCTGCCTCTGCATGCCGTCCCCTATAGTGTCAGGGTCAATTATTGGATGTTTTAGATGCTATCTAGCTTCATTCTGTCACTCTGTCATGGCCATGCTGTTGCCCATAATTTTGGCATAATGGTGCGATTAAGCAGCCTCAGAGGCATCCATGCATGCTGCCCCTGCTGTTTCCTGTCCATTTCCGTGGTGTTTCCATCCTTTTCTGAGGTTCCCAGGTGTTTGGCCAAGCTTCCCTGTGCAGAGCCTTGGTCCCCTTGAAAAATGCTCGAGTCTCCCATTGACTTCAATGGGGCTCGTTACTCGAAACGAGCACTCGAGCATCGGGAAAAGTTCGTCTCGAATAACGAGTACCCGAGCATTTTAGTGCTCGCTCATCTCTAGTTATTATGTACCAGGTAGATAATCTTACACTATCACACTGTCCATTGCTAAATTATAAGCCTGTCTAAAGCTTTATCTAGTCTAACATTGTAACTTTCATTAGTGGACTTTTTGTTTATCCCTGAACAATAGGCCAAAAGTTTGTTGCATTTGCATAATTTTTGGCACATGCCCCTTTTCATTAGGGCACACCCCTTTTGTGGTACCAGTGTCTACACAGTTTTCTTTTTTTCTTTAGGTGTTAAGTATCGAGCAGCCACTGAATCTGGACAAACGACAAAAGCTGAAATGTAGCTGAATAATAATACTCTGCAGAACCAGACAGATGAATATGTGTAATATGCTTATTCCTATTATTTAGCTTCTGAAAGATAAGAAGGCTTTCAGTGATCATGAACCTTCAGAAATTTTCAAAATCAGAAGAAAAATAAATTTTCACCACTTGCAAAGTACTAGAAAAGAAAAATGACTATACAAAAATAGGCTTTCTGTACAAGTAGGTGGAGAGGCAGCACTCATGGGTTTTCTCTTGGAGTGTGTGGGGCAGTATAAGGGCTCGATTACGGTAGGTGTAGGTCGCAGAGCACAAAATCTGGAGAGGGACCCCACTGAATGTAGCCCAGACAAATTACTATTCTAAACTATCCTTAATGTGATAAACATTCTGCTATTTACATGTTGACCTAGCTGGCTGTGGCCGTAGTGCTGACTTCTAGTCCCAGTTGCCATGCCAGTTCCACATGTCATTACTTGCCTGAAAGTTTTCTCTCCTCCACTCACAGATCTGGCCGGGTAATCTGTTAGGAAATAAATACTTAGTTCCATGAGCACAGCTCTTGAAAAGCACACTAGATGCAAAATGCAATGGAAAATGACTGGTTGGGCAAACTTTCACTGACAGAGCCAGTGAGACACTCACAGCTTGGAAGCAGGCGTACATGCAGTGCGGTAGTACTGCCACTGCCCATCAATCCCAGAGACAGTCATCTCACAGCTAGGAGCTGACTTTTTGACATTGCTGGTGGGGGCACTGGGGCACACGTCTCTGGATCCTTCCCTATAAGTCAGACTCGGGCAGCAGGACATAGAATAAGGCAGTACTCGGTCTCTACTATGAGTGGGAATGGACACAGAATGCACAGGTTATTTCATTTTAATGATAGAGAAAGCTAATATCAAAGGCATTCTTTATTATCTGTAGAAAAATAGGATTTAAAGGAAACCCACCACCACAGATTTACCTCTTAAGGTATATCTGGTGACAATCTTTTATAATTTTTTATCATTTTTAATTTCTCTAATATGCAAATTTACTAAAGAGGCTACTGGGGCATAGAGTATCCAGAGCTGAGGCTACACAGGGCGGCTAATTCACGCTCCAGTAGCTTCTTTTAGCCACTTGGATTGGTAAGCGGATTGCAAGAGGCTACTAGGGTGTGGAGTAGCCGCTCCATGTAGCCTCAGCTACGGCTACTCCACTCCCTGGTAGCCTCTTTAATTAATTTTGCATATTAGGGAAATTAAAAATTATTAAACGATATGGGTGACTAAAGGATTAGCCAAAACAAGGGTTATCCTACTATAGATTAGATGAACATGTCATTGGATTTATCTTAGTATGTAGATCCGTGGTGGTGGGTTTCTTTTAAAAACTCTCCTTATATTTTGAAGGTAGAGTCAACAATCACAAATTTAGTTAAGGATTAAAAGAGGCAAGGATTTCTGTATAAGTTGCTGCAGATAACATGGCACTCAAGCCTTCTCTATGAGATAGTACTCGCTACTTATATCAATACTAGAGATGAGCGAGCACTAAAATGCTCGGGTACTCGTTTTCGAGACGAACTTTTCCCGATGCTAGAGTGCTCGTCTCGAATAACGAACCCCATTGAAGTCAATGGGAGACTCGAGCATTTTTCAAGGGGACCAAGGGTCTGCACAGGGAAGCTTGGCCAAACACCTGGGAACCTCAGAAAAGGATGGAAACACCACGGAAATGGACAGGAAACAGCAGGGGCAGCATGCATGGATGCCTCTGAGGCTGCTTAATCGCACCATTATGCCAAAATTATGGACAACAGCATGGCCATGACAGAGTGACCGAATGAGGCTAGATAGCATCTAAAACATCCAATAATTGACCCTGACACTATAGGGGACGGCACGCAGAGGCAGCGGCAGCAGGCTAGAGAGTGTCATGGCGACATACCCTAAATGGACTCAGGTTTCACCAAAGGAGGTGAGCAAGAAGCGCTGAAATAATTTCCTATGTGAACAAAAGGTTGACGGTATATTTAGTCGATAACACAGCATGGTGGCGACATAGTGACCAAGTTCCATAACGTATCTGGTGAAACACCCGAAAAATTAGCCTGACACAGCTCTTTTGATAAAGGGACGACATGGGGAGGCAGCCATGGAGACGACTTCCATGATTAAGAGTGACTACTGGGGCATCCATTTGGCTTCTATGATTGAAACTTCAGGTCTCCAGCATGGTGACAGATGGGCCGAGTTCCACTATGTATCTGGTGAAACACCTGAAAATTCTGCCTGACACAGCTCGTTTGATAAGGGGATGATGTGCTGCATATCCTCTCGTGCTCCAGCGTCTGGGGTATAGACAGTTGAAAGTTGCACATGGAGACATTGGTGGACGCTGTGGAGGATCGTGGAGGCAAAATGGACAGGAAACAGCAGGGACAGCATGCATGGATGCCTCTGAGGCTGCCTAATCTTGGGATGGAGCTGGCGGTCCGCTGCAAGACGAGCTTTTGCCTGTCCAAGCCCATGTCTCTCGGCTCCTCCCCACCCAAAATGGGCCTGGGGGCCAGAAGCGTTTACTTTGAAAAAATTATAATTTTCAAAGCAGGCCGGGTCGTTTGAATATTTCACCTAGGAATAATGGAATAGCATAGGGGTTCTATTTTTAATTGTTTTTACGGAAATGGTTCCATGATTAAGAGCGACAGTATGGGGCATCCATATTGCGCTGCTATGATTGCAACTTCAGGTCTCCAGCATGGCGGCGACAGATGGGCCGCGTTCCACTATGTATCTGGTGAAACACCCGAAATATCTGCCTGACACAGCTCGTTTGATAAGGGGACCATGTATGGAGGCAGTGAACTAGTAGTAGATTAAAGGTGCTGCAGTTAAAACTATGTTAGTTGGTTCTTGGGATGGAGCTGGCGCTCCGCTGCCAGGCGAGCTTTTGCCAATCCAAGCCCCTGTCTCTAGGCTACTCCCCAAACAGCACTTCTAAGAACCTTTTGTATAAGATCAAGTGTAGTAGCGTTCTTATAAGTTTGGGATATGGCGGGTGAGGGGAATGAAAACAGATGTGCAAGAAGCGCTGAAATAATATCGGTAAATCATAAAAGTTTGCCCGTATATTTTGTGGATTACACAGCAGGGTGGCGACAAAGTTAACAAGTTTGATGTGGAATCCATGAAAACAACCCAAAATTCTGCCTGACACTGCTCGTTTGATAAGGGGACCATGTATGGAGGCAGTGAACTAGTAGTAGTTTAAAGGTGCTGCAGTTAAAACTATGTTAGTTGGATCTTGGGATGGAGCTGGCGCTCCGCTGCCAGGCGAGCTTTCGCCAATCCAAGCCCCTGTCTCTAGGCTACTCCCCAAACAGCACTTCTAAGAACCTTTTGTATAAGATCAAGTGTAGTAGCGTTCTTATAAGTTTGGGATATGGCGGGTGAGGGGAATGTAAACAGATGCGCAAGAAGCGCTGAAATAATATCGGTAAATGATAAAAGTTTGCCAGTATATTTTGTGGATTACACAGCAGGGTGGCGACAAAGTTAACAAGTTTGATGTGGAATCCATGAAAACAACCCAAATTCTGCCTGACACTGCTCGTTTGATAAGGGGACCATGTATGGAGGCAGTGAACTAGTAGTAGTTTAAAGGTGCTGCAGTTAAAACTATGTTAGTTGGATCTTGGGATGGAGCTGGCGCTCCGCTGCCAGGCGAGCTTTCACCAATCCAAGCCCCTGTCTCTAGGCCACTCCCCAAACAGCACTTCTAAGAACCTTTTGTATAAGATCAAGTGTAGTAGCGTTCTTATAAGTTTGGGATATGGCGGGTGAGGGGAATGTAAACAGATGCGCAAGAAGCGCTGAAATAATATCAATAAATGATAAAAGTTTGCCAGTATATTTTGTGGATTACACAGCAGAGTGGCGACAAAGTTAACAAGTTTGATGTGGAATCCATGAAAACAACCCAAAATTCTGCCTGACACAGCTCGTTTGATAAGGGGACCATGTATGGAGGCAGTGAACTAGTAGTAGTTTAAAGGTGCTGCAGTTAAAACTATGTTAGTTGGATCTTGGGATGGAGCTGGCGCTCCGCTGCCAGGCGAGCTTTCGCCAATCCAAGCCCCTGTCTCTAGGCTACTCCCCAAACAGCACTTCTAAGAACCTTTTGTATAAGATCAAGTGTAGTAGCGTTCTTATAAGTTTGGGATATGGCGGGTGAGGGGAATGTAAACAGATGCGCAAGAAGCGCTGAAATAATGTCGGTAAATGATAATACTTGCCAGTATATTTTGTAAATTACACAGCAGGGTGGCCACAAAGTTAACAAGTTTGATGTGGAATCCATGAAAGCAACCCAAAATTCTGCCTGACACAGCTCGTTTTTATAAGGGGACCATGTATGGAGGCAGTGAACTAGTAGTAGATTAAAGGTGCTGCAGTTAAAACTATGTTAGTTGGATCTTGGGATGGAGCTGGCGCTCCGCTGCCAGGCGAGCTTTCGCCAATCCAAGCCCCTGTCTCTAGGCTACTCCCCAAACAGCACTTCTAAGAACCTTTTGTATAAGATCAAGTGTAGTAGCGTTCTTATAAGTTTGGGATATGGCGGGTGAGGGGAATGTAAACAGATGCGCAAGAAGCGCTGAAATAATGTCGGTAAATGATAAAAGCTTGCCAGTATATTTTGTGGATTACACAGCAGGGTGGCCACAAAGTTAACAAGTTTGATGTGGAATCCATGAAAGCAACCCAAAATTCTGCCTGACACAGCTCGTTTGATAAGGGGACCATGTATTGAGGCAGTGAACTAGTAGTAGATTAAAGGTGCTGCAGTTAAAACTATGTTAGTTGGATCTTGGGATGGAGCTGGCGCTCCGCTGCCAGGCGAGCTTTCGCCAATCCAAGCCCCTGTCTCTAGGCTACTCCCCAAACAGCACTTCTAAGAACCTTTTGTATAAGATCAAGTGTAGTAGCGTTCTTATAAGTTTGGGATATGGCGGGTGAGGGGAATGTAAACAGATGCGCAAGAAGCGCTGAAATAATATCGGTAAATGATAAAAGTTTGCCAGTATATTTTGTGGATTACACAGCAGGGTGGCGACAAAGTTAACAAGTTTGATGTGGAATCCATGAAAACAACCCAAATTCTGCCTGACACTGCTCGTTTGATAAGGGGACCATGTATAGAGGCAGTAAACTAGTAGTAGTTTAAAGGTGCTGCAGTTAAAACTATGTTAGTTGGATCTTGGGATGGAGCTGGCGCTCCGCTGCCAGGCGAGCTTTCACCAATCCAAGCCCCTGTCTCTAGGCTACTCCCCAAACAGCACTTCTAAGAACCTTTTGTATAAGATCAAGTGTAGTAGCGTTCTTATAAGTTTGGGATATGGCGGGTGAGGGGAATGTAAACAGATGCGCAAGAAGCGCTGAAATAATATCAATAAATGATAAAAGTTTGCCAGTATATTTTGTGGATTACACAGCAGAGTGGCGACAAAGTTAACAAGTTTGATGTGGAATCCATGAAAACAACCCAAAATTCTGCCTGACACAGCTCGTTTGATAAGGGGACTATGTATGGAGGCAGTGAACTAGTAGTAGTTTAAAGGTGCTGCAGTTAAAACTATGTTAGTTGGATCTTGGGATGGAGCTGGCGCTCCGCTGCCAGGCGAGCTTTCACCAATCCAAGCCCCTGTCTCTAGGCTACTCCCCAAACAGCACTTCTAAGAACCTTTTGTATAAGATCAAGTGTAGTAGCGTTCTTATAAGTTTGGGATATGGCGGGTGAGGGGAATGTAAACAGATGCGCAAGAAGCGCTGAAATAATGTCTGTAAATGATAAAAGCTTGCCAGTATATTTTGTAAATTACACAGCAGGGTGGCCACAAAGTTAACAAGTTTGATGTGGAATCCATGAAAGCAACCCAAAATTCTGCCTGACACAGCTCGTTTGATAAGGGGACCATGTATGGAGGCAGTGAACTAGTAGTAGATTAAAGGTGCTGCAGTTAAAACTATGTTAGTTGGATCTTGGGATGGAGCTGGCGCTCCGCTGCCAGGCGAGCTTTCGCCAATCCAAGCCCCTGTCTCTAGGCTACTCCCCAAACAGCACTTCTAAGAACCTTTTGTATAAGATCAAGTGTAGTAGCGTTCTTATAAGTTTGGGATATGGCGGGTGAGGGGAATGTAAACAGATGCGCAAGAAGCGCTGAAATAATGTCGGTAAATGATAAAAGCTTGCCAGTATATTTTGTGGATTACACAGCAGGGTGGCCACAAAGTTAACAAGTTTGATGTGGAATCCATGAAAGCAACCCAAAATTCTGCCTGACACAGCTCGTTTGATAAGGGGACCATGTATGGAGGCAGTGAACTAGTAGTAGATTAAAGGTGCTGCAGTTAAAACTATGTTAGTTGGATCTTGGGATGGAGCTGGCGCTCCGCTGCCAGGCGAGCTTTCGCCAATCCAAGCCCCTGTCTCTAGGCTACTCCCCAAACAGCACTTCTAAGAACCTTTTGTATAAGATCAAGTGTAGTAGCGTTCTTATAAGTTTGGGATATGGCGGGTGAGGGGAATGTAAACAGATGCGCAAGAAGCGCTGAAATAATATCGGTAAATGATAAAAGTTTGCCAGTATATTTTGTGGATTACACAGCAGGGTGGCGACAAAGTTAACAAGTTTGATGTGGAATCCATGAAAACAACCCAAATTCTGCCTGACACTGCTCGTTTGATAAGGGGACCATGTATGGAGGCAGTAAACTAGTAGTAGTTTAAAGGTGCTGCAGTTAAAACTATGTTAGTTGGATCTTGGGATGGAGCTGGCGCTCCGCTGCCAGGCGAGCTTTCACCAATCCAAGCCCCTGTCTCTAGGCTACTCCCCAAACAGCACTTCTAAGAACCTTTTGTATAAGATCAAGCGTAGTAGCGTTCTTATAAGTTTGGGATATGGCGGGTGAGGGGAATGTAAACAGATGCGCAAGAAGCGCTGAAATAATATCAATAAATGATAAAAGTTTGCCAGTATATTTTGTGGATTACACAGCAGAGTGGCGACAAAGTTAACAAGTTTGATGTGGAATCCATGAAAACAACCCAAAATTCTGCCTGACACAGCTCGTTTGATAAGGGGACCATGTATGGAGGCAGTGAACTAGTAGTAGTTTAAAGGTGCTGCAGTTAAAACTATGTTAGTTGGATCTTGGGATGGAGCTGGCGCTCCGCTGCCAGGCGAGCTTTCGCCAATCCAAGCCCCTGTCTCTAGGCTACTCCCCAAACAGCACTTCTAAGAACCTTTTGTATAAGATCAAGTGTAGTAGCGTTCTTATAAGTTTGGGATATGGCGGGTGAGGGGAATGTAAACAGATGCGCAAGAAGCGCTGAAATAATATCAATAAATGATAAAAGCTTGCCAGTATATTTTGTGGATTACACAGCAGGGTGGCGACAAAGTTAACAAGTTTGATGTGGAATCCATGAAAGCAACCCAAAATTCTGCCTGACACAGCTCGTTTGATAAGGGGACCATGTATGGAGGCAGTGAACTAGTAGTAGATTAAAGGTGCTAGTTAAAACTATGTTAGTTGGATCTTGGGATGGAGCTAGCGCTCCGCTGCCAGGCGAGCTTTCGCCAATCCAAGCCCCTGTCTCTAGGCTACTCCCCAAACAGCACTTCTAAGAACCTTTTGTATAAGATCAAGTGTAGTAGCGTTCTTATAAGTTTGGGATATGGCGGGTGAGGGGAATGTAAACAGATGCGCAAGAAGCGCTGAAATAATATCGGTAAATGATAAAAGTTTGCCAGAATATTTTGTGGATTACACAGCAGGGTGGCGACAAAGTTAACAAGTTTGATGTGGAAGCCATGAAAACAACCCAAAATTCTTCCTGACACAGCTCGTTTGATAAGGGGACCATGTATGGAGGCAGCTATATGGATGACTTTTGGAGGCAGCTATGGCGATGACGTGTGGAGGTAGCAATGGAGACAACGTGTGGAGCCAGCTAAAAAGACGACATGTGGAGGCTGCTATGGAGACAATTTAATTTGGATAGTGCCTGTATGTGGCAGTCCAAAAAAGTTTTCAAACCAGAGGAGCAGGTATGTGATCCTCCAGAAAAATTAAATAGATTGAGTGCCTGTATGTGGCACTCCCAAAAATTGCTTAAAACAGAGGACCGGGTAGGTGGCCCTCCAGAAAAATTAAATACATAGAGCACTATAGCTAGAGCCAGTTGGCCCTGGCAAAAAATAGCCAGTTTCCTCTGCTGTAGTGTACAAAGAGGAGGAGAAGGAGGACAAGGAGGAGGAGGAGTGCATACATTATTCAGGTTGAGCTTCTTTCACCTGGTGGAGAATGAAAATCCGGAGAAATCCAGGCTTTATTCATCTTGATAAGCGTCAGCCTGTCAGCGCTGTCAGTCGACAGGCGTGTACGCTTATCGATGACGATGCCACCAGCTGCACTGAAAACCCGCTCGGACAACACGCTAGCGGCAGGGCAGGCAAGAACCTCCAAGGCGTATAGCGCCAGTTCGTGCCACATGTCCAGCTTTGAAACCCAGCAGTTGTAGGGAGCTGTGTGATCATTTAGGACGATGGTATGGTCAGCTACGTACTCCCTCACCATCTTTCTGTAAAGATCAGCCCTACTCTGCCGAGACTGGGGACAGGTGACAGTGTCTTGCTGGGGTGACATAAAACTGGCAAAGGCCTTGTAAAGCGTACCCCTGCCAGTGCTGGAAAAGCTGCCTGCTCGCCTACTCTCCCTCGCTACTTGTCCCGCAGAAGAACGCCCTCTGCCGCTAGCGCTGTCAGAAGGGAAATACTGTTTCAGCTTGTGCACCAGGGCCTGCTGGTATTCATGCATTCTCACACTCCTTTCCTCTCCAGGGATGAGAGTGTAAAGATTTTGCTTGTACCGTGGGTCCAGGAGAGTGAATACCCAGTAATCGGTGCTGGAATAAATTCTTTGAACGCGAGGGTCACGGGATAGGCAGCCTAGCATGAAATCTGCCATATGCGCCAGAGTCCCAATGCGCAAGAATTCACTCCCCTCACTGGCCTGACTGCCCATTTCCTCCTCCTCCAACTTCTCCAACTCCTCTTCTTCTGCCCATACACGCTGAAAAGTGAAGGACTGAACAATGGTCCCCTCTTCTGTCTCGCCAACATTCTCCTCCTCTTCCTCCTCATCCTCCTCCACCTCCTCCGATATGCGCTGAGAAACAGACCTAAGGGTGCTTTGGCTATCAACAAGGGAATCTTCTTCCCCCATCTCTTGTGACGAGCGCAAAGCTTCCGACTTCATGCTGACCAGAGAGTTTTTCAACAGGCCAAGCAGCGGGATGGTGAGGCTGATGATGGCGGCATCGCCACTGACCATCTGTGTTGACTCCTCAAAGTTACTAAGCACCTGACAGATATCAGACATCCACGTCCACTCCTCATTGTAGACTTGAGGAAGCTGACTGACCTGACTACCAGTTCTGGTGGAAGTTGACATCTGGTAGTCTACAATCGCTCTGCGCTGCTGGTAAACTCTGGATAACATGGTTAATGTTGAATTCCACCTTGTGGGCACGTCGCACAACAGTCGGTGAGCAGGCAGTTGGAGGCGGCGCTGCGCTGCCCTGAGAGTGGCAGCATCTGTGCTGGACTTCCTGAAATGCGCACAGATGCGGCGCACCTTCGTGAGCAAATCAGACAGATTGGGGTATGTCTTGAGGAAACGCTGAACTATCAGATTTAACACATGGGCCAGGCATGGCACATGTGTCAGTCTGCCGAGTTGCAGAGCCGCCACCAGGTTACGGCCGTTGTCACACACAACCATGCCTGGCTTCAGGTTCAGCGGTGCCAGCCACAGATCGGTCTGCGCCGTGATGCCCTGTAATAGCTCTTGGGCGGTGTGCCTTTTATCGCCTAGGCTCAGCAGTTTGAGCACCGCCTGCTGTCGCTTAGCGACGACACTGCTGCTGTGCCTAGAGCTACCGACTGATGGCGCCATGCCCACGGATGGTAATTCGGAGGAGGTGGAGGAGGGGTGGGAGGAGGAGGAGGCATAGTAGGCCTTTGAGACCTGGACCGAGGTAGGCCCCGCAATCCTCGGCGTCGGCAGTATTTTACCAGCCCCAGGGTCAGACTCGGTCCCAGCCTCCACCAAGTTAACCCAATGTGCCGTCAGCGATATATAGTGGCCCTGCCCGGCAGCACTCGTCCACGTGTCCGTGGTCAGGTGGACCTTGTCAGAAACAGTGTTGGTCAGGGCACGGATGATGTTCTCTGACACGTGCTTGTGCAGGGCTGGGACGGCACATCGGGAAAAGTAGTGGCGGACCGTAGACCGAGGGGCGGCCGCCAGGCTAAGCAACTTGGAGTTGTGGACGTTGAGGGCTTGGGCGTGTGGGTGGGTTGCGTTATACTTCCTTTTGCGCTCCAGCGTCTGGGGTATGGAGAGCTGAACGCTGGTGGATGCTGTGGAGGATCGTGGAGGCGAAGATGGGGTTTTCGCACGGGAGGTGTTTGGGCCGGGGTCCTGGGCAGGGGGCTGACTAGCAGATGACACAGGGGAAGGAGCAGTGGTGTGCCCAGCCGGAGGTGAACGGGCTTGACCCCATTGAGTGGGGTGTTTAGCATTCATATGCCTGCGCATACTGGTGGTAGTTAAGCTAGTAGTGGTGGAACCCCTGCTGATTCTGGTTTGGCAAAGGTTGCACACCACAGTCCGTCGGTCATCCGGTGTTTCTTTAAAGAACCTCCAGACTTCTGAAAATCTAGCCCTCGCCACGGGAGCTTGACTACGGGCAACATTTGGCGTTGATGCACCAGCTCTGGCCCTGCCTCTCCGTCTGGCCCCACCACTGCCTCTTCCAACCTGTTCTGGTCGAGGACTCTCCTCTGTCTCAGAAGCACTGTGTTCACCCGGCCTATCAACCCAGCTTGGGTCTGTCACCTCATCATCCTCCGATCCCTCAGTCTGCTCCCCCCTCGGACTTCCTGCCCTGACAACAACTTCACCACTGTCTGACAACCGTGTCTCCTCATCGTCGGACACCTCTTTACACACTTCTTCCTCTACGTCAAGAAGGTCATCATGACCCACAGACTGCGACCGGTGTAAAACCTGGGCATCAGAAAAGAGCTCAGCAGCAACCGGACAAGTGGTTTGTGACTCTGGGAAGGGTCCAGAAAACAGTTCCTCAGAGTATGGCGGTTCAAATGCCAAATTTTCCTGGGAGGGGGCAGACTGGGGGAAGGAGGCTGAGGTGCAGGAGCTGGAGGAGTGCCGATTTCGGTGACATGGGTGGACTGCGTGGAAGACTGACTGGTGGACAAATTGCTCGAAGCATTGTCGGCAATACACGACATCACCTGTTCGCACTGTTCTGGCCTCAACAGTGCTCTACCACGAGTCCCAGTAACTTCAGACATAAACCTAGGGATTGTAGCTTTGCAGCGTTCCCCTGCTCCCTCATCAGCAGGTGGTGTCTCACCCCGCCCAGGACCACGGCCTATGACCCCTGCAGTAGTTGGACGCCCACGTCCCCGCCCTCGTCCTCTACCCCTAGCCCTCAGGTTAAACATTTTGAAAATTAAAGTTATAACTGTAAATTTTTTTTTATTTTTTTTGTGTTTTTTTTGTTTTTTTTTGTGTTTTTTTGTTTTTAAAACCAAACGATGCTATCCTATTGCTATGGCTATTTTCTAGCCAACTATGCACTACAGCAAGGCCAGCCACCAGCAAATCAACCAAAAATCAACTATATAACGCTATTGTAGGCCTAAGTAAGCCGTTTGGATTCTCCTATGGCTATTTTCTAGCCAACTATGAAAGCACACTGCTATGCCAGATGAGATGACGCTGAGTTATCAAAAAATAAACGCAAAATAAAAAGAAACTGACAGACTGTGCCTAATTGAAATCAAACCCCTAATAAATTGTCCCACTTTGGTGTTTGAGATGGATATGTGTGTCACTAAGAGCTAAACACAACGGTAGCAAGTCTCCCTGCAAAATTCCTCACAATATGGTACTAGCTGCACTACTAATGCCAGCAAGCCCAGCCACAAGAAAACAAAAAAAAGTAAAATAAAACGTAATTGTAGCCCTAAGAAGGGCTGTTGGGTTCTTGTAGAATCACTCCTGCCTAACACTATTCTAATAGAACAGCCTAACGCTTTCCCTGACCAGCAGCAATTCTCTCCCTAGCGGCATCCAGACAGAGAATGATACGAGCAGCGCGGGCAGGGGCTAGTCTATTCCAGGGTCACCTGATCTGGCCAGCCAACCATTGCTATCGACGTGTAAGGTTACCACGTCATGCTGGGTGGAGTGCAGAGTCTCCTGGCTTGTGATTGGCTCTGTTTCTGGACGCCAAAAAGCAAAACGGCGGGAGATGCCATTTTCTCGAGCGGGCGAAATACTCGTCCGAGCAACGAGCAGTTTCAAGTACGCTAATGCTCGAACGAGCATCAAGCTCGGACGAGTATGTTCGCTCATCTCTAATCAATACGTGTCCAGTAAAAATAAAAAAAATATATACTTACATGTGAACAGTGTGCTCCCATGAGGCACGGATCTCTTCTTCTCCCGGCTGTTCATTAAGCCGTGACTCTGTGGAGAGTCACAGGCACTGCATCGCTCTGCATATCAATCATACCTGTCTTCAAGAGACAGGTGTGATTGATTTACCCGGTGGCCAATTCGGGTGCCAATGGGTGCAGGAATTGCCCGCTTTAGGAAAACAGATTTTGCCACTGCTCCCATAGGGCTCTGTATTCTGCAGCACGAGGCAAGATTTTCAGGTGGCCTGATGGCAGATGTAGCCCTGCTTATGCCTCTCACTTAATTTGTAGGGAAATAGAATATTAGTGGGTGGGGACATATGGACTCACTGGCATAAATTTTAAAGAGGGGCATCCTAATACTTATTGACTTATATTTTTGTACAAGTCATACATATTTGCAATTTATGTTGCAGGAATTTCGATGTAAGTGTCTGGCTTAATTCTGGTCCTAACATAGAACAAAACACCAGCTTGTTTTTTGAATATGAGTCATATAACGTGTTTGACCACATACCTAATATGTGCATCATATGGTACAGTGTGACTTTAATTTTGGGAGTCATCGGAAGCGGTTTGGTCATCTTGATCACTGGCTTCAGGATGAGGACTGTTAATGCTGTGTGGTTCCTCAATCTGGCCATGGCAGATTTCATCACATCACTTCCTCTGCGTATTTCAGAGTGGGCCTTATACTATGAAATTTACTATGACCATTTCCTGTGTACAGTTAGAATGACTATTTTGTTCATAAATATGTTGTGTAGTGTGTATTTTATGACCGTGATCAGCATTGATCGACGTGTCTCCATTTTTTGGCCAATATGGACCAAAATCCGCAGGACTCCCCGGTTGGCCACAACTATTGCTATACTCATTTGGATATTGAGTCTTCTGCTGAGTGTCCCTTATCTAGTATTTAATCACGCCTTTTACTTTGTCACTGAGTGTTTCCCCAAATTTTATGACTTTACAACCCTTAAAAAAAAGAAAAGAAATGCCATGTTCATCACCAAAAACATCTGCATGTTTGCCGTGCCTTTTGCTATCATTTTTCTTTCTTATGTTCTACTTTTCGACAAATTAAAAAAAATTAGAAAATCCAAAAAGTCTAAACGGCCTTTTCGGGTCATCACCACTGTCATTATAAGTTTTTTAATTTGCTGGTTTCCATATAACACGTGGTCTTTAATACCGATCAGTGACCGGTACTCGAAAATAGATGTGATCTTTTCAGAGGTTTTTGTCTGTCTGGCCTACTTCAGTAGTTATGTCAACCCCATTCTTTACATTTTGTTTTCCCAAGATTTAAAAAGGAAGTTTGTAAAGTCCATCCCTATCATGCTGGAGAAAGTTTTAGATGAAAGGTCGGACATTGATTGTGGGGACACTACTGCCACTACCATGTTACAAACTGTAAATCAACACTTATTAGTCCCATGAATGAGTTTGAGGTTATATGGGGGCATTGAATTTTAATTGTTTTAAAATAATTTAAATTTAAGTATAAAGTGATGAGCATTATTTTTGGAGACAGTAGCACCATTCCACACCACCAACCATCATTCCCCTCCGATGTATATTCATTACTGTGAAACTTCTTCTTTTGACTCATAAGAAACACAATGGAGGTCATTGTCCTTAGTTTTTCTATTTAGTTTTTCCTTTTTTCTGTATTGCACTTCTTTTCGCCTTATATGAATCTAATTTACCTTATTTATTTTTTGGAAATGTGCCTCTTTTGACACAATTGTTATAAAACAGGCGCAAAGCTATGCCAGCCAAACTTTCGCTTTAGAAAGATTCTTCTATGGAACGAGGAAAAAGGTACAAATTATACCATATAAAAACCAGGAACAGAAAAGCAAATTGTCATATTTAAAAAATTAAAATAAATTCGGCACAAAATACATAACAAAAAATAGAAAAACTAAGATGAATGGCATCAAAGGAACGGTTTTCTTTTTGTATGTTTCTTTTAATAGTTTAATACTGGACTTCACTTTTTCACTTTTTTCTGTTTAATAGTGCAAAGTCAAATATAAAAATAAAAAGTATAAAAATACTGGTCCTTTGTATATTTTATTGACACTCAAAATGGTAAAATGTGCAAAAGTGGAGAAGTGGTTCCATCAACATACACAGGTGGCATCCTCTACACCTAGAGGTTGTTCTACCATCTCCATAGACAGGAAACATCCTCTACACTTAGAAAAGAGGAGGTTCTACCATCTACATAGACAGGGGGCGTCCTCTACACCTAGAGGAGAGGAGGTTCTACCATCACCATAGACAGAGGACATCCTCTACACCTAGAGGAGAGGAGGTTCTACCATCATCATAGACAGGGGACATCCTCTACACCTTGAGGAGAGGAGGTTCTCCCATCACCATAGACAGGGGGTATCCTCTACACCTAGAGGAGAGGAGGTTCTACCATCTCCATAGACAGGAAACATCCTCTACACTTAGAGAAGAGGAGGTTCTACCATCTACATAGACAGGGGGCGTCCTCTACACCTAGAGGAGAGGAGGTTCTACCATCACCATAGACAGGGGGCATCCTCTACACCTAGAGGAGAGTAGGTTCTACCATCACCATAGACAGGGGGCTTTCTCTACACCTAGAGAAGAGGAGGTTCTACCATCTACATAGACAGGGGGCATCCTCTATATCTAGAAGAGAGGTAGTTCTAACATCACCATAGACAGCGGTTTCCTCTACACCTAGAGGAGAGGTTGTTCTACCATCACCATAGACAGGAGGTATCCTCTACACCTAGAGAAGAGGAGTTTCTGCCATCTCCATAAACAGGAGACATCGGGGCACATTTTCCGAATCCGTGGGGTTTTTCCGACGGCCACGCCCCCGATTTCCGTCGCATGCATGCCGGCGCTGATGCGCCACAATCCGATCGCGTGTGACAAAAACCCGGGGCAATTCGCGCAAAATGGTAATTTTCGGGAAACCCGACGAAAAAGAGCGATTCGGGCCCTTAGTAAATGACCCCCATCCTCTACAGCTAGAGAAGTGGAGGTTCTATTATCGCCATAGACAGGAGGCATCGTCTACACCTAGAGGAGAGGTTTTTCTACCATCACCATAGACAGAAGGCATCCGCTACACCTAGAGAAGAGGAGGTTCTACCATCTCCATAAACAGGAGATATCCTCTACCGCTAGAGAAGAGGAGGTTCTACCATCTCCATAATCAGGGTGCATCCTCTACATCTAGAGCAGAGGTGGTTCTATTATCGCCATAGACAGTAGGCATCGTCTACACCTAGAGGAGAGGTTTTTCTACCATCACCATAGACAGGAGGCATCCTCTACACCTAGAGAAGAGGAGGTTCTACCATCTGCATAGACAGGAGACTTCCTCTATACCTAGAAAAGAGGTTGTTCTACCATCACCATAGACAGGAGACATCCTCTACACCTAGAGAAGAGGAGGTTCTACCATCTCCATAGACAGGAGACATCCTCTATACCTAAAAGAGAGGTTGTTCTACCATCACCATAGACAGGGGTTTCCTCTACACCTAGAGGAGAGGTTGTTCTACCATCACCATAGACAGGTGGAATCCTCTACACCTAGAGAAGAGGAGTTTCTACCATATCCAAACAAGAGACATCCTCTACAGCTAGGGAAGAGGAAGTTCTACCATCTCCATAAACAGGGGACATCCTCTAAACCTAGAGAAGAGGTGGTTCTATTATCACCATAGACAGGGGGCATTCTCTATGTCTAGAGAAAAGGTGTTTCTACCATCACCATAGACAAAGGGGATCCTTTACACCAAGAAGTAAGGCAGTTCTATCATTACCACAGACAGGGGGCATCTTCTACACAAAGAGGAGTGACAGTTCTACCTTCATGATAGACTGGGTCCCTCCTATACACCTAGAATAGAAGTGGGTCTATCATCACCCTACACAGGAGGCATCCTCTAGACCTAGATGAGAGGCAGTTTCAGCATCACAATAAAACAGAAAACATCCCCTACACCTAGAGTACAGGTGTTTCTACCATCAAAATAGATAGGGGGTATCCTCGACATCTAGAGTAGAGGCGGTTTTACCATTGACATAGACAGGAGGTATATTGTACACCTAGAGGAAAGAAAGCTCTACCATCTTCATAGTCAGGGGGCATCCTTTACACCTAGAGTAGAGGATGTTCTGCCATCGCCATAGACAGGGGGCATCCTCTACACCTAGAGTAGAGGATGTTCTGCCATCGCCATAGACAGGGAGCATTCTCTACACCTAGAGGAGAGGATGTTCTGCCATCACCATAGACAGGGGACATCTTCCACCCTTAAAGGAGAGTCGGTTCTATCATCAAAATAGAAAGGGGGCATCCACTACACCTAGAGAAGAGGTTGTTCTACCATCACCATAGACAGGTGGAATCCTCTACACCTAGAGGAAAGGTGGGTCTACCATCGTCATAGACAGGGGGCATTCTCTACACCAAGAGGATTCTGAAAAGGATATATAGAAATCATAGGGAAACCAATCTTACATATTATGCTTAGAATCAACAGGCCTATGGATCAGAGAAAATTCTAAGTAAGCCTAAAGCGGAGGAGAGCATAAGTATAAAGAGTTGGTGGTTGTGAAAGGTCATCTTTATAGATTGTAAAGACTCCCCGAGTTATGCACAATTTTTAGGTTAATTCAAATTCATATGTAGTTCGGATCATGTATATTTTATAATTGTAATAAAAGACAAATGTTTTGTCCTAGTGACAACTGGATTTCTAAAATTTTGTAACAAGGATAATTAATAAAGCTTCATTATAGATACACTGCAGATGATTATTGCATCAGATGGGCAGAGCCAGGCTGTCTGCTCCAATCCAAGACGGCCCTTCAGGCAGTTATAGTATTTATTTCTACTGAACATTTTTTTTTATTCATTTGGGGACCCACATATATTTTTTCCTAAAGCCTCACATTTTCTCAAAGCAGCTCTTTATGTGCAAGTTCATCCATTGCCTTTAAATGTTATCATCTATTCTATCAACTTGAGAGTTGCAACCGCTTCAGTATCTGAACATCTGATCACTCAAGAAGCCATGCCAAAAACGATAATAATGTCCGGACATAAGGATACACTCCCATGAGAGAGGCATGGCTGAAGATTCTGCGTAGTCTCATTAATTCTGTGGATGTGTCCCGCTAGCTGGAGAGGAGACCGAGCGAGGGTCTACAAGACGTCCTCTCTGAAAGTGTCAGGTAAGGCCTTAATCTTATCTTGAGTTGTACTTCTGGAGTCACAGACACTTGTGATGATCTCCACTAAACATGAGATTTCTGAAAGTATCCTGATGATATTGAAGAGGTCTATCAGTAATCTAAAGTCTAACAGAACTGAAAGAAACTTTCCACCAGAAGAACTCAACCGTTCCTCATTGCTGTGGTGATTAGCAACACCAAGACATGTCCTTTACCCAAATGTACATGCATACAACATGTTTTCAGAGTTTATAACGACACATTGCCATAGACTCTGGAGTAATGTACAAGATTTGGTTGTAACATCTAAAGCAATGGGCTTCTGGAGATATGTGGTGTCGGACTGGAGACCTTCTGGTCCACCATTGCAAGTGATCCTCATGCTACACTATACAGTGACCTGCCAATGTAACATTTTAATTAAAAAGATTTCAGCATACAAATTAGTATATTTTAGCAAAAAATATATTGGTTCTGATGTATCAGGTAGATAATATTACACTATCACACTGTCCATTGCTAAATTATAAGCCTGTCTAAAGCTTTATCTAGTCTAACTTTGTAATTTTCATTAGTGGACTTTTTGTTCATCCCTAAATAATAGGCCAAAAGTTTGGTGTATTTGCACAATTTTTGGCACATGCCTCTTTTTCTCTCTAAGCCATGCCCCCTTTCTTTAGGGCACACCCCTTTTGTGGTACCAGTGTCTACACAGTTTTCTTCTCTTCTTTAGGTGTTAAGTATCGAGCAGCCACTGATTCTGGACAAACGACAAAAGCTGAAATGGAGCTGAATAATAATACTCTGCAGAACCAGACAGATGAATATATGTAATATGCTTATTCTTATTATTTAGCTTCTGAAAGAAAAGAAGGCTTTCAGTAATCATGAATATACCTTTAGAAATTGTCAGAATCAGAAGAAATTAAATGAATGTCAAATCTTAAATTTTTTCACCATTTGCAAAGTACTAGAAAAGAGAAATCACTATATAAAAATAGGTTTTTCTATACAAGTAGGTGGAGTCGCAGCAGTAATGGGTTTTCTCTAGGAGTGAGTGGCCGGTATAAGGGCTCGATTATGGTGGGTGAAGGTCCAAGGGCACAAATCTGGAGGGTGTCCCCACTGAATGTAGCCCAGACAAATTACTATTCTAAATTTTCCTTAATGTGATAAACATTCTGCTATTTACATGTTGATCTAGCTGGCCATGGCCGTAGTGCTGACTTCTAGTCCAGTTGCCATGCCAGTTCCACACACGATTACTTCCCAGAAAGTTTTCCCTCCTCCACTCACAGATCTGGACTAGTGATATATGAGGAAGTAAACACATATTGGCTGCCAACCAGTTCCATCAGCAAGTGTTAGGTATAGAGATGAGCGAACACTAAAATGCTCGGGTACTCGTTATTCGAGACGAACTTTTCCCGATGCTCGAGTGCTCGTCTCGAATAACGAACCCCATTGAAGTCAATGGGAGACTCGAGCATTTTTCAAGGGGACCAAGGCTCTGCACAGGGAAGCTTGGCCAAACACCTGGGAACCTCAGAAAAGGATGGAAACACCACGGAAATGGACAGGAAACAGCAGGGGCAGCATGCATGGATGCCTCTGAGGCTGCTTAAACGCACCATTATGCCAAAATTATGGGCAACAGCATGGCCATGACAGAGTGACAGAATGAAGCTAGATAGCATCTAAAACATGCAATAATTGACCCTGACACTATAGGGGACGGCATGCAGAGGCAGCGGCAGCAGGCTAGAGAGTGTCATGGCGACATACCCTAAATGGACTCAGGCTTCAAACCAATGGGTGGCAGAGAGGAACCAAAGGAGGTGAGCAAGAAGTGCTCAAATAATATCGGTACATGATAAAAGTTTGCCAGTATATTTTGTGGATTACACAGCAGGGTGGCGACAAAGTTAACATGGAAGCCATGAAAACAACCCAAAATTCTGCCTGACACAGCTCGTTTGATAAGGGGACCATGTATGGAGGCAGTGAACTAGTAGTAGATTAAAGGTGCTGCAGTTAAAACTATGTTAGTTGGATCTTGGCATGGAGCTGGCGCTCCGCTGCCAGGCGAGCTTTCGCCAATCCAAGCCCCTGTCTCTAGGCTACTCCCCAAACAGCACTTCTAAGAACCTTTTGTATAAGATCAAGTGTAGTAGCGTTCTTATAAGTTTAGGATATGCCGGGTGAGGGGAATGTAAACAGATGCGCAAGAAGCGCATGATGCGCATGGAGCTGGCGCTCCGCTGCCAGGCGAGCTTTCGCAAATCCAAGCCCCTGTCTCTAGGCTACTCCCCAAACAGCACTTTTGTATAAGATCAAGTGTAGTAGCGTTCTTATAAGTTTAGGATATGGCGGGTGAGGGGAATGTAAACAGATGCGCAAGAAGCGCTGAAATAATATCCCTAAATGGTAAAAGTTTGCAAGTATATTTTGTGGATTACACAGCAGGGTGGCGACAAAGTTAACAACTTTGATGTGGAATCCATGAAAACAACCCAAATTTCTGCCTGACACACCTCGTTTGATAAAGGGACGATGTATGGAGGCAGCTATATGGACGACTTTTGGAGGTAGGAATGGAGACAACGTGTGGAGGCTGCTATGGAGACAATTTAATTTGGATAGTGCCTGTATGTGGCAGTCCCAAACATTTTTCAAACCAGAGGAGCAGGTAGGTGGCCCTCCAGTAAAATGGGATAGATTGAGTGCCTGTATGTGGCAGTCCCAAAAATTGTTCAAACCAGAGGAGCAGGTAGGTGGCCCTCCAGTAAAATGGGATAGATTGAGTGCCTGTATGTGGCAGTCCCAAAAATGTTTCAAACCAGAGGAGCAGGTAGGTGGCCCTCCAGTAAAATGGGATAGATTGAGTGCCTGTATGTGGCAGTCCCAAAAATGTTTCAAACCAGAGGAGCAGGTAGGTGGCCCTCCAGTAAAATGGGATAGATTGAGTGCCTGTATGTGGCAGTCCCAAAAATGTTTCAAACCAGAGGAGCAGGTAGGTGGCCCTCCAGTAAAATGGAATAGATTGAGTGCCTGTATGTGGCAGTCCCAAAAATTGTTCAAACCAGAGGAGCAGGTAGGTGGCCCTCCAGTAAAATGGGATAGATTGAGTGCCTGTATGTGGCAGTCCCAAAAATGTTTCAAACCAGAGGAGCAGGTAGGTGGCCCTCCAGTAAAATGGAATAGATTGAGTGCCTGTATGTGGCAGTCCCAAAAATTCTTCAAACCAGAGGAGCAGGTAGGTGGCCCTCCAGTAAAATGGAATAGATTGAGTGCCTGTATGTGGCAGTCCCAAAAATTGTTCAAACCAGAGGAGCAGGTAGGTGGCCCTCCAGTAAAATGGGATAGATTGAGTGCCTGTATGTGGCAGTCCCAAAAATGTTTCAAACCAGAGGAGCAGGTAGGTGGCCCTCCAGTAAAATGGAATAGATTGAGTGCCTGTATGTGGCAGTCCCAAAAATTCTTCAAACCAGAGGAGCAGGTAGGTGGCCCTCCAGTAAAATGGAATAGATTGAGTGCCTGTATGTGGCAGTCCCAAAAATTGTTCAAACCAGAGGACCGGGTAGGTGGCCCTCCAGAAAAATGGAATAGATTGAGTGCCTGTATGTGGCACTCACAAAAATTGTTTCAAACAGAGGACCGGGTAGGTGGCCCTCCAGAAAAATTAAATGCATGAAGTATAGCAAGAGCCAGTGGGCCCTGTCAAAAAATAGCCATTTTCCTCTGCTTTACTGTACAAAGAGGAGGAGAAGGAGGAAAATGAGGAGGAGGAGGAGGAGTGGATCAATTATTCAGGTTGAGCTTCCTTCACCTGGTGGAGATTGGAAATTCTGAGAAATCCAGCCTTTATTCATTTTAATAAGCGTCAGCCTGTCAGCGCTGTCAGTCGACAGGCGTGTACGCTTATCGGTGATGATGCCACCAGCTGCACTGAAAACCCGCTCGGACAAGACGCTAGCGGCAGGGCAGGCAAGAACCTCCAAGGCGTACAGCGCCAGTTCGTGCCACATGTCCAGCTTTGAAACCCAGTAGTTGTAGGGAGCTGTGTGATCATTTAGGACGATGGTATGGTCAGCTACGTACTCCCTCACCATCTTTCTGTAAAGATCAGCCCTACTCTGCCGAGACTGGGGACAGGTGACAGTGTCTTGCTGGGGTGACATAAAGCTGGCAAAAGCCTTGTAAAGCGTACCCTTGCCAGTGCTGGACAAGCTGCCTGCTCGCCTACTCTCCCTCGCTACTTGTCCCGCAGAACTACGCACTCTGCCGCTAGCGCTGTCAGAAGGGAAATACTGTTTCAGCTTGTGCACCAGGGCCTGCTGGTATTCATGCATTCTCACACTCCTTTCCTCTGCAGGGATGAGAGTGGCAAGATTTTGCTTGTACCGTGGGTCCAGGAGAGTGAACACCCAGTAATCGGTGCTGGAATAAATTCTTTGAACGCGAGGGTCACGGGATAGGCAGCCTAGCATGAAATCTGCCATATGCGCCAGAGTACCAACGCGTAAGAATTCACTCCCCTCACTGGCCTGACTGTCCATTTCCTCCTCCTCCAACTCCTCCAACTCCTCTTCTTCTGCCCATACACGCTGAACAGTGAAGGACTCAACAATGGTCCCCTCTTGTGTCTCGCCAACATTCTCCTCCTCTTCCTCCTCATCCTCCTCCACCTCCACCTCCTCCGATATGCGCTGAGAAACAGACCTCAGGGTGCTTTGGCTATCAACAAGGGAATATTCTTCCCCCGTCTCTTGTGACGAGCGCAAAGCTTCCGACTTCATGCTGACCAGAGAGTTTTTCAACAGGCCAAGCAGCGGGATGGTGAGGCTGATGATGGCGGCATCGCCACTGACCATCTGTGTTGACTCCTCAAAGTTACTCAGCACCTGACAGATATCAGACATCCACGTCCACTCCTCATTGTAGACTTGAGGAAGCTGACTGACCTGACTACCAGTTCTGGTGGAAGTTGACATCTGGCAGTCTACAATCGCTCTGCGCTGCTGGTAAACTCTGGATAACATGGTCAGTGTTGAATTCCACCTCGTGGGCACGTCGCACAACAGTCGGTGAGCGGGCAGTTGGAGGCGGCGCTGCGCTGCCCTGAGAGTGGCAGCATCTGGGCTGGACTTCCTGAAATGCGCACAGATGCGGCGCACCTTCGTGAGCAAATCAGACAGATTGGGGTATGTCTTGAGGAAACGCTGCACTATCAGATTTAACACATGGGCCAGGCATGGCACATGTGTCAGTCTGCCGAGTTGCAGAGCCGCCACCAGGTTACGGCCGTTGTCACACACAACCATTCCCGGCTTGAGGTTCAGCGGTGCCAGCCACAGATCAGTCTGCGCCGTGATGCCCTGTAATAGCTCTTGGGCGGTGTGCCTTTTGTCGCCTAGGCTCAGCAGTTTGAGCACCGCCTGCTGTCGCTTAGCGACGGCACTGCTGCTGTGCCTAGAGCTACCGACTGATGGCGCCGTGCCCACGGATGGTAGTTCGGAGGAGGAGGTGGAGGAGGGGTGGGAGGAGGAGGAGGCATAGTAGGCCTGAAACACCTGGACCGAGGTAGGCCCCGCAATCCTCGGCGTCGGCAGTATATGAGCAGCCCCAGGGTCAGTCTCGGTCCCAGCCTCCACCAAGTTAACCCAATGTGCCGTCAGCGATATATAGTGGCCCTGCCCGGCAGCACTCGTCCACGTGTCCGTGGTCAGGTGGACCTTGTCAGAAACGGCGTTGGTCAGGGCACGGATGATGTTGTCTGACACGTGCTGGTGCAGGGCTGGGACGGCACATCGGGAAAAGTAGTGGCGGCTGGGGACCGAATACCGAGGGGCGGCCGCCGCCATGAGGTTGCGAAAGGCCTCGGTCTCTACTAGCCTATAGGGCAGCATCTCCAGGCTAAGCAATCTGGAGATGTGCACATTAAGGGCTTGGGCGTGCGGGTGGGTTGCACTATATTTGCGTTTCCGCTCCAGCGTCTGGGGTATGGAGAGCTGAACGCTGGTGGATGCTGTGGAGGATCGTGGAGGCGACGATGGGGTTTTTGGGCCAGGGTCCTGGGCAGGGGGCTGACTAGCAGCTGACACAGGGGAAGGAGCAGTGGTGTGCACGGCCGGAGGTGAACGGGCTTGTTGCCACTGAGTGGGGTGCTTAGCATTCATATGCCTGCGCATACTGGTGGTAGTTAAGCTAGTAGTGGTGGAACCCCTGCTGAGCCTGGTTTGGCAAATGTTGCACACCACAGTCCGTCGGTCATCCGGTGTTTCCTTAAAGAACCTCCACACTTCTGAAGATCTAGCCCTCGCCGCAAGAGCCCTCACCACGGGAGCTTCACTAGTTGACAGTGGCGCTGATGCACCAGCTCTGGCCCTGCCTCTCCGTCTGGCCCCACCACTGCCTCTTCCAACCTGTTCAGGTCGAGGACTCTCCTCCGTCTCAGAAGCACTGTGTTCACCCGGCCTCTCAACCCAGCTTGGGTCTGTCACCTCATCATCCTCCGATCCCTCAGTCTGCTCCCCCCTCGGACTTCCTGCCCTGACAACAACTTCCCCACTGTCTGACAACCGTGTCTCCTCATCGTCGGACACCTCTTTACACACTTCCACTACGTCAAGAAGGTCATCATCACCCACAGACTGTGACTGGTGGAAAACCTGGGCATCGGAAAATTGCTCAGCAGCAACCGGACAAGTGGTTTGTGACTGTGGGAAGGGTCCAGAAAACAGTTCCTCAGAGTATGCCGGTTCAAATGGCAAATTTTCCTGGGAGGGGGCAGACTGGGGGGGAGGAGGCTGAGGTGCAGGAGCTGGAGGAGTGGGGATTTCGGTGACATGGGTGGACTGCGTGGAAGACTGACTGGTGGTGGACAAATTGCTCGAAGCATTGTCAGCAATCCACGACATCACCTGTTCGCACTGTTCTGGCCTCAACAGTGCTCTACCACGAGTCCCAGTAACTTCAGACATGAACCTAGGGAGTGTAGCTCTGCGGCGTTCCCCTGCTCCCTCATCAGCAGGTGGTGTCTCACCCCGCCCAGGACCACGGCCTCTGACCCCTGCAGTAGTTGGACGCCCACGTCCCCGCCCTCGTCCTCTACCCCTAGCCCTGGGGTTAAACATTTTTAAAATGAGAGTTATAACTTTTTTTTTTTTTTTACTTTTTTTTTTTTTTTTTGTGTGTTTTTTTTGTGTTTTTTGTTTTTTTTTGTGTTTTTTGTTTTTTTTTGAGTTTTTAGAACCAAACAATCCTATCCTATTGCTATGGCTATTTTCTAGCCAAGTATCAAAGGAAGCACACTACTATGCCAGATGAGATGACACTGAGTTATTGCCTAATAGAAATCCAACCCCTACTGAATTTTGCCACTTCAGCCTTTGCTATGGATATGTGCGCCACTAAGCGCAGAACACAGCGGTCGCAAGTCTCACTACAAATTGCTCAGAATTGGCAAGTACATGCACTGCAGAAACTACAGCCACCAGCAGATCAACCAGAAATCAAATATATAGAATGCTACTGTAGGCTTCAAGAAGCTATTTGTATTCTCCTATGGCTATTTTCTAGCCAAGTATCAAAGGAAGCACACTACTATGCCAGATGAGATGACACTGAGTTATTGCCTAATAGAAATCCAACCCCTACTGAATTTTGCCACTTCAGCCTTTGCTATGGATATGTGCGCCACTAAGCGCAGAACACAGCGGTCGCAAGTCTCACTACAAATTGCTCAGAATTGGCAAGTACATGCACTGCAGAAACTACAGCCACCAGCAGATCAACCAGAAATCAAATATATAGAACGCTACTGTAGGCTTCAAGAAGCTATTTGTATTCTCCTATGGCTATTTTCTAGCCAAGTATCAAAGGAAGCACACTACTATGCCAGATGAGATGACACTGAGTTATTGCCTAATAGAAATCCAACCCCTACTGAATTTTGCCACTTCAGCCTTTGCTATGGATATGTGCGCCACTAAGCGCAGAACACAGCGGTCGCAAGTCTCACTACAAATTGCTCAGAATTGGCAAGTACATGCACTGCAGAAACTACAGCCACCAGCAGATCAACCAGAAATCAAATATATAGAACGCTACTGTAGGCTTCAAGAAGCTATTTGTATTCTCCTATGGCTATTTTCTAGCCAAGTATCAAAGGAAGCACACTACTATGCCAGATGAGATGACACTGAGTTATTGCCTAATAGAAATCCAACCCCTACTGAATTTTCCCACTTCAGCCTTTGCTATGGATATGTGCGCCACTAAGCGCAGAACACAGCGGTCGCAAGTCTCACTACAAATTGCTCAGAATTGGCAAGTACATGCACTGCAGAAACTACAGCCACCAGCAGATCAACCAGAAATCAAATATATAGAACGCTACTGTAGGCTTCAAGAAGCTATTTGTATTCTCCTATGGCTATTTTCTAGCCAAGTATCAAAGGAAGCACACTACTATGCCAGATGAGATGACACTGAGTTATTGCCTAATAGAAATCCAACCCCTACTGAATTTTCCCACTTCAGCCTTTGCTATGGATATGTGCGCCACTAAGCGCAGAACACAGCGGTCGCAAGTCTCACTACAAATTGCTCAGAATTGGCAAGTACATGCACTGCAGAAACTACAGCCACCAGCAGATCAACCAGAAATCAAATATATAGAACGCTACTGTAGGCTTCAAGAAGCTATTTGTATTCTCCTATGGCTATTTTCTAGCCAAGTATCAAAGGAAGCACACTACTATGCCAGATGAGATGACACTGAGTTATTGCCTAATAGAAATCCAACCCCTACTGAATTTTCCCACTTCAGCCTTTGCTATGGATATGTGCGCCACTAAGCGCAGAACACAGCGGTCGCAAGTCTCACTACAAATTGCTCAGAATTGGCAAGTACATGCACTGCAGAAACTACAGCCACCAGCAGATCAACCAGAAATCAAATATATAGAACGCTACTGTAGGCTTCAAGAAGCTATTTGTATTCTCCTATGGCTATTTTCTAGCCAAGTATCAAAGGAAGCACACTACTATGCCAGATGAGATGACACTGAGTTATTGCCTAATAGAAATCCAACCCCTACTGAATTTTCCCACTTCGGTCTTTGCTATGGATATGTGTGCCACTAAGAGCTAAACACAACGGTAGCAAGTCCCCCTGCTAATTCCTCACAAAATGGTAAAAGATGCAAATTAAAATAAAAAAAGTAGAACGTTATTGTAGCCCTAAGAAGGGCTGTTGGGTTCTTTGAGAATCACTCCTGCCTAACAGTAAGCTAATAGAACACCCTAACGCTTTCCCTGACCAGCAGCAGCTCTCTCCCTAGCGGCATCCAGAGACAGAATGATCCGAGCAGCGCGGCCAGCGGCTAGTCTATCCCAGGGTCACCTGATCTGGCCAGCCAACCACTGCTATCGACGTGTAAGGGTACCACGTCATGCTGGGTGGAGTGCAGAGTCTCCTGGCTTGTGATTGGCTCTGTTTCTGGCCGCCAAAAAGCAAAACGGCGGGAGCTGCCATTTTCTCGAGCGGGCAAAGTATTCGTCCGAGCAACGAGCAGTTTCGAGTACCCTAATGCTCGACCGAGCATCAAGCTCGGACGAGCATGTTCGCTCATCTCTAGTTAGGTACTAAGGTGAAGGGAGATTAATTGCCACTCAACATGCAGCACAGCTCTTGAAAAGCACACTGCATGCAAAATGCAATTTGAGAATGAGTGGGTGGGCAAACTGTCACTGACAGAGCCAGTGAGTCACTGTCACAGCTTGGAAGCAGGCATACATATGGTGCAGTAGTACCGCCCATCAATTCCAGAGTCAGTCATCTCACAGCTAGGAGCTCACTCTTTGACATTGCTGGTGGGGGCACTGGGGCACAAGCCTCTGGATCCTTCCCTATAAGTCAGGCTCTGGCAGCAGGACATAGATTAAGGTAGTACTCGGTCTCTACTATGAGTGGGAATGCACACAGAATGCACAGGCTATTTCATTTTAATGATAGAGAAAGCTAATGTCAAAGGCATTCTTTATTATCTGTAGAAAAATAGGATTTAAAGAAAACCCACCACCACAGAGCTACCTATTAAGGTATTTCGGGTGACAGGTTTATCTAATTTATAGTAAGATAGCCCTTATTATGGCTAATCCTGTAGCCCCCCAAATCTTTTATAATTTTGTATTTCTCTAACATGCAAATTTACTAAAGAGGCTACTGGAGCGTAGAGTATCCAGAGCTGAGGCTAGACAGAAGCTTCTTGTAGCCGCTTGGATTGGTAAGCGGATCGAAAGAGGTTACTGGGCGTGGAGTAGCTGCGCCGTCTAGCCTGAGCTCCAGCTACTCCACTCCCCAGTGGCCTCTTTAGTAAATTTGCATATTAGGAAAATAAAAAATTATAAAAGATTTGGATGACTAAAGGATTAGCCATAACAAGGGCTATCCGACTATACATTAGATGAACCTATCACGGATCTATCTTAGCATGTAGATCCGTGGTGGTGGGTTTCCTTAAAAAAACTCTCTTTATATTTTGCCATTAGAATCAAAACTCACAAATTTAGTTCAGGATTGAGAGAGGGAAGGATTTCTGTATAAGTTGCTCCGGTTAACATGGCACTCAAACGTTCTCTATGAGTTAATATGCGCTACTTATGCTACTCAGTTTTTATGGAAACTTTTAGTGGATGGGGAGACTCAGCATCTTAGTTTATGAGTAAGAGGGGCATCATAACACTCATTGGGGGTCATTTATCTTATCTCTGTGTGTTTTGGATAAGTTTTGCTGGTCGTTTTTTCATCTGCTTCCTTGGTAATTTATCAATCTCCCTTTTTCCTTGTGTTAAATGGGTTTATTTTTCAGATTTTTAAGTTTGGTTTTGTCTAAAATTTTTTGCACCAAAAAATGTTGCACATATGGCACAATTTGAAATGATAAATGTCATTTGCGACATTTAGCACATCTGGAATAGAAGATAAATGTTTTTTACTGACAAAAAACAAATGTACGACGGATATTTCAAAATGTCCCCAAAAAGACGTAAAAATTGCAATGCGCCCAAAAATGTCTCAAAAACAAGAAACAGGAAGAAAAATAAAGATAAATGACCCCCATTGACTTTTAATATATTTTTGTAATTTATATTCCAGGAATTCCAATCTAACAGCTTGGTTGAATCCATACCCTACATACCCAGTTCTTGATTATGAGTCATATGATGTGTTTGATCACATACCTAATATGTGCATCATATGGTACAGTATAACTTTAATTTTGGGAGTCATCGGAAACGGTTTGGTCATCTGGATCACTGGCTTCAGGATGAAGACCGTTAATGCTGTGTGGTACCTCAATCTGGCCATCGCGGATTTCGTCACATGCCTATCACTTCCACTCCGTATTTCAGAGTGGGCCTTATACCATGACATTTACTATGACCATTTCCTGTGTACAGTTGGAATGACTATTTTGTTCATAAATATGTTGTGTAGTGTGTATTTTATGACCGTCATCAGCATTGACCGATGTGTCTCCATTTACTGGCCAATATGGACCAAAATCCACAGGACTCCCCGGTTGGCCACCATGATTGCTATACTCATTTGGATATTGAGTCTTCTGCTGAGTGTCCCTTATCTAGTATTTAATCATGCCTTCAATTTTGTCACTGAGTGTTTCCCAAAATATTATGATGTTACATCCTTTGCAAAAAAGAAAAGGAATGCCATGTTCATAACCAAAAACATCTGCATGTTTGCCGTGCCTTTTGCCATCATCTTCCTCTCATATATTCTACTTTTCTACAAATTGAAAAAAATTCGAAAATCCAAAAAGTCTAAACGGCCTTTTCGGGTCATCACCACCGTCATTGTAAGTTTTTTTGTGTGCTGGTTTCCATACAACACATGGCCCTTAATACCGATCAGTGACCGGTACTGGGAAATAGATGCGATCCTTTCAGAGGTTTTTGTTTGTCTGGCCTACTTCAGTAGTTGTGTCAACCCCATTCTTTACATTTTGTTTTCCCAAGATTTAAAAAAGAAGTTTGTGAAGTCCATTCCGATCATGTTGGAGAAAGTTTTAGATGAAAGGTCGGACATTGATTGTGGGGACACTACTACCACTACCATGTTACATACTGTAAATCATCACTTATCAACCCCATGAATAATATTAAGGTCATATGGGGAAAAAAAACATAGAATTTTTATTTTTTTAACTTGGGTAAAAAAGTGATGAGTGTTATATTATGAGGACTCCATGGCCCCCATTTATATATATGCATTGTAGGGAAATAACTTCTTCGGACTCGTAAAAGGGTCTTTCTAACTTAGTTTTCTTTTTCGTGTTTTTTTCTGTTTTTCTTTTTAGTTTTTTTTCACCATTGTATCAAAATGGTGCAAAACAACTTTCCAGTAAGAATTAAATTGACAGATAAAACCAGAAAAATATGCATTAAAGGACAAATACCCTCATATTGACTCATAGTTGACTAGTCCTACTCACACGCTCTTTAGGATTTTGTCTTCTAGAAGCTTCTTTATAATCATTAACAGAATGATTTGTGGCGCCTCTTAGCTTTACGGCATATTATTTATTTATTCCCCCCCCACTAGTCCAGTCCAACCATAAAGTCCCAATTTATCTGCATTCGCAACGGGAGAGACCAGATGAGTGAGGGAGAGTGAATATATTACAAAGCAGAGGCTCATGCTTTATAATTTTTAAAAGTCTTTTTCTGTGGTATCACACCGGTCTGAATTATCATAAAAGAAGTTCTACTATAGTAGCCGTGTCCAATCAATGTAATTGTGTAATATGTAGCTATACTTATACAGGCCGTCCCCTGGTTACGTACTAAATAGTTTCTGTAGGTTTGTTCTTAAGTTGAATTGTATAGAAGTCATAACTTTTATCATTGTAAACTCCAAACAAAATTTTTTTGGTCTCTTTGACAACCGAATTACAAAACTTTTGGGTTGTCATAAGAACCAGGATTAACAATAAAACTGCAGACACCTTTGTTAACACCTACAGCTGATCATTGTAACCTGGGACTAAAGAAAAGCATTTTACCAACATCCAGAGGTCTGTTTGTAACTAGGGGTCATATGTAAGTCGGGGACCACCTGTATATACCATTTGGTGTCCTACTTTCTCTTTTTTATGTTTAATAGTTCAAAAACAATTTGAAAATGTAACAATGCTCTATTTTACATACCTATGAATGTTCCCGTCTTTTATTAAGACTTGAAGGCCCAGATCTATTATTCTGGCAGTGCCAGATTCTATTGTACTTTGCACTGAAAAGAAAGTCTTTGGAGCTTGAACATGTATTTAAAGGACATCTACCACCAGGATGAAGAATTGTAAACCAAGTACACTTACATGCTGGTATGTGCCTCCTCTGGCAGGATCTGCTCTTCTTATAGCTGATTATGCCTTAGTTTTTAAAAATTATGCAAATTAAACTTAGGGGCTCTAGGCTCAATAAACAGCTATGGAGACCGAGGTCAAGGTCATTTGTATCATTTTGTAAAACAGGTGCTTAGAAGGTTAAAGAAAGCGTCTGCGCCAGTTCTGTGTCGTGGCTGCACTGTGTCTGACAAGACAGAAAACTGTGCACCTAAAGGGGCGAGTTAGCGCTTATTTGTAGTTTGCAGCACTTTACTTCAGCAACTCAATAATTAAAAAACGTTGGCCGGTATTCATCGATCTTCCGCACGTGCACATTCGTGAGGCAAACTGCACCATACAGATTGGGGCACATTTACTAAGGGTCCGTCGGACGCATTTCCGCCTGGTTTCCCAAATATTTCTGATTTGCCCTGAATCGCACAGGGGTTTTTGGCGCACGCGAGCGGATTGTGGCGCATCCGCGCCGGCTTTCATGTGACAAATATCAGGGGGCATGGTCGTCGGACAACCCAACTGATTCGGACAAACCGAGGAATTTACAATTCAAATTGTGTTGCAAGATCAGCACTCACATAGTGCCCCCTCACCAGCAGCTGACAGTCAGAGTGCCACCTAACCAGCAGCCAACAGAGTGCACCCCTCACCAGCACACAATATTCATGGTGCCCCCTCACCAATATCCGATATTAAGAGTGCCCCCTCACCAGCAGCCAATAGAGTGTCCTCCTCACCACCAGCCAATAGTCAGAGTGCCCGCTCACCAGCAGCTGATATTCAGAGTGCCTGCTCACCAGCAGCCGATATTCAGAGTGCCCCCTCACCAGCTGCCGATAGAGTAAAATAATAGATCGGCCCAATGTGTTTTGAGGTTATTACATCTTACACAATGTGAAATTGTACGTATGAATTATATTGCACATAAAGTTATCTAGATGATTACATTATGTTTTCTTGTTTTGGATAATTACATGGTTTTTGGAAATTTAATTTCTGCCTTATCGTTTTCGTTTCATCAATGTAATATACAGTTAATATTTGAAATAAAGCTATAAGTATTTGAACACTTTTAATTGAGTATATATTTTATTTATTATTTTTTATATTCCAGCAGGTTTGACCCTCTGAGGCTGCTCTTCACACAGAGTGCAACCGGAACAAGAAATGTTGGTGCTGTAGGCAGGCATAACCATAACCCCCCTCCCCCCCCCCCCCCCAACATATATTCTATAGAGTCATTACAGACAGAGTGAACTTTAAGTGTTTGTTTCTGTTGAAGTTGATTATTATGGCTACAGCCTATGAAAACCCAAGAGTCATAGGGGCTCAGTTATTAAGGAACTCGCACACTTTGTTTTATGTGTAAACCCCTTGCACATGTATAAGTGTCAATTCATGGATCTGGCGCCCTCTGCACACTACACTGGCAAACTGCACAAAAGGCTTCCTAAACATTTTAAAAGGTCCCTAGTCTGGTTCAGTAGATGACACAATCATGGGGAGACTTCTGACTTAACAGATGTCCAGAAGGCAGTCATTGACACTCTCAAGGGGGACAAGCCACAAAAAGATCATTGCTAAGGAAAGTTGAGTGGAGGGAAAAAGTATGGTAGAAAAAGGTGCACAAGCAATTGGGTTAACTGCAGGCTTGTTAGGAAAAGGCTTCAAAACAATGGCTGCTGCTGGAGTCAGTGCTTCAATAGCCACCATACACAGACGTATCCAGGACATGGGATACAAGTGATATATTCAATGTGTTATGCCTCTCCCGACCAATAGATATTGCCAGAAGTGTGGTCCAAGGTGTTTTCAGATGAAAATACAATTAGCATCTCATTTGGAAATCAAGGTCCCAGAGTCTGGAGGAAGAGTACAAATGCACAATCTAAGCTTCTTGGGGTCTGGTGTGAGGTTTCCACATTCAGTGATGGTGTGGGGGGGTCCATGTCATCTGCTGGTGCAGACATTTTAGACCGCTTAAGCTTTGTGAAAATGGAATTTCATTTTCCAGCAGGACTTGGCACCTGTCCACACTGCCATTACTACCAATATTTGTTATATTATGTTTAATAACCACAGTATTACTGAGCTTGGCCAGCAAATTCACCTGCACTTAACCCCACAAAGAATCTAAAAGAGACACCAGACTCAACAATGCAAATGAGCTGCTATCAAATCAACATGGGCTTCCATAACACCTCTGCAGTGCCATCAGTTGATCTCTCCATGACACGCCGCATTGATGCAGTCATTCATGCAAAAGGAGCCAACTCAGTATACTAAATCACAGAAGTGAGCCAACAAATCCTGTATACTAAACAGCACAGGATGAAACATTCTCTATACACTACACTTCACAGGAGAGCAGATAGATCATCTATTTATAACACCACACAGGAGAGCCGACACATCCTCCATATACTACACCACACAGGAGAGCTGACACATCCTCTATATAGAGACACATCCTCTATATCAGTGGTGGCAAACCTATGGCACGGGTGCCAGAGGTGGCACTCAGAGCTCTTTCTGTGGGCACTCAGGCCATTGACCCCAAAACAGAGCTCACCAAACAGGACCAAAGTCACCAAATCTTCCTGCAGGCGCAGGCAATTTAAGAGATGCTGAAATCAGCTCTATTTTAAAATGACACTTCATTGGCTGTTTGGAACTGTGGTAAAAGTGAGAAAGTGTTGATAGAACTGAAGTATCTTTGTAGGTCATCCTACTGGACCCACCATTCTTACTGTACAGAGAGGCCCTGGTGAGAAGCTACAATGATAGTCTGAATGTGCCCTCCTTCTTTCAACTGTATTAGTGGCCTCAAGAGGACGATACGATTGATAGATGTTGAAGAGCAGGTAGCAATAAGTTACTGCTTAAAATGCAATGTTGGCACTTTGCTTTAAATAAGTGGATTTTGGTTATAGTTTGGGCACTCGGTCTCTAAAAGGTTCGCCATCACTGCTCTATATACTACACCACACAGGAGAGCTGACACATCCTCTATATACTACACCACACAGGAGAGCTGACACATCCTCTATATACTACACCACACAGGAGGAGAGGTGACACATCCTCTATATACTACACCACACATGAGGAGAGGAGACACATGCTCTATATACTACACCACACAGGAGAGCTGACACATCCTCTATATACCACACCACACAGGAGAGCCAACACATCTATATACTGCACCACACAGGAGAGCTGACACATCCTCTATATACTACACCACACAGGAGAGCCAACACATCTATATAATGCACCACACAGGAGAGCTTACACATCTATATACTACACCACACAGGAGAGCTGACACATTCTTTGTATAATACACCAACTGGGAGGGCTGGCACATCTATATACACCACACAGGAGAACCCACACATCCTCTATGTACTACACCACACAGGAGAGCAGATAGATCCTCTGTATATACGAGACCCCACACTAGAGCCAACACATCCTCTATATACTACACCACACAGACAGATGTGTACCTAAATATATATGGCCAAGTATCAATCAATGCACATTTCAAAATCTTAAAAACATTGTAAGATTCAAATGCTTTGCATCACCATGAATAGGCAAAAACTAATAAAACTCAAATTTTCAGGAAGCCTATTATACATTATTTACCTGAATAGTTTTTTAGCACTTAGAACTGTATCCATCTATTATCCATTATTGACTTAGGTTGATATAGTGCAAAACACTTATAATTATTAAGAAAAAAAAACATGTATCAAAAAGCTTAGAGTCAGTTTCGCACCCAGAGACTGTCTGGTGAACATCCTACGCTGAGGACTGCCAGGTAAAACAAACTATATACGGTTTATATTGTTTATACCCAATTTAGGAATAAAACAAACAATACAATTAAGTATATATTATTTTCAAAGATTTTGACCACTTTTGTTGGGTTAACTGACTGATTTGCTCACTTTAGTTGGCATGTTCAATAAACTAGACATGGGGACTGAATGTTGCAAAAACAGCACATCGGAGACTCAAGTATCTGAAGAGAAGTGGTGAGTCTACAGACGTGCACTGAGGGGGATTCTTATAGGAAGTTATGTGATAACATTCATCCTGGGAACAATGGGAAATGGACTGGTTATCTGGCTTGCAGGGTTCAAGATGAAGAAGACCGCCTACACCATTTGGTTTCTGAACCTTGGAGTGGTCGACTTTGCATCTTGTATCGTCATGCCATTTGTTTCCATTAGATTTGTTCTGGTGGATGACTGGAGCTTTGGTGAAATGATGTGCAAAACTTTGCCAACACTTAAATTTCGGATGTACCTTAGCATGTGGGTGAGCACTGCTTTGATAATGATCATTAGTGTTGACCGTTGTATCTGTATCCTGTGTCCAGTTTGGTCTACCAACCACCGGACCCCAAGGCGAGCAGTGATTGTTTCAGTGATAGTTTGGCTATTAAGTTTCATAATCAGCCTCCAAAATTTTAACCATTATTATTATTATTATTATTATTATGTTTCTACATCCAATAACTCCTCCTATTGTACATCTGCATATGCAAACGAGGAATATTTTCAAAAGCACAAAGTCATGATCTTCACAAGGTTTGTGTCCATGTTCCTCATCCCGTTTCTCACTATTTCCACCTGCTATGTCTTGGCTGCTCTTCGGTTAAGGAAGAAAAACCTATGTTCCAAATCTAAAAGACCTTTCAAGGTCATTGCTTCTGCTTCTTCTTCTGCTGGTTCCCATTCCACATTAAGGTTTTCTTAAAAACTTCACTTCTTGGAGAGAAAGCATTTCAGATATTTTGGTACTTTGCTAATTTCCTTGCCTACTTTAACTGCTGTTTGAATCCAATCATTTATGTTTTCACTTTTCATGATTTTAAGTCAAGGATGATCAAGTCCATACCGTTATATCTCACCACAGCGATGAAGGATGACCACTCAGATTGTGTAACTTAATGATTATTGCACTTGTCTATCTTAAAAACATAGATAAGTAAAACTGCTCTTATGCTAATTTCTGGATTTATTTGAACAAGAAACTTGACCAACCATATAGATATTCATAGACTGCTCTCTGTTGCCTACATAGCCCCATCAGAATTTTTGCAGGGGGTCAACTTTGACTTTTAGGAAGGGGGTGATAGCACACCATCACTGCTGTGTAAACATCAAAGTTTGTTATTGTAAATGTTATGCGTTAAGGGGGTCACCAATCCAGACACGCACTTGAAGAGAACCTTTAGCCACCTCCTCCAACTCTTTGGACCCTTTAATAGGGGTTGCTATACTGATTTTGGTATAGTGGACATTCTTTCTCTACCTGTATTATTCCCAAGAATGATAGGTTTATCAAGCAATAGGCAAACTTAGCACTTACCTGTCAGATGGATGGTCCCCATTTACCCTAGCCTCTGGACAATCAGTAGAGAACTTAATTACAAAAAAATGATACCACTGATTGCAGGGGGTGAGGGCTCAAAAATGAAGTACAATGGTCTAATGAGTGGTACCAGGTACATAAAAATTGACAGGACAGTAAGATCTAAATCTGAACCTACTAGACTCACTATACCTACTCACATAAAACCCTAGCCAGTGGGCTTTAACTGGTAAATGATCCTTCTCTGCACTAAATTGCAAAACATGCAGACAATACAGTATAGGTTTTAGCATCACAACAAATAGAGAAAACACAGTACAAAATCATAAGACAGTAGAGTAGTCTGAACAAAAGCCAAAGGTCAGGACACCAGAAATACAATGATCAAAGTCCCATTGAATATATGAAGCTAAGACAGAAGTCTTATATATATATATATATTCAGAACTCTAGAAAGGGTAAATAGAGCTCTTAAGTGAGACTCTCAACTCAATAGTGATTGGACCAGTACTCATAGATCCAAACAACACAGGGACCAGGTGAGTTAGGAGAAAAGCTGTCAATCAGAACGGGTTAACTAATGACCGAGAGTTGGAGTGTAGTGCTAATTAATCCAAACGTAGCAAAATAAACTTGTGTTCACACTACAGTTGTTCAGAAAGGCACAAAGGCTGAATCAGCACCTGCAAAGCTGCACACCATCGAAAGAGGATGACACCTACATGGGTGTTACATATGATTCCTAACATTGTTCTACCACACTAAAGCAATTGAAGTGGTGAAAGTCCTCTATATGCCAAGGGAAATCTGTCCAGGTGTCACGGTGCATGTAAAACTTATACACCTGTATAACAGTAATTCAAAGAAGTAGCAGCACTCCGTGTCCAATTCAAGGGTGTTTATTCACCAAGTGACAGTGTAGCAACGTTTCAGCTAACTCAATGTAGCCATTATCAAGCAGTGATACGAGTGTTACAAGGCGGGTTTAAATCCCCCGCAGGATCTGACGTCACAGCTGACGTTTGACAATATAGTGTACAAAAAAAGGATGTGCAAAATTGCAAAACATAATACAGATGCAAACATGATACATTAATACATTTAAGTTGCGCACAGTGGAATAATGATTGTGCATTCTGTGTAGTGAATAATGAGATCACTCACGACACCGCAGCATTCCATCTCCCGTGTACTGAAGAGTCAATCTGCGCATGTCCAGGCGTTGCTTGGTAACCTCCCCAAACATTGCGTGGGAGAAACAAAAAACAAACAACTAAAAATCTGGACGTCATGGAGTCTTCCACATTCTTGCACTCAGATTGGAACCACCAAGGCAAGGCCGTATTAGTACCTTCCATTGAGGGATTGCTCAGGACGCGACTGACAGAGTTCCGCGAGCGTTCGCGTCTACTGACAGCTCTGCATCCACACACGGAGTCTAACCTCTCGCGAGAGTATCGCTGAGATACGGTAGCGGCCATCTTGGAAGAGGGAAGCGAGTGACAGGGACTCCACTCGGTGTGCACCCGCTGGGGAAACAGGTAAGTATGTCCAATTGTGATATCGCCGTCAGGACCAGAGGAACAAGCGTCTCTTGGACGTTACCACTCAAGGGTCGATAAAATGGACGGCGAAACCTTTTCCCAATAACCATCAGGACTGAACACCTCCAATCGACACCTATTCGGGGAATCCCTCGGTGCCACTAAGGCTGTCACGGACATTCTGAATCCCCTCAGCGAGGTATGCAACATCGGGCAATAGTTTGTGCAGATCAACAAAAAATCGATAAATAAAAAGAAGGGAGTGATGGGTTGCTATCCGGTGGTGGGTGTCTCTCGTTGTGAAGAACATAATCTGTGTGGGAAACAAAGAGAGAATCGTATAAATAATAAAAACAGACAAAAGCTTCATATTTGTAACATAAGGAAAACATCCTAACTCAGAAGTATGATGGTGGCACCTAAATGGTCGGTACATAGGGCAAACTCACAAGAGCGTGTTCAAATTCAATTCAATGTTGAGACCAGCGGAGTGGAGAGAGTTAAGTCTGTGTATCCACCTGGTTTCTCTTTGTTTCAATACTCTTTGTCTGTCTCCCCCTCTCCTCAACGGGGGGACATGATCAATGATACAAAATTTCAACTGGTGGGTATTGTGTCCACATTCGATAAAGTGTCTTGGGACAGGTAAGTCAATTTTTGCCGTATTGATGGTAGAACGGTGATTGTTCAGTCTCAGTCTGCATTCAGTCGTGGTTTCACCCACATAAATTTTAGGACAAGGGCAAGTTAAAATGTAGACTACATGATCTGATCTACAAGTGACATGTTGTGTAATTAAATATTCTTTCTTGGTAATCGGATGGGTGAATCTGTCACCTTTTGTCATATATTGGCAGTTCTCGCAATTCATGCACGGAAAACAGCCAGGTTTCAGTATTGTCGAGAGGTTGGGTTTGGGCACAGTGGGACCAATGTCACTTCTCACCAAACGGTCCCTAAGATTTCTGGATCTACTGTATGAAAATAAGGGAGGGGATTGTAATTCCCTGATGTCACAATGATACTGTGACAGGAGAGACCAGTGTTTGCGTATTGCCTGGGAGACAAATCGGCTATGAGCTCCAAAAGTTGTCACACAGGGAATGCGGTCTGGTTTGGTCCGCTGTTTATTGGACTGGAGGAGATCATTTCTGGTAAGTTTTTTGACCCTTTCCTTGTGTAGAGATACCAACTTCCTGGGATAACCCCTAGAAATAAATTTATCAGACATCTCATTAAGTCTGGTTTCGGCCCTGATAGGATCATCCACTATCCTCCGTACCCTAACCATTTGGCTGTACGGAAGGGATAGTGTGATTTGTGTCGGGTGGGCACTATCATATCTCAATAGGTTGTTGCGGTCCGTAGGTTTAATGAATAAATCTGTTTTAAGTCTATCCCCGTCTACATATACTGTAGTATCCAGAAATTGAATGGAAGAAAATGAATGAGCTTCCGTAAATTTAATATCAGGGTCCATTTGGTTGAGAAAATCGAAGAATAACAAGAATTGGTCAATGTCGCCCGTCCAGATTAGGAAGACATCGTCAATATACCGCCACCATCTAAGAACATTTGCATAGAATGGTGACGGATATATTAACGATTCCTCAAGGTCCGTCATAAATATATTGGCGTACGTGGGGGCCATATTGGCCCCCATCGCCGTACCTCGTAGCTGCAAAAAATACTGATCCCCAAATAAGAAATAATTGCATGTCAACACAATGTCCAGTAGGCCCAGAATGAAAGATTGGCACTCAACTGAAAAATCTGTTGTGTCTAGTACCTTTTGGATACAGAGAAGACCTCTATCATGATTGATACTGGTATAGAGACTTGTCACATCAAAGGATGCTAAGATGGCATTGGGTGGGACCGTAATCTCACACCACATTTTTAAGTGTTCCATCGAAGATAGATATCAAAACACTCTATGAGTCAGAATCTCGGAGACTGATTTCTCTTAATCTTCATTTATCTATTTTGGGTGAATATTATCGTCACAAGATAATTCCACGTGGACTACGTCCTCACTTGAGACCCAACTTATTTCCAAACAATAAGGAGTTTTGCCAATTTTTTGAAGGTTTGACAAACAAATTTGCATTGGACATTATTCTATTAAACATCGACTTCTTACAAAAAGAAATTATAATCGCCAATAAAAATGCAGCAGATTATGAGACTCAACTACAACAACTATTAAGCCCTTCAGACTTCACGGCCTATAAGGACAAAGCAACACAGATATTTACGAAATTCAGACAAGAACAGGAGGAGACAAAACGCCAAAAGTGGCACAGAGACTCGGAGGATTATAAAACAGGAAAGGTATATAACTGGCAACAAGACGAAACATGGGAGATGCGACCTCAGGGACTCAAATCGACAAAAAAATCGTCCAGACAATCGTCTCAACTACGACAGAGAAGTGATCCACAACAGGTTCCTTTTTTAGGCTCAGGCGAGATTCATTCGAAAGGAGGAGGAGAAAAACCCGGCGTGGCGGTAGGAGACACAGGAAACAGCCCAATGACAAGAAGCGGCAAATCCCTGAAACCGGTGATACAGAAAAAATTAACTCAGATGACACCAACCTTGTGGTAAATATATCCTCTCATTCATTTTCTACAGCACAGATGGACCTTCTTAGTAGAGGCCTCACCTTTTGTCCCACGGAAGGGGTTAATTGGTTACGACTCGAGGCAGAGTTAGCCCGATTTTTTAGAACCATAGAACTAAAAGTTTGGTACGCCCAACAGGACACCGATAGTAATCAGAGCAACAATGCTCTGTGTTCTGAATTATGTTTAAAAAACTTTGGGTTATACAACAAGAGTAATTTCATGCCTTTTGTAAACTCCAGTGCTATAGAAACTTTTATTATGTTGGTTAAAAATGATGTATCACGGCTACAATCCCAATGGGAGAACACTATTCTGCCTGCCACACGTAATAACCTCCCACGCTCAGCACGGTTAGCCCTCTCCACATTGATCCATGATGACCAATTGGTTATTAAACCAGCCGACAAAGGCGGTGCCATTGTCATCATGGATCACAGCGAGTACTCCAATGAAATTCAGAGACAATTGGATGAGGTAGGGGTATATCACAAATTATCTGAAAATCCCCTCCCCTGGATACGCAAAAGATTACGTATTTTAGTAGACAATGCTTTTGCCAATGACATCATAGACAAAGCAACTCAGTCATTTTTGCTTCCGGAGAAACCGGTTACTCCTGTTATATACTGTCTTCCCAAGATACATAAGAGGCTCAATTCTCCCCCTGGTAGACCGATTGTCTCAGGGAGAGGTTCGATCCTATCTCCATCAGCGATTTTTTTAGACAAAATTCTGAATAGGTTTGCGATCTCGGCTAAATCATATATCCGTGACACGTCTGACTTTTTGAACAAACTTGTTGAGATTACGGTCCCACCCAATGCCATCTTAGCATCCTTTGATGTGACAAGTCATGATAGAGGTCTTCTCTGTATCCAAAAGGTACTAGACACAACAGATTTTTCAGTTGAGTGCCAATCTTTCATTCTGGGCCTACTGGACATTGTGTTGACATGCAATTATTTCTTATTTGGGGATCAGTATTTTTTGCAGCTACGAGGTACGGCGATGGGGGCCAATATGGCCCCCACGTACGCCAATATATTTATGACGGACCTTGAGGAATCGTTAATATATCCGTCACCATTCTATGCAAATGTTCTTAGATGGTGGCGGTATATTGACGATGTCTTCCTAATCTGGACGGGCGACATTGACCAATTCTTGTTATTCTTCGATTTTCTCAACCAAATGGACCCTGATATTAAATTTACGGAAGCTCATTCATTTTCTTCCATTCAATTTCTGGATACTACAGTATATGTAGACGGGGATAGACTTAAAACAGATTTATTCATTAAACCTACGGACCGCAACAACCTATTGAGATATGATAGTGCCCACCCGACACAAATCACACTATCCCTTCCGTACAGCCAAATGGTTAGGGTACGGAGGATAGTGGATGATCCTATCAGGGCCGAAACCAGACTTAATGAGATGTCTGATAAATTTATTTCTAGGGGTTATCCCAGGAAGTTGGTATCTCTACACAAGGAAAGGGTCAAAAAACTTACCAGAAATGATCTCCTCCAGTCCAATAAACAGCGGACCAAACCAGACCGCATTCCCTGTGTGACAACTTTTGGAGCTCATAGCCGATTTGTCTCCCAGGCAATACGCAAACACTGGTCTCTCCTGTCACAGTATCATTGTGACATCAGGGAATTACAATCCCCTCCCTTATTTTCATACAGTAGATCCAGAAATCTTAGGGACCGTTTGGTGAGAAGTGACATTGGTCCCACTGTGCCCAAACCCAACCTCTCGACAATACTGAAACCTGGCTGTTTTCCGTGCATGAATTGCGAGAACTGCCAATATATGACAAAAGGTGACAGATTCACCCATCCGATTACCAAGAAAGAATATTTAATTACACAACATGTCACTTGTAGATCAGATCATTAGTCTACATTTTAACTTGCCCTTGTCCTAAAATTTATGTGGGTGAAACCACGACTGAATGCAGACTGAGACTGAACAATCACCGTTCTACCATCAATACGGCAAAAATTGACTTACCGGTCCCAAGACACTTTATCGAATGTGGACACAATACCCACCAGTTGAAATTTTGTATCATTGATCATGTCCCCCCGTTGAGGAGAGGGGGAGACAGACAAAGAGTATTGAAACAAAGAGAAACCAGGTGGATACACAGACTTAACTCTCTCCACTCCGCTGGTCTCAACATTGAATTGAATTTGAACACGCTCTTGTGAGTTTGCCCTATGTACCGACCATTTAGGTGCCACCATCATACTTCTGAGTTAGGATGTTTTCCTTATGTTACAAATATGAAGCTTTTGTCTGTTTTTATTATTTATACGATTCTCTCTTTGTTTCCCACACAGATTATGTTCTTCACAACGAGAGACACCCACCACCGGATAGCAACCCATCACTCCCTTCTTTTTATTTATCGATTTTTTGTTGATCTGCACAAACTATTGCCCGATGTTGCATACCTCGCTGAGGGGATTCAGAATGTCCGTGACAGCCTTAGTGGCACCGAGGGATTCCCCGAATAGGTGTCGATTGGAGGTGTTCAGTCCTGATGGTTATTGGGAAAAGGTTTCACCGTCCATTTTATCGACCCTTGAGTGGTAACGTCCAAGAGACGCTTGTTCCTCTGGTCCTGACGGCGATATCACAATTGGACATACTTACCTGTTTCCCCAGCGGGTGCACACCGAGTGGAGTCCCTGTCACTCGCTTCCCTCTTCCAAGATGGCCGCTACCGTACCTCAGCGATACTCTCGCGAGAGGTTAGACTCCGTGTGTGGATGCAGAGCTGTCAGTAGACGCGAACGCTCGCGGAACTCTGTCAGTCGCGTCCTGAGCAATCCCTCGATGGAAGGTACTAATACGGCCTTGCCTTGGTGGTTCCAATCTGAGTGCAAGAATGTGGAAGACTCCATGACGTCCAGATTTTTAGTTGTTTGTTTTTTGTTTCTCCCACGCAATGTTTGGGGAGGTTACCAAGCAACGCCTGGACATGCGCAGATTGACTCTTCAGTACACGGGAGCTGGAATGCTGCGGTGTCGTGAGTGATCTCATTATTCACTACACAGAATGCACAATCATTATTCCACTGTGCGCAACTTAAATGTATTAATGTATCATGTTTGCATCTGTATTATGTTTTGCAATTTTGCACATCCTTTTTTTGTACACTATATTGTCAAACGTCAGCTGTGACGTCAGATCCTGCGGGGGATTTAAACCCGCCTTGTAACACTCGTATCACTGCTTGATAATGGCTACATTGAGTTAGCTGAAACGTTGCTACACTGTCACTTGGTGAATAAACACCCTTGAATTGGACACGGAGTGCTGCTACTTCTTTGAATTACTGTTGAACGCAGCGGTCTTGGATCAGACACGCCGTAGCTTGCACCCACCGGGTTGAACCCCTTTTCTTCACTGTGCCGCCCACCCACACAGCAGCTATACACCTGTATATATGGAAAGTTTATTTTGCATGCAATATTAATAAGAATGAGTTGTTCTATTATTTGATCATCTATATGCTTTTTATGTAGATTTCATGGAGATTTTGTACCTTTTACTGTATTTGCATGAAATGTTGTAAAATACAAACTAATGTTTACATTGCTTCATAAATAATCACACATAATCCTACAAATAAACTAAGCATAAAACATTTCTCTCTCTTGTTTCTTATGTTACTAAAGCCGCATAAGGATAATCCCAATCCAATCGCTCCCATCGGGGCTCACTTCTAGGAGTCAGAATGCACATTTAAAATGAGACGGCATAAAGGAAAAACTTATAAAACACAAAGTATTATAAGGATTCTTATCACTTTTATAATATTACTGTTATTATTTGGGGCAATTAGATTATTAGCTTTTATATCCTTCATTTTTAAAAGACTGTTTATATGAACTATAAAATTAAAATGAAAAATTCTTAAAACAGAATTACTAGGGTGTATAAGGCAGTAGAAGGACCCAAATGTAGTATCGGAGGTATCCAATGTTACTGAAAAGATAATTTTTATTACAACGCATTTCGGCTCGGGATTCGAGCCTTCGTCAGGCATAGTTGATAGCACTAGGATAACACTTTTTTGTCTCCCCTTTTTCCGAATCTGACCATACACTTGGAGTACCCACAATCTCCACGGATGGTCTCAGTTCATTTCTGCACTAGGGTGTATACTAGTAAGAGTTTCTGCTCCATTCCCGGGCATTAAACCCTTTACATAATGAGGTCAATAGTAGCCATGGCAGATGGACATGCTCCCTTTGTATTATGATGTATGTTGTTCTCGAAGTTGTCAAGAAAAATAATAATTAACCAAAAATAGTAGCCCTGGCATCAAAGAGGTTCTAAAATTCACATCTCTTCTCCTTTGGGCAATAACTCTTCTCCTTTGGGATCTAACAATTTCAACAAGCACTTATAGGTTTAACTATAAATAATTTTGATATCAGTAGTAGGGGCATAGACATAGATAATGATCCATATGGAATATGACTGCTGAAAGCATCACAGTAGCACATGTGCAGAGCTGTCAGTGGGATATAAGGTCCTCTATGAGTGCTTTCTTCAAACCAATGCAAAAAACATAATCTCCCCCCATTTGCGTGGTGAGTTGGTGCCCTAGAATCTTCCATACCCTTCCCTACCACTTGTCTTAGGAAGCATGGCCTCTCCGAAATGGGATCACATAGGTGGGACCCCATTAGGCAGCATGTTGCACTTTCCTGGACTCCTAGTCACGACACATTCATGGTTGTCTGAGACTGCAGGATTGGTGAGGATGTGAGGACTGGGCTGGTTATCATATGAGCGCCTACTGCAAGCCCCTCGATGCTTCCTCTCATCCTGGACTGATGCTACACAGATAATCCAAAGTTCTCCTAATTTTTTCAACGTATTGGTGTCCTCAGTTCACTTCTAAACGATTTAAAGCTGAGGCAGAGCAGGTAAGTGTAAGCTGTTGCCATGTCGGCAGTTTACGATAAATAAATGGGTCTTGATTGCAGTTTGGGCACTCGGTTTCTAAAAGGTTCCCCATTATTGACCTCTCCTGTGTACAAGGAGAATAAATGAGTTTGATTACAACATATTTACAAAAATGAACCTTTTAGAAGTATTTGGATGATTTGGAGATTGTAGTCTTTATGCATAATAAATCAGACTAATTATCCTTTCCGGAGCTAATTGCCTGCACTTAGTCGAAGTGTCAGATGGATTGGGTCAGAGAAGTATACGGCATGTAGATAGCAGAGAGCTCCCGGCAAATAGAGACATCTTCTGCACTCACCGACCAAGGGAAGGCGATCCTGGAGGAGAACAAAGGGAAGGTGAGGAACCCATAAGAATAACTTGATTTTTAGCATCATTACCACATATATTTTCTATTAAACATCTATTAATTTTCAAATATATCTAGAAATCTCATAGCAATCGCTGTCCACTAATGTTATTCTTTATTTTGAATTTATTTATCATATTTATTATGTAGCTTGGAGACGGGTCAAAGAAAATGATTAACTTCATATTGCATTGTATAGTTCTTACTAGATACATTTTCTTCTAAAACATCCACTGGGGTGTAGACATTGTAGAGAATCCAAGGTAGCTGAACTATTAAACAGGTTATATAATAATTTTTGATCATAAAACAAAATCTCAAAATTTTGACCTGCATCAATTGAAAAATGTCAAGATGGTTCAGTTATAATATATTTTTTTTTATTATATTTATTTTTCGTAAAGTTTATAAAATATGTGTCATTGTTATTATTACCATTTTTATTATTATTTCTATTTTTATTATTACTATTTTATTACTAATTATTATTACAATTTTTTAAACTATTTTTTTATTACTATTATTAATATTACTATTGTTATTACTATTATGTTTCCAACTATTATTATTATTATTATTATTATTATTATTATTATTTTGTTGTTGTTTTTGTTTTCTTTCTCTCTTCTAGGTGAAAAGTCAGAATGGGTTCTGCTAATTATGACCAAAGCTCAACTAGCACAACTCTGGATTACCACAACCAGTATGTTCAAATTCCTTGTATTTTTTATATAATTTATACAATTATTTGCAAAAAATGACCATTTAAAGGGCACCTACCACCACAAATCTACCTATAAAGGTAGATTGGGTGGTAGGTGGATCAATGGGACGTGAGGATAGCCCTTTTAAGGGCTAATCCTCACGTCCCCACACTTTTTTGATAACTTTTATTAGATATATATTCAAATTTACTTATGCGGCTACTGGGGCGTGGAGTAGCCGCATCTTAGGTTACACGAGGTGGCTACTCCACGCCCCGGTAGCCACTTTACCCCTCCTACTCACCCATCTTCGGCGCGCAGCTCCGCGTAGCTGCGCGCCCTCGTCCGGCGATCCTGCCGTCTGCGCATGCGCAGAAGAGCAGGCCCGCGCCTGTTTCGGAGCAGTGACCGCGCAGGCGTGGGCCTGCTCTTCTGCGCATAGGTGGATTCTTTATAGGTAGATTTGTGGTGGTAGGTTTCCTTTAAAGAAAAAATGTGGCTTGACTATTTTCAAATCTAAATCAGTGCCTTCAACTTAAATTTAAAGTTGGGTGACAATTGGTGATGAGTGGACCCATCGGTATTCTAGTTCGCTGCATTCACCGATCACAGGTGTCAATCCTTTAAATGGGTCCGATCACCCACCAGTAACATTTATGATGTGGCACCAATCAAGGGTGTTATCCTTTATATGTCATGTGCAAAGTTACCTAGAGGGAAGCAATGATCTTCAAGAAAATGGCGGTGTGCATGGTGCTGGGTGTTGTGTGATGTAATGGGGAGCAAAATGTTTGCTGCCAAAATGGTACCTTCTAATTTCTAACTGAAATATGGGTTTGTGTTCTGGTTACCCAAAGCCGCAATTTTTGGTACAAACCTGAACATTGTGGTTGGGATCCACTCATCATTAGTCTGTCCAGTCTACGTTTTGCATACACCATGTATCATCTAGTATTGTGTGTGTCCAAAAATTTACCAAAATTTTGGTCCACAATGGAGAAGTTTGTTCCACCTTGATAAACAGTTTATGAAATAATCGACCAGATACTTGCCAGTTTTGAAATGTGCATTTTTATTACTTACATCAGATGTATCACATGTTGAGCACATTTTGATACAAAAGGCTTTATTTTTATTACTTATACAAGGTAATTAATCAGTAGGTATTAATAGGTATTAATAAGTAATCTTATTCAACATGAATATATTGTTTCCACATCAGAACTGGACAATTTATCATGAGAAAAATACTGTCTGATACCCAGATGGTTCACCAAACTTTCAGTTTTTACATTTTGCAGTTAAATTCGGACATCATGTCCATATGTAGGATTAAGAAATGAGACCAAATCCAGCTAGAGTTCCCATTTCCTGGAGGAATTAGCCCTGAGTTAAACAACAAATTGTTGAGACGTCAGACAAAAAAGACACATTTTCATAGAACATTGGAACACATGTTCTCCCTTTTCTAAAAATCATAAAATTGCAGAGAGGTAAAAGCTAAAAAGGAACAAACAGGGTAACAAGATAGATGAAAGTAACTAAGAATCATAATTTCCACTTTAATTCATACAGGGGCTTAACTACAGCGGTAGTAGCCATAGCAGCTCCTATGGAGCCCGCAGTGTCATAGGGTCTGGCCACTCGACCTGCCACACTAAAGAATAGAGGATGTGCACCATTAAATAAATATTTTTCTGCACAATGTTCTGCATAATGGGGGTCATTTACTAAGGGCCTGATTCGCGTTTTCCCGACGTGTTACCCGAATATTTCCGATTTGCGCCGATTTTCCCTGTATTGCCCCGGGATTTTGGCGCACGCGATCGGATTGTGGCACATCGGCGCTGGCATGCACGCGACGGAAATTGGGGGGCGTGGCCAAACGAAAACCCGACGGATTCGGAAAAACGCTGCATTTAAAAAAAAAAGTGTTGCGGGACTCACGCTTACCTTCACCAAGTATAGGCCGGTGAACTTCGGTGCATTCTGGCGGGCCTCGGCGGACTTCAGCACAGCGGCGCCACCTGGTGGATGTCGGAGGAACTACCTTAGTGAATCCCGGCCGGACCCGAATCCCCCGCAGAGAACGCGCTGCTGGATCGCAAGTGGACCGGGTAAGTAAATCTGCCCCAAAATGTATATAACAGTGCACATCTTGCACAGTACAATTGCCAGCAAATTGCCAGCAAATATAAGAAACTAACTGTAGATACTGACGTTAACGGCTCTTCACTATAACAAAATAGAATTGGTTAACAAAAAAGTATTATATATATATGTGTATATATATTTATATATATAGAGCAACAAAAAATGGCAGCACTCCGAAATTTGTGAATAACAGCAAACATACTTGTTTATTCACACATGTGTCAAAAGCTACGTTTCGGCTCGTTAGCCCTCAACCAAGCCGCAACAAGTCCGACCTGATTTGCGGTGGGCTCTAGTGAAAACCTGGTACCACTTAGACTCCGGTCCCAGGTGTTGGCTTATGTCATTGTCCTCGGTGGTACAGGGGGTCCACTACCACTGATCCCGACACTAGGAACACCTAGCTTCTCTCGCTATGGCTGGTAGGGTCACCCCTTTGGACATCATCTGGACAACCTGCTACCGGAAGGTTTCAGGTACTTCAGGCACAACATTTTTGCAATGTCAGTGAAAACTGGAAAACTAATAAGCGGGTTAAATAGGGTTTGTCAGATAATTAAATTAGAACCAGGTGCCAGATTATCACCAATGACTTGCAGGTATCAAAAAGTGTCTCTAATTTTGATCAGTGAATTTTAAAATTATCTCATTTACATTTTTATTCTGTGTTTACAATGACCTTTAGGAAATTTTTGAAAACTCTCTGTTGTTCTCTACTTCTATAACAATAGCAAACTTAATATTTATGTTAATAAAATTGTGTATTAGTCTAACTTCTAACCCATCATGTCTTCTAAGGTCATCATATGAAGACCTCAAGTCAAGTAACAGGACTATAGGTTGGGCTGATATAGAATTATTATATGAGATGTCAATGACATTATACAGCGTCATTTTCATTCTTGGGATCATTGGGAATGGATTGGTCATCTGGATTGCCGGATTCAGGATGAAGAAGACGATCAGTGCCGTGTGGTTCCTGCACTTGGCCATCGCTGACTTCCTGTGCTGTGCTTCTCTTCCTCTACGTATTGCAGAGTGGTCTTACCTTCTCAAAGAACAAGTTCCTATGGCTGCATCTTTTTGTAGATCAAGTATAGTTCTGTTCAATCTAAACATGAGCGCCAGTGTTCTCCTCCTGACGGCCATGAGTGTTGATCGCTGGGTATCGGTCATGTGGCCATTTTGGGCTAAAGTCTATAGGACACATAATCTGGTGAGACTCATTGTAGGAATTATCTGGGGGCTGAGTTTGCTAATTACTGGTTTATATTTTTACTTATATTTTTTTTATTTTTGTGATGTAACAGAATGGTGTGTGGTAACTTTATTTAACATTGATTCCAACAGAAAACAGCCCATTCAGCAGATCCGGTTAGTCATAATGTTTGTGATCCCTTTCCTCATCATCGTCACCAGCTATGTCACCATTTTCCTCAAACTTAGAAAAAGTAAGAGACCCCAGAGATCTCAGAGACCCTACAGGATCATCACCGCTGTTATATTGTGTTTCTTCATCTGCTGGGCTCCGTATTACATCTGGCCACTAACGTCCATGTTTGCAGCAGATATCATTCAATTCTTCACCATAAATACTATTATTATTAATCTTGCTTGCCTTAACAGCTGCATCAACCCAATTATTTATGTTTTTATGGGACAAGATTTTAGACACAGTTTCCTGAGATCCATCCCCTTGAGGCTTGAAAGAGCCTTAGGTGAACAGAGTAATGAACCCTACAGAGAACAAGAGCCTTGTGAAGCTGCCCCCGCTGTAGAAGACAAAAATATAAATCCTTCAAACAAACCTGTGTCCACCAATATGTAAAAAGTTGTGCCATCAGCTGACATTACGATTATAGAAAAATTTTCTAGGATAATTGAAAAAATTCTAAGATATTCCAGTTCCCACGACAAGCAAAGAAACACATACAAAAAGTCTTGATTTTCGACTTTTCTTTTAAAGCTTTTCTTTGTGGCAAAGTGACTACTTTTTTTTTACGTTACATTCTGTTAAGTCATTCGGAAGAAGAGTAGATGAGTGGACCCATTCACTTCCTGGTTTACTGAGTTTGGCTGTGCCCGGTAGAAAAGTTTCTTCAAGTACCCAAACACCAACACGTTAACACAAGCGAACGGTGCTGGCACCAATTTTCTGTGCAAATCCTTCAAATTCCAATGGTGACATGGAAATGCCATTGGTGAATGTACACTGCTAGGATCATCATTCCCTATGATGTCACAGAAGGAAAATGGTAACAGCAATTAAAGGCTGGCACCGATCGCGGGTGCTACCTGCATAGGTGAACAGACTGTAGAAACAAAATGTAGACGTATGGCTCAAGTCTTTTTTTTGGTTCGAGAATCTGAGCCTGTCATGTTCCACACAGAACATTAGAGCATGTGTCACAGGGTGATCCAATAATTTTATACATTTTTTGTCCCAATATACAATAAAAGGTAGACAACTGTATTTTCTTATTTTTGTATTTTCGGTATTTTTTCAACAGTCCTGCAGATTTTTACTGGTACGTTTATCATTATGTATATTTTTAATATCTTGAACAGTTTGGGATTGCTTCAAGGATACATTCACACAGCCGTATTGGGGACGTATGTGTATGGCCGATGTATATACGCCCCCCATAGATGGCAATGGGTGCGGCACCATACCATCCCGTAGCCAGGAGAAAGATAGTACATGTTCTATCTTACCCTGGAGTATGGCGCCATGCGTCATACTTCTCTATAGAGAGGGGTGACCTCCGCTGCTATGTGCCTGTCGTGCTACGGTACGGCGGGGACACGTGTGTGAATTTAGCCTAATATTGTGTAAATAATATATATTTAAGGGGGTAAATGGTTGTTGGGGAGTCTGATACCCTGGTAATAGATCATGCAAGGGCGGAATATGACTTCCCTGGGCCCTCGGCTGTATGAATATTATGGACCCCTGAAACTTCCTGCATATGGGACTTAAATCAATCTTCTTGGGGAATGGAGGATGTGTCGCTTCTGCTGTTTTTTATCTGCGGCTTCAGGACCTTCAATTGTATTGAAATGGGTAAAGGTCCTTCTCAGTATAAAATTTGGTTGGTAGTTTGGGTGGCCAAGGGCCCCCTACAAGGCTTGGGCCCTGGGAAACTGCCCAAACCACCTATATATAAATGTATTTTACTCATATATAAAATTATAAGTCGGAGAATGTAGAGACACATGATGTGTAGCACTTGTAGGAATCTCCCCCAGTGTGTAAGTATCCCCACATGTATATTGAGAGCTCATGATAAGGGTGTTAATAAAATGGAATTACCTGTAAATTTTGTAACATAGATTATGACACTTTATAAAGGTTGATCTGCAGTGCATGTCTGTGTATGAATTTACAATGTTATTTATTTATTTTTTTTTACTAACTGTAATTATAAAACACTCATTGGAAAGCATCATCTATTCTAGCAGAGGGGATCCTGCTGTATCAGTAAATAAAATTCCCTATTCTTTTCACCTATCACTGGAGTGTTGCCCAATTATTTCTCAAAAGGCTGCGCTCACACATGGGTCTAGATTTACCAAAAGTAGTGCAGTCTCCTCACTAATGTGCCCGGTGCGGCAAATTACTGAATATTGGTCTTCATAGCATTCAATTCTTCACCATAAATACTATTATTATTAATCTGGCTTGCCTTAACAGTTGCATCAACCCAATTATTTATGTTTTTATGGGACAAGATTTTAGACACAGTTTCCTGAGATCCATCCCCTTGAGGCTTGAAAGAGCCTTAGGTGAACAGAGTAATGAACCCTACAGAGAACAAGAGCCTTGTGAAGCTGCCCCCGCTGTAGAAGACAAAAATATAAATCCTTCAAACAAACCTGTGTCCACCAATATGTAAAAAGTTGTGCCATCAGCTGACATTACGATTATAGAAACATTTTCTAGGATAATTGAAAAAATTCTAAGATATTCCAGTTCCCACAACAAGCAAAGAAACACATACAAAAAGTCTTGATTTTGGACTTTTCTTTTAAAGCTTTTCTTTGTGGCAAAGTGACTACTTTTTTTTTTTACGTTACATTCTGTTAAGTCATTCGGAAGAAGAGTAGATGAGTGGACCCATTCACTTCCTGGTTGGTCGAGTTTGGCTGAACCCGGAACAAAAGTTTCTTCAAGTACCCAAACACCCACAAGCTAACACAAGCGAACGGTGCTGGCAGCAATTTTGGGTGCAAATCCTTCAAATTACAATGGTGACATGGAAATGCCATTGGTGAATGTACACTGCTAGGATCATCATTCCCTATGATGTCACAGAAGGAAAATGGTAACAGCAATTAAAGGCTGGCACCGATCGCGGGTGCTACCTGCATAGGTGAACAGACTGTAGAAACAAAATGTAGACGTATGGCTCAAGTCTTGGTTTGGGTTCGAGAATCTGAGCCTGTCATGTTCCACACAGAACATTAGAGCATGTGTCACAGGGTGATCCAATAATTTTATACATTTTTTGTCCCAATATACAATAAAAGGTAGACAACTGTATTTTCTTATTTTTGTATTTTCGGTATTTTTTCAACAGTCCTGCAGATTTTTACTGGTACGTTTATCATTATGTATATTTTTAATATCTTGAACAGTTTGGGATTGCTTCAAGGATACATTCACACAGCCGTATTGGGGACGTATGTGTATGGCCGATGTATATACGCCCCCCATAGATGGCAATGGGTGCGGCACCATACCATCCCGTAGCCAGGAGAAAGATAGTACATGTTCTATCTTACCCTGGAGTATGGCGCCATGCGTCATACTTCTCTATAGAGAGGGGTGACCTCCGCTGCTATGTGCCTGTCGTGCTACGGTACGGCGGGGACACGTGTGTGAATTTAGCCTAATATTGTGTAAATAATATATATTTAAGGGGGTAAATGGTTGTTGGGGAGTCTGATGCCTTGGTAATAGATCATGCAGGGGCGGAATATGACTTCCTTGGGCCCTCGGTTGTATGAATATTATGGACCCCTGAAACTTCCTGCATATGGGACTTAAATCAATCTCCTTGGGGAATGGAGGATGTGTCGCTTCTGCTGTTTTTTATCTGCGGCTTCAGGACCTTAAATTGTATCAAAATGAGTAAAGGTCTTTCTCAGTATAAAATTTGGTTGATAGTTTGGGTGGCCAAGGGCCCCCTATAAGGCTTGGGCCCCGGGCAACCGCCCAAACCACCTATATATAAATGTACTTTACTCATATATAAAATTATAAGTCGGAGAATGTAGAGACACATGATGTGTAGCACTTGTAGGAATCTCCCCCAGTGTGTAAGTATCCCCACATGTATATTGAGAGCTCATGATAAGGGTGTTAATAAAATGGAATTACCTGTAATTTTTGTAACATAGATTATGACACTTTATAAAGGTTGATCTACAGTGCATGTCTTTACAATGTTATTTTTTTTTACTAATTGTAATTATAAAACACTCATTGGAAAGCATCATCTATTCTAGCAGAGGGGATCCTGCTGTATCAGTAAATAAAATTCACTATTCTTTTCACCTATCACTGGAGCGTTGCCCAATTAATTTTCAAAGGCTGCGCTCACACATGGGTCTAGATTTACCAAAAGTAGTGCAGTCTCCTCACTAATGTGCCGGGTGCGGCAAATTACTGAATATTGGTCTTCATAGCACGGTCTTTATAAATCTTGTGCCCCCTGCATGGCTCCGGAAGTGGCGCCATCTTTTTTTTGCTGCTCCTTTACTATACATCGTGGTGCACAATTCTGTCGAGTCTCTTTATTAAATCTCCGACTAAGCAGTAACTCGCCCCTGTAGCTGCACATTTCTCTGTCTTGTCGGACACAGAGCAGCCGCGACACCAAACTGGTGCAGACACTTTATAAATACATGTAGCCGGTGCTGGGAAAGGTGACACTACACACAAGGTGATGGGTTACACCCGCATTGTGCTACATAGGTGACAGGTATCATTGTGTCTCATAGACGTCAATAAAGGGTTAATTACATAACACAAGGCACAGACGTCCCCACCCAAACCCCCAGTGTCCTCGACCCCCAAACCAAAATATCCTCCATATACAAGGCCAGTATCAGGGGGAGGGGGAGGGGTTCCTGGCATCACTTTCCTTCCTTCCATGGGGTTTTCCATTTCCATCTAAATTGGTGGAAGGTAAAAAAAAACTGTAGGTGGGAAAGAAAAAGAAAGATGGATGAAGAAAGATACATATATATATATATATGGATACATGACATAAGTCCCGGCGGTGAGCTCTTAGGAGCTTGGGCTGAGGATCTCTAGTAGGTAAAGTAAAAGGAAGTCAAGAAGTAACAATGTGACAGAAAAATGAGTCCGGTTATAGAAAGAAAGGAACATTTGTTACACTTACATTGTTGATTTTGGAAAGTGACGTTTTCTACGATTATATATAAATAAATTAAAAGATGAGGAAGACAAGGATATATGGATGGATGCAAAGCTATCTATCTATTAGTTTAATTAATTTTCATGATAACATTTGAAACTTTCATGATCATCCCATGTTTACACTATAAAACACACATCCATCTATTTTTACTTTTCTCACCTCAGAATTATTTAGTTCTGGGTTTTAGGACCTATGGTCACTTGTTCCTGGTAGCAGGTGTAAGTATACAAGTGGGTGTGGTCTCTCTTACCTTCATTAACCCCTTAAGGACGCAGCCATTTTGTAGCTTAAGGCTCAGCCCGATTCTTTGGATTCTGACCTGCGTCGCTTTATACGGTTATAACTTTTGAACACTGTTACTTATCAAAGCGATTCTGAGATTGTTTTTTCCCCACATGTTGTACTTCATTTTAGTGGTAAATTTTGGCAGATAAGTTTTGCGTTTATTTACAAAAAAAAAGAAAATATGATAAATTTTTGGAAAAATTTGCCATTTTCGAAATTCAAAATCATTGCGTTTTCAGGCAGATCGATTTACCACCTAAATAAGTTGCTGAATAACATTTCCGATTTGTCTACTTTACATTTTCATAATTTCTGAAATGTTTGGATAATTTATTTTGATGTCACGTGGCTTACAAAAAGAATATCGCTTTTCCGGATTTTCAGAATTGACTATTTTGGGGATAAATACAGTTTGGAATGAAATTTTACATATTTACCATCAAAACCCCCTATATAACCAACCCATTTTCAAATCTGCACCCCTCAAGCTATCAGAAACAGCTTTTACGAAGATTGTTAACCCCTTGAGATCTTCATAGTAATTGAATCAAAATGGGGGTGAAATTTAGAATGGTCATATTGTTCCCTTATACGTTCATTTAGCCCTAAAATTTACACATTTCCAAAAGATAAAAAGAGAAAACCCACCATACAATTTGTTCTGCAATTTCTCCTGAGTACAAAGACCCCCCACATGTGGCTGTGACTTGTTTTATGGGGGCACAGCGAGGTGCAGAAGGGAAGGAGGGCGCTGCAGCTGCCAGGATTTTAGTTTCCTCATTGGCCCCTTTTGAAGGCTATAAAATTTTCGCTTTTTCGTTATTGGGGCCATGTGATGCCATTTTTTTTGCGGGATGAGATGCTTTTTCCAATGTTACCATTTTGGGGTTTGTATCACCTATTGTTGAAAATTTAGGAACTTTTTTTGAGGACAGGAGTAGAAAAGCATCAATTCTGTACTGGATTTTTTACTTCTTTTTTTTTTGGTGTTCACCGTATATCCTAATAATCCTGTTATCTTTATTCTATGGGTTGATACGATTACGGGGATACCAGACATGAATATATTTTCTTACGTTTTACTAAATTTGTCAAACAAAACCCTAATGTGGGGAAAAATCTATCATTTATGTATTGCCGTCTTCCAAGTGGCATAACTTTGTTACTTTTTTGGCTACGGAGCTGGTTGATGGCTTGTTTTTTTGCGGGACATGTTGTACTTTGCACCAGTATCATGTCGCAGTACATATGGTTTTTTGATCACATTTTATAGCATTTTTTGTGGGATTGAAAAGGTAAAAATCATAATTTTTGGAGGGTTTATAACAGTTTTTTTTACGGCGTTTATCGTGCGGGTTCAATAATGATTTACTTTTATTCTACGGGTTGTTACGGACGCGGTGATACTATATATGTGGGGTTTGTCTTATGATTTAGACTTTTTTTTTGCGTTATATGTCTCTTTATATGTTTTGGGGGTTTGGGGCATTTTTAGTGATTTATGACTTTATTTTTTTATTGAATAACTTTTTTTTTTACTTTTTCACTTTTATACCATGGGACATGAAGAAGCAATCTTCTGATTGCTTCCTCATGATAATATTCTGCAATACTGATGTATTGCAGAGTATTATCAGTGTCAGCCTATACACTTGCATAGGCTGGCACTGTGCCAGTAAGATGACGTCACAGACGCCATCTTACTGGCAATTCTTGCAGGTAACTCTGGGGTCCAGATCGGACCCCAGAGTTACTATAGCAACGATCGGCGCACCCCGAAAACGGTTCGGGGGGGCCGATCGTGGGGGAAAGATCCCCCAGATACATGTTAGATGCCGCGGTCGCGCTGACCGCGGCATTTAACGGGTTAAGCACCCGCGATTGGAGACAACTCCGATCGCGGGTGTTACACTGGGGTGCCGGCTATCAGTCACAGCCGGCACCCCGTCTTTCCCGATGCCGGTTCGGCTCAGATCTTGAGCTGAACCGGCATCAGCTCAGCGTCCGATATATCGGACGCTGAGCGCTAAGTCACTGCGCTCAGCGTCCGATATATCGGACGCTGAGCGTTAAGAGGTTAAAGACATAGCAGCAGATTTATTTCCAGATTTTTATTACACTATAAAAAATTACAGATACAATTATCTCGCTATAAATACACACACATCTCCCCTCCCCCCGGGACCCCACTATCTTAATCAGCAATGGGGATTTGCACCCCACCGGGGCTGTAGCCAGAATCCTTGCTGAAGGACTTCAGGGGAATTTTGAAAAAACTGTGGGGCCCTCCATCCGGGGATCCAGAGGGGCGACGCGGTCCTGAAGACAGGTCTGGGGGCCTAAAGAGAAAAAAAATTCATAATTAATCATAGTAATTTATAACTTTGCACACCAGCATGTCATTAGCCTGCATGGACCTAGCACCAACCCCCCCCCCCTACCCCAAGAGTCTTGCACCACACCCTTCCAAGCGACAGCGCCCCAATCTCCTGACCATCATCACCCTGTGCCCGCAACTGTGAAGAGGAGGGCAAGTAAATCATTCCTCACCTGTAATGGTACAGGGTTCTCCCATATTTCCTCCACATTCTGGCTCCATTGTCTCGGAGTAGACCCGTCATCCTCTAGTGGGGGCGTAGAGCAAGTGACTGGAATGGAACCAGATGCCTCCTGCCCCTCTTCTAATGGATGACCAGGCTTTCTTGGGTCGAAGGTTGCCACCGTGTGCGGACGGCTATACTCATCCAATCTGTTCATAGAAAGATATGCAAGACACGGTCATTAGTCCTGGCAGGACAGTTTCTAGGTAATTCGTTGTACAGGGAAAATCTCAAAAAGTTGTGCTATATGCCTCCATTTTTTGCATAAAATGCCCCAGTTAACTTAGACATGGCTCCCCCTCCAAATTAAAACATATAGAGCCCCCCTTTAATAAAAATGTACAGAGTCTTCCAAATTATAATATTGTGCCCTTCAAGAATTATTATAATGGTGATATACATACATAATTCACCAGAACAAAGCTTAGTATATAAATACAGCACCAGTATGCAGTCCAATACATAAGTACAGTACTAGAACATAACTTCATACAGAAACACAGCACCAAGGCCAAGTCCCGGTCACACTGCCCAGTATACAGCAGACTAGTATACAGCAGACTGCAGCCCCCCCTTCCTCCCCAGCTCGCTCTTTCCCCTGTAATATATAGGGCAGTGATGGCGAACCTATGGCACGGGTGCCAGAGGTGGCACTAGGAGCCCTCTCTGTGGGCACCCAGGCCATCACCCAGCACAAAGTTCACTATTCAGGAATCAAGACCTCCTCCTGCAGTCACAGGCAACCCAGGACGTGCCACGGTCAGCGTTATTTTAAAGTGCAGGAGGAGCAAGGTGGTGTGGACAGAGCTGGATTATGATTGTAGACCCTTCTTTGGACCTGTGATTCACCCTGTTAAGGGGACCCTAGAGGGAAACTACAATAATAATCCAGATTTCTCCTTCTTTTGTTTGAAACCAGTAAGTTACTTTAGTTACTTTAATTTGGCATTTGGCACTTTGTGAAAAATATGTGGCTTTTGGTTGAAGTTTCGGCACTCAGTCTCTAAAAGGTTTGCCATCACTGATATAGGTAGTCAGTACACTGCCCCAGCACATAAATTAAACTCCATCTCAGCTCCTCTACAATCTGTAGCAGTAGCGGGACCCAGATTTGTGCGCTCTGCCAACGCACACACTATTACATCACACGGAGCTGGGTCACGCTACTGCTGATGATAGAGGAGGAGCACTGGATGGCGAGTACTTAGTTTATTTTTTCACGGGGTACTGGCTACTAGGGAACACTGCCCAAGTACTGGAAACCATCTACCTCAACCTTACTGAGTGTTATAGGAAGAGGGACTACTCACCGGCAGGAGACTTCATAGGGATCGATCCACAAGGTCATCTCCTTGGGTAGGTCCAGGTCCTGGTAGTCAAGGCCACTATGGACGCAGGCCTCCAGGATGGTCTCATCCCGGTCATTCCTGTTGACCCTTATACATCTGAAATAGGCAAAAATGACACGTTAGAGAAAAGTTCCTGCTGGACTTTCATGGGGTTGTCTAGAGATGATGATCCATGATGGGTTTATGTATAAAATTTTATCAAGTAACTAATCCAGGAATTTTTGAAGATGCTGATGGATATTGCAATTATTTTACCACTTGTAATATAGAGCAGTAAGTTACCTGTAGGCCTGATCCTTCATTGGCTCCTCTGGAAACCAGTGACCTGTGAATTTTTTTGAAAGTATTTCCAGCAGATGGTCCCCAAATTTCTCGACCTTCACCGGGTCCAATTTACGGAATCTGTTGGCCAAAGTTCTCATATATCTCACCCCGGCCAAAAGCTCCTCTCTCATCTCCAGGGGGATAAATGAATATCTGGCCATTTTATATCTACAAGGAAAAACAAGAACATTTCATTTTTTTAAGAAAAAAAACCCATAAATTTATAAAGATATGGGGGTTGGAGGGTACTTAGAAAGATGGATAAGATATGGGAAGAAGAACAGCAGCAACAGGACCAGATACAGGAAAGACCCTGAGCTCCTCTTTACAAAAAAGCTCAGGGTGAACCTTACAAGGTTGGGGGCCACATATGTGGCTTGGACCTTACATATATACAAATGGAGGATGCAGCATTCACAGCAATCCAGAAAATACTTCCATGTGCAACCACAATGTTCCAGAACTTTCTCCATAGATAATTGATGGATGGAAGTGACAAGTTATATATATATATAAATGGTGGATTATTCACCCAGAGAGCGAGAGCCCAAACCCCGATACTAGAGCGAAGGCCCATTCCCGATACTAGAGCGAGGGCCCAACCCCGATACTATAGCGAGGGCCCAACCCCGATACTATAGCGAGAGCCAAACTCCGATACTTGAGCGAAGGCCCAGCCCCAGTACTAGAGCGAGAGCCCAAATCCGATACTAGAGCGAGAGCCCAATCCCGATACTAGAGCTAGAGCCAAACCCCGATACTAGAGCGAGAGCCCATCCCAGATACTAGAGCGAGGGCCCAGCACCAGTAGTAGGGTGAGAGCCAAACCCCGATACTAGAGCTGCACCAAAACTGAGATTAAAATAAATGAACACCATTCATCTGTCTAAGAAACTAGAATAGAACATAAAGATAAATCTGGTGCTGCCCTTACATATAAGATGTATGGAGAGATAGATAGATAAATATGAGACAGATAGATCCGTGATGCAAGACAAATAACTGAATGAATAAAACCTTTAAAAATAAAGAAAGTAAAAAAGAAGAAATAAATAAACCATGTAGAGAACCTTCCATGGTCTGCAGTGAGACCTGAGGTGACTGGGGGTCACTTACCTTACAGGTGATGGTGGAGGTAGGTGTGCGCTTTGCAGGGTTTTCACCAGGATTGTGTGGGGGAAGAGGTAGGACCCGGCATATATCAGGGCAGGGGGCAGAGGGCGGGGCTTACACTGTGTCATCTCATTTACATATCACATGTCTATTCACTGACTACAGACCCCACCCACAACATCCAACTCTACAGGGCTCCCTAAAACCCATGCCCACCCCCTTCAGGACTGGAGATTCACCTGTCTGCTATATACTGTATTAACATATATCTAACTAATATCTATCTCCTATCTATATAATATCTAATATGTATCTACCTCATATCTATCAAAAAACTGAGAAGCAGCTACAGGACCGGCGGCCGCTATCCAGGACATGAGCCAAAACATCCACCTGTAATACACACAATAGGAGCACAACAACTGAAGAGGGAAGATTGGTCAGTTTATGCCTCATGTCCATCCAATTTTCTAGATGGATATAAAAGAAACATGAGCTGAGTCCAAATCACACAGTGTGAACAAACTCCTAAGGAGCGGGGGTGCAGTGTCCTCGAGGTCCAGGCCACATCTCCAGCTGATGTAGGGATCTCCTGTCTCTCCTATTATATATATTTCCTATAGGTTTCATATCCAAAAAATATTTATTGGTAGAACCAGATACAAGTTATCATTGCCAAAGCCTTTAATGTATATGGGATTGTGGGGGACGGGGTGCGGGGTTATGGGGTACAGGGTGACGGGGACATGGAGATAGAAGATCCATCCTGCTGGGGGTGGAGCTTCTATCATCTATATCACATATGTATCTAAAATACAAAATATGGCATCAATGACCTAAAATTAAAAAAGTGAGTTAACTTGCGCAACCAAAGTACCAACCTCCTGCCTATCTATCCATCCATCCATCCATCTCTCATATGTATCCCATCCATCCATCCATCCATCCCATCCATCCATCCATCAATCCATCCATCTCTCATATCCATCCATCCATCTCTCATATCCATCCATCCATCCATCCATCTCTCATATCCTTCCCATCCATCCATCAATCCATCCATCCATCCATCCATCTCTCATATCCATCCATCCATCCATCCATCCATCTCTCATATCCATCCATCCATCCATCCATCTCTCATATCCATCCATCTCTCATATCTGTATGAAATGATCTCCTGTCCCCATGTTTCTCCTCCTGCAGGACACGTCTCACTATTGGATATTATCTCTCGGTACATATTATATATTATATCTCTCCATCTAGATACATCCCGGTCACTGATAATGAGAGACATAAAGACCTGAGTAATAATCTTGTCTCCTCCGGGGGGTGAATGTGATTATATAATGGACCTTATAGAATTATCTATGAGACACAATGTATAGATGTCTCCTATGTAGAACAATGCGGGTGTAATCCCATCATCCTCTGTAGTGTAGTATATGACACGTCCAGCAGCAGGAGAAGCCCCCGGCACATCCCCCGGAGACCCCGGACACTTCATATGTAGATGCCCAGAACAATCACATGGAGAGCGGATAGAAGACACTACACACAAGGTGATGGGTTACACCCGCATTGTGCTACATAGGTGACAGGTATCATTGTGTCTCATAGACTTCAATAAAGGGTCATTTACATAACACAAGGCACAGACGTCCCCACCCAAACCCCCAGTGTCCCCGACCCCAAACCAAAATATCCTCCATATACAAGGTCAGTATCAGGGGGAGGGGAGGGGGTTCCTGGCATCACTTTCCTTCCTTCCATGGGATTTTCTATTTCCATCTAAATTGGTAGAAAGTAAGAGAAATAACTGTAGATGTGAAAAAACCCTGGAAATAGAGATGGATGAACAGATGTTTTACATATCCATTTCACAAGTCCGAGCAGCACATCACTAGTTGTGTACAGGTAGGTGAGCGCTGAGGAGCTTGGGCTGAGGGATCCTCAAAAATGTATCAGTGCGCTTAGACCTTGATCCTGGTGATAGATGTCCTATAAGATGGTTCAATAGGACATGGATATATGGAGATATGAGATGGATGTGAGATATATAGATATAGCAGTTCGGAGCAGCTCAGGTTAGTGGAAATAGTGGGTGAAAGTTTCCAGAGGCCGCACCGATCCACATTAATATCCAAACGAGGGGGATTTGAATATTTTACATTTTTTAAAATATTTATTTAGGAGATGCCTGGGCCCTGGATGACCCCTTGGACTTTGAGTCCCTCAGTAGGTTGTCATTAAGGCTCCATCTGTCTGGCCGATGTATGCAAATGGATTGTTGACCTTATATCACATCATGCCAATTCTCAGATAGCCCTTCACGTGATTTTGGGAAGACATAACATTTATGATCTGAGATGTGTTATGAGCCTCGGTGCATGATTGACGTGAGACAATGTTACTAAGGTCAAGGAGCTGTTGTCCTCTACACTTCAGGGATAATACTAGAAGATTATTCTCAGAACATCCAAATAAATGTGGAGGTGCACCAGCCTTAAGTCACACATCACATACATGACTCTAGGGACCAGGCGACACATGATCCGGTCGCCATCTGAGGTCTTTAAACAATATCATCAGGACCTATATAATTTCAGTCAATTTCAGGTCAGTTTTTAGATAACACCCCACACACCTGGTGAAGGAGTAAAGACTTACGTTTTAGAGACTTTAATTCGCATCTCCTCATCTAAAGGTTTGCGTGTCTATCAAGAGGGAAGCAGAGGTTCTAGAAGGGATTAAAACGACCCTGGCTGGCAAATCCCCGGGACAAGATGGCTGCACTCCACATTTCTATAAGGCCAGACACCCTTCCTGGCCAGAGTTTAATAAAATCATGACCTCCTCACCCTTTCCTGGGTAACCATTGATGGCTTAGATTTTGGTCATACCCAAACCAGACAAAGACCACATGGTGTGTTCTAATTGCCGTCCAATATCCCTGATTAATTGGATATTAAGTTACTGTCAAAAGGTCCTGGATGACCATCTAGAGCTAGTCCTTTCATCCATAATGCACAATGATCATGTGGGATTCCTACATGGGAGAGAGGCTCGGGACACCAACAAGACTTCTGCTCCTTTATATTCAAAGCCAAATCAGCCAATCACCTCATTTACCTGGGGGAATAAACACTGAGGCATCAGCTTCACCATCCTGACACACCTTAAAAATCTAAGTGTACCCTGCCAGACCCCAAAATATATCACACTGTGGCCCTAACCCAGCAGGTTTTGGTCTGGCACTAACATGCCCAGACAAATCAGGGAGTACAGCTGGAGATCGATCTGACCCACCGCTTTTTAAGCAGCGAACCGTGACTTCTACCGGCCCACAGACCACCAGACATCAGACACTTTATTTTCCCCATATTCTTTCAACTTGGGATGACCTAGATTGCCAGGCGCCCTCACCCTGTTATTTAACAATCCAGCCCCCCCTCACAGATTGGCAGACACAGGTTCCTATGTTGGGAGGTTGTCAATGACCCCGGGATCAGTCATAGTCAGTGATGCACAATTCCCATCATGGGGCTCATTAAAAGCTTCCAACCCCGACTTGACCTGGACTTACAAATTTGGGTGCAACTGGCCTACTTAGACTTACACCCCCACCAGCACATGCTCTCCCCACTTTACAGCATTCTGCTAAAACTCTCCCTGGTAGACCAGGATCTGTAGAAGCACGGGAGTCCAAATTGTCAACTTACATGACTGATGATGACTTGGTGTCTATTTTTTCTCCCACAAGATGCCCCTGCCCTGTAATAATCCATGGGAGCCTCTCCCGGTGTTATTGTCTGTATCGATATGTGGATAACACGAGATAGCAGAGGTTCTTCTTTGCCTTTCATGAACTCTACATTAGGCATTATATGATTTTTTTTCTCAATCCGGTCCAGCGTTACCGTTACCTTGGGCAATTTTCTTCACTTGCTCTGTCTTTGTTAATTGACAGAATAATTTCGGATTTCTTTTAAGTATAATTAAAGAGAACCCGTCATGCAAAATAACCTCCCTAAACTAAATATATTTGCATAAACTGCCATTAGAGAGCATTGTCTCTATCCCTTCATTGTCCCTCTACATGCCTGTAAACCAAAGAAAAGTGGTCCTAAAGCTTCATGCAAATGACCTGTGAGATGTCCAATGAGTTATTAGCATATTCAAGCTGTCCAGCTTATTCATGAGTGGGAGGTACAGCCACACCCCCAGTGCTTGACTGACAGCTGCTCCATGTGCTTGCTTGTGGCCATGCCTCCTGCAGCCTGAGTGTGCGTGTGTGCGTGCGTGCGTGCGTGAAAGATACAACAGCTCCAGGCTGCAGACATGTTATAGTAGAACATGTCAGGTACTTGTGTAGCTGGTGTCTGTGTCTCTTACATGTGTATTAGGAGGATGCAACACACACCAGCAATGCTTTACTATACTTTACACACAGACGTGAGCAGGGGGAGGGGTAACATCACTGCCCCTGACCATGTGAGCGGCCTAATTTACATAAGAAAATATGATTTTGCTATGATTAATGTATGAAGTAACTAGATAAAGGCTGGGATGGAAGCTGCTCCAACAGGTAGTAGTGACAAAAATAGTGACACAGACCTGATGACAGGTGTCCTTTAACTTTTATTGAATATTACAAAACCAAGTTTGTTAGAATAAGAGTTGTCATAAGGCTAATAATGAAAATATTCCATCCATATGAGGGATAAAGACCAATAATACACCGGACAATGATAATGTAACTAATATAATAAACAAATCATATTTCCCATATAATATTTGATCAAACAACAAATCTCTGATACCAGAATCCCGACAATTCAGTAACTTCTATTGTGTGTAATTGCTGAATGTAGTTTTTTTTTACCTGTTACCAAAAACACTTTTTTGACCTTTAATATATTATGGATTGGATGCCCTCAGCGCCTCCAGATCTCATTTATACTACGGATTTTTCTTTTTTAATACAACTTTTATTTGGATTAATTTCCATGATAACATTTGAATCTTCCATAATCATCTCATGTTTACACTATAAAACACACATCTTGTACATTACAAATATATGTAGACTCCATCTATTTTTACTTCTTTCCCCTCAGAATTATTTAGTTCTGGCTTTTAGGACCTATGGTCCCTCCTTCCTGGTAGCAGGTGTAAGTATACAAGTGGGTGTGGTCTCTCTTACCTTCATTAAAGACATAGCAGCAGATTTATTTCCAGATTTTTATTACAATATAAAAATTTACAGATACAATTATCTCGCTATAAATACACACACACTTCTCCCCCCCCCCCACCAGTACCCCACTATCTTAATCGGCAATGGGGATTTGCACCCCACCGGGGCTGTACCCAGAATCCTTGCTGAAGGACTTCAGGGGAATTACGTAAAAACTGTGGGGCCCTCCATCCGGGGATCCAGAGGGGCGACGCAGTCCTGAAACCAGGTCGGGGGGCCTGAAGAGAAAAAAAAATCAAAATTAATCATAGTAATTTATAACTCTGCACCCCAGCATGTCATTAACCTGCATGGGCCTAGAGCCAACCCCCCCACCCCAAGAGTCTTGCACCACACCCTCCCGAGTGTCAGCGCCCCACTCTCCTGACCATCATCACCTTGTGCCCGCCACTGTCAGACTGTGTAGAGGAGGGCAAGTAAATCATTCCTCACCTGTAATGGTACAGGGTTCTCCCATATTTCCTCCACATTCTGGCTCCATTGTCTCGGTGTAGACCCGTCATCCTCTAGTGGGGGCGTAGAGCAAGTGACTGGACCAGAACCAGATGCCACCTGCCCCTCTTCTAATGGATGACGAGGCTTTCTTGGGTCGAAGGTTGCCACCGTGTATGGACGGCTATACTCATGCAATCTGTTCATAGAAAAATATGCAAGACACGGTCATTAGTTCTGGCAGGACAGTTTATAGGTAATTTGTTGTACAGGGAGAATCTTAAAAACTTTATTAAAAACATGTGCAATATGCCATTTTTAGCATAAACTGCCACAGTTAACTAAGACATTGCTCCCCCACAACTTCTTACATATAGAGCCCCCCATTTAATGAAAATTTACAGTCTTCCAAATTAGAATATTGCGTCAGTAAAGAATTATTATAATGGTGATAAACATATATATTTCACCAGAACAAAGCTTAGTATATAAATACAGCACCCGTATAGAGTCCAACACAAATACAGTACTAGAACCGAGCTTCATACAGAAACACAGCACCAAGGCCATGTCCCGGTCACACTGCCGTATACTAGTCTGCTGTATACCAGGCAGACTGCAGCCCTCCCCCCTCCCCAGCTCGCTCTCCCCCCTGCAGTATATAGGTAGTCTGTACATTGCCCCAGCACATAATATAAACTCCATCTCAGCTCCTCATCAATCTGTAGCAGTAGCGGGACCCAGATTTGTGCGCTCTGCCAACGTGCACACTATGACATCACACGGAGCTGGGTCACGCTACTGCTGATGATAGAAGAGGAGCACTGGATGGCGAGTACTTAGTTTATTTTTTTTTACTGGGGACTGGCTACTAGGGGACACGGCCCGAGTACTGGAAGCCAAATACCTCCAACCCTACTGAGTGTTATAGTAAGAGGGACTACTCACCGGCAGGAGACTTCATAGGGATCGATCCACAAGGTCATCTCCTTGGGGAGCGGCAGATCCTGGTAGTTGAGGCCACTATGGATGCAGGCCTCCAGGATGGTCTCATCCCGCTCATTCTTGTTGATCCTTATACATCTGAAATAGGCAAAAATGACATGTTAGATAAAATTTCCTGCTGGACTTCCATGGGGTTGTCTAGAGATGATGATCCATGATGGGTTTTCTAGACATCCTGATATATCTATATGGAGTTATCAAAAGATGTGAAGGACAAAATATACATCATTTTTATTGTAGTATTTTACTGTATGACAATGGAGCAATATGAAAACGCTAAAGGAATAATTTTAGTAACGTATCTAAAAGGGATTTTTTTAAATATCAAAGGATTTATATATAAAATTTTTATCAAGTAATCAATCCAGGAATTTTTGAAGATGCTGATGGATATTGCAATTATTTTACCACATATAATACAGAGCAGTAAGTTACCTGTAGGCCTGATCCTTCATTGGTTCCTCCGGAAACCAATGACCTGTGAATTTTTTTGAAAGTATTTCCAGCAGATGGTCCCCGAATTTCTCGACCTTTACTGGGTCCACAATACGGAATCTGTTGGCCAAAGTTCTCATATATCTCACCCCGGCCAAAAGCTCCTCTCTCATCTCCAGGGGGATAAATGAATATCCGGCCATTTTATATCTACAGGGTAAAACAAGAACATACATTTTTGTAAGAAAAAAAAATATAAATCTCTGTAAGATATGGGGGGGGGGGGGGGAGGGTAGTTAGAAAGATGGATAAGATATGGGAAGAAGAACAGAAGCTTCAGGACAAGATACAGGAAAGACCCTGAGCTCCTCTATACAAAAAAGCTCAGGGTGAACCTTACAAGGTTGGGGGCCACAAGTCCGGGCTTGGACCTTACATATATACAAATGGAGGAGGCAGCGCTCACAGCAATCCAGAAAATACTTCCATGTGCAGACACAATGTTCCAGAACTTACTCCATAGATAATTGGTGGATAGAAGTGACAAGTTATACATATAAATAAATGGTGGATTATTCACAGAGAGTGAGCGCCCAACCCCGGAACCAGAGAGTGAGCCCAACCCCGTTACTAGAGAGAGAGCCCAACCCCGGAACCAGAGAGAGAGCGCCCAACCCCGGAACCAGAGAGAGAGCGCCCAACCCCGGAACCAGAGAGAGAGCGCCCAACCCCGGAACCAGAGAGAGAGCGCCCAACCCCGGAACCAGAGAGAGAGCCCAGGCCCGATACTAGAGCCATAGCAAGACTGAGATTAAAATAAATGAACAACATTCATCTGTCTAAGAAACAAAAATAGAACATAAAAATAAATATGGTGCTGCCCTTACATATAAGATGTATGGAGAGATAGATAGATCCGTGATGCAAGACAAATAAATAACTGAATGATTAAAACCTCTAAGAAAGAAACAAAAAAATAGAAGAAATAAATAAACCATGTAGAGAACCTTCCATGGTCTGCAGTGAGACCTGAGGTGACTGGGGGTCACTTACCTTGGAGGTGATGGTGGAGGTAGGTCTGCGCTGTGCAGGGTCTTCAGCAGGAGTGAGGGAGGAGGGAGGCAGGACCCGGCTTATATCTGGGTAGGGGGCGGCGCCTGCATTGTGTCATCTCATTTACATATCACATGTCTATTCACTGATTAAGACCCCACCCACAACATCCCATCATACAGGGGTCCCTATAACCCCTGACTCCCCCCCCCCCTTGGACTGGAGATTCATCTGATATCTACTATATTATATAAAATAGTTATTAGATACTATACAGATTGAAGATGAATACGTATCTACCTCATATCTAGCAAAAAACTGAGAAGCAGCTACAGGACCGGCGGCCGCTATCCAGGACATGATCCAAAACATCCACCTGTAATACACACAATAGGAGCACAACAACTGAAGAGGGAAGATTAGTCGGTTTATGCCTCATGTCCATCCAATTTTCTATATAGATATAAAAGAAACATGAGATGAGTCCAAGTCACACAGTGTGACCAAACTCCTAAGGAGCGGGGGCGCAGTGTCCTCGAGGTCCAGGCCACATCTCCAGCTGATGTAGGGATCTCCTGTCTCTCCTATTATATATATTTCCTATAGGTTTCATATAAAAAAATATTTATTGGTAGAACCAGATACAAATTATCATTGCCAAAGCCTTTAATGTATATGGGATTGTGGGAGACGGGGTGCAGGGATTATGGGGTACAGGGTGACGGGGACATGGAGATAGAAGATCCATCCTGCTGGGGGTGGATCTCCTATCATCTATATCACATATGTATCTAAAATACAAAATATGGCATCAATGACCTGAAATTAAAAAAGTAAGTTAAACTTGCTGGTTGCGCACCCAAAGTACCAACCTCCTGCTTATACATCCAACCATTCATCAATCCCCCATATCCTTCCATCCATCCCATATCTCTCTATCATCCCATCTATCTTCTATAGATCATACTTGAGGAAAGTTCTTAGCAGCACAATCGTAAAAAATGTTGGGGACAAACTACCGGGACCAGGAAAACCGGACCTCCTGAATATGTACAACACAATACCTATCTTACATGTTACATGTGTCTATATCCTATGTAATATGTAAGAAATGATCTCCTGTCCCCATGTTCCTCCTCCTGCAGGACGCGTCTCACTATTGGATATTATCTCTCGGTACATATTATATATTATATCTCTCCATCTAGATACACCCAGGTCACTGATAATGAGAGACATAAAGACCTGAGTAATAATCTTGTCTCCTCCGGGGGGTGAATGTGATTATATAATGGACCTTATAGAATTATCTATGAGACACAATGTATAGATGTCTCCTATGTAGAACAATGCGGGTGTAATCCCATCATCCTCTGTAGTGTAGTATATGACACGTCCAGCAGCAGGAGAAGCCCCCGGCACATCCCCCGGAGACCCCGGACACTTCATATGTAGATGCCCGGAACAATAACATGGAGAGCGGATAGAAGACACTACACACAAGGTGATGGGTTACACCCGCATTGTGCTACATAGGTGACAGGTATCATTGTGTCTCATAGACTTCAATAAAGGGTCATTTACATAACACAAGGCACAGACGTCCCCACCCAAACCCCCAGTGTCCCCGACCCCAAACCAAAATATCCTCCATATACAAGGTCAGTATCAAGGGGAGGGGAGGGGTTCCTGGCATCACTTTCCTTCCTTCCATGGGGTTTTCTATTTCCATCTATATTAGTAGAAGGTTAAAAAAAAAACTGTAGATGGGGAAAAAAACAGGAAGACTGATATGAAATAGATGGATAGATACATTATTTAAATCCGAGCAGCACATCACTAGTTGTGTACAGGTAGGTGAGCGCTGATGAGCTTGGGCTGAGGAATTCTCAAAAATGTATCAGTGTGCTTAGTTTACAATCCTTGATCCTGGTGATAAATGTCCTATAAAGATGGTTCAATAGGACATGGACATAGAGATATGAGATGGATGTGAGATACATAGATATAGTAGTTTGGAGCTGCTCAGGTTAGTGGAAATAGTGGGAGAAAGGTTCCAGAGGCCGCACCGATCCACATTAATATCCAAATGGAGGGGGGTTCGAATTTAATATTTTTCTTTATATTTAATTTGGAGATGTCTGGGTCCTGAATGACCCCTTGGACCTCGAGTCATTCAGTAGGTTGACTTAAGACATTGCTGCTGAGGTCAAGGAGCTGTTGTCTATGGTCCCACTGCTCAACACCAGGGAGGAACTTAGAGAACTCCTAAACCAGAAGCACCTACACTTCATGGATAATACTAGGAGATAATTCTATGAACATTCAAACAAATGTGGAGGTGCACTAGCATTAAACGCCACATATGTGACTTTAGAGGCCAGGGGATACATGATCCGGTCACCATCTGAGGTCTTTAAACAATATCATCAGGACCTATATAATATTACTTAATATTAGGTCAGTTTTCAGATAGTAATCCACTCCTGGTGAAGGTGTAAAGGCTTACGTTTCAGAGATTTTGCTTTCCCCTTGATAGACGCGTGTTAATTAGAGCTTCCGAAAGGGAATATAGCGACCCTGGCTGGCAAATCCCCGGGACAAGATGGCTGCACTCCACATTTCTATAAGGCTTTTGAGAAATAGCTGACACCCTTTCTGGCCAACGTTTTTAATAAATCTTGTCCTCCACACCCTTTTCTAAGTAACCACTGGTGGCTTACATTTTGGTCATTCCCAGACCACATGGTGTGTACTAATTGCCGTCCCATATCCCTGATTAAATGAATATTAAATTACTGTCAAAGGTCCTGGATGACCATCTAGAGCTAGTCCTTTCATCCATAATACACAATGATCATGTGGGATTCCTACATGGGAGAGAGGCTCAGGCCAACACCAACAAGCTCCCGTGGCGAGGGCTAGATTTTCGGAAGTCTGGAGGTTCTTTAAAGAAACACTGGATGACCGACGGACTGTGGTGTGCAACCTGTGCCACACCAAGATCAGCAGGGGTTCCACCACTACTAGCTTAACTACCACCAGTATGCGCAGGCATATGAATGCTAAACACCCCACTCAATGGCACCAAGTCCGTTCTCCTCCGGCCGGGCACACCACTGCTACCTCTCCTGAGTCTTCTGCTAGTCAGCCCCCTGTACAGGACCCCGGCCCAAACACCTCCCGTGCGAAAACCCCATCTTCGCCTCCACGATCCTCCACCAATGTCTCCATGCGCAGCGTTCAGCTCTCCATACCCCAGACGCTGGAGCGCAAAAGGAAATATAGTGCAACCCACCCACACGCCCAAGCCCTCAACGTCCACATCTCCAGATTACTTAGCCTGGAGATGCTGCCCTATAGGCTGGTAGAGACCGAGGCCTTTTGCAACCTCATGGCGGCGGCCGCCCCTCGGTATTCGCATTCCAACCGCCACTACTGTTCCCGATTTGCCGTCCCAGCCCTGCACGTGTCAGACAACATCATCTGTGCAATGACCAACACTGTTTCTGACAAGGTCCACCTGACCACGGACACGTGGACGAGTGCTGCTGGGCTGGGTAACTATATATTGCTGATGGCACATTTGGTTAACTTGGTGGAGGCTGGGACCGAGTCTGACCTGGGGCTGGTCATATACTGCCGACGCCCAGGATTTCGGGGCCTACCTCGGTCCAGGTCTCTCAGGCATATTATGCCTTCTCCTCCTCCCACCCCTCCTCCACTGATTTACCATCCGTGGACATGGTGCCATCAGTCGGTAGCTCTAGGCACAGCAGCAGTGCCGTCGCAAGGCGACAGCAGGCGGTGCTCAAACTGCTGAGCCTAGGCGATAAAAGGCCCACCGCCCAAAAGCTATTTCAGGGCATCACGGCGCAGACTGATATGTGGCTGGCACCGCTGAACCTGAAGCCAGGCATGGTTATGTGTGACAACGGCCATAACCTGGTGGCGGCTCAGCAACTCGGCAGACTGACACATGTGCCATGCCTGGCCCATGTGTTAAGTCTCATAGTTTAGCGTTTCCTCAAGACATACCCCAATCTGTCTGATTTGCTCACAAAGGTGTGCCGCATTTGTGCGCATTTCAGGAAGTCCAGCACAGATGCTGCCACTCTCAGGGCAGCGCAGCGCCGCCTCCAACTGCCACCTCACTGACTGTTGTGCGACGTGCCCACGAGGTGGATTCAACATTAACCATGTTATCCAGAGTTTACCAGCAGCGCAGAGCGATTGTAGACTGCCAGATGTCAACTTCCACCAGAACTGGTAGTCAGGTCAGTCAGCTTCCTCAAGTCTACAATGAGGAGTGGACGTGGATGCCTGATATCTGTCAGGTGCTGAGTAACTTTGAGGAGTCAACACAGAAGGTCAGTGGCGATGCCGCCGTCATCAGCTTCACCATCCCGCTGTTTGGCCTGTTGAAAAACTCTGGCCAGCATGAAGTCGGAAGCTTTGCGCTCTTCACAAGAGATGGGGGAAGAAGATTCCCTTGTTGATAGCCAAAGCACCCTCAGGTCTGTTTCTCAGCGCATATAGGAGAAGGATGAGGGGGAAGAGGAGGAGAATGTTGGCGAGACGGAAGAGGGGAGCATTGCTCAGACCTTCACTGTTCAGCGTGTATGGGCAGAAGAGGAGGAGGAGGAGGAAATGGACAGTCAGGCCAGTGAGGGGAGTGAATTCTTTAGCGTTGGGTCTCTGGCTGCCTATCCCGTGACCCTCACGTTCAAAGAATTTATTCCAGCACCGATTACTGGGTGTTCACTCTCCTGGACCCACAGTACAAGCAAAATCTTTCCACTCTCATCCGTGGAGAGGAAAGGAGTGAGAATGCATGAATACCAGCAGACCCCAGTAGGCGAGCAGGCAGCTTGTCCAGCACTGGCAGGGGTCCGCTTTACAAGGCCTTTGCCAGTTTTATGTCACCCCAGCAAGACACCGTCACCTGTCCCCAGTCTCGGCAAAGTAGGGCTGATCTTTACAGAAAGATGGTGAGGGAGTACGTTGCTGACCATACCATCGTCCTAAATGATCACACAGCTCCCTACAACTACTGGGTTTCACCAACTGGCACTGTACGCCTTGGAGGTTCTTGCCTGCCCTGCCGCTAGCGTGTTGTCTGAGCAGGTTTTCAGTGCAGCTGGTGGCATCATTACCGATAAGCGTACACGTCTGTGGTCTGACGCTTATCTAGATGATTAAAACCTGGATTTCTCAGGATTTCCATTCTCCACCAGGTGAAGGAAGCTCAACCTGAATAATGTATGCACTCCTCTTCCTCATTTTCCTCCTTCTCCTCCTCTGTACACTAAAGCAGAGGAAACTGGCTATATTTTGCCAGGGCCAACAGGCTCTAGCTATAGTACTCTATGTATTTATTTTTTCTGGAGGACCACCTACCTGCTCCTCTGGTTTGAAAACGTTTTTTTGGACTGCCACATACAGGCACTATCCAAATTTAATTGTCTCCGTAGCAGCCTCCACACATCGTCTTTATAGCTCCCTCCACACGTTGTCTCCATTGCTACCTCCACACATCATCTCCATAGCTGCCTCCCAAAGTCGTCCATATAGCTGCCTCCATACATCGTCCCCTTAGCAAAAGAGCTGTTTCAGGCAGAATTTTGGGTTGTTTTCATGGCTTCCACATAAACCTTGTTAACTTTGTCGCCACCCTGCTGTGTTATCCACAAAATATACTGGCAAACGTTTATCATTTACCGATATTTCAGCACTTCTTGCGCATCTGTTTACATTCCCCTCACCCGCCAAAACCAAAACTTATAAGAACACTACTACACTTTATCTTATAAAAAAGGGTTCTTAGAAGTGCTGTTTGTAGCCCCCGCCTGCTTTGAAAATTATAATTTTTTCAAAGTAAATGCTTCTGGCCCCCAGGTCCATTTTGGGTGGAGAGGAGCCGAGAGACAGGGGCTTGGACAGGTGAAAGCTTGCCTGGCAGCGGACCGCCAGCTCCATCCCAAGATTGGGCAGCCTCAGAGGCATTTATGCATGCTGCCCCTGCTGTTTCCTGTCCATTTTGCCTCCACGATCCTCCACAGCGTCCACCAATGTCTCCATGCGCAACTTTCAACTCTCTATACCCCAGACGCTGGAGCACGAGAGCATATGCAGCACATCATCCCCTTATCAAACGAGCTGTCAGGCAGAATTTTCAGGTGTTTCACTAAATGTATAATGGAACTTGGCGCATCTGTCACCATGCTGGAGACCTGAAGTTGCAATCATAGCAGCGCAATATGTATGCCCCAAACTGTCACTCTTAATCATGGAAGTCGTCTCCATGGCTGCCTCCACATGTCGTCCCCTTATCAAAAGAGCTGTGTCAGGCTCATTTTTTGGATGTTTCACCAGATACGTTATGGAACTTGGTCACTATGTCGCCACCATGCTGTGTTATCGACTAATTATACCGTCAACCTTTTGTTCACATAGGAAATAATTTCAGCGCTTCTTGCTCACCTCCTTTGGTTCCTCTCTGAGACCCATTGGTTTGAAGCCTAAGTCCATTTAGGGTATGTCACCATTACTCTCTTGCCTGCCGTCCCCTATAGTGTCAGGGTCAATTATTGGATGTTTTAGATGCTATCTAGCTTCATTCTGTCACTCTGTCATGGCCATGCTGTTGCCCATAATTTTGGCATAATGGTGCGATTAACCCCTAGGCGCACCACGACGTTATACTACGTCCCCGGGGCTAGATGCTTAGCGCACCGGGACGTAGTATAACGTCCAGCTTCTGGGACCGGCTCACGAACGGAGCCGGTACCAGAAGCAGCGGCTGTCAGCTGTCTATTACAGCTGACACCGCGCTGTAACACCCGCGATCGGAGCCGACTCCGATCGCGGGTGTTAACCCCTTACACGCCGCGGTCAAGCATGACCGCGGCGTGTAAGGGTGTTCCTGCTGTGGATCGGATCCCCCGTGCCGCTTACCGGGGCATCCGATCCTCCTCCGGGCAGCTCCGAGGACTGGCATGTGCCCCGGAGCTGCCCGGTTTCCATGGCAGCCAGACCCCTTCCGGGTCTGACTGTAAACTGTCTGAGCATGCGCAAGCTTGCTCAGACAGTTTACACTGCTCTACAATAAAATAGTATTGTAGAGCAGTGTATTGAACTTAAACCAGTGATCAGAGCATCACTGGTTTAAGTTCAAGTATGTATAAGTAAAAATATGCAAAAACACTTAACACTACACATTATAATAAATAAAAAATAAATACATAAAATATAAGCCCCTAAAATGTCACTTTCCCATTAAAAAACTTAATAAAGTATAAAAAACATAAAAACACAAAAAAACCCCGCATATTTGGTATTGCCGCGTCCGTAACAATCTGCATAATAAAACAGAATTGTTACTGGACCCGCACGGTAAACGCCGGAGGAAAAAAAACGCAAAAAACGTTCCGAAAAAAGATAATTTTTAATTAATACCCTATAAAAAATGCTCTAAAAAGTGATTTAAAAAATTTTATGCACTCTAAAATAAGCCCACTAAAAAGAACAACTGTTCTCGCAAAAAATAAGCCCCTAACAAGATTTGTCAGCCAAAAAATAAAAAAGTTATGCATATAAAAAGATGGTGATGCTAAAATGAATAAGATTTTCTCCAAATTAGTATTTATTCAGTACAATTGAATAAAATACACAAAACCCCCACATATTTGGTATCCCTGCGTCCGTAACAATCTGCATAATAAAACAGAATCGTTATTAGATCCGCAAAGTGAACCCCGTAACAAACAACCTAAAAAAACTCTCTCTGAAAAAGATGATTTTTTATTAATGCCCTTTAAAAATGCTCTAAAAAAAGTGATTTTAAAAAGTTACGCAATCTAACATAAGACCACTAAAAAGAGCAATCATTCTCGCATAAAATAAGCCCTTAAACAGATTTGTGAGGTGAAAAATAAAAAAGTTATACATATGAAAGACGGTGATGCTAAAATTAACAACAATTTTGCCAAATTCCTTTTTATACAGTAAAAATGGTAAAATATTAAAAATATATATAAATGAAGTATTTTCATAATCGTGGCGATCGATTGAATAAAAATAATATACTATTTTTATGGTATGGTTAACGGCCAAAAAAAAAAACACATAAAAATTTTCCTAAAAATTGATGATTCTCATTTCCTCCACCAACAAAGAGTTAATTAAATCTCACCAATTAGCTATAGAGGCTCCAAAATTATGTATTAGAAAAGTGCATCTCATGTGGCAAAAGAAATAAGCCCCTATAGGTCCTCATTAAAAAAAAGAAAAAAATTATAGCTTGTACAATGTGACATAGCAAATCTGATCTGGATGGCGCCTCCTTCCCTTCTATGCCCGGCCGTGCGCCCATACAGCAGGTTACCACCACATATGGGGTATCGGTGTACTCGGGAGAAATTGGGTATCAAACTTTGTGGAGCCTTTTTTCATTTAATCTATTTTAAATGTTTAATTTTCCACCCAAAATGAGTGTATTGTGAAAAAATATTACAATTTGCAGACTCCACCTCCGTTTTGTTTTAACCCCTATAAAACACGTAAAGGGTTAACAAACTTCTTAAAAGTGGTTTTTCATACGTTGAGGGGTGTAGTTTCCACAATGGGGTAATTTATGAGTCTCGCTATTATTTAGGCCTCTCGGTGTCAATTAGAAGTTGAGCAGGTCCATCTAAGTACGGGTTTTGGCGATTTGTAAAAAAATGTGAAAAATGGCACCCAAATTCTGAGCCTTATAACATTCTAGTAAAATATGTGGAATCTTAAAAAACCTTCCAACATAAAGCAGACATTTGGGAAATGTAAGTTATGAATTTATTTGGGTGCTTTGACTATCTGCATCAAAAGTAGAGAATTTAGAACGTTGAAAATAAAGAATTTTTCAAAATTTTTGCCAAATTTTGTTTTTTTTCATAACTAAACGCAAAAGATTTCATCCAAATTTTTAAACTAATTTGAAGTACAATGTGTCACGAGAAAACAATCTCAAAATCCCCTGGATATCTTATAGCGTTCCAAAGCTATAACCACTTATAGTGACACAGGCCAGATTTGAAAAATGGGGCCGCGTCCTTTAGGCCAAAATAGGCTGAGTCCCCTAGGGGTTAAGCAGCCTCCGAGGCATCCATGCATGCTGCCCCTGTTGTTTCCTGTCCATTTCCGTGGTGTTTCCATCATTTTCTGAGGTTTCCAGGTGTTTGGCCAAGCTTCCCTGTGCAGACCCTTGGTCCCCTTGAAAAATGCTTCGGGAAAAGTTTGTCTTGAATAACGAGCACCCAAGCATTTTAGTGCTCGCTCAGCTTTTCCAGAACTGGGATTCACATACCATGGAGGACTGTCAGTGACCCATGAAGAGATTTGCATAGCTTGGGGGCCACTCGAGTCCCCATGGCTGTTCCCAGTATTTGGTGGAATATTTTATCCTGGAACAAGAAGTAGTTGTGTTTTTAGTACGAATTCTATTCCTTTTAGTAAAAAGTTTATTTGCTCTGGTTGTATTTTATTATGATTAGTATCAGACAGAGTATATGGGACATATATGAATACAGTGATGTAACGTCAACAGGTAAAAATACATAATCAGTTTCCCATCTTATTGATTCAAGGTTTTCCATCAAATGGGGTCAATCCCTTAAATATGATGGAGGCTCTTTGACAAGTTGTAGAAATAAGTCAATGTAGTGTGGTGACTGGTAAGGCATCCAATCCCTGATATTATGGGGCGACTTTTTTTTTCTCATCCTTATGGATTTTTGGTAAATCCTAAAAAAAAAAAAAATTTATAAACGTGGCCGGTCCATTAGAAGGAAATTCTATATATATATTTTTTTTTTTGGATATTTTTCTCATATGCTTCTTTGAAAATATCATTGTATTCAGTTTTCCACACATCTGTGGGGTCTTTGTTTTGGATGTTATAGTGTATATAGTTTTTTTGTCTGTTAGAATATTCTGTGCTTCTTGTAAAATAATTATTCACGCTGCAGACGAAAGGAGGAGGGATAATTATTTTAAGATAAGACAAGTATTATCTTAAAATAATTATCCCTCCTCCTTTCGTCTGCAGCATGAATAATTATTTTATCTTCCTGTCTATTTTTAAGGGCTATATTTTTCTTCTTTTTTGATAGGTTGTTTGTTTTTAGGGACTTGGAGTATATTGATGGCCCTAAATTCTTGGGCAACTGGAGAATAAAAGGTTTCTAGGTGGCGACCTCGATGATTGACTGGATTAAATTCTGGGTATATAAACTCAAACTCCTCCACTGAGATGGATTAAACAAGGTCGTAGTTTGATAAATATTTGTAATAAATTTTATTTTTTCATTTTAGTTTATTGCTTTCTAGTATTTGTCAGGCTTAGAGGTTGTGGATCCTCTGAACCACTGCGGACGATGGCACAAGCCACTACCTGGGACCGGAGTCTAAGTGGCACCCGGTTGTCACCAGAGCCCGCCGCAAAGCGGGTTGGACTTGCTGCGGCGTGGTACCACCAGGTCGTTCCACAGGCGTGACTTGTCCGCAGTGGCAGCCAAGGTCGAGGTACAGAATCGGCAGGCAATCTCGTAGTCGGGGTCAGGCAGGAGGTCAGGACGGGCAGCACGGGTTCGTAGTCAGAGTCGTAGCAACAGGTCAGGACAGGCGGCAAAGGAGCGTAGTCAGAAACGGAACTGGGGTCACAACAGGAAATCTCAAGAACAGCACAAGGCATCAAAATACAGCTTTCTCTAGGGCGCAAGGCACAAAGATCCGGCAAGGGTAACAGGAAGAGGCAGGGTTAAATAATTAAAGGGAAAAGGCCAGCGCCAATTAGTGGCGCGCTCGCCCTTTAAATTTACAGAACTTGCCGCGCGCGCGCCCTAGCTGTCGGGGACGCGCGCGCACAGCCGAAGGGGACGAGGAAGCTGCGGACGGAGCCGACGCCGGAGGGGCAGGAGCCGGGACCCGTGAGTAGCGCTTGCGGTGCGCTGGCGGGGGACCGACGGCACGGGTGAGCCCGCGATCCGTGACGGGGATCGCGGGACCACCCGTGACAGTATTAATGCTAGAAAATCTTTATCCCTGACCCCTGTATAATATCAGTAATACGCAAAGAATAAAGCCTCAAGTGCAAAACATAACCCGTGACCAAACTATTCTTACCATATACAATAATTTATATAGAAAGGAATCAATACTCTCTATAATACTCAGCACAAACACAACTTGCACCCAACACGAATCTGTTCGGAATGTGGTAAATCGCGAGGACTGGGTTGGGGGACAATAATAGTAAATGAAACAAACACACACACAACACGAAAGTGAAGGTTGCTCATATAGGATTGTTTCCCCTAAATCCCTTCCTCATCCGATCCCTACCCTTCCTTGGTTGAACTTGATGGACAAGTGTCTTTTTTCAACCGTATAAACTATGAATTTATGAAAGCAAACATCCGAGAACCCACGGACCAGACACGGAGCAATCATATACAAATATATAAATGAACGAAAGCCGGTCCATATAGATTTATTCCCCAATTACAGCACATCCGTTATACCTATTGCAAGTCAATGTTCTTCTATTTTTTATGTTTTATAGTTTTTAGCATTCTTCTATTGTGATGCAATTTCCGTTCAACGTCTCCCGTGATGTCAGCGGATGGTTTGTATATATAAAATTGGTGCACCTGTAAATGAATGTATTGTTACTGCACCTGACGAAGGCTCCTGTCCAGAGCCAAAATGTGTTGTGTATCCATCAATAAGCGTCCAACTTTAATACAACAACAATGGCCTTACTGAGCGACGCAGCACCAACTCATACAAGACCATCTTATCGTGGATTCCTATCACTTGCAAGTCTTCCATTCTTGGTGAATGGACTTGTCTCGTGGCCAGCAGTGTCTCCATCCATCGCCATCATCGCATTAAAGGATTCCTACACTACCTCTAATCTAAACCCATAAAGTGAGTTATTCCTCAATATCATCCAACATTTATAGAAAGAATTCATTTGAGTTGTGGTTTTTTTTTTTTTTTTAATTCCCTCCCCCCAACAATCGTGCACAATTCAAGCTTTTATAATCATTGGAGGTTGGCAATTGGTTGCCATGGCAGCCTACAGTGTAATTTTATTCCATAAAATGCAACATTTCGGCTATACGTGAGCTCATCTAAAGCCAAAACATCTTTATTTAACAAGGGATTCACCATTTTTTTCTATGCTGTTTTTCCTTTGTCAGAACCAGGCCTAAGGTCCTCCAAAAATATCCAAACATGCGCCCACCATTTTGGACACTGTATATTATAGATAGATTTTAAGGTTTTGTTGGGTAGATTTTTTTTGAGTAAGTTTGGGTTAGTTTGTGTTATGGATACTTGTGAGCAGTGTGGGACATTTGTGTTATTGAGGTGACTTATGATGAGTAATTGGTATTTTTAGTGGCACAGTGTGGTGCATGTGCTGAAGACGTCTAGTGGAAGATTATTCAGCCATTAGTTACAGTGATTTTGGCCCTTGAGGAGAAGACGCGTCACGTGAGATACTAGATGACACTTCACCACAAAGACAAGTCACACAGGTTAATCTGAATACAATACTGATTTGTCACAGGCAGAAGGGTTATTGTCAACTGTTATTATCACTTTCAGCAGTTTCTTATTGATAACTGTGGTGGTGTGTATTAACCCTCTGTGTAATCACTTTGTGTGCGAATTAACCCCCATGTGCTGTGATCTCTGTTAAACCCTTGTGGCTAATAAATGTGTCGGTCAAGGTAAATTCGTGGTGTTGGTGATCTATTCCTCTACAGCACCCAACTTTGACCAAGAGAACCAAACAGCGGCCATTTTGCATCAAGCGGCCATTTTAGTATTAGCCGGGAGTCATTCCAGGTGTCAAGCACTGTCCAGCCAATATCATGATTCAAACTTCATTTGTATGTAACCTGCTTGCTCGTCTGCCAACTTCTCCAGCTGGATTGTAAAATAACAAGGTAAGGGGGCCTGGAAATCTTGCCAGGGTTCACTGTCAAACTAGGTCATCCCAAGTTTGAAACCGGTATGGGGAGAATAAAAAGTGTCTGAAGTCTGCAGGTCTGTGGGCCAGGAGAAGCCACAGTGCAGAGCTTGAAAAGCAATGGATCAGATCGATCTCCAGCTGTAATCAATTATTCATTTGGGCATCATAGTCCCAGACCTAGAGCTGCTGGGTTAGAGCCACAGTGTGATACATTTGGGGTCCTGGAAGCTCCAATTTGACTCTTAAGCCGCAACAGGATGGTGAAGCTGATGCCTCAGTGTTTGTTCCACCAGGCATAGTAGGAGTTCGGCTGATTTGGCTTTGGAAATAAGGAGCAGAAGTCTTGTTGGTGTTGGCCCGAGCCTCTCTCCCATGTAGGAATCCCACATGATCATTGTGTATTATGGATGAAAGGACTAGCTCTAGATGGTCATCCAGGACCTTTGCAAGTAACTTAATATCCAATTAATCAGGGATATGGGACGGCAATCAGAACACAACATGTGGTCTTTGTCTGGTTTGGGGATGACAAAAATGTAAGCCATCACTGGTAACCCAGGCGAGGGTGTGGGGGGGGGGGTGGTTCAAGATTTTATTAAAAATGTTGGCCAGGAAGGGTGTCAGCTAGTTTTTAAAAGCCTTATAGAAATGTGGGCTGAAGCCATCTTGTCCCAGGGATTTGCCAGCCAGGGTCGCTATAATCCCTTCCAGAAGCTCTAATTCACATCTCCTCATCTAAAGGTTTGCGTGTCTATCAAGGGAGAAGCAAAGTCTCTAAAACTTAAGCCTTTACTCCTTCACCAGGTGTGTGGGGTATTATCTAAAAACTGACCTGACATTGACTGATATTATATAGGTCCTGATGATATTATTTAAATTCCTCATGTGGCGACCAGATCATATGTCACATGGCCCCTAGAGTCATGTATGTGGCGTTTAAGGCCGGTGCTCCTCCACATTTATTTGGATGTTGATAGAATAATCTTCTGGTATTATCCCTGAAGTGTAGATGCTTCTGGTTTAGGAGTTCTCTTTGGTCCCACTGCTCAACACCAGGGAGGAACTTAGACAACAGCTCCTTGACCTCAGCAGCATTGTCTAACATCAATCATGGACCGAGGCTCATAACACATCTCAGATCATAAATTCTATGTCTTCCAAAAGTATCGGGAGGGCTATCTGAGAATTGTCATGTGATAGAAGGTCAACAATCCATTTGCGTACATTGGCCAGACAGATGGCAACTTAATGACAACCTACTGAGGGGCTCAAAGTCCAAGGGGTCCTACAGGGACCAGGCATCTAAAAAATATTTTAAAAAATTTTATTTTAACCCCCCCCCCCATCCTCGTTTGGATATTAATGTGGATCGATGCGGCTACTGGAAACTTTCACCCACTATTTCCACTAACCTGAGCTGCTCCGAACTACTATATCTATATATCTCACATCCATCTCATATTTCTATATATCCATGTCCTAATGAACCATCTTCATAGGACATTTATCACCAGGATCAAGGATTGTAAACCAAGCACACTGATACATTTTTGAGGATCCCTCAGCCCGAGCTCATCAGTGCTAACCTACCTGTGCACAAATTCTGATGTGCTGCTCGGACTTATGAGATAGAAAGATTGATATGTAATACATCTACACTTTTGTTTAATCTTCTACCAATATAGATGGAAATAGAAAACCCCATGGAAGGAAGGAAAGTGATGACAGTAACCCCCTCCCCACCCCCTGATACTGACCTTGTATATGGAGGATATTTTGGTTTGGGGTCGGGGACACTGGGGGTTTGGGTGGGGACGTCTGTGCCTTGTGTTATGTAAATGACCCTTTATTGAAGTCTATGAGACACAATGATACCTGTCACCTATGTAGCACAATGCGGGTGTAACCCATCACCTTGTGTGTAGTGTCTTCTATCCGCTCTCCATGTGATTGTTCCGGGCATCTACATATGAAGTGTCCGGGGTCTCCGTGGGATGTGCCGGGGTCTTCTCCTGCTGCTGGACGTGTCATATACTACACTACAGAGGATGATGGGATTACACCCGCATTGTTCTACATAGGAGACATCTATACATTGTGTCTCATAGATAATTCTATAAGGTCCATTATATAATCACATTCACCCCCCGGAGGAGACAAGATTATTACTCAGATCTTTATGTCTCTCATTATCAGTGACCTGGATGTATCTAGATGGAGAGATATAATATATAATATGTACCGAGAGATAATATCCAATGGTGAGACGCGTCCTGCAGGAGGAGGAACATGGGGACAGGAGAACATTTCATACAGATATTACATAGGAAGAGACACATGTAACATGTAAGATAGATATTGTGTTGTACATATTCTGGAGGTCCGGTTTTCCTGGTCCTGGTAGTTTGTCCCCAACATTTTTTACGATTGTGCTGCTAAGAACTTTCCTAAAGTATGATCTATAGAAGATAGATGAGATGATAGAGAGATATGGGATGGATGGATGGATATGAGAGATGGATGGATGGATGGATGGATAAGCAGGAGGTTGGTACTTTGGGTGGGCAAGTTAACTCACTTTTTTAATTTCAGGTCATTGATGCCATTTTTAGAATTTTAGATACATATGTGATATAGATGATAGAAGATCCACCCCCAGCAGGATGGATCTTCTATCTCCATGTCCCCATCACCCTGTACCCCATAACCCCGCACCCAGTCCCCCACAATCCCATATACATTAAAGGCTTTGGCAATGATAACTTGTATCTGGTTCTACCAATAAATATTTTTGATATGAAACCTATAGGAAATATATATAATAGGAGAGACAGGAGATCCCTACATCAGCTGGAGATGTGGCCTGGACCTGGAGGACACTGCACCCCCGCTCCTTACGAGTTTGGTCACACTGTGTGACTTGGACTCATCTCATGTTTCTCTTATATCCATCTAGAAAAAAAAATGGACATGAGGCATAAACCGACTAATCTTCCCTCTTCAGTTGTTGTGCTCCTATTGTGTGTATTACAGGTGGATGTTTTGGATCATGTCCTGGATAGCGGCCGCCGGTCCTGTAGCTGCTTCTCAGTTTTTTGATAGATATGAGGTAGATACGTATTAGATATTATATAGATAGGAGATAGATATTAGTTAGATATAGGATAATACAGTAGATACCAGACAGGTGAATCTCCAGTCCTAAGGGGGGAAGGGCAGCAGGGGTTGTAGGGACCCCTGTATGATGGGATGTTATGGGTGGGGTCTGTAGTCAGTGAATAGACATGTGATATGTAAATGAGATGACAGTGTAAGCCCCGCCCTCTGCCCTCTGCCCTGATATAAGCCGGGTCCTTTCTCTCTCCCCACACAATCCTGGTGAAGACCCTGCACAGCGCACACCTACCTCCACCATCACCTGTAAGGTAAGTGACCCCCAGTCACCTCAGGTCTCACTGCAGACCATGGAAGGTTCTCTACATGGTTTATTTATTTCTTCTATTTTACTTTCTTTTTAGAGGTTTTAAACATTCAGTTATTTGTCTCGCATCACGGATCTGTCTCATATTTATCTATCTATCTCTCCATACATCTTATATGTAAGGGCAGCACCAGATTTATCTTTATGTTCTATTCTAGTTTCTTAGACAGATGAATGTGGTTCCTTTATTTTAATCTCAGTCTTGGTGCTGCTCTAGTATCGGGGGTTGGGCTCTCACTCTCTGGTACCGGGGTTTGGCTCTCACTCTCTCTGTGAATAAACCACCATTTATATATATGTATAACTTGTCACTTCCATCCACCAATTATCTATGGAGAAAGTTCTGGAACATTGTGTCTGCACATGGAAGTATTTTCTGGATTGCTGTGAGCGCTGCCTCCTCGATTTGTATATATGTAAGGTCCAAGCCCGGACTTGTGGCCCCCAACCTTGTAAGGTTCACCCTGAGCATTTTTGTATAGAGGAGCTCGGGGTCTTTCCTGTATCTGTTGCCGCTGTTCTTCTTCCCATTTCTTATCCATCTTTCTAACTACCCTCCACCCCCCCCAATATCTTATAGAGATTTATATATTTTTCTCTTACAAAAATGTATGTTCTTGTTTTCCCCTGTAGATATAAAATGGCCGGATATTCATTTATCCCCCTGGAGATGAGAGAGGAGCTGTTGGCCGGGGTGAGATTTATGAGAACTTTGGCCAACAGATTCCGTATTGTGGACCCAGTAAAGGTCGAGAAATTCGGGGACCATCTGCTGGAAATGCTTGCAAAAAAATTCACAGGTCACTGGTATCCGGAGGAGCCAATGAAGGATCAGGCCTACAGGTAACTTACTGCTCTATATTATATCTGGTAAAGTAATTGCAATATCCATCAGCATCTTCAAAAGTTCCCGGATTGGTTACTTGATAAAATTTTATATATAAATCCTTTTATCTGTTACTAAAATTGATCCTTTAGTGTTTTCATATTGCACCATTGTCATACAGTAAAATACTACAATACAAATGTTGTATATTTTGTCCTTCACATCTTTCGATAACTCCATATAGATATATCAGGATATCTAGAAAACCCATCATGGATCATCATCTCTAGACAACCCCATGGAAGTCCAGCAGGAAATTTTCTCTAACGTGTCATTTTTGCCTATTTCAGATGTATAAGGGTCAACAAGAATGACCGGGACGAGACCATCCTGGAGGCCTGCATCCATAGTGGCCTTAACTACCAGGATCTGCCGCTCCCCAAGGAGATGACCTTGTGGATCGATCCCTATGAAGTTTCTTGCCGGTGAGTAGTCCCTCTTTCTATTACACTCAGTAGGGTTGGAGGTATTTGGTTTCCAGTACTCGGGCCGTGTTCCCTAGTAGCCAGTACCCAGTAAAAAAAAAAATAAACTAAGTACTCGCCATCCAGTGCTCCTCTTCTATCATCAGCAGTAGCGTGACCCAGCTCCGTGTGATGTCATGGTGTGCGCGTTGGCAGAGCGCACAAATCTGGGTCCCGCTACTGCTACAGATTGAAGAGGAGCGGAGATGGAGTTTATTTTTTATGTGCTGGGGCAGTATACTGACTACCTATATACTGCAGGGGGGAGAGCGTGCTGGGGACGGGGGTTTGCAGTCTGCTGTATACTAGTCTGCTGTATACCAGGCAGTGTGACCAGGACTTGGCCTTGGTGCTGTGTTTCTGTATGAAGCTCAGTTCTAGTACTGTATTTATGTGTTGGACTCTATACGGGTGCTGTATTTATATACTAAGCTTTGTTCTGGTGATTTATGTTTATCACCATTATAATAATTCTTTACTGATGCAATATTCTAATTTGGAAGACTCTGTACATTTTCATTAAAAGGGGGGCTCTATATGTAAGAAGTTGTGGGGGAGCAATGTCTAAGTTAACTGTGGCGGTTTATGCTAAAAATGGCATATTGCACATGTTTTTAATAAAGTTTGAGATTTTCCCTGTACAACGAATTACCTAGAAACTGTCCTGCCAAAACTAATGACCGTGTCTTGCATATCTTTCTATGAACAGATTGCATGAGTATAGCCGTCCATACACGGTGGCCACCTTCGACCCAAGAAAGCCTCGTCATTCATTAGAAGAGGGGCAGGTGGCAGCTGTTTTTGGTCAAGTCACTTGCTCTACGCCCCCACTAGAGGATGACGGGTCTACACCGAGACAATGGAGCCAGAATGTGGAGGAAATATGGGAGAACCCGGTACCATTACAGGTGAGGAATGATTTACTTGTCCTCCTCTACACAGTCTGACATTTGCGGGCACAGGGTGATGATGGTCAGGAGAGTGGGGTGCTGACACTCGGGAGGGTGTGGTGCAAGACTCTTGGGGTGGGGGGTTGGCTCTAGGCCCATGCAGGTTAATGACATGCTGGGGTGCAGAGTTATAAGTTCCTAAGATTAATTTTGATTTTTTCTTCTCTTTAGGCCCCCCGACCTGGTTTCAGGACTGCGTCGCCCCTCTGGATCCCCGGATGGAGGGCCCCACAGTTTTTTCAAAATTCCCCTGAAGTCCTACAGCAAGGATTTTGGCTACAGCCCCGGTGGGGTGCAAATCCCCATTGCTGATTAAGATAGTGGGGTACTGGGGGCGGGGGGGGGGGATGTGTGTCTATATAGCGACATAATTGTATCTGTAAATTTTTATATCGTAATAAAAATCTGGAAATAAATGCGCTGCTATGTCTTTAATGAAGGTAAGAGAGACCACACCCACTTGTATACTTACACCTGCTACCAGGAACAAGTGACCATAGGTCCTAAAACCAAGAACTAAATAATTCTGGGGGGAAAGAAGAAAAAGTAGATGGAGTCTACATATATTTGTAATGTACAAGATGTGTGTTTTATAGTGTAAACTTGAGATGATTATGGAAGATTCAAATGTTATCAGGAAAATTAATCCAAATAAAAGTTGAATTAAAAAAGAAAAATCCGTATTATAAATGAGATCTGGAGGCGCTGAGGGCATCCAATACATAATAAATTAAAGGTCAAAATGTGTTTTTGGTAACAGGTAAAAAAAACTACATTCAGCAATTACACACAATAGAAGTTACTGAATTGTCAGGATTCTGGTATCAGAGATTTGTTGTTTGTTCAAATATTATATGGGAAATATGATTTGTTTATTATATTAGTTACATTATCATTGTCCGGTGTATTATTGGTCTTTATCCCTCATATGGATTGAATATTTTCATTATTAGTCTTATGACAACTCTTATTCTAACAAACTTGGTTTTGTAATATTCAATAAAAGTTAAAGAACACCTGTCATCAGGTCTGTGTCACTATTTCTGTCACTACTACCTGTTGGAGCAGCTCCCATCCCAGCCTTTATCTAGTTACTTCATACATTAATCATAGCAAAATCATTTTTTCTTTATTATGTAAATGAGGATGGTCACATGGTCAGAGACAGTGATGTCACCCCTGTTACCCCTCCCCCTGCTCATGTCTGTGTGTAAAGTATAGTAAAGCATTGCTGGTGTGTGTGCTGCATCCTCCTATTACACATGTAAGAGACACAGACACCAGCTACACAAGTACCTGACATGTTCTGCTATAACATGGCTGCAGCCTGGAGCTGTTGTATCTTTCACATACACAGGCTGCAGGAGGCATGGCCACAAGCAAGCACATGGATCAGCCATTACATGGAGCAGCTGTCAGTCAAGCAGTGGGGGTGTGGCTGTACCTCCCACTCATGAATAAGCTGGACAGCTTGAATATGCTAATAACTCATTGGACATCTCACAGGTCATTTGCATGAAGCTTTAGGACCTCATTTCTTAGGTTTTCAGGCATGTAGAGGGACAATGAAGGGATAGAGACAATGCTCTCTAATGACAGTTTATGAAAATATATTTAGTTTAGGGGGGGTTATTTTGCATGACGGGTTCTCTTTAATTATACTTAAAAGAAATCCAAAATTATTCTGTCAATTAACAAAGACAGAGCAAGTGAAGAAAATTGCCCAAGGTAACGGTAACGCAGGACCGAATTGAGAAAAAAAATATCATATAATACCCAATGTAGAGTTCATGAAGGGCAAAGAAGAACCTCTGTTATTGTCTGTATGGATATGTGGATAACACACAACACCGGGAGAGGCTCCCATGGATTATTACAGGCCTGGGGCATCTTGTGGGAGAAAAGAATAGACACCAAGTCATCATCAGTCATGTAAGTTGACAATTTGGACTCCCGTGCTTCTACAGATCCTGGTCTACAGGGAGAGTTTTAGCAGAATGCTGTAAAGTGGAGAGAGCATGTGCTGGTGGGGATGTAAGTCTAAGTAGGCCAGTTGCACCCAAATTTGTAAGTCAAGGTCAATTCAGACCAACGTCTTCACAGCATAGAAGGAGGGGATCTGTGCTGTTTGTGGATGCTCCGATTCCCTCCTCCAGCCAGGTGGCATAGGTGGCATCATGCCACCCACCAGAGCGATCCGATCTGTCGGTCTGTAAAGACAGACATGTCGGGTTGCGATCGCTGCCGCCGAGTTGTAGTACTGGGAAGATGGCGACATCACGCCATCTTCTCTGAGTCTTCCGGGGGTGGCGCCGAGTGATGCCACCTCCAACCCCGCCCCCCACCAGCCACATGTCTGAAGGGACAGGCAGCGTGGAGGGACAGGCTGTGGAAAGATGGGGATTGGTGCTGTGCTACACAGCACCAGATCACCACTATGTGTCACAGAATAGAGGTGGCATCCTACCACCTCTCAGATCGATTAATATAAAGTGTTAAATGTGTCAAGATGGCTGACCGCCATCATACCTCGTACCCCCCTCCCCTTCTTCACCCCCCCCCCCCACTTCTTCTTCCACCCCCCCTCATCCCCCTCCCCTTCTTGATGACGAGGTGGCATCATGCCACCTTCCGGATTGATTTGATTGGTCTGTACTGACCAACCAATCGGATCTGTGGGGGGAGATTCAAAGTACTGCACATTGATCTGCACGTTGCATTCTAGTCCTGAACAGCATGCAGAACAGTGTGTGATACCAGTCTGTGCTTTTTCCAGCTAGATATTGCTCCAGTTGGCACCCTTGTGTTGCGAGTAATTGCTGAGCGATTGTTGCTGCTGCTGTTTGTCTTTTTTTTTGCGTACAGCAGTCGCAGCGTCCCGATCCCTGTCCCTGTTCCAGACCCTTCCCTCCCCTCCCTTTGTGTGGTGACTGAGCCTCTGCTCTTTTTTGTAGCTTTTTCTTTTTTTGTCACTTTTGTAGCAGTTGCACCCCCTTGTGTGCGTTCTGCAAACCATCAGCCGCTGGTCAGTGCCTGTGCTCTTTTTTGCCCAGTTTTTTTTTTTGGTGTGTGGATCCTGTGACTGCTGAGCAGTTGATTGTATCTCAGTTCATTTTTTGGTACAGGAGCAGTTTTTATAAAAAAAATTCTTTGTCACTTTTGTAGCAGTCGCATACTGAGCGCTGATCAGTGACATTTTGCTGATAAGCTCTGTGCTCATTGTTTTGGCATTGGAGGATAAAAGTTACTTTTTCTTTTACTGTAATTACCTGTGTAGAAAAAGTTGTCTTTCTTTTTTTTTTTACTAGTGTTATTGGTTCCCATACACGTGTTGAAGCACTACATTTACACACCCCCTCCTAATAAAAAATGTCCCATTCATCCCAAAGAACCTTTTCAGCAGAGGAGGCATTGCCTTTAGAGATGAGCGAACATGCTCGTCCGAGCTTGATGCTCGGTCGAGCATTAGCGTACTCGAAACTGCTCGTTGCTCGGACGAATACTTCGCCCGCTCGAGAAAATGGCAGCTCCCGCCGTTTTGCTTTTTGGCGGCCAGAAACAGAGCCAATCACAAGCCAGGAGACTCTGCACTCCACCCAGCATGACGTGGTACCCTTACACGTCGATAGCAGTGGTTGGCTGGCCAGATCAGGTGACCCTGGGATAGACTAGCCGCTGCCCGCGCTGCTCGGATCATTCTGTGTCTGGATGCCGCTAGGGAGAGAGCTGCTGCTGGTCAGGGAAAGCGTTAGGGTGTTCTATTAGAATAGTGTTAGGCAGGAGTGATTCTACAAGAACCCAACAGCCCTTCTTAGGGCTACAATAACGTTATACTTTTTTTTTTTTATTTGCAGCTAGTACCATATTGTGAGGAATTTTCAGGGGGACTTGCTACCGTTGTGTTTAGCTCTTAGTGACACACATATCCACCTCAAACACCAAAGTGGGAAAATTTATTAGGGGTTTGATTTCAATTAGGCACAGTCTGCCATTTACTTTTTATTTTACGTTTATTTTTTTAATAACTCAGTGTCATCTCATCTTGCATAGTAGTGTGCTTTCATACTTGGCTAGAAAATAGCCATAGGAGAATCCAAACGGCTTACTTACGCCTACAGTAGCGTTCTATATATTTGATTTCTGGTTGATCTGCTGGTGGCTGTACTTGCTGCAGTGCATCTACTAGCAAATTGTGAGCAATTTGTAGTGAGACTTGCGACCGCTGTGTTTTGCGCTTAGTGACGCACATATCCATTGCAAAGACCGAAGTGGGAAAATTTATTAGGGGTTGGATTTCAATTAGGCACAGTCTGCCATTTCCTTTTTTATTTTACGTTTATTTTTTTAATAACTCAGCGTCATCTCATCTGGCATAGTAGTGTGCTTTCATACTTGGCTAGAAAATAGCCATAGCAATAGGATAGCATCGTTTGGTTTTAAAAACTAAAAAACACAAAAAAAAAACAAAAAAACACAAAAAAAAGTTAAAAAAAAATTAAAGTTATAACTCTCATTTTAAAAATGTTTAACCCGAGGGCTAGGGGTAGAGGACGAGGGCCTGGACGTGGGCGTCCAACTACTGCAGGGGTCAGAGGCCGTGGTCCTGGGCGGGGTGAGACACCACCTGCTTATGAGGGAGCAGGGGAACGCCGCAGAGCTACACTCCCTAGGTTCATGTCTGAAGTTACTGGGACTCGTGGTAGAGCACTGTTGAGGCCAGAACAGTGCGAACAGGTGATGTCGTGGATTGCCGACAATGCTTCGAGCAATTTGTCCACCAGTCAGTCTTCCACGCAGTCCACCCATGTCACCGAAATCGGCACTCCTCCAGCTCCTGCACCTCAGCCTCCTCCCCCCCAGTCTGCCCCCTCCAAGGAAAATTTGGCATTTGAACCGGCATACTCTGAGGAACTGTTTTCTGGACCCTTCCCACAGTCACAAACCACTTGTCCGGTTGCTGCTGAGCAATTTTCCGATGCCCAGGTTTTCCACCAGTCGCAGTCTGTGGGTGATGATGACCTTCTTGACGTAGTGGAAGAAGTGTCTAAAGAGGTGTCCGACGATGAGGAGACACGGTTGTCAGACAGTGGGGAAGTTGTTGTCAGGGCAGGAAGTCCGAGGGGGGAGCAGACTGAGGGATCGGAGGATGATGAGGTGACAGACCCAAGCTGGGTTGAGAGGCCGGGTGAACACAGTGCTTCTGAGACGGAGGAGAGTCCTCGACCAGAACAGGTTGGAAGAGGCAGTGGTGGGGCCAGACGGAGAGGCAGGGCCAGAGCTGGTGCATCAGCGCCAAATGTGTCAACTAGTGAAGCTCCCGTGGCGAGGGCTCTTGCGGCGAGGGCTAGATCTTCAGAAGTCTGGAGGTTCTTTAAGGAAACACCGGATGACCGACGGACTGTGGTGTGCAACATTTGCCAAACCAGGCTCAGCAGGGGTTCCACCACTACTAGCTTAACTACCACCAGTATGCGCAGGCATATGAATGCTAAACACCCCACTCAGTGGCAACAAGCCCGTTCACCTCCGGCCGTGCACACCACTGCTCCTTCCCCTGTGTCAGCTGATAGTCAGCCCCCTGCCCAGGACCCTGCCACAAAAACCCCATCGTCGCCTCCACGATCCTCCACAGCATCCACCAGCGTTCAGCTCTCCATACCCCAGACGCTGGAGCGGAAACGCAAATATAGTGCAACCCACCCGCACGCCCAAGCCCTTAATGTGCACATCTCCAGATTGCTTAGCCTGGAGATGCTGCCCTATAGGCTAGTAGAGACCGAGGCCTTTCGCAACCTCATGGCGGCGGCCGCCCCTCGGTATTCGGTCCCCAGCCGCCACTACTTTTCCCGATGTGCCGTCCCAGCCCTGCACCAGCACGTGTCAGACAACATCATCCGTGCCCTGACCAACGCCGTTTCTGACAAGGTCCACCTGACCACGGACACGTGGACGAGTGCTGCCGGGCAGGGCCACTATATATCGCTGACGGCACATTGGGTTAACTTGGTGGAGGCTGGGACCGAGTCTGACCCTCCAGCTGGTCATATACTGCCGACGCCGAGGATTGCGGGGCCTACCTCGGTCCAGGTGTTTCAGGCCTACAATGCCTCCTCCTCCTCCCACCCCTCCTCCACCTCCTCCTCCTCCGAATTACCATCCGTGGGCATGGCGCCATCAGTCGGTAGCTCTAGGCACAGCAGCAGTGCCGTCGCTTAGCGACAGCAGGCGGTGCTCAAACTGCTGAGCCTAGGCGATAAAAGGCACACCGCCCAAGAGCTATTACAGGGCATCACGGCGCAGACTGATCTGTGGCTGGCACCGCTGAACCTGAAGCCAGGCATGGTTGTGTGTGACAACGGCCGTAACCTGGTGGCGGCTCTGCAACTCGGCAGACTGACACATGTGCCATGCCTGGCCCATGTGTTAAATCTGATAGTTCAGCGTTTCCTCAAGACATACCCCAATCTGTCTGATTTGCTCACGAAGGTGCGCCGCATCTGTGCGCATTTCAGGAAGTCCAGCACAGATGCTGCCACTCTCAGGGCAGCGCAGCGCCGCCTCCAACTGCCCGCTCACCGACTGTTGTGCGACGTGCCCACGAGGTGGAATTCAACACTGACCATGTTATCCAGAGTTTACCAGCAGCGCCGAGCCATTGTAGACTGCCAGATGTCAACTTCCACCAGAACTGGTAGTCAGGTCAGTCAGCTTCCTCAAGTCTACAATGAGGAGTGGACGTGGATGTCTGATATCTGTCAGTGGCGATGCCGCCATCATCAGCCTCACCATCCCGCTGCTTGGCCTGTTGAAAAACTCTCTGATCAGCATGAAGTCGGAAGCTTTGCGCTCGTCACAAGAGACGGGGGAAGAAGATTCCCTTGTTGATAGACAAAGCACCCTTAGGTCTGTTTCTCAGCGCATATCGGAGGAGGTGGAGGTGGAGGAGGATGAGAAGGAAGAGGAGGAGAATGTTGGCGAGACACAAGAGGGGACCATTGTTGAGTCCTTCACTGTTCAGCGTGTATGGGCAGAAGAAGAGGAGTTGGAGGAGTTGGAGGAGGAGGAAATGGCCGTGACCGTGACCCTCGCGTTCAAAGAATTTATTCCAGCACCGATTACTGGGTATTCACTCTCCTGGACCCACGGTACAAGCAAAATCTTTCCACTCTCATCCCTGAAGAGGAAATGAGTGTGAGAATGCATGAATACCAGCAGGCCCTGGTTCACAAGCTGAAACAGTATTTCCCTTCTGACAGCGCTAGCGGCAGAGTGCGTAGTTCTGCGGGACAAGTAGCGAGGGAGAGTAGGCGAGCAGGCAGCTTGTCCAGCACTGGCAAGGGTACGCTTTACAAGGCTTTTGCCAGCTTTATGTCACCCCAGCAAGACACTGTCACCTGTCCCCAGTCTCGACAGAGTAGGGCTGATCTTTACAGAAAGATGGTGAGGGAGTACGTAGCTGATCATACCATCGTCCTAAATGATCACACAGCTCCCTACAACTACTGGGTTTCAAAGCTGGACATGTGGCACGAACTGGCGCTGTACGCCTTGGAGGTTCTTGCCTGCCCTGCCGCTAGCGTCTTGTCCGAGCGGGTTTTCAGAGCAGCTGGTGGCATCATCACCGATAAGCGTACACGCCTGTCGACTGACAGCGCTGACAGGCTGACACTTATTAAGATGAATAAAGCCTGGATTTCTCATAATTTCCAATCTCCACCAGGTGAAGGAAGCTCAACCTGAATAATTTATCCACTCCTCCTCCTCATTTTCCTCCTTCTCCTCCTCTTTGTACAGTAAAGCAGAGGAAACTGGCTATTTTTTGACAGGGCCCACTGGCTCTAGCTATAGTACTTTATGCATTTAATTTTTCTGGAGGGCCATCTACCCGGTCCTCTGTTTTAAACAATTTTTGGGAGTGCCACATACAGGCACTCAATCTATTCAATTTTTCTGGAGGGCCACCTACCTGCTCCTCTGGTTTGAAAAGTTTTTTGGACTGCCACATACAGGCACTCAATCTATTTCATTTTTCTGGAGGGCCACCTACCCGCTCCTCTGGTTTGAAAACTTTTTTGGACTGCCACATACAGGCACTCAATCTATTCCATTTTACTGGAGGGCCACCTACCTGCTCCTCTGGTTTGAAAAGTTTTTTGGACTGCCACATACAGGCACTCAATCTATTTCATTTTTCTGGAGGGCCACCTACCCGCTCCTCTGGTTTGAAAACTTTTTTGGACTGCCACATACAGGCACTCAATCTATTCCATTTTACTGGAGGGCCACCTACCCGCTCCTCTGGTTTGAAAACTTTTTTGGACTGCCACATACAGGCACTATCCAAATTAAATTGTCTCCATAGCAGCCTCCACACGTTGTCTCCATTGCTACCTCCAAAAGTCGTCCATATAGCTGCCTCCATACATCGTCCCCTTATCAAACGAGGTGTGTCAGGCAGAAATTTGGGTTGTTTTCATGGATTCCACATCAAAGTTGTTAACTTTGTCGCCACCCTGCTGTGTTATCCACAAAATATACTGGCAAACTTTTATCATTTACCAATATTATTTCAGCGCTTCTTGCGCATCTGTTTACATTCCCCTCACCCGGCATATCCTAAACTTATAAGAACGCTACTACACTTGATCTTATACAAAAGGTTCTTAGAAGTGCTGTTTGGGGAGTAGCCTAGAGACAGGGGCTTGGATTGGCGAAAGCTCGCCTGGCAGCGGAGCGCCAGCTCCATGCGCATCATGCGCTTCTTGCGCATCTGTTTACATTCCCCTCACCCGCCATATCCCAAACTTATAAGAACGCTACTACACTTAACTTGGTGCAGGCTGGGACCGAGTCTGACCCTGGGGCTGGTCATATACTGCCGACGCAGAGAATTGCGGGGCCTACCTCGGTCCAGGTCTCAAAGGTCTAGTATACCTCCTCCTCCTCCCACCCCACCTCCTCCTCCTCCGAATTACCATCCGTGGCCATGGCGCCATCAGTCGGTAGCTCTAGGCACAGCAGCAGTGCCATCGATAAGCGACAGCAGGCGGTGCTCAAACTGCTGAGCCTAGGCGATAAAAGGCACACCGCCCAAGAGCTATTACAGGGCATTCCACATCAAACTTGTTAACTTTGTCGCCACCCTGCTGTGTAATCCACAAAATATACTTGCAAACTTTTATCATTTACCGATATTATTTCAGCGCTTCTTGCGCATCTGTTTACATTCCCCTCACCCGCCATATCCTAAACTTATAAGAACGCTACTACACTTGATCTTATACAAAAGGTTCTTAGAAGTGCTGTTTGGGGAGTAGCCTAGAGACAGGGGCTTGGATTGGCGAAAGCTCACCTGGCAGCGGAGCGCCAGCTCCATGCGCATCATGCGCTTCTTGCGCATCTGTTTACATTCCCCTCACCCGCCATATCCCAAACTTATAAGAACGCTACTACACTTGATCTTATACAAAAGGTTCTTAGAAGTGCTGTTTGGGGAGTAGCCTAGAGACAGGGGCTTGGATTGGCGAAAGCTCGCCTGGCAGCGGAGCGCCAGCTCCATGCCAAGATCCAACTAACATAGTTTTAACTGCAGCACCTTTAATCTACTACTAGTTCACTGCCTCCATACATGGTCCCCTTATCAAACGAGCTGTGTCAGGCAGAATTTTGGGTTGTTTTCATGGCTTCCATGTTAACTTTGTCGCCACCCTGCTGTGTAATCCACAAAATATACTGGCAAACTTTTATCATGTACCGATATTATTTGAGCGCTTCTTGCTCACCTCCTTTGGTTCCTCTCTGCCACCCATTGGTTTGAAGCCTGAGTCCATTTAGAGTATGTCGCCATGCCACTCTCTAGCCTGCCGCTGCCTCTGCATGCCGTCCCCTATAGTGTCAGGGTCAATTATTGGATGTTTTACATGCTATCTAGCTTCATTCTGTCACTTTGTCATGGCCATGCTGTTGCCCATAGTTTTGGCATAATGGTGTGATTAAGCAGCCTCAGAGGCATCCATGCATGCTGCCCCTGCTGTTTCCTGTCCATTTCCGTGGTGTTTCCATCCTTTTCTGAGGTTCCCAGGTGTTTGGCCAAGCTTCCCTGTGCAGAGCCTTGGTCCCCTTGAAAAATGCTCGAGTCTCCCATTGACTTCAATGGGGCTCGTTATTCGAGACGAGCACTCGAGCATCGGGAAAAGTTCGTCTCGAATAACGAGTACCCGAACATTTTAGTGCTCGCTCATCTCTAGTTATTATAGCTAATTTCTCAAAGACGGTAAGTCTGAGATCAAAATCCTTTGGTATGCCGAAAGTACTCCACATGTAGAGCAAACTGTGAAATTTTTAAGGCTTTGTGCCGAACGGAGCCGGGGCAATGTACTTTTAAATATTTCCCCTATTGAAACAGCATGCTTCCGGTAGTAATAAGGTAAAAAAATTCAGGTAGTACAGTTCGGTCGTCTTCTCGGGCAACACCGCAGAGGAGCTCCTAGGATTCCCCCCGCGGGGCCGATCCGAGGACCTCACTAAACCATCCAAATCGGTAGTAGCGACGGGCGGTGTGTACAAAGGGCAGGGACTTAATCAACGCAAGCTAATGACCCGCACTTACTGGGAAATCCTTGTTGATGGGGAACAATTGCAATCCCCGATCCCTATCATGAATGGGGTTCAGCGGGTTACCCGCGCCTGCCGGCGCAGGGTAGACACACGCTGAGCCGTTCAGTGTAGCGCGCATGCTGCCCCGGACATCTAAGGGCATCACAGACCTGTTATTGCTCGATCTCGCGTGGCTAAGCGCCACTTGTCCCTCTAAGAAGCTGAACACGGACCGCGGGGGTTCGCGTAACTATTTAGCATGCGGGAGTCTCGTTCGTTATCGGAATTAACCAGACAATTCGCTCCACCAACTAAGAACAGCCATGCACCACCACCCACAGAATCGAGAAAGAGCTATCACTCTTTCAATCCTTTCCGTGTCCGGGCCGGGTGAGGTTCCCTGTGTTGAGTCAAATTAAGCCGCAGGCTCCACTTCTGGTGGTGCCCTTCCGTCAATTCCTTTAAGTTTCAGCTTTGCAACCATACTCCCCCCAGAACCCAAAGACTTTGGTTTCCCGGAGGCTGCGCAGTGGGTCATGGGAATAACGCCGCCGGATGGAATTGTTTATGGTCGGAACTACGACGGTATGTGATAGTCTTCGAACCTCCGACTTTCGTTCTTGATTAATGAAAACATTCTTGGCAAATGCTTTCGCTCTCGGGCGTCTTGCGCCGGTCCAAGAATTTCACCTCTAGCAGCACAGTACGGATGCCCCCGGCCGTCCCTCTCAATCATGGCCCTAGTTCCTAAAACCAAAAAAACAGTAGTTACTTACCGGTAATGATGTTTCCTCGAACCACGACGGCACCAACCAGAGAGAGGGATCCGCCCCCAGGGACAGGAAACCTGAGCATAAAAACATGCTCCTCCTATTCTGCCTCAGTGTTTACAGAGACTTGGAAGAGCCATATCATTAGTACATCAGAAACATATAAATCTATATATTGTTTTCCATGTATGCGTAATTTATATATATATTAGAGATGAGCGAACACTAAAATGCTCGGGTACTCGTTATTCGAGACGAACTTTTCCCGATGCTCGAGTGCTCGTCTCGAATAACGAACCCCATTGAAGTCAATGGGAGACTCGAGCATTTTTCAAGGGGACCAAGGCTCTGCACAGGGAAGCTTGGCCAAACACCTGGGAACCTCAGAAAAGGATGGAAACACCACGGAAATGGACAGGAAACAGCAGGGGCAGCATGCATGGATGCCTCTGAGGCTGCCTAATCGCACCATTATGCCAAAATTATGGGCAACAGCATGGCCATGACAGAGTGACAGAATGAAGCTAGATAGCATCTAAAACATCCAATAATTGACCCTGACACTATAGGGGACGGCATGCAGAGGCAGCGGCAGCAGGCTAGAGAGTGGCATGGCGACATACCCTAATTGGACTCAGGCTTCAAACCAATGGGTGTCAGAGAGGAACCAAAGGAGGTGAGCAAGAAGCGCTCAAATAATATCGGTACATGATAAAAGTTTGCCAGTATATTTTGTGGATTACACAGCAGGGTGGCGACAAAGTTAACATGGAAGCCATGAAAACAACCCAAAATTCTGCCTGACACAGCTCGTTTGATAAGGGGACCATGTATGCTTACAGTTCATGCCAGTCGCTGCACTGGCTGCCAGTCTCCTTTCGAATACAGTTTAAAATAATAATAACCCTCATCCATAAAGCTCTGTATAATGCTGCACCCCCCTACCTCTCCTCTCTTATCTCAGTCTATCGCCCAACCCGTGCTCTTAGATCCGCCAGTGATCTTAGATTAACCTCTACCCTAGTGCGGACCTCCCACTCGCGTCTCCAAGACTTCTCTAGAGCTGCACCAATTCTATGGAATGCTCTGCCCCGGACTATCAGACTAATACCTAACCTCCAAAGTTTCAAACGTGCTCTTAAAACCCATTTCTTTAGGCAAGCCTATAACACTCATTAACTGCATGAAGTTTTAACTCTTCTACTAACCCGTCCTGTGTCGTCCTCCCATCTGTTATCCAGCAACCAACAGGCACCAGACTTCTCTGCAGTCCCATTCACCCTGGACCTGGTATATAAGATGACGGCTGAGTGGTTCAAGCGACAGCAATTCCATTTATTATATTTTTTTCTATTCCCTAAGAAGAATGGCTTGACCATTAAATATTCTTTTACCTCGTGTTACCCCATCATCTTCATAAACCGTAAGCTCTGGCGAGCAGGGACCTCACTCCTGTTGTTCCATACAAATGTTGTGCTCTGTTACATTACATTTGTATTTGTTTCCTATGATTTGTAAAGCGCTACAGAATATGATGACGCTATATAAATAAAGATTATTATTATTAGGCCTTTGAGACCTGGACCGAGGTAGGCCCCGCAATTCTCTGCGTCGGCAGTATATGACCAGCCCCAGGGTCAGACTCGGTCCCAGCCTGCACCAAGTTAAGTGTAGTAGCGTTCTTATAAGTTTGGGATATGGCGGGTGAGGGGAATGTAAACAGATGCGCAAGAAGCGCATGATGCGCATGGAGCTGGCGCTCCGCTGCCAGGCGAGCTTTCGCCAATCCAAGCCCCTGTCTCTAGGCTACTCCCCAAACAGCACTTCTAAGAACCTTTTGTATAAGATCAAGTGTAGTAGCGTTCTTATAAGTTTAGGATATGCCGGGTGAGGGGAATGTAAACAGATGCGCAAGAAGCGCTGAAATAATATCCCTAAATGGTAAGAGTTTGCCAGTATATTTTGTGGATAACACAGCAGGGTGGCGACAAAGTTAACAACTTTGATGTGGAATCCATGAAAACAACCCAAATTTCTGCCTGACACACCTCGTTTGATAAAGGGACGATGTATGGAGGCAGCTATATGGACGACTTTTGGAGGTAGCAATGGAGACAACGTGTGGAGGCTGCTATGGAGACAATTTAATTTGGATAGTGCCTGTATGTGGCAGTCCCAAACATTTTTCAAACCAGAGGAGCAGGTAGGTGGCCCTCCAGTAAAATGGAATAGATTGAGTGCCTGTATGTGGCAGTCCCAAAAAATTTTTAAAACAGAGGACCGGGTAGGTGGCCCTCCAGAAAAATGGAATAGATTGAGTGCCTGTATGTGGCAGTCCCAAAAATTTTTCAAACCAGAGGAGCAGGTAGGTGGCCCTCCAGTAAAATGGAATAGATTGAGTGCCTGTATGTGGCAGTCCCAAAAATTTTTTAAAACAGAGGACCGGGTAGGTGGCCCTCCAGAAAAATGGAATAGATTGAGTGCCTGTATGTGGCAGTCCCAAAAATTTTTCAAACCAGAGGAGCAGGTAGGTGGCCCTCCAGTAAAATGGAATAGATTGAGTGCCTGTATGTGGCAGTCCCAAAAATGTTTCAAACCAGAGGAGCAGGTAGGTGGCCCTGCAGTAAAATGGAATAGATTGAGTGCCTGTATGTGGCAGTCCCAAAAATGTTTCAAACCAGAGGAGCAGGTAGGTGGCCCTGCAGTAAAATGGAATAGATTGAGTGCCTGTATGTGGCAGTCCCAAAAATTTTTCAAACCAGAGGAGCAGGTAGGTGGCCCTCCAGTAAAATGGAATAGATTGAGTGCCTGTATGTGGCAGTCCCAAAAATGTTTCAAACCAGAGGAGCAGGTAGGTGGCCCTGCAGTAAAATGGAATAGATTGAGTGCCTGTATGTGGCAGTCCCAAAAATTTTTCAAACCAGAGGAGCAGGTAGGTGGCCCTCCAGTAAAATGGAATAGATTGAGTGCCTGTATGTGGCAGTCCCAAAAATGTTTCAAACCAGAGGAGCAGGTAGGTGGCCCTGCAGTAACATGGAATAGATTGAGTGCCTGTATGTGGCAGTCCCAAAAATTTTTCAAACCAGAGGAGCAGGTAGGTGGCCCTCCAGTAAAATGGAATAGATTGAGTGCCTGTATGTGGCACTCACAAAAATTGTTTCAAACAGAGGACCGGGTAGGTGGCCCTCCAGAAAAATTAAATGCATGAAGTACTATAGCAAGAGCCAGTGGGCCCTGTCAAAAAATAGCCATTTTCCTCTGCTTTACTGTACAAAGAGGAGGAGAAGGAGGAAAATGAGGAGGAGGAGGAGTGGATCAATTATTCAGGTTGAGCTTCCTTCACCTGGTGGAGATTGGAAATTCTGAGAAATCCAGCCTTTATTCATTTTAATAAGCGTCAGCCTGTCAGCGCTGTCAGTCGACAGGCGTGTACGCTTATCGGTGATGATGCCACCAGCTGCACTGAAAACCCGCTCGGACAAGACGCTAGCGGCAGGGCAGGCAAGAACCTCCAAGGCGTACAGCGCCAGTTCGTGCCACATGTCCAGCTTTGAAACCCAGTAGTTGTAGGGAGCTGTGTGATCATTTAGGACGATGGTATGGTCAGCTACGTACTCCCTCACCATCTTTCTGTAAAGATCAGCCCTACTCTGCCGAGACTGGGGACAGGTGACAGTGTCTTGCTGGGGTGACATAAAGCTGGCAAAAGCCTTGTAAAGCGTACCCTTGCCAGTGCTGGACAAGCTGCCTGCTCGCCTACTCTCCCTCGCTACTTGTCCCGCAGAACTACGCACTCTGCCGCTAGCGCTGTCAGAAGGGAAATACTGTTTCAGCTTGTGCACCAGGGCCTGCTGGTATTCATGCATTCTCACACTCCTTTCCTCTGCAGGGATGAGAGTGGGAAGATTTTGCTTGTACCGTGGGTCCAGGAGAGTGAACACCCAGTAATCGGTGCTGGAATAAATTCTTTGAACGCGAGGGTCACGGGATAGGCAGCCTAGCATGAAATCTGCCATATGCGCCAGAGTACCAACGCGTAAGAATTCACTCCCCTCACTGGCCTGACTGTCCATTTCCTCCTCCTCCAACTCCTCCAACTCCTCTTCTTCTGCCCATACACGCTGAACAGTGAAGGACTCAACAATGGTCCCCTCTTATGTCTCGCCAACATTCTCCTCCTCTTCCTCCTCATCCTCCTCCACCTCCACCTCCTCCGATATGCGCTGAGAAACAGACCTGAGGGTGCTTTGGCTATCAACAAGGGAATATTCTTCCCCTGTCTCTTGTGACGAGCGCAAAGCTTCCGACTTCATGCTGACCAGAGAGTTTTTCAACAGGCCAAGCAGCGGGATGGTGAGGCTGATGATGGCGGCATCGCCACTGACCATCTGTGTTGACTCCTCAAAGTTACTCAGCACCTGACAGATATCAGACATCCACGTCCACTCCTCATTGTAGACTTGAGGAAGCTGACTGACCTGACTACCAGTTCTGGTGGAAGTTGACATCTGGCAGTCTACAATCGCTCTGCGCTGCTGGTAAACTCTGGATAACATGGTCAGTGTTGAATTCCACCTCGTGGGCACGTCGCACAACAGTTGGTGAGCGGGCAGTTGGAGGCGGCGCTGCGCTGCCCTGAGTGTGGCAGCATCTGGGCTGGACTTCCTGAAATGCGCACAGATGCGGCGCACCTTCGTGAGCAAATCAGACAGATTGGGGTATGTCTTGAGGAAACGCTGAACTATCAGATTTAACACATGGGCCAGGCATGGCACATGTGTCAGTCTGCCGAGTTGCAGAGCCGCCACCAGGTTACGGCCGTTGTCACACACAACCATTCCCGGCTTGAGGTTCAGCGGTGCCAGCCACAGATCAGTCTGCGCCGTGATGCCCTGTAATAGCTCTTGGGCGGTGTGCCTTTTGTCGCCTAGGCTCAGCAGTTTGAGCACCGCCTGCTGTCGCTTAGCGACGGCACTGCTGCTGTGCCTAGAGCTACCGACTGATGGCGCCGTGCCCACGGATGGTAGTTCGGAGGAGGAGGTGGAGGAGGGGTGGGAGGAGGAGGAGGCATAGTAGGCCTGAAACACCTGGACCGAGGTAGGCCCCGCAATCCTCGGCGTCGGCAGTATATGAGCAGCCCCAGGGTCAGACTCGGTCCCAGCCTCCACCAAGTTAACCCAATGTGCCGTCAGCGATATATAGTGGCCCTGCCCGGCAGCACTCGTCCACGTGTCCGTGGTCAGGTGGACCTTGTCAGAAACGGCGTTGGTCAGGGCACGGATGATGTTGTCTGACACGTGCTGGTGCAGGGCTGGGACGGCACATCGGGAAAAGTAGTGGCGGCTGGGGACCGAATACCGAGGGGCGGCCGCCGCCATGAGGTTGCGAAAGGCCTCGGTCTCTACTAGCCTATAGGGCAGCATCTCCAGGCTAAGCAATCTGGAGATGTGCACATTAAGGGCTTGGGCGTGCGGGTGGGTTGCACTATATTTGCGTTTCCGCTCCAGCGTCTGGGGTATGGAGAGCTGAACGCTGGTGGATGCTGTGGAGGATCGTGGAGGCGACGATGGGGTTTTTGTGGCAGGGTCCTGGGCAGGGGGCTGACTATCAGCTGACACAGGGGAAGGAGCAGTGGTGTGCACGGCCGGAGGTGAACGGGCTTGTTGCCACTGAGTGGGGTGTTTAGCATTCATATGCCTGCGCATACTGGTGGTAGTTAAGCTAGTAGTGGTGGAACCCCTGCTGAGCCTGGTTTGGCAAATGTTGCACACCACAGTCCGTCGGTCATCCGGTGTTTCCTTAAAGAACCTCCAGACTTCTGAAGATCTAGCCCTCGCCGCAAGAGCCCTCGCCACGGGAGCTTCACTAGTTGACACATTTGGCGCTGATGCACCAGCTCTGGCCCTGCCTCTCCGTCTGGCCCCACCACTGCCTCTTCCAACCTGTTCTGGTCGAGGACTCTCCTCCGTCTCAGAAGCACTGTGTTCACCCGGCCTCTCAACCCAGCTTGGGTCTGTCACCTCATCATCCTCCGATCCCTCAGTCTGCTCCCCCCTCGGACTTCCTGCCCTGACAACAACTTCCCCACTGTCTGACAACCGTGTCTCCTCATCGTCGGACACCTCTTTATACACTTCCACTACGTCAAGAAGGTCATCATCACCCACAGACTGTGACTGGTGGAAAACCTGGGCATCGGAAAATTGCTCAGCAGCAACCGGACAAGTGGTTTGTGACTGTGGGAAGGGTCCAGAAAACAGTTCCTCAGAGTATGCCGGTTCAAATGCCAAATTTTCCTGGGAGGGGGCAGACTGGGGGGGAGGAGGCTGAGGTGCAGGAGCTGGAGGAGTAGCGATTTCGGTGACATGGGTGGACTGCGTGGAAGACTGACTGGTGGTGGACAAATTGCTCGAAGCATTGTCAGCAATCCACGACATCACCTGTTCGCACTGTTCTGGCCTCAACAGTGCTCTACCACGAGTCCCAGTAACTTCAGACATGAACCTAGGGAGTGTAGCTCTGCGGCGTTCCCCTGCTCCCTCATCAGCAGGTGGTGTCTCACCCCGCCCAGGACCACGGCCTCTGACCCCTGCAGTAGTTGGACGCCCACGTCCCCGCCCTCGTCCTCTACCCCTAGCCCTCGGGTTAAACATTTTTAAAATGAGAGTTATAACTTTATTTTTTTTTTAACTTTTTTTTGTTTTTTTTTGTGTTTTTTGTTTTTTTTTGTGTTTTTTGTTTTTTTTTGTGTTTTTTGTTTTTTTTTTAGTTTTTAAAACCAAACAATGCTATCCTATTGCTATGGCTATTTTCTAGCCAAGTATCAAAGCACACTACTATGCCAGATGAGATGACACTGAGTTAGTGCCTAATTGAAATCCAACCCCTACTAAATTTTCCCACTTCGGTCTTTGCTATGGATATGTGCGTCACTAAGCGCAGAACACAGCGGTCGCAAGTCTCACTACAAATTTCTCAGAATTGGCTAGTACATGCACTGCAGAAAGTACAGCCACCAGCAGATCAACCAGAAATCAAATATATAGAACGCTACTGTAGGCGTAAGTAAGCTCTTTGTATTCTCCTATGGCTATTTTCTAGCCAAGTATCAAAGCACACTACTATGCCAGATGAGATGACACTGAGTTAGTGCCTAATTGAAATCCAACCCCTACTAAATTTTCCCACTTCGGTCTTTGCTATGGATATGTGCGTCACTAAGCGCAGAACACAGCGGTCGCAAGTCTCACTACAAATTGCTCAGAATTGGCTAGTACATGCACTGCAGAAAGTACAGCCACCAGCAGATCAACCAGAAATCAAATATATAGAACGCTACTGTAGGCGTAAGTAAGCTCTTTGTATTCTCCTATGGCTATTTTCTAGCCAAGTATCAAAGCACACTACTATGCCAGATGAGATGACACTGAGTTAGTGCCTAATTGAAATCCAACCCCTACTAAATTTTCCCACTTCGGTCTTTGCTATGGATATGTGCGTCACTAAGCGCAGAACACAGCGGTCGCAAGTCTCACTACAAATTGCTCAGAATTGGCTAGTACATGCACTGCAGAAAGTACAGCCACCAGCAGATCAACCAGAAATCAAATATATAGAACGCTACTGTAGGCGTAAGTAAGCTCTTTGTATTCTCCTATGGCTATTTTCTAGCCAAGTATCAAAGCACACTACTATGCCAGATGAGATGACACTGAGTTAGTGCCTAATTGAAATCCAACCCCTACTAAATTTTCCCACTTCGGTCTTTGCTATGGATATGTGTGCCACTAAGAGCTAAACACAACGGTAGCAAGTCCCCCTGCTAATTCCTCACAAAATGGTACTAGATGCAAATTAAAATAAAAAAAGTAGAACGTTATTGTAGCCCTAAGAAGGGCTGTTGGGTTTTTGAGAATCACTCCTGCCTAACAGTAAGCTAATAGAACACCCTAACGCTTTCCCTGACCAGCAGCAGCTCTCTCCCTAGCGGCATCCAGACACAGAATGATCCGAGCAGCGCGGGCAGCGGCTAGTCTATCCCAGGGTCACCTGATCTGGCCAGCCAACCACTGCTATCGACGTGTAAGGGTACCACGTCATGCTGGGTGGAGTGCAGAGTCTCCTGGCTTGTGATTGGCTCTGTTTCTGGCCGCCAAAAAGCAAAACGGCGGGAGCTGCCATTTTCTCGAGCGGGCGAAGTATTCGTCCGAGCAACGAGCAGTTTCGAGTACCCTAATGCTCAACCGAGCATCAAGCTCGGACGAGCATGTTCGCTCATCTCTAATATATATATATATATTTTTTTTTTTTTGCAACACCCGTGAATTATCCTATAGAAACATAGATTTTAGGAAAGAACACCCTGGGTGGGAATATACCAGGTGCCGTCGTGGTTCGAGGAAACATCATTACCGGTGAGTAACTACTGTTTTCCCCTTCACCACGACGGCACCAACCAGAGAGATTTTCAGAGAAAGTATTAGGGAGGGATAACAGAGGAGAGAACCTTCCTCCCAAAAGAAAGTTCAGATGACCCCGCCACATTCACCCGATAATGTTTGAAGAAGGTGTGGGGGGTAGTCCAACATGCCGCCTGACAAATTTGGTCTAAGGAGGCATGTCTGAATTCTGCCCAAGAGGTGGCTAGTGCCCGGACAGAATGGGCGTGAATATTCTCTGGGGCAGATTTCTCGGCCACTTCGTAAGCCAATTGTATAGTGACTCTAATCCATCTGGCGATGGTTGCAGATGAAGCCTTGGAGCCTTTGTTTCTTCCTGAAAAGAGAACAAATAAACTATCTGATTTTCTCCAGGATTTTGAAACATCTAAGTATTGGAGAATACTGCGTCTAACATCAAGGTTATGGAACGATTTTTCACCTTCTGACCTAGGATTTGTGCAAAATGATGGAAGAATTACTTCTTGGGACCTATGGAAATTAGAGACCACTTTTGGAAGAAACTCAGGGTCGGGTCTTAGAATAATCCTATCATGTAGGACAGAAAAGTAGGGGGGTCTACATGACAATGCCGCTACTTCACCTACTCTCTTTGCCGAGGTGATTGCTGTTAAAAATACCGATTTTAATGTAAGAAGCTTTATTGGGATACTTTCTAAAGGCTCAAAGGGAGGACCCGATAAAGATTTCAGAACCAATGACAGGTCCCAAGGGGGGAGTCTAGATCTAATAGAAGGACGAAGTTTCACTGAGGCCCTAATAAATCTAGAAATCCAGGGATGACTAGCTATATCCTGGTCGTAAAGAGCTGCTAGGGCTGACACCTGAACCTTCAAGGTTGCTGGTTTTAACCCTTTCTCAAGCCCCAACTGTAAGAAGTCTAGAATAAGCTTAAAGTCTGGGTTATCTATGTGTATGTCGTGATTTCCTACAAATGAAAAGAAAGCCTTCCATGTTCTAAAATAAATCTTGTAGGTGATAGGCTTTCTGCTATTCTGCAGAGTGGATATTACCCGAGAAGAAAGTCCCCTATTTTGTAGGATCAACCTTTCAAGAGCCATGCCGTTAGATGAAGCCCTTTCACTTGAGGATGACAGATAGGACCCTGGAATAACAAGTCTTTCCTGTCGGGCAGTATCCACGGGTCTGCGATTGACATATCTCTGAGGCTTGAAAACCAAGCACGGCGTGGCCAAAATGGGGCAATGAGAATCACTCTTGCCTTGTCCCGCTTTATCTTCCCCACTGTTCTTGGTATTAACACCATGGGGGGGAAGGCATATAGTAGATGGTAGTGACCCCAATTCTGGGAGAATGCGTCTATGGCCAGGGGATGGTCTCCGTGATTTAGGGAAAAAAAGTTTTTTACTTTTCGATTCCCTTTGTTGGCGAAGAGGTCTACTTCCGGATACCCCCACAATTTTGTTATCATGCGGAATATTTTTCCGTTCAGAGCCCAATCTCCTTGGGAAATGATATTTCGGCTCAGAAAGTCTGCCTGGACGTTCTCTGTACCCCTTATATGTACTGCGTTTAGGGATTTAAAGTGAACTTCTGCCAACTGAAAGATCTGAGAGGTAATCTGCATTAGGTGTAACCCTCTTGTGCCTCCCTGTTTGTTTATGTAGGCTACAGTAGTGGTGTTGTCTGATCTTACTAACACCTTCTGTTCCCGCAAGAGCGGAAGTGCTACTTCTAGCCCTTTTAGTACTGCCAATAACTCTTTTGCATTGGAAAATAGGTCGTCTTCCTGCGGTTCCCAGTTGCCCTGAAAAGACTGATCTACTACTTGAGCCCCCCATCCCCAAGGGCTGGCATCTGTAGTAATTATTCTTCCCCAGTCTAACACCCATGGGAGACCTTGTGATAAGTTTTGGGGAACTAACCACCAGTCTAGAGATTTTAGTACTACGTCGGGAATTCTTATTTTCTTGTCTAGGGATGCTGGACACTTGTCCCATGTGCTGAGGAGAAAATTTTGGAGTTCCCTTGTATGATACTGAGCCCAGGGGACCGCCTGAATGCTTGCTACCAGACAACCCAGAAGAGACATGGCCCCTCTGATGGAGATTTCGGGAGTGGAGATTAGGTCGGTTACTCCTTTTGTAATTTTCTCCTGTTTTTCTAGAGGAAGGAAGGATTTTTGACACTGGGAATCCAGCAGTACACCCAGGAATCTTTTTTGTGTTGATGGGGTCATACAAGATTTTTCTAGGTTTATGACCCAGCCTAAGAAATCTAGAATTCTGCATACCCTGTCTACCTGGTTCCTTACTGCATGTTCTGAGGTACCAACTAGTAGGAAATCGTCTAAGTATGGGACGAACAGACCCGGCTCTTTTCTTATAAAGGTTGCCATTTCTGAAATGACTTTTGTAAAAACCCTTGGTGCGATGGCTATGCCAAAGGGAAGTGCTCTGAATTGGAAATGCAAGATCCTTTGATCTACCTGAACCGCAAGTCTTAGGTACTTCTGGTATTCCGGATGAATTGGAATATGGTAATAAGCGTCTGCCAGGTCTATTGACGCCATAAAACATCCTGGGAATAGCAGATTTACCGTAGACTTTAAAGTTTCCATTTTGAAACTTGGGATCTGAAGATGGGAATTTAAACCTTTTAAGTTTATTATAGCTCTTAATGACCCGTTGGTTTTTTTTCACCCAGAAAAGAGTTGAATAAAAACCTTGACCCTTTTCCCCCGACGGTACCTGACACAGTACCTTTTTGGAAAGAAGAGTAGCAATTTCTGACATCATTGCTAGTCCACCTTTTCCGGACGGGACTTTTGTAATTCTGAATCTCTGAGGAGGGAGAGTTGTAAAGTCCCAGGTTATCCCTTGTGAGATGGTACTTAGGATCCAGTTGCTGTCTGATATTGTTTTCCAGGCCGGGAGGAAAAAGGAGAGTCTTCCCCCTACCTGGGGCCTCATGTCATTGTGGATGGGAACGGGCCAGTTTGGACTGATTCCTAGATTGGTTAAATAAGAACCCTCTATTCCTCTGTGGTCTGGAGAAATTTGGTCTAGAGTCTTTTTCTCTCCTTTCAAACCTTGCCTTACGAAAGGACCGAAAGGATCTTGATTTATAGGGAACATAAGGGGAAGGGAATCCCTTCCTCTTATCCCCCGCTTTCTCTAGTAAATCATCCAGGATGGGACCGAATAAAAAATCTCCATTACAGGGTATATTACACAGTCTGCTCCTAGAGGCCAAGTCGCCCGACCAGTCTTTTAGCCAGAGGGCTCTTCTTGCAGAGTTTGATAGTGCCGCAGATCTTGCTGATAGTCTCAGACTATCAATCGAGGCGTCTGCTAAAAGAGCTGCTCCTTTCTGTATATTTGCAATAGAGGACTGCAGACTTTCCCTAGGGACTTTATTATGTATATCATTCCCCAATTGGCCTAACCACATTAGTACTGCTCGGGCCGTGCAAGCGGCTGCCACAGCTGGTTTAAACGCATTTGTCGAAGATTCCCAAGTTTTTTTTTAAGGTATCCATCCGCTTTCCTATCTAAAGGATCCTTTAGGGAACTAATATCCTCAAAGGGTAGGAAAGCCCCACGGGCCATTTTTATGATTGAAGCATCCACTTTAGGTGGAGGGCCCCAGGATGAAGTATGATCTAAATCAAAAGGGTATTTCCTTTTAATCGCTCTGGAAATAAAAGATTTCTTGTCAGGGTTTTCCCACTCCTTTGAAATTAATGTGGAAATAGTGTTGTGAATGGGAAAAGTGCGTTTTTTCTTTTCCGCTAAACTTTCAAACATAATGTCCTGGACTGATTTTGGTTCTTTCTTTTCCTCAATGTCCATAGTGGCTCTAATCATTTAACAACTGATCAGTGTCTTCCATTAGAAATAAAGGACGCCCCGTCAATTCCTCCTCAGAGAGCGAAGAGGTTGTCTCATCCTGAATTATACCCTCTTCTTCAGAGTTTGAAGGGTCTTCCAGGGCTGTTACAGTGGAAGGACCCGGAAGATTTTTATCCGGTAATATAGGTGTCGGATTAATAGTTTCTTTTACTGTCAATTGGACCTCTTCTCTAATTACTGAACGAAGGGTCTCAAGCCATGAGGAGGACTCTTCTGAGATAATCTTTCCAATACAGGAAGAACAAGTATTTTTTTCGTAACCAGACGGCAATTTCCTACTGCACATCCTACATTCCCTGTGGTGTGTTTTCCTAGTGGCTTTCTTGGGAGTATCTTCTCCCTAAAACCATTAAGAATTAGAACATTAGTGTGTGTAAGTAAAAATGCCCCATTGGGTGACTCACCACACCTTCATTACCGGAGTTGGGTTCTTCAGGGGTTCAGGGAGCTCACGCTTATCCGCCATTCTCCTGGCCTGAGCTGCAAAGCACCAAATGCTTACTGTTGCATGGCGCTTAAATGTGAAAAAAATCCAGCCAGGCCACGCCCCCTTCCGGTTCCTGCTTTGTCGGCTCGATCTTCTATTGCATATACACATATGCACAGAACGAGCCCAGCCTGCTCAGAAATACCCCGGTGGTTATCCCACCGGGGTTCCCTCCCCTGCCCACCTCCATTCCGGGCAGCACACCGATGTGACCCGGAAGTGAAGAGTGACCACTTCCGGTCGCGCGCATCCGGCACAACAGTGTGTCGCGGTCGAGGCGCAGGGCAGGAGGAGACGAAACACGTGGAGCCGGCTTTCTTCCCCAGAGAGACGCGGTGCGCCCCTCGGTAAGTACGTACTGTGGGCACCCGACGGAACCAAACAGAGGTTCCCTCAGCCCACGCTCAGGTCCCTTCCAGGGACAGGAAACCACTGAGGCAGAATAGGAGGAGCATGTTTTTATGCTCAGGTTTCCTGTCCCTGGGGGCGGATCCCTCTGTTGGTGCCGTCGTGGTGAAGGGGAAAATAGAACCAAGGTCCTGTTCCATTATTCCTAGCTGCGATATTCAGGCGAACGGCCTGCTTTGAACACTAATCTTTTCAAAGTAAACGCTTCGAGCCCGAGAGACAGGGGTCCGGGACAGGCGGCAGGCTCGCCTCTCGGCGGACCACCAGCCCTTCCCCGAAATCCAACTACGAGCTTTTTAACTGCAGCAACTTTAACTTACGCTATTGGAGCTGGAATTACCGCGGCTGCTGGCACCAGACTTGCCCTCCAATGGATCCTGGCTAAAGGATTTAAACTGTACTCATTCCAATTACAAGGCCTCGAAAGAGTCTTGTATTGTTATTTGTCGTCACTACCTCCCCGTGTCGGGAGTGGGTAATTTGCGCGCCTGCTGCCTTCCTTGGATGTGGTAGCCGTTTCTCAGGCTCCCTCTCCGGAACCGAACCCTAATTCCCCGTTACCCGTGGTCACCATGGTAGGCAGGTGAGATACCATCGACAGTTCATAGGGCAGAAACCTGAATAGATCGTCGCCGTCACAGAGGACCCGGAGACCCGCCGCGGACCAGGGCTCCCCGGATTGGTTTTAAGTCTGATAAATGCATGCTTACCTGGCTTATAGAAGATAGATCTATAGATAGATAGGATAGACGTGAGGCAGAGGGCACTGACAGCAGGGTGAAGGGAGGCAAAGGGCACTGACAGCAGGGTGAAGGGAGGCAAAGGGCACTGACAGCAGGGTTAAAGGAGACAGGGCACTGGGCACTGACTGCAGGGTGAAGGGGAGGCAAAGGGCACTGACAGCAGGGTAAAGGGAGGCAGAGGGCACTGACAGCAGGGTTAAAGGAGACAGAGGGCACTGACTGCAGTGTGAAGGGGAGGCAAAGGGCACTGACAGCAGGGTAAAGGGAGGCAGAGGGCACTGACAGCAGGGTTAAAGGAGACAGAGGGCACTGACTGCAGTGTGAAGGGGAGGCACAGGGTACTGACACAAGGGTAAATGAAAGAGAGGACAGAAGAAATAATCAGACACATATTTTATGAAAAAAAATTATGTTTATTAATCAAACATTTTATACAAAAAATAACATTTAAAAATGAATTTATAGTCGGAAAAACATTTTCACAGACTTTATTAAAAAAGAAAATTACAATACATTTATTAATAAGACTTTATAATTACAGAGATGGTAAAAGAATCAACCCCCCCTCCCCCCTTATAAAAAAAGGAAAAAAACTTTATATAAAACTATTAAGTTTTCTTCCAATTGTCTACAATTTCTTTAATCCGTGGCAAATTTCTTTTCCATCGCTGTCGTTGAATACATCCTTTCACCTCCAGTTCACTTGGCAGATGATCCTGAAGCAATCCTGTCAAGAAAATATAAAACAACATTAAGATTTATTATATTTCAAAGTAAAAAAAAAAATTTATAAATTAAAACAGAGTACAATGTAACCCCCTTTCCTCATTGTATATTATAAAGCACCAAGTTCAGGTATAAAGCTGTGGAATGACTATCTTTTGCTTAATATTCATAGCCTGTCTCTGGATTATAAAATATAACAACAAGTCAACTGTATGCAGACATTACAATGTGGTAAATTATGGCAATCTTACCTATTATATGGTCCTCCCGCATCTTGTTCTGTCTCTTCTTCCACCTGTCATACATGGATTGCCCATAGTCAGGGGAGGCAGCAACGCAAACTTTGAGGGGAGGTGGTTCTTCATTTAAACTGAGTGGATGTTTCTCTAAAAAGTCTTCAAATTCCTCCGCTTTTGTCCGTGGGATGTCAGTTGGTGCCACATCTTCAGCTCTGAAAATGAATAAAACATTTAAGTAAAGTTGATGATTATATATAAACAAACAGATTTTGCTGAGGTTGGAATAATGTGAAAAAGCTAGTGTCAATCTGTTTACCTTGGTAAGGTGGTAGGTTCCTCTTTGCTTGTTGAGGGTTGCTCATCCTCGTATATGGGAATGAGCTTCGAGCAATTCACAGTCTCAACAAGTGTTTTCTCCCGGTACACTCGCTCTGTCTCTTCGAAGTGCAAGGATAGTGCGGAGAAAGAACGTTTCGCCAAATATCTTGCCCATTCAAACCAAACAGCAAAGGTCTCTGCATTCCGCCGAACAGCTTGGCTCGTTTCTGGGGTAACATTAAATCTGTAATAGAGAGAAATATTAACATATTATTCAATTTTTACATGTATAACATGATAAATAGACATTGGTCAGGGATAATATTTGAAGAAAAAAAAATGTAAATACTTTTCATGGAATCTGGAGACATCAAGGGAAACATTGTGAATAGGCTTACGAAATGAAAAAGTTCTTGATATCCCCGTTTGATGCCCACGTGGGTCTTATGTGCTTGTAATATATTTCGAACCACTAAAATTTTAAAATAACAATACATTAGATCAATAATAGGTCACAGACATTTGTAGTAAAACACAGATGACAGTTGGTTATACTATAGACTATTTACCTTTTCCTCTTCTACTGTCAGAGCAAGCAACGCTAATTGGTTGGCTGCTGTCTTGTGCTCATGTACCGGAATGCATACACGAGTCCCTTCGTGAGCGTATCGACGTTCCCACTCTTCAACCTGCAAAATTCAAAATGTATAAAATTGAGATAAGAATAGAAATTTATATTTTGGACAGAAATACAAACATGGTGAAAGAATGAATACTTACTGTCATGTTCTGTACCACACCAGGCCGCTGCAATTTCATTGGTCACTCAGTTACATAAATACAGGTCCAAAATACAAGGCCATCAGTTCAATTTGAGCCAAGCTACTGTAAGCACCCTGTTTGCTGCCTCTTGCCCAGCCATTGGACTCCTTGTCTGCTTACCCAGACTGCTCTCCTGCATCTTTGACAATCTTGTTCTCTGTTTTGCGGCCTATTTTACTTATTGCATAGTTCATTTGCTTTGATAGTATTTGCTTTGAATATTTAACTAATTGAATATACTGATTTGGCTACTTTGGTTGTGGTATATTTATCATAATTGATACATTTCAAAAATCTACTCTGTTTTACAGTTCCAGAGAAGAAAAGATGGCTTCATCCCTGAAAGAGAACAGGAACCAGTTGTTGTGCAAACATTGCATGAAACTGCAAGATAGACTGTCCACTTACGCAGGGTCTGCACTAAAACGTCAGATGAAGCCCCAATTACGTTTATGAAAATTTGAGCATTGTTGATTATGATGATCTGCTTATCATTAACACTGTTTTCTAACCCACAGGACTTTGTTGATTTCTTGGAGCGTCGCGGATGTGTTAGAAATAAACCATCTGAAAGGTAAATAAATTGGTCAACTATGCTTTTATTTGTATGCCAAAATATATGACTGTCTCAGATTTTAATACAGTTTTCATGTACTTCCTTAGGCAACCTTCCGTTGATGAGGAACCTCAAGAGGCAGAAGAAGCTGGGTGTAGCGTGCCTCTCAGAAGAAAGGTTTCTGAAGCTGGTCTGCATATGAGGCACGATGAAAATTCTCCTTTGATGATTGCATTCAAGGAGCATTTGAAAGTGCACTTCTCTGACACATGCACAAGGAGAGCGGTATGTATGATTTTTTATCAAATAACTCTTTGCCTACATTACATGAACCTTGCTAGATGAAATGAAATAGATATGTAAACTCACAACCATGTCTTTTTTGTTTTAGGTGGACAACATTGCTCGCTTCCTCCATTTTGTGGACCCAAACGAAATTTCGCTGACCTTTCTTCACGATGCTCAGACACTGAAGAGATTCGTCAGCACCATGATCGACTTCAAATTTGCAAATGCGACAATCAAAAATTTCCTTGGACAGATTCAAGTATTTGTAAAATTCTTGACATCAAGAGATTTCAAAGGCACATTGGGGGAGGAGAGATGCAATGCTGCACTTTCTTTTCTGGATGCAGTAAAGCAGACAAATGAAGGCCTGAACAAAACCTCCTCCAAACAGCCAGTTAAAAGGTAAGGAAGCCATCAGAACCTTAGGATATTATATTATAGTTATGCTGTAAGTGATGGACTTGTTTATGGATTCTATAACATTTAATTGTTTCCTTTTTTTTTACCAACAGGAAGCTATCTGTGATGGAGCGCCAGAAAGTACTATCGGCAGCAAAGTTGGACGTGGTCAACATGTTGTCTCGCTCTAATCAGGGTGAATTGAGCGACAGTGAGAAAACAATTACTTGTTACTATCTGAAAGCTATCCTTATACTGAAACACCTGTTTGGACCCACTGTGGTTCAAAACCTCCAGGTAACTTAATATAATTATTTTCACCTGCGGGCCAATGCATTGACCAAAAGTTTCCATAGATCATGTTATACCTTGTCTAATGATATTTTTTATCTTTTACTTTTAGGTGAGGAACTGGCTTGAAAAGAGGTCAGTGATGTACAGCGATGGAGGATCTTCAATCAAGGTGTACATCATGACGACAGGAGGAACAAGAATTGTGCTAACAGAGGAGGAGGAGCTGGTGAGTACTAAGAATGTATATATTTTATTTATGGTTTGGGGTATGGCAAATCAATTCCCTAACAATTGTCTTCTTAAAGATGTTCAACTACTACTTCAAAAACGTGAGGCCGACTCAACTACAAAAAGATGGCAAGATGGTGAAGGCTTTCTTTCTATCCTGTAAAGGGAACCCGGTGGCAAATCCATCCAATGACAAATAGACTTCAGAAGAAGTTAGTTATCATTTGGTCTAATAATCTAAGCTTAAAATTATTGTTATTATTAATAATTATTATTGTTCTTCTTCTAACATTGTCATTATGTATTTTCCTCAGGTATAACGTGCTACCGGTCACTGGAAAGGATGCGAAGCAAGCCTTCAACAGATGGGCAGAGGAGAACCTAGGAGCTGAAGATATTGAAATGGCATACGGATATAATCAACCAGGACCTAGGTAGCCAATCTGATGAAACGACCATCATAAAGGTTATGTTGGTCATCACCAATTTGGAGCAGATCAGTGGACCATCAACCAAGAAGATTAGAGGCAGAAGGTGAAACAGAAGAAGATAGTGAAGAAGATGAAAGATGTTCCTGCTGAATTAAAGAAGGAGAGCTACCAGAAGTTGCTTCAACTACATCCTTTGGACCTTAACGGGCCACTTCCATCTTTGAACATGTGCAAGCAGGCCAGCGAGCAAAATGCGCAGTACTGCCTGGACAAATGGAGACGGGACCAAAATAAACTAAGAATCAAGGATGTTGTTGGTAAGTTTCTCTTAAATATGCACTCTGTTTTTATGTATATTTGAATTTCAATCACCTTGACCCCACTGTACCAGGTTATTTTGGCACTAATAGCCTCTGTTCTCATATCATGCTGTCTAATTCAATCTATGTCCACTTTATTTCATGGACATAATAGCTGGTGATTTAATTATGCAGCCACATTAATATACTTACTAATTTCTCCCTTTCTTTTTTTTTGCAGAGCACTTCAGGACTCTCCCGTCCACTGAGCAGATTAAAGGCTATGTAGAGCAACAGCCTGGACTGGCAATCTGCCTAGACCCTCTGAAGTTCTACAGGCCTGGAGACCGCAGGAGCCAAGGAGAAGAACAGAAGATAATCAACGCATTGTGGATCTCCTACAATCTCAGGACTGGAGGCTGTGGTGGACAAAAAGAAAGGTGGACACTCTTAAAACAACACAGACCTTTCAGAAAGGGGACATTGTGTGTGACTATCATGGTGAACTCTTGGATGGCAAGTATGCAGAAGAACTGCAAAAAACCTTAACAGATGAAAAATGTTATTTTTTTTCCCAGGACAATGATAAGAAAAAAAAAAATGTATTAATGCCACCAAAGTGCCTTGCCCATGCCACAAGGACAGATTCTCTACATTTGGGAGGCTGATCAATCATTCAGCCAAAAAGCCAAATTTGAAGCCTCTTGTAAAGCATTTCGACAAAGATGGACCACCTACAATTATTTTTGAGGCCAAGAAAGATCTTGCTCCTGGCACTGAACTTTTTTTTGGACTATGGCGTCAGGAAAAAAAATCTTATGGAGAAGGAGCAGATCTAAGTTGGCTAAACACCTGAGCTAATTTTTTTTTTTGTATTTTTGTTTCTATGTTTCCATTATTTGTCATTTTGATGATTTAATATTCTATGTATTTTATCAATGTTTTATTTTATTTAAATTATGTTCAGTATGCTTATATAAACTTATTTAATTATTGTTTTATTAATTTTTATCTAATAGTATTTTTGCTGTTGGATTTTATTCAAAAAAATTTTCTCAATAAAGTGTTAGGTTGTTTTTAACACGTTCTCCATTGGTATACATTAAACTGTTTGGTTGTATGCTCTTTGACAAGTTCTTATCTTGATTAAATAAACGGTTATCTTGCTTTACCATGCTTGACGTCTTACTCTCAACACTGCCATCTTGTGCATTCTGATAAATAAAACACAAAACACCTGAGAAATTTTGCACTCCTAAACCTACTTTTAAAAAACTTTACTATACTCATGGTGTGTATTAGACTTTTTACATTTTATTCATTGTTATTGAAGTTATGTCGATTTTTATTCATAATTAATTAACTGTTTTATAGTTTTCATGGTTGCTCACTATTTTTTGATAAATTACTCTGTTTTTAACAAGTTTTTCACTGATTTATTAAACTGTATATACTGTGTTATATTGTTTATTACAATTTTATAATCATTTAACAATTTTGTTTCTTTAACATTTTGTTCTTGAATTGTTCACTGTGCATTTCAATAGCATTTCTTAGGGTATTTCAGGCTTGGTAGGTCACACCAAGGCTGTTTATCTGAGCCCAATGTTGTGGTTAACTTGGATTGGGGCCTATTAAAGCCATGAGTGGTATACATTACGCCATGGGTGTCGCAGTCTACCACCCCATCGAGTTATTTCAGGCTTGGTAGAGTACCCAATGTAGATGACTCAAAATTGTGTCTAAGTTTCATGTCAGCCTTGTAAGGTTCACCCTGCGCTGACAGAACCTTCTTCTATCCATCTTATTTCTCAGCAGTTTTTGATCTTTGGATATTTTAGTTTTTTTATGTATAAAGGAGCTCGGGGTCTTTCCTGTATCTGATCCTGTTGCTGCTTTTCTTCTTCCCATATCTTATCCATCTTTCTAACCAACCTCCACCCCCCATATCTTACAGAGCTAAATATTGTTCTTGACATGTTCTTGTTTTCTCCAGTAGATATAAAATGGCTGCAAATTCCTTCGTCCCCGTTGAGATGAGAGAGGAACTGTTGGCCGGGGTGGGATATATCAGAACTTTGGCCAACAGATTCAATAAATTGGACCCGGTGAAGGTTGAGAGATTCGGGGACCATCTGCTCAAAACACTTACAAAAAAATTCACTGGTCACTGGTATCCGGAGAAGCCAATGAAAGGCCAGGCCTACAGGTAACTTACTGCTCTGTATTATGTGGTAAAATAATTGCAATATCCATCCATCAGGAACTTCCCTAACTTGTAATATTTGCCTATTTCAGGTGTATCAGGATCAACCGGCATGACCGGGAAGAGACCATCCTGGAGGCCTGCATCCATAGTGGTCTAAATTACGAGGACCTGGCCCTCCCCAAGGAGATGACCTTGTGGATAGATCCCTATGAAGTCTCCTGCCGGTGAGTAGTGCCTATAACACTCAGTAGGGTTGGAGGTAGATGGTTTCCAGTACTCAGGCCCTGTCTCCTAGTAGCCTGTTCACAAAAAAAAAACAAGTACTTGCCATCCAGTGCTCCCCTCAGCAGTAGCGTGGAAGAGGAGCTTAGATGGTTTTTTTCATGTGCTGGGGCAGTGTGCTGACTACCTGTATACTGCAGGGGGGAGGGAGAGCATACACTGGAATGGATATCCTTATACTGGGGGCTGCAATCTGCTGTATACCAATATACTGGGGGCAGTGTGACCGGGACTTGGCCTTGGTGCTGTGTTTCTGTATGAAGCTCGGTTCTAGTACTGTACTTATGTATTGGACTATATACTGGTGCTGGATTTATATACTAAGCTTTGTTCTGGTGAGGTATATATGTATATCGCCATTATAATTCTTGACTGGCACAATATTTTAATTTGGAAGACTCTGTACATTTTAATTAAAGGGGGGGGCTGTATGTTATAATTTGGGTGGGAGCCATGTCTAAGTTAACTGGGGTTTACGCTAAAAATCATGGCATATTGTACATGTGTTTAATAAAAATTTTTGAGAATTTCCCTGTACAACAAGTTACGTAGAAACTGTCCTGCCAGGACTAATGACCGTGTCTTGCATATCTTTCTATGAATAGATTGGGTGAGGAGAACCATCCGTACACGGTGGCCACCTTTGACCCAAGAAAGCCTCATCATCCATTAGAAGAGGGGCAGGTGGCATCTGGTTCCGGTCCAGTCACTTGCTCTACGCCCCCACTAGAGGATGACGGGTCTACACCAAGCCCCACAGTCCATCATCACCGAGTGGCGAAGATACGGACAGCGGTATAGATGATGGGACTGCTACTCCCTCAAGACCAAGGAGCCGGAATGTGGAGGAGATATGGGAGAACCCTGTACCAATACAGGTGAGGAATCATTTACTTGCCCTCCTCTACACAGTCTGACAGTTGCGGGTGCAGGGTGATGATGGTCAGGAGAGCAGGGCAATGACTCTTGTGGGAGGAGGGTTATGCCGCTTGGGCAGTGCGGGGTGATGACGCTCAGTCGATGCAGGGTGATGACAGGCTAGGGTTCAGGGTTATAAGTTCCTATGATCAATTTAAATTTTTTTTTTTCCTCTTCAGGCCCCCCAAGCCGTCTTCAGGACTGCGTCCCCCCTCTGGATCCCTGGATGGAGGGCCCCACAGTTTTATCAAAATCCCCATGAAGACCACCAGCAAGGATTCTGGCTACAGGAAGTGTGGGGTACAAATCCCCATGGCTGATTATGATGGGGGACGGGGCGGGTGTTTTCTGTATACATAGAGGGAAGTTTTATTTTTTTGTAAAAAAGAAATGTCAAATTTTATATTGTAATAAAAATCTTGAGATAAATCTGCTGCTATGTCTTTAATGAATGTGAGAGAGACCACACCCACTTGTATACTTACACCTGCTACCAGGAACAAGTGACCATAGGTCAAAACCAGAACTAAATAAGTTCGTGAGGAGAGGGTGGAGGAAAAAAAAATACATATATTTGTAATGTACAACGTGTGTTTTATAGTGTAATCATGAGATGAACAGGGAAGATTTAAATGTTATCAGGAAATTAATCCAAATAAATGTTGTATTAAAAAAGAATAAATATATCTGTAATTTAGATGAGGTCTGGAGGCGCTGAGGGCATCAAGTCCATAATATATTAAAGGTCAAAAAAAGTAAAAAAACTACATTCAACAATTACCATATATAAGCCGAGACCCTTAATTTTACCACCAAAGACTGGGAAAACTTATTGACTCTAGTATAAGCAGAGGGTGGGAAATGCAATAAATCAGACCCCGCCCCCCCCAGTATATAGCCAGCAAGCCCCCTGTAATATATAGCCAGCTGGATTGAATATTTGCATTATAAGCCTTATGTCAACTCTTATTCTAACAAACTTGGCTCTGTAATATTCAATAAAAGTTATTTTTACTTAAAAGAAACAAGAAATTATTCTGTTAATTTACAAAGACAGAACAAGTCAACAAAATTGCCCCAGGTAGCGGTGACACAGGACGGGATTGAGAAAAAAAAAAATCAAATAATACCTAATGTAGAGCTCATGAAGGGCAAAGAAGACAATAACACCGAGAGAGGCTCCCATGGGGAGAGAGCATGTGCTGGTGGGGATGTAAGTGTAAGTAGACCAGTTGTACCCAAATCTGTCAGTCAAGGTCAAGTCAAGGTCTGAAGCTTTTAATGCGTCCCATGATCAGAATTGTGTATCACTCACTATGACCGATGCAGGGATCGATGATAACCTCCCAACATATGAACCCGTGTCTGCCATCTCCTGGGAGGGGGGAGGGGGGGCTGGATTGTTAAATAACAAGGGAAGGGGGCCTGGCAATCTTAACAAGGTTCCCTGTCAAACTAGGTCATCCCAAGTTTGAAAGAATATTAGGAAAATAAAGTGTCTGTCCGGTGGCCTGTGGGCCAGTAGTAGCCACTGTATGGAGCTTAGAAAGAGGTGGGTAAGATTGGTCTCCTGCTATACGCCAATTCATTTGAACATGGTAGTGCCAGATCAAAAGCTGCAGGGTTAGAGCCACAGTGTTATATATTTTGGGGTCCGGCAGGCCCCGCTTTGACTTTTAAGGCGTGACAGGATGGTGAAGCTGATGCATCAGTGTTTGGCTGATTTAGCTTTGGAAATAAGGAGCAGAAGTCTTGTTGGTGTCCCGAGCCTCTCGCCCATGTAGGAATCCCACATGATCATTGTGTATTATGGATGAAAAGGTCTAGCTCTCAATGGTCAACCAGGACCTTTGAGAGTAACTTAATATCCAATTATCAGGGATATGGGACAGCAATCAGAACACACCATGTGGTCTTTGTCTGGTTTGGGGATGACCAAAATGTAAGCCATCAATGGTTACCCAGGAAAGGGTGTGGGGGTCAAGATTTTATTATAAAATTCTCTGAAACGTAAGCCTCCTGCTCCTGGTGTGGAGTAATATCTGAAAACTGACCTAATATTGAGTAATATTATATAGGTCCTGATGATATTGTTTGAAGACCTCAGATTGCGTCTGGATCATGAGACGCATGGCCCCTAGAGTCACATATGTTGCGTTTAAGGCTAGTGCACCTCCACATTTGTTTTAATGTTCATAGTATAGTAATGTCTCCTAGTATAATCCCTGAAGTGTAGATGCTTCTGGATTAAGAGTTCTCTACAGAGTGACCCCTGTAGAGAGGTATGTTGTGGGTGGGGTCTGTAGTCAGTGAATAGACATGTGATATGTAAATGAGATGATACAGTGTAAGCCCCGCCCTCTGCCTGATATAAGCCGGGTCCTACCTCTCTCCCCACACAATCCTGGTGAAGACCCTGCACAGCGCACACCTATGTAAGGTAAGTGACCCACAGTAACCTCAGGTCTCACTGCAGACCATGGAAGGTTCTCTACACGTTTTATTTATTTCTTCTATTTTACTTTCTTTTAGAGGTTTTAAACATTCATTTATTTGTCTTACATATAAGATGTATGGAGAGATAGATCCGTGATGCAAGGGCAGCACCATATTTATATTTATGTTCTATTTTAGTTTGTTAGACAGATGAATGTTGTTCATTTATTTTAATCTCAGTCTTGGTGCGGCTCTAGTATCGGGGTTGGGCCCTCGCTGTATAACTTGTCACTTCCATCCACCAATTATCTATGGAGTAAGTTCTGGAACATTGTGTCTGCACATGGAAGTATTTTCTGGATTGCTGTGAGCGCTGCCTCCTCCATTTGTATATATGTAAGGTCCAAGCCCGGACTTGTGGCCCCCAACCTTGTAAGGTTCACCCTGAGTTTTTTTGTATAGAGGAGCTCGGGGTCTTTCCTGTATCTGATCCTGTTGCTTCTGTTCTTCTTACCATATCTTATCCATCTTATCCATCTTTCTAACTACCCTCCACCCCCATATCTTACAGAGATTTATATTTTATATTTTTTTTTCTTACAAAAATGTATGTGCTTGTTTTCCCCTGTAGAAATAAAATGGCCGGATATTCATTTATCCCCCTGGAGATGAGAGAGGAGCTTTTGGCCGGGGTGAGATATATGAGAACTTTGGCCAACAGATTCCGTATTGTGGACACGATGAAGGTCGAGAAATTCGGGGACCATCTGCTGGAAATACTTACAAGAAAATTCACAGGTCACTGGTATCCGGAGGAGCCAATGAAGGATCGGGCCTACAGGTAACTTACTGCTCTGTATTATATGTGGTAAAGTAATTGCAATATCCATCAGCATCTTCAAAAGTTCCTGGATTGGTTACTTGATAAAATTTTATATCTAAATCCTGTGATATTTAAAAAAAAATTCCCATTTAGATCCGTTACTAAAATTGATCTTTTAGCATTTTCATATTGCTCCATCATACAGTAAAATACTACAATTAAAATGATGTATATTTCCCATCTTGGTCCTTCACATGTTTCGATAACTCCATATATATCAGGATATCTAGAAAACCCATCATGGATCATCATCTCTAGACAACCCCATGGAAGTCCAGCAGGAACTTTTGACAATTTCAGATGTATAAGGGTGAACAGGAATGACCGGGATGAGACCATCCTGGAGGCCTGCATCCATAGTGGCCTTAACTACCAGGACCTGAACCTCCCCAAGGAGATGACCTTGTGGATCGATCTCTATGAAGTCTCCTGCCGGTGAGTAGTCCCTCTTCCTATAACACTCAGTAGGGTTGGAGGTATTTGATTTTCAGTACTCAGGCCGTGTCCCCTAGTAGCCAGTACCCAGTAAAAAAATAAACTAAGTACTCGCCATCCATTGCTCCCCTCAGGTCCTCTTCTATCATCAGCATTAGCGTGACCCTGCCCTGTGTGATGTCATAGTGTGCGTGTTGGCAGAGCGCATAAATCTGGATCCCGCTACTGCTGCAGATTGAAGAGGAGCTAAGATGGAGTTTATTTTTTTATGTGCTGGGGCAGTGTGCTGACTACCTATATACTGCAGGTAGGAGAGCATGCTGGGGAGGGGGGGCTGCAGTCTGTTGTATACTAGACTGCTGTATACCTGCCAGTGTGACCGGTACTGGTTCTAGTACTTTACTTATGTATTGGACTCTATACTGGTGCTGTATTTATATTCTAAGCTTTGTTCTGGTGATTTATTTATGTATATCGCCATTATAATAATTCTTGACTGGCACTATATTATAATTTGGAAGACTCTGTACATTTTTATTAAAGGGTGGGCTCTATATGTTTTAATTTGGGGGGATCCATGTCTAAGTTAACTGGGGCAGTTTAAAACATGTGCAATATGCCATCATTTTTAGCATAAACTTTGAGATTTTCCCTGTACAACGAATAACCTAGAAACTGTCCTGCCAGGACTAATGACCGTGTCTTGCATATCTTTCTATTAACAGATTGGATGAGTATAGCCGTCCGTACACGGTGGCAACCTTCGACCCAAGAAATCCTTGTCATCCAATAGAAGAGGGGCAGGAGGCATCTGGTTCCAGTCCAGTCACTTGCTCTACGCCCCCACTAGAGGATGACGGGTCTACACCGAGACAATGGAGCCAGAATGTGGAGGAAATATGGGAGAACCCTGTACCATTACAGGTGAGGAATGATTTACTTGCCCTCCTCTACACAGTCTGACAGTTGTGGGCACAGGGTGATGATGGTCAGGAGAGTGGGGTGCTGACACTCGGGAGGGTGTGGTGCAAGACTCTTGGGGTGGGGGGGGGGGGTGCTAGGCCCATGCAGGCTGATGACATGCTGGGGTGCAGAGTTATAAGTTCCTATGATCAATTTTGATTTTTCTTCCTCTTCAGGCCCCCCGACCTGTCTTCAGGACTGCGTCGCCCCTCTGGATCCCCGGATGGAGGGCCCCACAGTTTTTTCAAAATTCCCCTGAAGTCCTTCAGCAAGGATTATGGCTGCAGGCTCGGTGGGTTCCAAATCCCCATTGCTAACACCTCCCACAACTCCGTACAACAAAGTAGAAAAAGTTATTGGCGCCATAAGATGGCAAAAAGAAGATTTTTTTTGTACAGGTGGTTAATTTTTGTATTTGTATGAAAACAACAAAATTTGTATAGGTTCTCAGTGATCGTACTGACCCAAAGAATGAAATAGACAAGAAAGCCCACAAGAAAAAATGTCGCAAATGTGTTTTTTCATCATGAAGTACAATTTGTTACACAGAAAACAAGCCCAGACAGCTCTTTACATGGAAAAATAAAAGTAGAAATTTTTTGAAAGTGGTGAGTGAAAAATAAAGATGCAAAAATGAAAGGGGTCCTTAAGGGGTTAAAGTCACGGAGGAAAGATTTTTGGGAAATGTCTGGTGACGGAACTGTGCTGCAAAAGGTTTGAAAATACACGTTTTTTTTTCAAAGTAATGACATGTCTATGCATCTAGTGATTTTTCCTCCTAGTCAGACTGGAGAGGTAACCGACCAGGGAAGGGGTCCTCTTCCTTTGTTGCTGAAGTAGTGGAAGTTGGAGAAGACTCCCCCTTTCACCAAGCCCGGTGCCGCCTGGCCAGGAGGTAAAGACTGACATCCTTTCTTGAATGAAAGACTTGAAAATGTCAGATATAAATGTATTTGAAAATAATAACAGGTTGTTCCTGTGGTGCTGAAAACTGGAGCTTGGCTTGTGGGTCATCCAGCCACCACAGGAGTGGCCAAGGGACATCAGATGTCCATCAATGAGCAGAACCTGCTCAATTGCAAAATGGACATTCGGATATCCCAGTTCGAGAGGCTTCATCCTTGTTCTTACTAGTTTTCTTTTAGGCTCCATTCGCACTGCTGTTGCCTGCCGTACCGTAGCACGGCAGGCCCACCGCTCCCGTAGGGTGTCGTGCGCCCATTGCTGTCTATGGGGGGCGTATATCAGCCTTATATAAGTCCCCCATACGGCAGTGTGAATGTAGCCATAAATTGTGTATTTCTCTATCCCCCACCTTATTTAAAGAACCTGGATCCCAAAAAAAAGAAAAAAATAAATAAAATTCCACCACTATCGCCCCAAACAATACAAAAAAAGTTGTGAAGTTGCCTTTTTTTTGGGATAGTGAAAGAAAGGCAACTGCCAGTAAAGTTGCCTCAAGCGATACGGAGATGTATTTATTACTGTATTATTTGGCTTTTATGCCAGAAATGATAAATGTAATTGTTAAATAAATATTGTATTTTATGCAATTGCCTTTTGCTAAAAAAGACTGACACTGGTGTGGGGGGGAGGGGGGGGGCATGGCGACAAACACTGGGGGGAAAGGACAGGGACACCAGACACTTTGCATAATGTAGATTTCTTTACCCAGACAGCTTGCTCTCAAGACAATCAAGGCGTCTTTGGCTGTTTTCACACCATATTCTTGGTATAGGCTCAGCGTAGGTCACTAAAGCACCTGTCATTGTATACACTAAGCTTACACATCAAAATGGTTGCAAATTTCTTGGCTACATCTGACGCAAAAACTTTAAATCACTAAAGTTGGCAAAAGTTAGCAAGATACATCTTTCCACCAAACAGCCTCCACAAGAGCAATGCATGTGCCTGCGGTAAGTGGCTGCAGTGTATTGCATCCCTACTCACACCCCGCTGAAGGCTTACGTCGCTCAGCAGGAGAGAGGAGCATTGTGGAATGCCAGCATGCCAACATATCCCTTTAACTGGCCATGGAGGAGTGAACATAAATGCTGACATATCCCTTTAACTGATCATTCTTGCTCTGCAAAACCAACATCCCAAGTTGGATCCAAACCAAAACAGAAGTTGCACTGAATTACACCATTTAGTTGGTGTAGAGTATGAATGGGGCTTTCAACACAAAGCAGTCAAACTTGCACGTTAAATCTGGTGCACGGTCCGACTGAGCAGGGGGAACATCCCCCCAATTTGTGTCACATGGAGGTTAATACAGCTGCAGCACAAAATGGTCACATGCACCACAACGCAATTGTGGTGCAGGCACTTAAATACCTGTGCAAGCAGTTTACACTAGAAAGAACGTGCAAAGTCCGCCAGGACCTTAGTAAATGAGTCCCCATATGTCAATCAGGCATGTTGTGATAAACAGAGCCAGCTCACTCACCCCTAGATGAAGCCAAGCACCGCCTTGGAGAAACAGTAGTAGGGCATTTTAGTAAGACACAGTTCAATCCTTTTCCTAAGCAAGGAGAACAAGGGGAGCGTGCACAGGCGCATGTCCGAGAACAGTGCACTAGAGCATAAGCGGAGGGTAAGTTCTCTGCACGCTCAGCCCCACATGTACACTGCTATGGCACTGCATCATGCTGCAGGTACACACCTGTCAGTAGAATCAGATTTACATTACATGTGGACACGGACAGAGCACTGGGTGTTACAACAATACTGATGCCATTTGAGCACAAGCCATTGTTCCTCAGTATACACCATATCACCAACACCATATCCCTAACGCCATAGACAGCATCTGAATAGGTTTCGGGTCTTTGGTGCAGATTTTAAGTGCAAATTTTAAGTGCACATCAGAATTATTCCAGAATGTAATATTATAAAATAAGATCCGGCCTCTTGCATCACTTCCCACAACAAATACGTAAACGGTGGAGCTATTATTAATCTTCCACCTGCTCTCACCACAGATCCAAGGAATCTTTTGCAAAAGTCTTTTCATCTTTACCTTTCTCAGAGGAAAAAATGCTCCCCAGACAACCGCAGGCTATACATTCGCACATGGCAATAAACCTAATAGTATTCAGTAATTAATCTGGGCGCATTAATTTAAAGATGACCCATCACCCGAAATAAACCCTCTAGGAGCAGCTTACTAAAGTAAGCAGCTCCCTAGCCCTACCCCAATATTAGGGTTAAATCTGTAGCTTAATTGGAACATAGCGAATAATCTTGAAAATATTGCACTACATCCTGCAGTGACCCCAGGCCTGTGGTGTGGGAGGGGCCTTGGACCGCCCCCTCATGAATAGCGATATTTACTGCAGCGATTGCTAGCTGTATCGGCATGTTCGGAGAATAAAGCTAGCGATTTAACAGTGCTATTACTGGGGGAATGTCTAGAGTGTTGGGTGAAAGGTCCTCCAAGTCTGAAGGTCTTCAGTGCACATCTGAATTATTCCAGAATCAAACCAGGAACACAACTACTAACCTGGCATAGTATTGTTACAAGTAGTGTCTTTTCTAGTGGTATGACATGTGCCAGGTGGAGGGTTCTATATGTTATATATAGATCCTTTTGGTCTTTATGGGTCCAACGTGTTGAGCAAGTTTAAAGGTCAAGGGAAGAATTTCTACCATCTAACTAGAGGATGAGAATTTCATGTGATCTGCCTGTTTAGTCAACTGGTGGTGGCCTTGGGGAATTATCAATGTCAGGGATTTTAACTGTATTGATGTATTTTTGTGTTTTTCTTTTGTGTAACTTAAAGCAACAGCTGAAGATGCTGAAACATACAAGTCCAGAGTGGTCCAAGCCCAGCAGAGTCCATGGGGAGATGATTAAAACTTTCTGATGTCAGATGTGACCCTTGAACTTCTGGAGTTTGGTGCCGCATAAGATCAGACTACTTCAATACTAGGATTGATAAATATATTTTATATAATCCCTTTAATATTGTGAAATGACAGGTCTGCAGTCCCAGAGTTGTAGTATCTCCAACTGGTGAATGATGTTTGAGTGTCCTGGTCCGGGAGATCCAGAAGTAGCCGTTTGGGTGCAACATAAGGAGGCAATAAATGTGTTCAAAAGGAGGAAATATGGATGGAAAATTAATTAATAATTGTAATGAGTTTAAGCAGAGTTATTGCCTTGTGTTATCTTAGGTCATTGACCTTTTGCCTTCAAAGAGAAGTGCACGGGAGCATGTAACGGACCATTTTACATCATATGACGCAAAAATTTTTGTATAGAGCGCCATTGTTGGGTAACTTACATTCACGTACACCACTGGTGGTGTGATCACAAAAAATGGAACCGGGAAGAAGCAACTCTGGGCATTTTTGACTCAGGATCCTCAAAACCAACGGCCTAGACAAAAAAATGTTACAGCGACAAATTTGTATCACGCATATTTTGGCGTCTAGGTCCAACCGCAAAACCGTTTTTGCGCTTTTTACGTTTCCAAACCCACAACCATAGGTCCGATCGACTTGATTCTGCATTATTTTTATCCGGCTCATCAAGCCGATCGATTCGCATGCTCACTCGTCCAGAAATACCTAACGGAAGTCCAGATACGCCCCCTGAAAGTTGCGCAATTTAGCCATTTTTTGAAAAAAACACTAAATTGGAGCTGTTTTGCTGCGGAACCGCTCATGCCTGAGGAACGAGCTTAGAGTATTTTGTACTCCTACTCCAACCCTGTCTGCGTGTGAAAAATAAAGAGGATTCCTTAAACAGTTTGGCCGTAAGATGACTGGGTAGCTGGTATATTTTTTTAGGCCCCATTTTATTAAGGTTGTTATTATAGCTAATTTCTCAAAGACGGTAAGTCTGAGATCAAAATCCTTTGGTATGCTGAAAGTACTCCACATGTAGAGCAAACTGTGAAATTTTAAAGGCTTTGCGCCAAACGTAGCCGGCGCAATGTACTATTAAATATTGCTCCTATTGAAACAGCATGCTTCCGGTAGTGGTAAGGTAAAAAAAATCAGCTCCCCGGGGGAGTGGCTCTTATTCATTTTGAGTTGCGATCTTCAAAACCAACCACCTGGAGGGCAAACTGGTGCAGTTTCAACCCCATACTATGCATACATTGGCGTATGCTTTGCTAGGCTATTACGTTTTTTAAGGTTTAAATTTTACAAAAACCAAACCATAGGTCTGATCAAGGCAAACTTGATCTCATTTTGACCAGCTCCTCTAGCAGATCGATTCGCATTACTTTGTGTCCATAAATACTTAACGGAAGTCCAGATACGCCCCCTAAAAGATGCACAATTTTGCCATTTTTTGAAAAAAACACTAAATTGGAGCTGTTTTTCTGTGGAACCGCTCATGCCCGATTAACGAGCTTAGAGTTTGTTGTAGTCCTACTCCTCCCCTGTCTGCATGTGAAAAATAAAGAGGATTCGAAAAACAGTTTGGCCGTAAGCTGACTGGGTAGCTGGTATATTTTTGTAGACCCCATTTTAATATGGATGTTATTATAGCTAATTTCTCAAAGACGGTAAGTCTGAGATCAAAATCCTTTGGTATGCCGAAAGTACTCCACATGTAGAGCAAACTGTGAAATCTTTAAGGCTTTGTGCCGAACGGAGCAGGGGCAATGTACTTTTAAATATTTCCCCTATTGAAACAGCATGCTTCCAGTAGTAATAAGGTAAAAAAATTCAGGTAGTACAGTTCGGTCGTCTTCTCGGGCAACACCGCAGAGGAGCTCCAAGGATTCCCCCCGCGGGGCCGATCCGAGGACCTCACTAAACCATCCAAATCGGTAGTAGCGACAGGCGGTGTGTACAAAGGGCAGGGACTTAATCAACACGAGCTAATGACCCGCACTTACTGGGAATTCCTTGTTGATGGGGAACAATTGCAATCCCCGATCCCTATCACGAATGGGGTTCAGCGGGTTGCCGGCGCAGGGTAGACACACGCTGAGCCGTTCAGTGTAGCGCGCGTGCTGCCCCGGACATCTAAGGGCATCACAGACCTGTTATTGCTCGATCTCGCGTGGCTAAGCGCCACTTGTCCCTCAAAGAAGCTGAACGCGGACCGCGGGGGGTCGCGTAACTATTTAGCATGCGGGAGTCTCGTTCGTTATCGGAATTAACCAGACAAAATCGCTCCACCAACTAAGAACAGCCATGCACCACCACCCACAGAATCGAGAAAGAGCTATCAATCTGTCAATCCTTTCCGTGTCCGGGCCGGGTGAGGTTCCCCGTGTGGAGTCAAATTAAGCCGCAGGCTCCACTCCTGGTGGTGCCCTTCCGTCAATTCCTTCAAGTTTCCGCTTTGCAACCATACTCCCCCCGGAACCCAAAGACTTTGGTTTACCGGAGGCTGCGCAGTGGGTCATGGGAATAACGCCGCCGGATCGCCTGTCGGCATCGTTTATGGTCGGAACTACGACTGTATCTGATAGTTTTCGAACCTCCGACTTTCGTTCTTGATTAATGAAAACATTCTTGGCAAATGCTTTCGCTCTCGGGCGTCTTGCGCCGGTCCAAGAATTTCACCTCTAGCAGCACAGTACGGATGCCCCCGGCCGTCCCTCTCAATCATGGCCCTAGTTCCTAAAACCAACAAAATAGAACCAAGGTCCTGTTCCATTATTCCTAGCTGCGATATTCAGGCGAACGGCCTGCTTTGAACACTAATTTTTTCAAAGTAAACGCTACGAGCCCCTGGGACACGCAGCGAAGCGCATCCCGGGGGGCGCCCGAGAGACAGGGGTCCGGGACAGGCGGTAGGCTCGCCACTCGGCAGACCGCCAGCCCTTCCCCAAAATCCAACTACGAGCTTTTTAACTGCAGCAACTTTAACTTACGCTATTGGAGCTGGAATTACCGCGGCTGCTGGCACCAGACTTGCCCTCCAATGGATCCTGGCTAAAGGATTTAAACTGTACTCATTCCAATTACAAGGCCTCGAAAGAGTCTTGTATTGTTATTTGTCGTCACTACCTCCCAGTGTCGGGAGTGGGTAATTTGTGCGCCTGCTGCCTTCCTTGGATGTGGTAGCCGTTTCTCAGGCTCCCTCTCCGGAACCGAACCCTAATTCCCTGTTACCCATGTTCACCATGGTAGGCAGGTGAGATACCATCGACAGTTCATAGGGCAGAAACCTGAATAGATCGTCGCCGTCACGGAGGACGTGCGATCGGCCCGAGGTCACCTAGAGTCGCCAAGTCTAAGACGGGGCTGGCGCCGCCGCGGGCCCGGAGACCCGCCGCGGACCAGGGCTCCCCGGATTGATTTTAAGTCTGATAAATGCATGCTTACCTGGCTTATAGAAGATAGATAGATGGATAGGATAGAAGTGAGGCAGAGGGCACTGACAGCAGGGTAAAGTGAGGCAGAGGGCACTGACAGCAGGGTAAAGAGAGGCAGAGGGCACTGACAGCAGGGTAAAGAGAGGCAGAGGGCACTGACAGCAGGGTAAAGAGAGGCAGAGGGCACTGACAGCAGGGTAAAGGGAGGCAGAGGGCACTGACAGCAGGGTAAAGGGAGGCAGAGGGCACTGACAGCAGGGTAAAGGGAGGCAGAGGGCACTGACAGCAGGGTTAAAGGAGACAGAGGGCACTGGGCACTGACTGCAGTGTGAAGGGGAGGCACAGGGTACTGACAGAAGGGTAAATGAAAGAGGACAGAAGAAATAATAAGACACATATTTTATGAAAAAAAATTATGTTTATTAATCAAACATTTTATACAAAAAATAACATTGTGAAAATGTTTTTCCGACTATAAATTCATTTTTAAGACTTTATTAAAAAAGAAAATTACAATACATTTATTAATAAGACTTTATAATTACAGAGATGGTAAAAGAATCAACCCCCCCTCCCCCCTTATAAAAAAAGGAAAAAACTTTATATAAAACTATTAAGTTTTCTTCCAATTGTCTACAATTTCTTTAATCCGTGGCAAATTTCTTTACCATCGCTGTCGTTGAATACATCCTTTCACCTCCAGTTCACTTGGCAGATGATCCTGAAGCAATCCTGTCAAGAAAATATAAAACAACATTAAGATTTATTATATTTCAAAGAAAAAAAAAAATTTATAAATTAAAACAGAGTACTATGTAACCCCCTTTCCTCATTGTATATTATAAAGCACCAAGTTCAGGTATAAAGCTGTGGAATGACTATCTCTTTTGCTTAATATTCATAGCCTGTCTCTGGATTATAAAATATAACAAGTCAACTGCATGCAGACATTACAATGTGGTAAATTATGGCAATCTTACCTATTATATGGTCCTCCCGCATCTTGTTCTGTCTCTTCCTCCACCTGTCATACATGGATTGCCCATAGTCAGGGGAGGCAGCAACGCAAACTTTGAGGGGAGGTGGTTCTTCATTTAAACTGAGTGGATGTTTCTCTAAAAAGTCTTCAAATTCCTCCACTTTTGTCCGTGGGATGTCAGTTGGTGCCACATCTTCAGCTCTGAAAATGAATAAAACATTTAAGTAAAGTTGATGATTATATATAAACAAACAGATTTTGCTGAGGTTGGAATAATGTGAAAAAGCTAGTGTCAATCTGTTTACCTTGGTAAGGTGGTAGGTTCCTCTTTGCTTGTTGAGGGTTGCTCATCCTCGTATATGGGAATGAGCTTCGAGCAATTCACAGTCTCAACAAGTGTTTTCTCCCGGTACACTGTTTGGTTTGAATGGGCAAGATATTTGGCGAAACGTTCTTTCTCCGCACTATCCTTGCACTTAGAAGAGACAAAGGTCTCTGCATTCCGCCGAACAGCTTGGCTCGTTTCTGGGGTAACATTAAATCTGTAATAGAAAGAAATATTAACATATTCAATTTGTACATGTATAACATGATAAATAGACATTGGTCAGGGATAATATTTGAAGAAAAAAAATGTAAATACTTTTCATGGAATCTGGAGACATCAAGGGAAACATTGTGAATAGGCTTACGAAATGAAAAAGTTCTTGATATCCCCGTTTGATGCCCACGTGGGTCTTATGTGCTTGTAATATATTTCGACCACTAAAATTTTAAAATAACAATACATTAGATCAATAATAGGTCACAGACATTTGTATTAAAACACAGATGACAGTTGGTTATACTCAGGGCCGGATTATAGGTGGGGCTCCCGGGGCTTGAGCCCCGGGGCCCCCACCATCTTGCCCCCCCCAGAGGGCCTCCACCAGATCGCATCCCCCGGTCCCCGACTCCTCAGCCGCCGCCTCCCTTAGTCGTCCGCCCTTGGCACATGTCACCACCTCCACGCATATCCCCTTGCATGGCCTGTCCGCCCCCCGGCACAAGTTACCGCCTCCCCGCCCTTCAGCCGTCCTCCGCTCCCCACCCCCCCCTCCCGGGCATTCAGCCGTCCGCCGTTCCCCCGCCTCCCCGTCCCCCCCCCCCCCCGGAACATTCAGCGGTCCTCCGCTAAACCGCCACCAACATTCAGCCGTCCTCCGCTCAATACCTCCCATCCCCACGCACGCCAAGCCGCCCCCCCCCCGGGACCAAGCAGTCATCCGCCGCCGATACACCCCGACCCCCCCCCCCCGTGGAAGAAGCCGTCCTCCGTTCCCCCCTCCCGCCCCCCCCCCCCCCCAAACAAGCAGTCATCCTCCGCAAGGCCCCCCCGATGCCAGCCCTACCCCCGCCCGCCGTCCCCAGCTCCCCCCCCCCCGGCACGAACACCCTCCTGACGGGACAGCCAAACACCCTAAAAGGGTAAGTATACATTACATATTTATTTACCTGTGTATCTACCGTGTATCTACCGTGTATACATGTATCTACCGTGTATCTACCGTGTATACGTGTATCTACCGTGTATCTACCGTGTATACGTGTATCTACCGTGTATCTACCGTGTATACGTGTATCTACCGTATCTACCGTGTATACGTGTATCTACCGTATCTACCGTGTATACGTGTATCTACCGTATCTACCGTGTATACGTGTATCTACCGTATCTACCGTGTATACGTGTATCTACCGTATCTACCGTGTATACGTGTATCTACCGTATCTACCGTGTATACGTGTATCTACCGTATCTACCGTGTATACGTGTATCTACCGTATCTACCGTGTATACGTGTATCTACCGTATCTACCGTGTATACGTGTATCTACCGTATCTACCGTGTATACGTGTATCTACCGTATCTACCGTGTATACGTGTATCTACCGTATCTACCGTGTATACGTGTATCTACCGTATCTACCGTGTATACGTGTATCTACCGTATCTACCGTGTATACGTGTATCTACCGTGTATCTACCGTGTATACGTGTATCTACCGTGTATCTACCGTATCTACCGTGTATACGTGTATCTACTGTGTATCTGTGTATCTACTGTGTATACATGTATTTACTGTATCTACTGTGTATCTGTGTATCTACTGTGTATACATGTATTTACTGTATCTACTGTGTATCTGTGTATCTACTGTGTATACATGTATTTACTGTATATACTGTGTATCTACTGTGTATACATGTATTTACTGTATATACTGTGTATCTACTGTGTATACATGTATTTACTGTATATACTGTGTATCTGTGTATCTACTGTGTATACATGTATGCCATGGGTGATGTATATATACTGTATGTGTATATACTTTATGAGTTTGTGTATATACAATTACACACATTTAAACTGCGGGACTGCATGTCTGGTGCGGGCTAAGGTATATACAAAGATGAGTCACTGGGGGCGAGGCGGCTGTGTGTAGCGGAGTCACTGGGGGCGAGGCGGCTGTGTGTAGCGGAGTCACTGGGGGCGAGGCGGCTGTGTGTAGCGGAGTCACTGGGGGCGAGGCGGCTGTGTGTAGCGGAGTCACTGGGGGCGAGGCGGCTGTGTGTAGCGGAGTCACTGGGGCGAGGCGGCTGTGTGTAGCGGAGTCACTGGGGGCGAGGCGGCTGTGTGTAGCGGAGTCACTGGGGGCGAGGCGGCTGTGTGTAGCGGAGTCACTGGGGGCGAGGCGGCTGTGTGTAGCGGAGTCACTGGGGGCGAGGCGGCTGTGTGTAGCGGAGTCACTGGGGGCGAGGCGGCTGTGTGTAGCGGAGTCACTGGGGGCGAGGCGGCTGTGTGTAGCGGAGTCACTGGGGGCGAGGCGGCTGTGTGTAGCGGAGTCACTGGGGGCGAGGCGGCTGTGTGTAGCGGAGTCACTGGGGGCGAGGCGGCTGTGTGTAGCGGAGTCACTGGGGGCGAGGCGGCTGTGTGTAGCGGAGTCACTGGGGGCGAGGCGGCTGTGTGTAGCGGAGTCACTGGGGGCGAGGCGGCTGTGTGTAGCGGAGTCACTGGGGGCGAGGCGGCTGTGTGTAGCGGAGTCACTGGGGGCGAGGCGGCTGTGTGTAGCGGAGTCACTGGGGGCGAGGCGGCTGTGTGTAGCGGAGTCACTGGGGGCGAGGCGGCTGTGTGTAGCGGAGTCACTGGGGGCGAGGCGGCTGTGTGTAGCGGAGTCACTGGGGGCGAGGCGGCTGTGTGTAGCGGAGTCACTGGGGGCGAGGCGGCTGTGTGTAGCGGAGTCACTGGGGGCGAGGCGGCTGTGTGTAGCGGAGTCACTGGGGGCGAGGCGGCTGTGTGTAGCGGAGTCACTGGGGGCGAGGCGGCTGTGTGTAGCGGAGTCACTGGGGGCGAGGCGGCTGTGTGTAGCGGAGTCACTGGGGGCGAGGCGGCTGTGTGTAGCGGAGTCACTGGGGGCGAGGCGGCTGTGTGTAGCGGAGTCACTGGGGGCGAGGCGGCTGTGTGTAGCGGAGTCACTGGGGGCGAGGCGGCTGTGTGTAGCGGAGTCACTGGGGGCGAGGCGGCTGTGTGTAGCGGAGTCACTGGGGGCGAGGCGGCTGTGTGTAGCGGAGTCACTGGGGGCGAGGCGGCTGTGTGTAGCGGAGTCACTGGGGGCGAGGCGGCTGTGTGTAGCGGAGTCACTGGGGGCGAGGCGGCTGTGTGTAGCGGAGTCACTGGGGGCGAGGCGGCTGTGTGTAGCGGAGTCACTGGGGGCGAGGCGGCTGTGTGTAGCGGAGTCACTGGGGGCGAGGCGGCTGTGTGTAGCGGAGTCACTGGGGGCGAGGCGGCTGTGTGTAGCGGAGTCACTGGGGGCGAGGCGGCTGTGTGTAGCGGAGTCACTGGGGGCGAGGCGGCTGTGTGTAGCGGAGTCACTGGGGGCGAGGCGGCTGTGTGTAGCGGAGTCACTGGGGGCGAGGCGGCTGTGTGTAGCGGAGTCACTGGGGGCGAGGCGGCTGTGTGTAGCGGAGTCACTGGGGGCGAGGCGGCTGTGTGTAGCGGAGTCACTGGGGGCGAGGCGGCTGTGTGTAGCGGAGTCACTGGGGGCGAGGCGGCTGTGTGTAGCGGAGTCACTGGGGGCGAGGCGGCTGTGTGTAGCGGAGTCACTGGGGGCGAGGCGGCTGTGTGTAGCGGAGTCACTGGGGGCGAGGCGGCTGTGTGTAGCGGAGTCACTGGGGGCGAGGCGGCTGTGTGTAGCGGAGTCACTGGGGGCGAGGCGGCTGTGTGTAGCGGAGTCACTGGGGGCGAGGCGGCTGTGTGTAGCGGAGTCACTGGGGGCGAGGCGGCTGTGTGTAGCGGAGTCACTGGGGGCGAGGCGGCTGTGTGTAGCGGAGTCACTGGGGGCGAGGCGGCTGTGTGTAGCGGAGTCACTGGGGGCGAGGCGGCTGTGTGTAGCGGAGTCACTGGGGGCGAGGCGGCTGTGTGTAGCGGAGTCACTGGGGGCGAGGCGGCTGTGTGTAGCGGAGTCACTGGGGGCGAGGCGGCTGTGTGTAGCGGAGTCACTGGGGGCGAGGCGGCTGTGTGTAGCGGAGTCACTGGGGGCGAGGCGGCTGTGTGTAGCGGAGTCACTGGGGGCGAGGCGGCTGTGTGTAGCGGAGTCACTGGGGGCGAGGCGGCTGTGTGTAGCGGAGTCACTGGGGGCGAGGCGGCTGTGTGTAGCGGAGTCACTGGGGGCGAGGCGGCTGTGTGTAGCGGAGTCACTGGGGGCGAGGCGGCTGTGTGTAGCGGAGTCACTGGGGGCGAGGCGGCTGTGTGTAGCGGAGTCACTGGGGGCGAGGCGGCTGTGTGTAGCGGAGTCACTGGGGGCGAGGCGGCTGTGTGTAGCGGAGTCACTGGGGGCGAGGCGGCTGTGTGTAGCGGAGTCACTGGGGGCGAGGCGGCTGTGTGTAGCGGAGTCACTGGGGGCGAGGCGGCTGTGTGTAGCGGAGTCACTGGGGGCGAGGCGGCTGTGTGTAGCGGAGTCACTGGGGGCGAGGCGGCTGTGTGTAGCGGAGTCACTGGGGGCGAGGCGGCTGTGTGTAGCGGAGTCACTGGGGGCGAGGCGGCTGTGTGTAGCGGAGTCACTGGGGGCGAGGCGGCTGTGTGTAGCGGAGTCACTGGGGGCGAGGCGGCTGTGTGTAGCGGAGTCACTGGGGGCGAGGCGGCTGTGTGTAGCGGAGTCACTGGGGGCGAGGCGGCTGTGTGTAGCGGAGTCACTGGGGGCGAGGCGGCTGTGTGTAGCGGAGTCACTGGGGGCGAGGCGGCTGTGTGTAGCGGAGTCACTGGGGGCGAGGCGGCTGTGTGTAGCGGAGTCACTGGGGGCGAGGCGGCTGTGTGTAGCGGAGTCACTGGGGGCGAGGCGGCTGTGTGTAGCGGAGTCACTGGGGGCGAGGCGGCTGTGTGTAGCGGAGTCACTGGGGGCGAGGCGGCTGTGTGTAGCGGAGTCACTGGGGGCGAGGCGGCTGTGTGTAGCGGAGTCACTGGGGGCGAGGCGGCTGTGTGTAGCGGAGTCACTGGGGGCGAGGCGGCTGTGTGTAGCGGAGTCACTGGGGGCGAGGCGGCTGTGTGTAGCGGAGTCACTGGGGGCGAGGCGGCTGTGTGTAGCGGAGTCACTGGGGGCGAGGCGGCTGTGTGTAGCGGAGTCACTGGGGGCGAGGCGGCTGTGTGTAGCGGAGTCACTGGGGGCGAGGCGGCTGTGTGTAGCGGAGTCACTGGGGGCGAGGCGGCTGTGTGTAGCGGAGTCACTGGGGGCGAGGCGGCTGTGTGTAGCGGAGTCACTGGGGGCGAGGCGGCTGTGTGTAGCGGAGTCACTGGGGGCGAGGCGGCTGTGTGTAGCGGAGTCACTGGGGGCGAGGCGGCTGTGTGTAGCGGAGTCACTGGGGGCGAGGCGGCTGTGTGTAGCGGAGTCACTGGGGGCGAGGCGGCTGTGTGTAGCGGAGTCACTGGGGGCGAGGCGGCTGTGTGTAGCGGAGTCACTGGGGGCGAGGCGGCTGTGTGTAGCGGAGTCACTGGGGGCGAGGCGGCTGTGTGTAGCGGAGTCACTGGGGGCGAGGCGGCTGTGTGTAGCGGAGTCACTGGGGGCGAGGCGGCTGTGTGTAGCGGAGTCACTGGGGGCGAGGCGGCTGTGTGTAGCGGAGTCACTGGGGGCGAGGCGGCTGTGTGTAGCGGAGTCACTGGGGGCGAGGCGGCTGTGTGTAGCGGAGTCACTGGGGGCGAGGCGGCTGTGTGTAGCGGAGTCACTGGGGGCGAGGCGGCTGTGTGTAGCGGAGTCACTGGGGGCGAGGCGGCTGTGTGTAGCGGAGTCACTGGGGGCGAGGCGGCTGTGTGTAGCGGAGTCACTGGGGGCGAGGCGGCTGTGTGTAGCGGAGTCACTGGGGGCGAGGCGGCTGTGTGTAGCGGAGTCACTGGGGGCGAGGCGGCTGTGTGTAGCGGAGTCACTGGGGGCGAGGCGGCTGTGTGTAGCGGAGTCACTGGGGGCGAGGCGGCTGTGTGTAGCGGAGTCACTGGGGGCGAGGCGGCTGTGTGTAGCGGAGTCACTGGGGGCGAGGCGGCTGTGTGTAGCGGAGTCACTGGGGGCGAGGCGGCTGTGTGTAGCGGAGTCACTGGGGGCGAGGCGGCTGTGTGTAGCGGAGTCACTGGGGGCGAGGCGGCTGTGTGTAGCGGAGTCACTGGGGGCGAGGCGGCTGTGTGTAGCGGAGTCACTGGGGGCGAGGCGGCTGTGTGTAGCGGAGTCACTGGGGGCGAGGCGGCTGTGTGTAGCGGAGTCACTGGGGGCGAGGCGGCTGTGTGTAGCGGAGTCACTGGGGGCGAGGCGGCTGTGTGTAGCGGAGTCACTGGGGGCGAGGCGGCTGTGTGTAGCGGAGTCACTGGGGGCGAGGCGGCTGTGTGTAGCGGAGTCACTGGGGGCGAGGCGGCTGTGTGTAGCGGAGTCACTGGGGGCGAGGCGGCTGTATGCAGCTGTGTTACTGGGGGCGAGGCGGCTGTGTGTAGCTGTGCTACTGGGGGCGAGGCGGCTGTGTGTAGCTGTGCTACTGGGGGCGAGGCGGCTGTGTGTAGCTGTGTTACTGGGGGCGAGGCGGCTGTGTGTAGCTGTGTTACTGGGGACGAGGCGGCTGTGTGTAGCTGTGTTACTGGGAGCGAGGCGGCTGTGTGTAGCTGTGTTACTGGGGACGAGGCGGCTGTATGTAGCTGTGTTACTGGGGACGAGGCGGCTGTATGTAGCTGTGTTACTGGGGACGAGGCGGCTGTATGTAGCTGTGTTACTGCAGGGATAGTGGATAGTGAGCAGGAGGACGTGTATGTACGCTACACCCAGTGGGGGCCTGCACCAGATTTTGCGCCCAGGGGCCCCCACCAACCTTAATCCAGCCCTGGTTATACTATAGACCATTTACCTTTTCCTCTTCTACTGTCAGAGAAAGCAACGCTAATTGGTTGGCTGCTGTCTTGTGCTTATGTACCGGAATGCATACATGAGTCCCTTCATGAGCGTATCGACGTTCCCACTCTTCAACCTGCAAAATTCAAAATGTATAAAATTGAGATAAGAATAGAAATTTATATTTTGGACAGAAATAGAAACATGGTGAAAGAATGAATACTTACTGTCATGTTCTGTACCACACCAGGCCGCTGCAATTTCATTGGTCACTCAGTTACATAAACACAGGTCCAAAATACAAGGCCATCAGTTCAATTTGAGCCAAGCTACTGGAAGCACCCTGTTTGCTGCCTCTTGCCCAGCCATTGGACTCCTTGTCTGCTTACCCAGACTGCTCTCCTGGATCTTTGACAATCTTGTTCTCTGTTTTGCGGCCTATTTTACTTATTGCATAGTTCATTTGCTTTGATAGTATTTGCTTTGAATATTTAACTAATTGAATATACTGATTTGGCTACTTTGGTTGTGGTATATTTATCATAATTGATACATTTCAAAAATCTACTCTGTTTTACAGTTCCAGAGAAGAAAAGATGGCTTCATCCCTGAAAGAGAACAGGAACCAGTTGTTGTGCAAACATTGCATGAAACTGCAAGACAGACTCCGTCCACTTACGCAGGGTCTGCACTAAAACGGCAGATGAAGCCCAAATTACCCAGGAGGTTGATGAAGCCAAAAAGAGGATGAAAACGTTTCTGAAAATTTGAGTATTGTTGATTATGATGATCTGCTTATCAATAACACTTTTTTCTAACCCACAGGACTTTGTTGATTTCCTGGAGCGTCGCGGATGTGTTGTTAGAAATAAACCATCTGAAAGGTAAATAAATTGGTCAACTATGCTTTTATTTGTATGCCAAAATATATGACTGTCTCAGATTTTAATACAGTTTTCATGTACTTCCTTAGGCAACCTTCCGTTGATGAGGAACCTCAAGAGGCAGAAGAAGCTGGGTGTAGCGTGCCTCTCAGAAGAAAGGTTTCTGAAGCTGGTCTGCATATGAGGCACGATGAAAATTCTCCTTTGATGATTGCATTCAAGGAGCATTTGAAAGTGCACTTCTCTGACACATGCACAAGGAAAGCGGTATGTATGATTTTTTATCAAATAACTCTTTGCCTACATTACATGAACCTTGCTAGATGAAATGAAATAGATATGTAAACTCACAACCATGTCTTTTTTGTTTTAGGTGGACAACATTGCTCGCTTCCTCCATTTTGTGGACCCAAACGAAATTTCGCTGACCTTTCTTCATGATGCTCAGACACTGAAGAGATTCGTCAGCACCATGATCGACTTCAAATTTGCAAATGCGACAATCAAAAATTTCCTTGGACAGATTCAAGTATTTGTAAAATTCTTGACATCAAGAGATTTCAAAGGCACATTGGGGGAGGAGAGATGCAATGCTGCACTTTCTTTTCTGGATGCAGTAAAGCAGACAAATGAAGGCCTGAACAAAACCTCCTCCAAACAGCCAGTTAAAAGGTAAGGAAGCCATCAGAACCTTAGGATATTATATTATAGTTATGCTGTAAGTGATGGACTTGTTTATGGATTCTATAACATTTAATTGTTTCCTTTTTTTTTACCAACAGGAAGCTATCTGTGATGGAGCGCCAGAAAGTACTATCGGCAGCAAAGTTGGACGTGGTCAACATGTTGTCTCGCTCTAATCAGGGTGAATTGAGCGACAGTGAGAAAACAATTACTTGTTACTATCTGAAAGCTATCCTTATACTGAAACACCTGTTTGGACCCACTGTGGTTCAAAACCTCCAGGTAACTTAATATAATTATTTTCACCTGCGGGCCAATGCATTGACCAAAAGTTTCCATAGATCATGTTATACCTTGTCTAATGATATTTTTTATCTTTTACTTTTAGGTGAGGATCTGGCTTGAAAAGAGGTCAGTGATGTACAGCGATGGAGGATCTTCAATCAAGGTGTACATCATGACGACAGGAGGAACAAGAATTGTGCTAACAGAGGAGGAGGAGCTGGTGAGTACTAAGAATGTATATATTTTATTTATGGTTTGGGGTATGGCAAATCAATTCCCTAACAATTGTCTTCTTAAAGATGTTCAACTACTACTTCAAAAACGTGAGGCCGACTCAACTACAAAAAGATGGCAAGATGGTGAAGGCTTTCTTTCTATCCTGTAAAGGGAACCCGGTGGCAAATCCATCCAATGACAAATAGACTTCAGAAGAAGTTAGTTATCATTTGGTCTAATAATCTAAGCTTAAAATTATTGTTATTATTAATAATTATTATTGTTCTTCTTCTAACATTGTCATTATGTATTTTCCTCAGGTATAACTTGCTACCGGTCACTGGAAAGGATGCGAAGCAAGCCTTCAACAGATGGGCAGAGGAGAACCTAGGAACTGAAGATATTGAAATGGCATACGGATATAATCAACCAGGACCTAGGTAGCCAATCTGATGAAACGACCATCATAAAGGGTATGTTGGTCATCACCAATTTGGAGCAGATCAGTGGACCATCAACCAAGAAGAGTAGAGGCAGAAGGTGAAACAGAAGAAGATAGTGAAGGAGATGAAAGATGTTCCTGCTGAATTAAAGAAGGAGAGCTACCAGAAGTTGCTTCAACTACATCCTTTGGACCTTAACGGGCCACTTCCATCTATGAACATGTGCAAGCAGGCCAGCGAGCAAAATGCGCAGTACTGCCTGGACAAATGGAGACGGGACCAAAATAAACTAAGAATCAAGGATGTTGTTGGCAAGTTTCTCTTAAATATGCACTCTGTTTTTATGTATATTTGAAATTCAATCACCTTGACCCCACTGTACCAGGTTATTTTGGCACTAATAGCCTCTGTTCTCATATCATGCTGTCTAATTCAATCTATGTCCACTTTATTTCATGGACATAATAGCTGGTGATTTAATTATGCAGCCACATTAATATACTTACTAATTTCTCTTTTTTTTTTGCAGAGCACTTCAGGACTCTCCCGTCCACTGAGCAGATTAAAGGCTATGTAGAGCAACAGCCTGGACTGGCAATCTGCCTAGACCCTCTGAAGTTCTACAGGCCTGGAGACCGCAGGAGCCAAGGAGAAGAACAGAAGATAATCAACGCATTGTGGATCTCCTACAATCTCAGGACTGGCCAGGACTGGAGGCTGTGGTGGACACACTCTTAAAACAACACAGACCTTTCAGAAAGGGGACATTGTGTGTGACTCATGGTGAACTCTTGGATGGCAAGTATGCAGAAGAACTGCAAAAAACCTTAACAGATGAAAAATGTTAGTTTTTTTTTCCCAGGACAATGATAAGAAAAAAATATATTAATGCCACCAAAGTGCCTTGCCCATGCCACAAGGACAGATTCTCTACATTTGGGAGGCTGATCAATCATTCAGCCAAAAAGCCAAATTTGAAGCCTCTTGTAAAGCATTTCGACAAAGATGGACCACCTACAATTATTTTTGAGGCCAAGAAAGATCTTGCTCCTGGCACTGAACTTTTTTTTTTGACTATGGCGTCAGGAAAAAAAAATCTTATGGAGAAGGAGCAGATCTAAGTTGGCTAAACACCTGAGCTAATTTTTTTTTTGTATTTTTGATTTTTTGTTTCTAGGTTTCCATTATTTGTCATTTTGATGATTTAATATTCTATGTATTTTATCAATGTTTTATTTTATTTAAATTATGTTCAGTATGCTTATATAAACTTATTTAATTATTGTTTTATTAATTTTTATCTAATAGTATTTTTGCTGTTGGATTTTATTCAAAAAATTTTCTCAATAAAGTGTTAGGTTGTTTTTAACACGTTCTCCATTGGTATACATGAAACTGTTTGGTTGTATGCTCTTTGACAAGTTCTTATCTTGATTAAATAAACGGTTATCTTGCTTTACCATGCTTGACGTCTTACTCTCAACACTGCCATCTTGTGCATTCTGATAAATAAACACAACACCTGAGAAATTTTGCACTCCTAAACCTACTTTTAAAAAACTTTACTATACTCATGGTGTGTAATAGACTTTTTACATTTTATTCATTGTTATTGAAGTTATGTTGATTTTTATTCATAATTAATTAACTGTTTTATAGTTTTCATGGTTGCTCACTATTTTTTGATAAACTATTACTCTGTTTTTAACAAGTTTTTCACTGATTTATTAAACTGTATATACTGTGTTATATTGTTTATTACAATTTTATAATCATTTAACAATTTTGTTTCTTTAACATTTTGTTCTTGAACTGTTCACTGTGCATTTCAATAGCATTTCTTAGGGTATTTCAGGCTTGGTAGGTCACACCAAGGCTGTTTATCTGAGCCCAAATGTTGTGGTTAACTTGGATTGGGGCCTATTAAAGCCATGAGTGGTATACATTACGCCATGGGTGTCGCAGCCTACCACCCCATCGAGTTATTTCAGGCTTGGTAGAGTACCCAATGTAGATGACTCAAAATTGTGTCTAAGTTTCATGTCAGCCTTGTAAGGTTCACCCTGCGCTGACAGAACCTTCTTCTATCCATCTTATTTCTCAGCAGTTTTTGATCTTTGGATATTTTAGTTTTTTTATGTATAGAGGAGCTCGGGGTCTTTCCTGTATCTGATCCTGTTGCTGCTTTTCTTCTTCCCATATCTTATCCATCTTTCTAACTACACTCCACCCCCCCCCCATATCTTACAGAGCTAAATATTTTTCTTGACATGTTCTTGTTTTTGCCAGTAGATATAAAATGGCTGCAAATTCCTTCGTCCCCGTTGAGATGAGAGAGGAGCTGTTGGCCGGGGTGGGATATATCAGAACTTTGGCCAACAGATTCAATAAATTGGACCCGGTAAAGGTTGAGATATTCGGGGACCATCTGCTCAAAACACTTACAAAAAAATTCACTGGTCACTGGTATCCGGAGAAGCCAATGAAAGGCCAGGCCTACAGGTAACTCACTGCTCTGTATTATATGTGGTAAAATAATTGCAATATCCATCCATCAGGAACTTTTCTCTAATGTGTAATATCTGCCTATTTCAGATGTATCCAGATCAACCAACATGACCGGGAGGAGACCATCCTGGCGGCCTGCATCTATAGTGGTCTAAAATACCAGGACCTGTCCCTCCCCAAGGAGATGACCTTGTGGATCGTTCCCTATGAGGTCTCCTGCAGGTGAGTAGACCCTCTTACTATAACACTAAGTAGGGTTGGAGGTAGATGTTTCCAGTACTCAGGCCCTGTCTCCTAGTAGAATGTTCACAAAAAAAAAACCAAGTACTTGCCATCCAGTGCTCCCCTCAGCAGTAGCGTGGAAGAGGAGCTTAGATGGAGTTTTTTTCATGTGCTGGTGCAGTGTGCTGACTACCTGTATACTGCAGGGGGGAGGGAGAGCATACACTGGGATGGATATCCATATAATGGGGGCTGCAGTCTGCTGTATACCAATATACTGGGGGCAGTGTGACCGGGACTTGGCCTTTGTGCTGTGTTTCTGTATGAAGCTCGGTTCTAGTACTGTACTTATGTATTGGACTCTATATACTGGTGCTGGATTTATATACTAAGCTTTGTTCTGGTGAGGTATATATGTATATCGCCATTATAATTCTTGACGGGCACAATATTTTAATTTGGAAGACTTTGTACATTTTAATTAAAGGGGGGGGGCTGTATGTTATAATTTGGGTGGGAGCCATGTCCAAGTTAACTGGGGTTGTTTACGCTAAAAATTATGGCATATTGTACATGTGTTTAATAAAAATTTTTGAGAATTTCCCTGTACAACAAGTTACGTAGAAACTGTCCTGCCAGGACTAATGACCGTGTCTTGCATATCTTTCTATGAATAGATTGGGTGAGGAGAACCATCCGTACACGGTGGCCACCTTTGACCCAAGAAAGCCTCATCATCCATTAGAAGAGGGGCAGGTGGCATCTGGTTCCGGTCCAGTCACTTGCTCTACGCCCCCACTAGAGGATGACGGGTCTACACCAAGCCCCACAGTCCATCATCACCGAGTGGCGAAGATACGGACAGCGGTATAGATGATGGGACTGCTACTCCCTCAAGACCAAGGAGCCGGAATGTGGAGGAGATATGGGAGAACCCTGTACCAATACAGGTGAGGAATCATTTACTTGCCCTCCTCTACACAGTCTGACAGTTGCGGGTGCAGGGTGATGATGGTCAGGAGAGCAGGGCAATGACTCTTGTGGGAGGAGGGTTATGCCGCTTGGGCAGTGCGGGGTGATGACGCTCAGTCGATGCAGGGTGATGACAGGCTAGGGTTCAGGGTTATAAGTTCCTATGATCAATTTAAATTTTTTTTTTTCCTCTTCAGGCCCCCCAAGCCGTCTTCAGGACTGCGTCCCCCCTCTGGATCCCTGGATGGAGGGCCCCACAGTTTTATCAAAATCCCCATGAAGACCACCAGCAAGGATTCTGGCTACAGGAAGTGTGGGGTACAAATCCCCATGGCTGATTATGATGGGGGACGGGGCGGGTGTTTTCTGTATACATAGAGGGAAGTTTTATTTTTTTGTAAAAAAGAAATGTCAAATTTTATATTGTAATAAAAATCTTGAGATAAATCTGCTGCTATGTCTTTAATGAATGTGAGAGAGACCACACCCACTTGTATACTTACACCTGCTACCAGGAACAAGTGACCATAGGTCAAAACCAGAACTAAATAAGTTCGTGAGGAGAGGGTGGAGGAAAAAAAAATACATATATTTGTAATGTACAACGTGTGTTTTATAGTGTAATCATGAGATGAACAGGGAAGATTTAAATGTTATCAGGAAATTAATCCAAATAAATGTTGTATTAAAAAAGAATAAATATATCTGTAATTTAGATGAGGTCTGGAGGCGCTGAGGGCATCAAGTCCATAATATATTAAAGGTCAAAAAAAGTAAAAAAACTACATTCAACAATTACCATATATAAGCCGAGACCCTTAATTTTACCACCAAAGACTGGGAAAACTTATTGACTCTAGTATAAGCAGAGGGTGGGAAATGCAATAAATCAGACCCCGCCCCCCCCAGTATATAGCCAGCAAGCCCCCTGTAATATATAGCCAGCTGGATTGAATATTTGCATTATAAGCCTTATGTCAACTCTTATTCTAACAAACTTGGCTCTGTAATATTCAATAAAAGTTATTTTTACTTAAAAGAAACAAGAAATTATTCTGTTAATTTACAAAGACAGAACAAGTCAACAAAATTGCCCCAGGTAGCGGTGACACAGGACGGGATTGAGAAAAAAAAAAATCAAATAATACCTAATGTAGAGCTCATGAAGGGCAAAGAAGACAATAACACCGAGAGAGGCTCCCATGGGGAGAGAGCATGTGCTGGTGGGGATGTAAGTGTAAGTAGACCAGTTGTACCCAAATCTGTCAGTCAAGGTCAAGTCAAGGTCTGAAGCTTTTAATGCGTCCCATGATCAGAATTGTGTATCACTCACTATGACCGATGCAGGGATCGATGATAACCTCCCAACATATGAACCCGTGTCTGCCATCTCCTGGGAGGGGGGAGGGGGGGCTGGATTGTTAAATAACAAGGGAAGGGGGCCTGGCAATCTTAACAAGGTTCCCTGTCAAACTAGGTCATCCCAAGTTTGAAAGAATATTAGGAAAATAAAGTGTCTGTCCGGTGGCCTGTGGGCCAGTAGTAGCCACTGTATGGAGCTTAGAAAGAGGTGGGTAAGATTGGTCTCCTGCTATACGCCAATTCATTTGAACATGGTAGTGCCAGATCAAAAGCTGCAGGGTTAGAGCCACAGTGTTATATATTTTGGGGTCCGGCAGGCCCCGCTTTGACTTTTAAGGCGTGACAGGATGGTGAAGCTGATGCATCAGTGTTTGGCTGATTTAGCTTTGGAAATAAGGAGCAGAAGTCTTGTTGGTGTCCCGAGCCTCTCGCCCATGTAGGAATCCCACATGATCATTGTGTATTATGGATGAAAAGGTCTAGCTCTCAATGGTCAACCAGGACCTTTGAGAGTAACTTAATATCCAATTATCAGGGATATGGGACAGCAATCAGAACACACCATGTGGTCTTTGTCTGGTTTGGGGATGACCAAAATGTAAGCCATCAATGGTTACCCAGGAAAGGGTGTGGGGGTCAAGATTTTATTATAAAATTCTCTGAAACGTAAGCCTCCTGCTCCTGGTGTGGAGTAATATCTGAAAACTGACCTAATATTGAGTAATATTATATAGGTCCTGATGATATTGTTTGAAGACCTCAGATTGCGTCTGGATCATGAGACGCATGGCCCCTAGAGTCACATATGTTGCGTTTAAGGCTAGTGCACCTCCACATTTGTTTTAATGTTCATAGTATAGTAATGTCTCCTAGTATAATCCCTGAAGTGTAGATGCTTCTGGATTAAGAGTTCTCTACAGAGTGACCCCTGTAGAGAGGTATGTTGTGGGTGGGGTCTGTAGTCAGTGAATAGACATGTGATATGTAAATGAGATGATACAGTGTAAGCCCCGCCCTCTGCCTGATATAAGCCGGGTCCTACCTCTCTCCCCACACAATCCTGGTGAAGACCCTGCACAGCGCACACCTATGTAAGGTAAGTGACCCACAGTAACCTCAGGTCTCACTGCAGACCATGGAAGGTTCTCTACACGTTTTATTTATTTCTTCTATTTTACTTTCTTTTAGAGGTTTTAAACATTCATTTATTTGTCTTACATATAAGATGTATGGAGAGATAGATCCGTGATGCAAGGGCAGCACCATATTTATATTTATGTTCTATTTTAGTTTGTTAGACAGATGAATGTTGTTCATTTATTTTAATCTCAGTCTTGGTGCGGCTCTAGTATCGGGGTTGGGCCCTCGCTGTATAACTTGTCACTTCCATCCACCAATTATCTATGGAGTAAGTTCTGGAACATTGTGTCTGCACATGGAAGTATTTTCTGGATTGCTGTGAGCGCTGCCTCCTCCATTTGTATATATGTAAGGTCCAAGCCCGGACTTGTGGCCCCCAACCTTGTAAGGTTCACCCTGAGTTTTTTTGTATAGAGGAGCTCGGGGTCTTTCCTGTATCTGATCCTGTTGCTTCTGTTCTTCTTACCATATCTTATCCATCTTATCCATCTTTCTAACTACCCTCCACCCCCATATCTTACAGAGATTTATATTTTATATTTTTTTTTTCTTACAAAAATGTATGTGCTTGTTTTCCCCTGTAGAAATAAAATGGCCGGATATTCATTTATCCCCCTGGAGATGAGAGAGGAGCTTTTGGCCGGGGTGAGATATATGAGAACTTTGGCCAACAGATTCCGTATTGTGGACACGATGAAGGTCGAGAAATTCGGGGACCATCTGCTGGAAATACTTACAAGAAAATTCACAGGTCACTGGTATCCGGAGGAGCCAATGAAGGATCGGGCCTACAGGTAACTTACTGCTCTGTATTATATGTGGTAAAGTAATTGCAATATCCATCAGCATCTTCAAAAGTTCCTGGATTGGTTACTTGATAAAATTTTATATCTAAATCCTGTGATATTTAAAAAAAAATTCCCATTTAGATCCGTTACTAAAATTGATCTTTTAGCATTTTCATATTGCTCCATCATACAGTAAAATACTACAATTAAAATGATGTATATTTCCCATCTTGGTCCTTCACATGTTTCGATAACTCCATATATATCAGGATATCTAGAAAACCCATCATGGATCATCATCTCTAGACAACCCCATGGAAGTCCAGCAGGAACTTTTGACAATTTCAGATGTATAAGGGTGAACAGGAATGACCGGGATGAGACCATCCTGGAGGCCTGCATCCATAGTGGCCTTAACTACCAGGACCTGAACCTCCCCAAGGAGATGACCTTGTGGATCGATCTCTATGAAGTCTCCTGCCGGTGAGTAGTCCCTCTTCCTATAACACTCAGTAGGGTTGGAGGTATTTGATTTTCAGTACTCAGGCCGTGTCCCCTAGTAGCCAGTACCCAGTAAAAAAATAAACTAAGTACTCGCCATCCATTGCTCCCCTCAGGTCCTCTTCTATCATCAGCATTAGCGTGACCCTGCCCTGTGTGATGTCATAGTGTGCGTGTTGGCAGAGCGCATAAATCTGGATCCCGCTACTGCTGCAGATTGAAGAGGAGCTAAGATGGAGTTTATTTTTTTATGTGCTGGGGCAGTGTGCTGACTACCTATATACTGCAGGTAGGAGAGCATGCTGGGGAGGGGGGGCTGCAGTCTGTTGTATACTAGACTGCTGTATACCTGCCAGTGTGACCGGTACTGGTTCTAGTACTTTACTTATGTATTGGACTCTATACTGGTGCTGTATTTATATTCTAAGCTTTGTTCTGGTGATTTATTTATGTATATCGCCATTATAATAATTCTTGACTGGCACTATATTATAATTTGGAAGACTCTGTACATTTTTATTAAAGGGTGGGCTCTATATGTTTTAATTTGGGGGGATCCATGTCTAAGTTAACTGGGGCAGTTTAACACATGTGCAATATGCCATCATTTTTAGCATAAACTTTGAGATTTTCCCTGTACAACGAATAACCTAGAAACTGTCCTGCCAGGACTAATGACCGTGTCTTGCATATCTTTCTATTAACAGATTGGATGAGTATAGCCGTCCGTACACGGTGGCAACCTTCGACCCAAGAAATCCTTGTCATCCAATAGAAGAGGGGCAGGAGGCATCTGGTTCCAGTCCAGTCACTTGCTCTACGCCCCCACTAGAGGATGACGGGTCTACACCGAGACAATGGAGCCAGAATGTGGAGGAAATATGGGAGAACCCTGTACCATTACAGGTGAGGAATGATTTACTTGCCCTCCTCTACACAGTCTGACAGTTGTGGGCACAGGGTGATGATGGTCAGGAGAGTGGGGTGCTGACACTCGGGAGGGTGTGGTGCAAGACTCTTGGGGTGGGGGGGGGGGTGCTAGGCCCATGCAGGCTGATGACATGCTGGGGTGCAGAGTTATAAGTTCCTATGATCAATTTTGATTTTTCTTCCTCTTCAGGCCCCCCGACCTGTCTTCAGGACTGCGTCGCCCCTCTGGATCCCCGGATGGAGGGCCCCACAGTTTTTTCAAAATTCCCCTGAAGTCCTTCAGCAAGGATTATGGCTGCAGGCTCGGTGGGTTCCAAATCCCCATTGCTAACACCTCCCACAACTCCGTACAACAAAGTAGAAAAAGTTATTGGCGCCATAAGATGGCAAAAAGAAGATTTTTTTTGTACAGGTGGTTAATTTTTGTATTTGTATGAAAACAACAAAATTTGTATAGGTTCTCAGTGATCGTACTGACCCAAAGAATGAAATAGACAAGAAAGCCCACAAGAAAAAATGTCGCAAATGTGTTTTTTCATCATGAAGTACAATTTGTTACACAGAAAACAAGCCCAGACAGCTCTTTACATGGAAAAATAAAAGTAGAAATTTTTTGAAAGTGGTGAGTGAAAAATAAAGATGCAAAAATGAAAGGGGTCCTTAAGGGGTTAAAGTCACGGAGGAAAGATTTTTGGGAAATGTCTGGTGACGGAACTGTGCTGCAAAAGGTTTGAAAATACACGGTTTTTTTTCAAAGTAATGACATGTCTATGCATCTAGTGATTTTTCCTCCTAGTCAGACTGGAGAGGTAACCGACCAGGGAAGGGGTCCTCTTCCTTTGTTGCTGAAGTAGTGGAAGTTGGAGAAGACTCCCCCTTTCACCAAGCCCGGTGCCGCCTGGCCAGGAGGTAAAGACTGACATCCTTTCTTGAATGAAAGACTTGAAAATGTCAGATATAAATGTATTTGAAAATAATAACAGGTTGTTCCTGTGGTGCTGAAAACTGGAGCTTGGCTTGTGGGTCATCCAGCCACCACAGGAGTGGCCAAGGGACATCAGATGTCCATCAATGAGCAGAACCTGCTCAATTGCAAAATGGACATTCGGATATCCCAGTTCGAGAGGCTTCATCCTTGTTCTTACTAGTTTTCTTTTAGGCTCCATTCGCACTGCTGTTGCCTGCCGTAACGTAGCACGGCAGGCCCACCGCTCCCGTAGGGTGTCGTGCGCCCATTGCTGTCTATGGGGGGCGTATATCAGCCTTATATAAGTCCCCCATACGGCAGTGTGAATGTAGCCATAAATTGTGTATTTCTCTATCCCCCACCTTATTTAAAGAACCTGGATCCCAAAAAAAAGAAAAAAATAAATAAAATTCCACCACTATCGCCCCAAACAATACAAAAAAAGTTGTGAAGTTGCCTTTTTTTTGGGATAGTGAAAGAAAGGCAACTGCCAGTAAAGTTGCCTCAAGCGATACTGAGATGTATTTATTGCTGTATTATTTGGCTTTTATGCCAGAAATGATAAATGTAATTGTTAAATAAATATTGTATTTTATGCAATTGCCTTTTGCTAAAAAAGACTGACACTGGTGTGGGGGGGAGGGGGGGGGGCATGGCGACAAACACTGGGGGGAAAGGACAGGGACACCAGACACTTTGCATAATGTAGATTTCTTTACCCAGACAGCTTGCTCTCAAGACAATCAAGGCGTCTTTGGCTGTTTTCACACCATATTCTTGGTATAGGCTCAGCGTAGGTCACTAAAGCACCTGTCATTGTATACACTAAGCTTACACATCAAAATGGTTGCAAATTTCTTGGCTACATCTGACGCAAAAACTTTAAATCACTAAAGTTGGCAAAAGTTAGCAAGATACATCTTTCCACCAAACAGCCTCCACAAGAGCAATGCATGTGCCTGCGGTAAGTGGCTGCAGTGTATTGCATCCCTACTCACACCCCGCTGAAGGCTTACGTCGCTCAGCAGGAGAGAGGAGCATTGTGGAATGCACATACATGCCAACATATCCCTTTAACTGGCCATGGAGGAGTGAACATACATGCTGACATATCCCTTTAACTGATCATTCTTGCTCTGCAAAACCAACATCCCAAGTTGGATCCAAACCAAAACAGAAGTTGCACTGACTTAACACCATTTAGTTGGTGTAGAGTATGAATGGGGCTTTCAACAAAGAAGTCAAAACGTGCACGTTAAATCTGGTGCACGGTCCGACTGAGCAGGGGGAACACCCCCCAATTTGTGTCACATGGAGGTTAATACAGCTGCAGCACAAAATGGTCACATGCACCACAACACAATTGTGGTGCAGGCGCTTAAATACCCGTGCAAGCAGTTTACACTAGAAAGAACGTGCAAAGTCCTCCAGGACCTTAGTAAATGAGTCCCCATATGTCAATCAGGCATGTTGTGATAAATGGAGCCAGCTCACTCACCCCTAGATGAAGCCGAGCAAAGCCTTGGCGAAACAGTAGTAGGGCAGTTTAGTAAGGCACAGTTCAATCCTTTTCCGAAGCAAGGAGAACAAGGGGAGCGTGCACAGGTGCATGTCCGAGAACAGGGCACTAGAGCATAAGCGGAGGGTAAGTTCTCTGCACGCTCAGCCCCTTATGCACACTGCTGTGGCACTGCATCATGCTGCAGGTACACACCTGTCAGTAGAATCAGATTTACATTACATGTGGACACGGACAGAGCACTGGGTGTTACAACAATACTGATGCCATTTGAGCACAAGCCATTGTTGCTCAGAATACACCATATCACCAACACCATATCCCTAACGCCATAGACAGCATCTGAATAGGTTTTGGGTCTTTGGTGCAGATTTTAAGTGCAAATTTTAAGTGCACATCGGAATTATTCCAGAATGTAATATTATAAAATAAGATCCTGCCTCTAGCATCACTTCCCACAACAAATACGTAAACGGTGGAGCTAATATTAATCTTCCACCTGCTCTCACCACAGATCCAAGGAATCTTTTGCAAAAGTATTTTCATCTTCACCTTTCTCAGTTAGGTGGAGGAAAAAATGCTCCCCAGACAACCGCAGGCTATACATTTGCACATGGCAATAAACCTAATAGTATTCAGTAATTAATCTGGGCGCATTAATTTAAAGATGACCCATCACCCGAAATAAACCCTCTAGGAGCAGCTTACTAAAGTAAGCAGCTCCCCAGCCCTACCCCAATATTAGGGTTAAATCTGTAGCTTAATTGGAACATAGCGAATAATCTTGAAAATATTGCACTACATCCTGCAGTCACCCCAGGCCTGTGGTGTGGGAGGGGCCTTGGACCGCCCCCTCATGAATAGCGATATTTACTGCAGCGATTGCTGGCTGTATCGGCATGTTCGGAGAATAAAGCTAGCGATTTAACAGTGCTATTAATGGGGGAATGTCTAGAGTGTTGGGTGAAAGGTCCTCCAAGTCTGAAGGTCTTCTGTGCAGTCTTTTAAGTGCACATCTGAATTATTCCAGAATCAAACCAGGAACACAACAACTAACCCGGCATAGTATTGTTACAAGTAGTGTCTTTTCTAGTGGTATGACATGTGCCAGGTGGAGGGTTCTATATGTTATATATAGATCCTTTTGGTCTTTATGGGTCCAACGTGTTGAGCAAGTTTAAAGGTCAAGGGAAGAATTTCTACCATCTAACTAGAGGATGAGAATTTCATGTGATCTGCCCGTTTAGTCAACTGGTGGTGGCCTTGGGGAATTATCAATGTCAGGGATTTTAACTGTATTGATGTATTTTTGTGTTTTCTTTTGTGTAAGGCAACTTAAAGCAACAGCTGAAGATGCTGAAACATACAAGTCCAGTGTGGTCCAAGCTCAGCAGAGTCCAAGGGGAGAGGATTAAAGCTTTCTGATGTCAGATGATGTGACCCTTGAACGTCTGGAGTTTGGTGCCGCATAAGATCACACTACTTCAATACTAGGATTGATAAATATTTTATATAATCCCTTTAATATTGTGAAATGACAGGTCTGCAGTCCCAGAGTTGTAGTATCTGGTGAATGATGTTTGAGTGTCCTGGTCCGGGAGATCCAGACTTAACCGTTTGGGTGCAACATAAGGAGGCAATAAATGTGTTCAAAAGGAGGAAATATGGATGGAAAATTAATTAATAATTGTAATGAGTTTAAGCAGAGTTATTGCCTTGTGTTATCTTAGGTCATTGACCTTTTGCCTTCAAAGAGAAGCTCTACATCTTTGAATGACAGTCTTTAGTGAGGGGAAAGTGTCTTGCAGATATATACAGTAAACAGAGCACAAATTACATGGGTAGCACTACAAGCCTCAGCAGTTCGGCGAGTTCATTATCTTTGTGTGTGGCCTAATGGGCATGGATAGTCCACACTTTTAGATCCTCCATGCGCTTGGTTGATGATAAAGTTTCCCCCAGGTGAAAAGACAAAGAACCCTTCAGTGGTGCCTGATTATATCAGGTGTGGACACACCTCTGTCCACCCTAAGGAGGAGTCAATGGTCACTCCTACCTGGTATTACATCCAGAGCCCTGGAGAAGCCACAGCTACCCCATGGGAAGTCATGGTTCTGGTATCAATGGATCCGGGTGAATCCCAGGATCGCATTGATGCCAAACCTGACCCATTTGCTATGGTCCTATCCAGAGATATTGATAACTCTGGAACCGAGTATCCGGTGGGAAACGGAAGCTGAAGGCTACAGCGTACAGTCGTATCATTCAACAGAGAAGAGCTTGGTTGCAAGACCAACAATGATTCTAATCTTTCTTTGACCACTAGCCTATGTGCCCTCATGGCCAATGGGGACGATGGATTGTTCTGGTCATGGTTAGACAGAAACGCCTTGATTTGGGGATCCCCAAAAGGGAGTTTGTGAGCTTCAGCAATATTGAAGAATTTATTAAATATTTGAATATCACTATTAAAAGTTATGTACTAGTTGGGGGTGGGGGGGATTGGCATACATTTTACACAAATAGAAGCACCGTCAAGTAAAACACCTTTTTACATCAGGATGAACATTACTATAGAATCAAAATCGTGAAAAGTTTTATTGGGGGGTGGGGGGTGCTACTTTTGTGAAGATTAGTTCTGCGTTTTGCACAACAATCACTTGTGGCAGTATTTTGCTCTACTTTTCAAAGAGGATTATCCTGAGAACTTCGAGGAGCAATTGTTGCATTTTGTCCAGGGCTGGCTCCAGGTATCAATAGGTTCCTGGGCAACAGAACCTCAGTGGGCCCCTTTGCAGTGAACTTATGTTGCCACATTAAAAATTTCATTAACTACTTTTATACAGTGCCCCCCTCCCTCACCAGATGCTGCCAGGGACTGAGATTCGTGTGTATTTTTTGGATGGCTATGCATTTGTTAATGGGAAACACACAGCCACAGCCTCCATGTGATTCTCTTTACACCAGCTCTAGATTTCTGTTACTTTTTTTCTTTAATTTCTGACTGAGGCCTATTTATTGCCCACTTGAAGTACATTACAGTCATGAGACTCCTTGAGTTAGCCTAGGTAAATTTAGCGGAAGGACGCCATTTTGTGTAAGTGGATGGAGCTTAGGGGCCCAAATTCTGGGATTCCCTAGAGTCGGTGCATCCTGTGGTTGATGGTGGTGTGAACTCACCACTCGAGTCCAAACTGTTAGAAGGGGAAACAATCCATTACTAGGAACAAACTAAATAAACTTTTCCTGGAGTTGAGGAGGACTGGTGAGCAGCAGCAGAGAGCGGCCATGATAAATGAGCATTTGCCACTGCCTTATCACTTCGGACACAATCAAATACATGAGGAACTACTATTAACAGTCTGAAAGTTGACTTGGCTGTCATTTTGTCACCCAGAGAAGTCCAGGAACATCCTCCTAGCCTTCCAGTGCCAATGCCTAATTTATGCTATGAATAAACTAGACTATCCCTTTGTGAAAAACATCAAAGATCTTAAATTCTTTTATTATACCCAAATATAAGCCGAGTGGGGCCTCGGCACAAAAGTTGTGCTGAAAATCTCAGCTTATATGGTTCATTTAAAACTACTTCTGCATTGCTAAAGTTAAGGTTTACCGAGCAAGGGGCTGGTTTTTCCTGGTACTGCCGGTGAAAAATATATAAATGTTCCCACTTTGTAACACATTGCTACTAATACAGACTGATCTCTACAAACATGACGAACAGCGTTCACCGACTGGTACGATAGATGCTTCGAGAAAAAAACAAAACACAAATCTGAAGTGTGGCATTTTACCAACACCAAAGACCTGTGACCTGTTCATCCCAGAGATGCGTTTTGATGTAAGGGGCAATCGGGAAGTATTAGGTCACCCTGGCTGGTGTACAGAAGGCGCACAATTAGATGCTGAAAATTAGTGGATCCTGTAAAAAGCCAGATCTCCAAACTTTTCTTAAATTCCTTACAATTAGTTTGAAGAGTGTTCCTAAAAAGGTATCACCCGATATTTTTTCAAAGGGCTATTACATCACTGAAAGCAAACACAGATATCATCATAAAACCTGCTGACAAAGGGGGTGCAATATTGATAATGAATACTTCTGACATTATCAAGGAAGCAAACAGACAGCTGTCCAACCTCATAGTAAATTTGAAAGTGACCCCACAGAGGCCTACAAGAATCAACTAATTCATATGACCAAGAAGTTTTCCGCTGAGATGCAACACAAGGTCAACCTTCTCATCCCAGAGGATCACAGGCCAGGCTGTTTCTATATGCTCCCCAAGATCCACAAATCCAGGAAGGCCCATTATTTTTGGCATTGGCACTATAACGGTAATTATCTCCTTAAACCCCTGGTCAGAAGTATTCCTAGCTACATCCAGGACACTGACCTTTTAAATAAACTCAGGACTGTAGGCCCACTTCCTGATGTTACAATTCTGGCCACCATGGATGTGGATTCTCTATACACTAACATTCCCAATAAAGATGGGATAGCGGCATGCCGGGCACACATGGAGAAGCACAACCTACCTACAGAACTGGTCTCAGATCTCATACAATGTGGTCACCCACAACTATTTCTCATCCGGAGAGGCTCTGTACCTACAGTGTATGGGAACATCAATGGGTCAGGGTGTGCATCACAGTAGGCCAATCTTTATGGCTGAACTGGAAGGTGCTTACTTATCCACAACATCAATGTGAAACCAAGCTATTCAGATGAGGAGATGCACTTTCTGGATACCACCATACAGATTAAAGACAGAAGCTTAACCACAACAATATTCCATAAACTAACAGAAAGATATAAATGATTCACCCCAAACATACCAGAGAGCATCATATACAGCCAGGCCATATGTTACAACCGTATCTATTTGGACAAGAAAGACCTGGAAAAACATCTCCTGGAGCTCAGGTCGGAATTTCTCCAGTTGGGCTACAGACCAAAAGTGAGATGACCAAATAAGGCAGCCACCATCATGATTTACTCACATATAAGTAGACCCAGCAGGAGGCCAGAGTACCCCTAGTAGTCACTTACAGCCACAAGTGGAGATCCTACGTCACATTGCCAAGGAACACCAACCAATCCTGCATAAAGATACAAGACTAAAAGAAATATTCCCAGTCCCTCCTCTCCTGTCCTTTGGGCAACCACCAAACCTGAAACTGGTTGTCCAGAGACCTCCATCAGAAAATGGTACCTCAATTTCAACAAGGTAAATTTCACACCAAGTCAAGGGAGAAGAGGAGAGGGCCTAGACAAGGGAACATCCTTTGGGGCTGCACAGCTACAGGACCCTACCTCATTTAAAGCACGGGAGAATGTTAAAGTGATAAATGGGGTACTCCAAATACCAGGGGCTGACAAAATATACCCCCGAATGGTGATTGTTAATTATGAATAAAAATCAACATAAAACTTCAAATAACAGTGAATAAAATGTAAAAGGTCTATTGCACACCATGAGTATAGTAAAGTTTTTAAAGTAGGTTTAGGAGTGCAACATTTTTCAAGTGTTTGCCATCTTGTGTTTATTTATCAGAATGCAGTGTTGAGTGTAAGACATCTTGCTTTACCTGCTTGACAAGTTTAAAACCAAACCACTCCTGAATTCAAATTGTCCTAACACAAGTTACCCAAATGATCTATCTAATATAACCCCACCTACATTGTTATACTGAGTGCATTGGGGGAGGGTTTTCAGTTTATAGATCTCTCAGAGCAGTCACTAAACTTCCTTTGTGCTTTGCAAACATTTGCCATTTTATTTTCAATTTTTTTTTTGCTTCTTTTGAGGAATTTGATTCCCTGGGGTTTTTTTTGTCTTTTGGATACTACTGCAGTGAAGTTAGTAGTTTTTTTTTGGTGAATTTGCCACTTGAAAGCAGTCACCAAGCTTTATTGCTAGTTTATTTTTACTTTTATTGTTTTTTTTAATTTGCTTCTTTTGAGGAATTCATTTTCCGTTTTTTGTATCTACATTGGACCAGCATGGAGTCTGCATCCAAAATGTAAGTACACACACTGTTTTATCATGACCTCATTACCTGTATTAATATATAGACTAAGGGTTTTTTTTAATACTACATAATGTAATATACTAGCAGATTTTAATGATTGTATCTGTTTTCAAACAGTCACAACAGAACTCCCTTGACCTGCCCCGTCTGCTGCAGACCTGATAAGATACTTTCAACCCATCTTAAAAGAAAGTGCATGAGGCTCAAACACAGAACAGGAGAGGAAAGCTGCATTAGAATTGGCCAGGAAACAACTTCTGTCTATAGCAGCCAAGGGCACAGCCATTTATTATCATGACATAATGTCTCTGGGATCTCTAGAGAATGTAGTCCCCTTTCTGGAGGACAGAGGATTTGTAATAATCAGTAAGCCAACTACAAGCAGGTATGTGCCATCTGTCTGCTAATTGTCCCTTTCAATATATCCATATTTTATAATTTTATCATAAATATTAGGCATGGGACATCATCTACCTCAGTGCCTGCTGCCACCTCCAAAGTGCCCCAACCGGTGGCGGCCTCCCAGGTACAGCCATCTGAACATGCCACACAGGGCCATGTGGAGCCTGAACAAGACATTGAGGATGTCCCAGCTCTAGTGGAGATGGAAGACCATGAGGAAGACCAAAGGAAAGACCAGAGGGAAGAAAGTGCAGGAGAAGACCAAGAACCATCTAGAAGAGAAGACGAGGAAGAAAGTGAAGAAGACCTACCTGTGGATAGCCACACAGAGGTCAGTGACTTGAGGTATTATCTTCCTTTTTTATATGTGTGTATGCGATAGATTGTTAAATTTAACCTTATGTTCTGAATTTTAGACACCTACAGACACAGTGGACTTTGGATATAAGACTGAGGATGAAAGCTGCAGGCTTATACTGCCGCCACTCTTTGGATCATCCCATTCTGAAGGGCTTTGCTTCTTTCTTGGCTAACACATTAAATGTGACCAACTATAGCCAAGAAGTGGAAGAAGTCTCCAGATTCCTATTTTTTATGAATCCAAAGGCTGTCAATCTGGAGTTCGTAAAAGATGTGGAGAAGGCCAATGCATTTTTCACCAAGCTGAGGGAATTGAACTTGGCAAACCAGATGATCTTCAACTACTTGAAGCATGTCAGGAGGTTCAGGACCTATCAGCTTAGGTCCACCAACCTTTTTTCTAAATATCCCAGACTTTAGAAGTCCTGCAAATTTTTTAAGAATGTGACCGAAGACATTCAAAAGCGGCTGTCAAAGGGCATATCTAAAGAAGTCGTCAGCAAGCGGTGAGTTGAATATATGACGCATTTTATTTTATATAGTGATATCTTATGTATTTTATATATAAATATCATATGCATTTCATTTGTAGGTACCAAGCATTGACAACTACAACAAAGAGCCCAGATGATTGCCCCAGGCTCCTATCAGTAGCAAAGTTCCTCAAGTCCATAAGAGCCATCCAGACTGGTAGCTGCAATATGAGTTTACAGCTCAACATTATTATTTGGAGGCCCTCCTTGTTCTGAAACATCTTCTGCGTCCCGGGGTTGTGGCCAATATGACAGTGAGTGCCATTCTTATCCTCAATCTGAAAAATTTCAAAGAAAATCAAAGCTAAAACAATATTGCAAACACTTTTAATCTTAGGTCTCAGAATGGAGAGATCGCATCTCACACATAGAGGGGAGGAGCTTGTCATAATTGGCGTGAAGACGCACAAGACAGCGACACAACAAGTAGCTACTTTTGTGCTAAACAAGGAGGAAGAAAAGAACTTTTTAAAGGCTACAGGTTATTGGAATTGTGGAAATAAGATGTTTCATTGTCCTTTTTTACTGTCCGCTTCTTTTCCCCAGTGGTTTGAGTGCTACTTTGAAAAAGTGAGGCCTAAGTTGATACCCCGTTGTGATAATAATATTACTCCTCCACAGTTTGTTATATATATATTTTTTTTCTTTCTCTGTGTTTCATTCTGCCTGTTATAAATCATTAGGCTCCATTTGTTTAAGACCAGCCAGAAGCTGAGCCTGGCAGGGTGGTTATAAAACCCCAGGGAGTCCATGTTTGATCAGAGAAGCATGGTCTAAGTGGTAAAATTAACACCTTTCGGCCAGAGTAGTCTAGCTAGTGGGGGATGAAAAGAAGCCACAGACTGCATGTTTTTCCCTCCAAATTCAGACAAAGGGGAATATCATAGCTGTCCATAACTGGGACATAATTCATAATAATAGGTCCCAAGTTACACAGGACAGTTATGGGGTCTAGACACTCCTGGACCGAAAATCAGAACATTAGCTGCAATGGAAGGCAGCCAATAGCAGAACACCCCTGATATTAGGCTAAGACACCCCGAGTTTGGTATGGGGTTAATGGGAATAACATGCCCGTTTGGTTGGAAGCCATGGCACAATTGTGCCATCTCCCAATCAAAAGTTATGGGGTTCTGATAAAAACCCAGACCCAAAAAGTAGCTCACTGATGGGAGGGGGATAGAAAAATCCCCTCAGTGACATCACAGCCAGGGGTGGGGGTAAAAAAAAAATCACCTGGGCTTAAATTAATGAAGCAGCCACATAGTAGTGTTCAGTCTGGGTGACTATGACAATAGGAGGCTGGATCGATGCTTATGCCCTGTCCTCGGGCCAAAGAATTTCTTCCTATTCCACTAGCAAGAATTTTTTTGTTTCTTCTTCCATAACTGTTTGTAAGTATTGTATGTGTATTGTTTTAATCCTTTTTTCATTTTATCTGACAAATTCTTTGTGTACTGCATTTTTATGTAAATGAAAACTTTTTAATAAGCCTCTGCTTGTAGCCTTAAAGAATCTGAGTCTCTGAAGGGAATCACGTTACCAGAGGTCATTATTAGCATAGTCCATGTAGTAAGCGATTGCATGTTCTGTGTGAGTTTGTAATTGTAATATCGCGTAAGTAGTGAGTGCATGTGCTGAGTTATCAGGGTGCATTGTCTGTGTGGTTGAGGTGGCTACGGCCTTCTTTGCATAAGTAACTCGTGGGTGGTGGCAGTGCGGATTCTGTGGAGTAAATTTAGCGTAAGGACGCCATTTTGTGGAAGTGGGCGGAGCTTAAGGGCTAAATTCTGGGACTCCATAGAGTAGTTATCCCAGTGTGTGAACTCCGGTGAGTCGGATTCGTGACACCCGTAAATCAACCAACGACTCATTTTTTGTTTCAACTAGTGGAAAGGCCATCTACAATGTCTCCAATGATATCAGGCGGTTCCACCAAAAGTAAGATTCACAAATTACAATTTGCATAGACTGATTGTAAGTTTAGTGCCATATACTGTGTATTTACCATCTGTTTTTGTACTTCTAGATTCAAACTCCCCAACATCAGCAGCCAACTAGTCCAGAGGGTGTGCGAGACTTGGACAAATGCCAAATTATTCGGACTCAGAGAAGTGTTTTTGCAAAATATTTGGCACATACAAATCTCACAGCCGAGAGAAATTACAGAGAGAAGACATTGGAGGACATCTGCCATGCCTATAATCTTGTAGTGCAAGCAGGGCAAGGCGCCAGCGATCAACCCCGACCCAGCACCTCAAGGTACTGTGAGCAAACATAATATATGTTCTACAGAATGGCTTGCTTAGTCATTCATGTTTTATATGGTTGATAACCAGAATCGCAGATGAAGAAGAGCAGGAAGATCAAAATGAAGACGACCAGACCATGCAGCTTGATGACAGTCCGATCGGCGTGACAACCTGAAACAAGAGGAAGCAGATCTAGCAGGTAACTATACTATGCATGGATTGTCATGAGACCCAATACACGGTGTTTGGGCACCAGTTTGCGAGTATGATTTTACTAATTTGTTTGTTTTTATGCTTGTTAAGAAGATACATGGATGTAGAAGACCTGTGTTCCCCGGATGAAGAAGGCGACGAGGATATGATCGGCGTGGCGACCAGGTACCAGAAGAGGAGGCAGCCTGAAGAAGAAGGAGGCAGCTCTATCAGGTAACTATACTAGGCATTTGTCAAGCTAAATTATAGCCAATGCATTACGTTATGTTACTCTATGTACCTGATAGCAAGAGTGTTTTGCGAATTTATTGTTATTTTAAATGTTTCCTACAAAGGGATTTCAATGCAGAGGAAAATCAGGCTAGCCAGCAGGAAGATTATTGGATTCTACAGTTTATAGGCAACACCACAGAGGAGAGCCTAAGTGATTCGGATGATGCTGAATTTACGTCAAGGTTGGATACATTGTCAAAAACTAAAATTGTTCTTCGCTAATGAATCACTTCTGGTATATAGCATTCTTCTCTTTCATTGAAGAGCACAGACATCCTCCTTGCCCAGTGTCGACAAGGTCCCAAAGAACGACTGAGCCTGCAGCAGACAGGTCTATTAGGCAACTATAGGCAGACACTAAGAAAGATTTTTTCATCCAATTGAAATAACAAATCTGAAAGTGAATATTTTTAATATCTGGTAATAAAATTGTATTTCTTTTTCTCTAATAGAACTGAAGAACCAAGAAGAAGTTCTAGACTGAAGATAAACAGGCCCAATTTTATTTGTTTTATATTTGTTTTTTATACATATGTTATTTACTCTGAATTACATTACTTTTCTGATAAAATCTTTCATTCATTCTGCACAGGATTGATCTCCGATCATTGGCTCAGCGGAAGAGAAGGTCAGAAGCTATACTGTTCTTCAGGACAAGAGTGCACTATTGGTAAGACCAACATAACAGTAACTGAATAGTCCCCTCAGTGTATAAAAGACGGTGTCTAGCTTATATTCATTAAAGATTCTCATAAAAAAAATCTTTGAAACACCCGAGATGTTATGGGATTCATGGTAGATGATAGTGAGGCCAAGTAGTACATAAACGGCTTCATACTTCATGACACCATCTTATTTATTCTTGACAGGATTGCTTCATGTCCGGCCCAATGAATCAAGAAATGCATTGGAGTTCAGCTGCCAAAGAATTTCCCTCTTTTTTCTTTTGTGATTATATATTATGATAAATGCATTTTCATTCAGGTTTATACAGGGAGCTACTCTGACTGCCATATTTGGAGTCGGGAAGGAATTTTTTCCCCTATGGACCAATTGGCATCAGTCCCATGGGGTTTTTTGCCTTCCTCTGGATCAACTTTACAGGGTTATGAGAGGTTATTGATGGATCCATTTCTCAATAAAATGTTTTTCTCTTTATTCTCAAATTGTTGTGTTTGAAAGTTTATTACATGGGTATATTTCAGGTAATCAGGGAAAGTATACAAACATTTAAAATATATAGGTTATCTAACATTTTCACATACACCTTACAGAGGGAATCATCCAGGGTGATTATATAACTTGGGTGGCCTCACATGTTGCATTAACTCATGAAACACATCAACAGCCTCCCTTCACCCTGCTGTCAGTGCCCTCTGCCTCCCTTCACCCTGCTGTCAGTGCCCTCTGCCTCCCTTCACCCTGCTGTCAGTGCCCTCTGCCTCCCTTCACCCTGCTGTCAGTGCCCTCTGCCTCCCTTCACCCTGCTGTCAGTGCCCTCTGCCTCCCTTCACCCTGCTGTCAGTGCCCTCTGCCTCCCTTCACCCTGCTGTCAGTGCCCTCTGCCTCCCTTCACCCTGCTGTCAGTGCCCTCTGCCTCCCTTCACCCTGCTGTCAGTGCCCTCTGCCTCCCTTCACCCTGCTGTCAGTGCCCTCTGCCTCCCTTCACCCTGCTGTCAGTGCCCTCTGCCTCCCTTCACCCTGCTGTCAGTGCCCTCTGCCTCCCTTCACCCTGCTGTCAGTGCCCTCTGCCTCCCTTCACCCTGCTGTCAGTGCCCTCTGCCTCCCTTCACCCTGCTGTCAGTGCCCTCTGCCTCCCTTCACCCTGCTGTCAGTGCCCTCTGCCTCCCTTCACCCTGCTGTCAGTGCCCTCTGCCTCCCTTCACCCTGCTGTCAGTGCCCTCTGCCTCCCTTCACCCTGCTGTCAGTGCCCTCTGCCTCCCTTCACCCTGCTGTCAGTGCCCTCTGCCTCCCTTCACCCTGCTGTCAGTGCCCTCTGCCTCCCTTCACCCTGCTGTCAGTGCCCTCTGCCTCCCTTCACCCTGCTGTCAGTGCCCTCTGCCTCCCTTCACCCTGCTGTCAGTGCCTTGATCAGAACTATGCTTTGGTTTTTGTAAAATTGAAACCTTAAAAAACGTATTTGCCAAGCAAAGCATACGCCAATGTATGTGTGCTATGGGGGTTGAAACTGCACCAGTTTGCCTTCCAGGTGGTTGGTTTTGAATATCGCAACTCAAAATGCACAAGAGTCACTCCCACGGGGAGCTGATTTTTTTTACCTTACCACTTCCGGAAGCATGGTGTTTCAATAGGGGGCGATATGTAAAAGTACATTGCGCCGGCTATGTTTGGCGCAAAGCCTTTAAAATTTCACAGTTTGCTCTACATATAGAGTACTTTCAGCATACCAAAGGATTTTGATCTCAGACTTACCGTCTTTGAGAAATTAGCTATAACAACCTTATTAAAATGGGACCTAAAAAAAATTATACCAGCTACCCAGTCAGCTTACGGCCAAACGGTTTAAGGAATCCTCTTTATTTTTCATATGCCGACAGGGGAGCAGTAGGACTACAACATACTCCAAGCTCGTTCCTCAGGCATGAGCAATTCCGCAGCAAAGCAGCTCCAATTTAGTGTTTTTTTTTAAAAAATGGCTAAATTGCGCAACTTTCAGGGGGCGTATCTGGACTTCCATTAAGTATTTTGGGACGAGTGAGCATGAGAATCGTTCAGCTTGATGAGCTGGATAAAAGGAATGCAGAATCAAGTCGATCAGACCTATGGTTGGGGGTTTGGAAATGTAAAAACCGCAAAAACTGTTTTGCGGATAGATCAAGACGCCAAAATATGCACGATACAAATTCAGCGCTGTATCATTTTTTTTTGTCTAGTCCGTTGGTTTTGAGGATCCTGAGTCAAAAATGCCCAGAGTTGCTTCTTCCTTGGTTCCGTTTTTTTGTGATCACACCACCAGCGGTGTAAGCGAATGGAAGTTACCCAACAATGGCGCTTCATACAAATATTTTTTGCGTCAGATGTAAAATGGTCTGTTACATGCTCCCATGCACATTTTGGAATTGGAATTCAGAGAAGCTGTAACATAGGATGGTTCATGACATAACATAAGCAGACACTCCAGTTGTCCCAAATCCTCATACCTTGCTTTCTCAAATTCCACACACAGCAGTCTGGTTTACTGTGATTGATTTAGCTAATGCTTTCTTCTCAGTGCCACTAGATGAGGAGAGTCAGCTGCTTTTTTCCTTTACACAGAATTTTGAGCAGCTTTGCTGGACAAGGGTGGGAAAAATTCCCCTAATCGGTATAATCAGGCTTTGCTTCAAGTCCTCCAAGGGTGGGCTCCTACACATGACACCACTGTCCTGCTTCTGTATGTTGAGAATTTACTACTTTGCTGTGAAGCAGCTGATGCTTTCAGGGGAGATTCCATATCCCTTATGTGCCATTTTGCCCAAAATGGTTGCAAGACTTCAATGGACAAGCTTCAGTTCTGTTCAAGTAAAATTTTATTTCTGTAATTGTATCAACCAGGGGAAAAGCATTTGTCACAGGATCGCAGGGATGCCACACTTTCTCCTTTTCCAAAAAAAAAAATGCTAAAACTACTGAGAACCTTCCTGGGTCTTGTGGGGTACTGTAGGAGAGTGGATCCCTTCTGCATCCACATTGATGCAGCCTCTATATGATGCTCTTAGTCGCCAGCCTTTTATGCTTACCCCTGAGGATGCCATAACATAGTTTTGTGTCAGCACCAGCTTTAGGCCTCCCAAATTACAATAAACCATTTTTTCTTATTTTGTCACGAGTCCACTAGACATGCTCAGGGTGTTATTACCCAGTTGCATGGTGGGAAACATCGACCTACTCAGGGAGGCTTGATCCGGTCATTAGGGGGTCCCCTTCATGTATCAGGGCAATAGCAGCAGCTGCTTAAAGGACAAGGCAACAGATATTGATCACCTGGTCCTGATGGTACCACATGCAGTCAGTGAAATACTTCGTGAGATGAGAGGCTGAAATGTGTTTAGTATGGGTCTGATTAAATATGAAACAAGCCTTACACCTTCCAATCTTACCATTAAATCTTGAACGGTGTCGAATCCTGCTATATTACTTACTCAGGCTTCAGAGGAGGAAGAGGTTACACAGCTACACGAGCCATGGCAGAGGTTTGAAAAGAATGGGAGAGAGTTCAGGCAAGGAAGGCCCCTTTCTTTGGGAGGACAAATTTCCTGAACATAGGATTCCACAGTACTTAGGGGAACAGGATTGTGCTGAATTGATGAAAATAGAGACAGACACTTGAGAATGTAACTGAAGATCCATTGCTTAGATGATTGCAGATACCACCATGATGGGGTCTACAAGACTGGATATGCAATTACCAACCTGACAGAGGCAATAAAGAAAGAACCACTCATGCACTTTATGTCAGCGCAAGAGGGAGAGCTGAAGGCACTCACTGAGGCATGTAAACTGGTAAAAGGCAAAACTGCGAACATTTACACAGATTCACGATATGCCTTTGGTATTGAACATGATTATGGCCCTAGCTGGAGGAGCAGGGACTTTGTTGGGTCCACGGAGAAACCTTTCATATTTTTGGCATTTTTAATAGAACTGTTTCAGGATCTGACACTTCCCTCAAAAGGTAGGTATTATCAAGGTGCAGGCACACTAGAGAAAACACTCCTTAGGCTAAGGGAAATAGCTGCCTCATCAGCCATTCTAAGGCTGCAGCCCTACTCCCTCTCCCACAAAAAGAGGTCTTCAACATAATTGTTGAGGATAAGTGCCCTGTAGATTTGTTAATGCTGGAAAGGTTTCATACACATGCCCCGCAATGTGAAAAGAAACAGTGGGAAGCCTTGGAAGCAGCACCAGAGGATGGAATTTGGCAATCAGGAAGAAAGTGGTACCTGCCTAGAACCTTGTTTCCTATGATGGCTCAGTTGGTACATGGAGGGACACATGTCCAGAGAGGGAATGTGTGAGACAGTGGCAAAACGGTGGGTGGCCCCAGGATTCAGCAATGCTGCTGCCAGATTTGTGCAAGGCTGTATGATACGTGCCTGCCATAATCCTGGCAAAACTGTGCTAGTTGCAAAAAGGGATATGGTTAGAGCTTATACATTTCAGCGACTGCAAATTGATCACATTCAACTGCCACGGGTGGCTAAGTATGAGGAGGTCTTTGTGTAGATCTTTTTTCAGGGTGGCCAGTTGCTAGGGCAACTGCCAAAAATACAGCAGAGAAAATACTCTCAGAAGTTGTCTGCAGATACGCTGTGCCAGAAACTATTGAGAGTGATAGAAGTACCCACTTTACTATAGAGGTGCTACAAGTGGTTCCAAAAGCCCTGGGGATAGATCAGACTTTCCACACTCCCTACAGGCCACAGAGTAGTGGGAAGGTGGAAAGACGTAATGGGACCATCAAGTTAAAAATTCAAAAAGCAATGAGAGAAAATTGGAAGTCATGGGTAGAGCGTCTCCCTTTGGCATTGTATTCTGTACGAACAACTCCTTGTGGAAAGGATGGATTAAGTCCCTATGAGATATTGTTTGGACAGCCACCAAGTACAGGGTTATATTTTCCTCAGCAGGCACAATTGAAACTCTCCGATTTAACTGCATATGTAAGGGCACTTCAGAAACATCTGCACAAACTGGTCTTTGATTCTATTCCAGATCCTGACTCTGTGGAAGGCGGGCACTCAGTACAACCAGGTGATTGGGTGTGCGTGAAAAGACATGTTTGGAAGGCATTGGATCCTAGATTTGGCGGGCCGTACTTGATCCAGTTAACCACCCCCACATCAGTGAAGCTTGAAGGAAAGTCCTCTTGGATACACACCAGTCATTGTAAAAAGGTTTTAAACCAGGAGGACCAATCATGAGGAGCCTCCTGGTCTGGTGTTGTATGATTGTTTGTGTTACATCTTTTAACCATGTCTTAAAGGATGAATGGGACAAGAAGCTTATTGGACATCAAGTGACCATAGCAAAAGAACTAATTTGACAGATTGTTGGATATGCACACTAATCAAATAAGATGTATTATAGATAAGGGAACCCAGGGAATTGCAAAAGGTTTGATTTTCCTGCATTAAAATGAGGAACAACCAGTGGGAAACTTAAAATTAGTTTCCAAAAGGCTCTAGGTCCGCTGGGTTGTAACATGCCATATTCAAAGGATTGCTTAGGTCAATATGTGCATGATCCAGCTTGGGCATAGGCCCCCCCAAGTTTACAGCTGGGGATAATATAAATTGTGTCCAGAAAGGAGCCATTGCTGATCCTGAGACCGATTATAATCACAGTGATGGTTCAGCATGTAGAAGGAAAAGATATCATAGCCCCATGGGAAATAAGACAGGTAAACCTTGGTGCCCTTTTCACAATTTCCTGAGGTTAGAAGAACTTGCAGATATGTTGGTGCATTACAGATCAGCACCTTTGTCTATATTGTGTGGTCATAATGCATACAAGAGAATACCTTTGGGAGCAGAAGGTTCCTATACCCTTGCTAGATTAACTCCTGCTACCTGGGTATGGGAGAGTAAGGACTTCCCATATGGCACTGTACCCAAGAACATGCTGCATAAATGAAAAAAGGCAAAAGAACTTATGCATATACCATGGCATGAGAAATTTGGCCATCATTAAAACTTATGGGCCTGCCAGTGGGGAATGCTCATAACATTGAGAAACTAGCTGAGTTATATATTCTGTAACATCAAAAATGTCATACCCTGAATGTAACATCAACACTTACAGGGCAGCTGGCATTGGCAAGTAATCAGCATACTCTAGTTCTTGACTATTTGACAGCCGCCCAGGGTGGTATATGCCAGGTGGTGGGTCCAGCTTTTTGCTATTATTTTGATCCCTCAGGTGTTTTGCAGGTCAAACATGATATCAAACAGGCTAAAAGGAAGAGTTTAGGAAGGTTAACTCTTTTAAGGATTGGAATTTCCAGTGGCCAAGTTGGCTTACCTGGCTGAACCCAGCTAACTGGTTTAAGGGCCTGGGGGGATGGATTTTGGGAATACTACATGTGATATTACAAGTCTAAATGTGTGTGATTGTTCATATCAATTTTTTTAATGAATATCATAGGTGTTTAGCTTTGTAAATAAAGTGAAATCCTGGCTTAGTAGGAGGTCAAAGCCTCTAGCAGTAAACCCATGTCTGGTCAGAGCCCTGTAATGGTGAATGACATCCAAATATGTCCTGGTCCAGGGGAGCTGGTCAGAAGTAGCTATACGGGTGCAATATTGTGTTCAAAGGGAGGAAATGTGAAAGCAAATTATTAATTGTGAATACAATATTGCCAATTATACCACCTCAGCAGTCGTCCAGTGACCTTCAGTCACAATAAACGTGTGTGGTCACCGAGATACAGCTACTGACTGTGACACTCCTACCTTGTTCTTAACACATTTTGCTAGACAAATAAGGGAATGTGTGTGTGGAACACTATACTAAGCCTGTAAGGGGGGGAGAAACCAGGAAATTCCTATAAATAAAGGTCTGAAAGACAGGGCCAAGAGACTCCTTTGAACCCCTGCGATGTGTGCGCTTCTTGTCTCTGCTGTCCCCTTTAAGGGAGAATATAACTAATTTGGTGCCCACAGACAATGATAATTATCCTAACTAAGGATACCAAAATTATTGCAATAACACATTACAGTCTCCATATACACTGCAGTCCATAGGAAGAACCATCCAGACCCTAAGAGAAAGGATGAATACACACCATAAAAGTCAAGTCAGGTTTTTATTTCCATAACATGTCAAGACACTGCACTTCACACCATGAATGCAACTTCAACAGCCCAAGCTTGGTCCCAATAGAGCAGATCCCTAGAGACCATCCAGACAGAACCAACTAATTAAGAGAAAATGTACTGGATCTTTAAAATGATCACCATGTGCCCTGACTGAGACTGGAAAGAGCATCACTGGAGCCCTCTGCATGGCACCACTAATACATATTCCAACATCACTCATATTCACTTGTTCTATGATTAAGACTCCCTTAGAGATTAATTTATATTTACTTATTCTAAGACCCCCTTAGCATAGTTATTAATTTCCTATGGCCTGGACCATTTGGAATTATATACCTCTAGTTACACTAATACATGTTAGCCGTTATCATTTAGTTCATTACAAGAGATGAGCGAACATGCTCGTCCGAGCTTGATGCTCGGTCGAGCATTAGGGTACTCGAAACTGCTCGTTGCTCGGACGAATACTTCGCCCGCTCGAGAAAATGGCAGCTCCCGCCGTTTTGCTTTTTGGCGGCCAGAAACAGAGCCAATCACAAGCAAGGAGACTCTGCACTCCACCCAGCATGACGTGGTACCCTTACACGTCGATAGCAGTGGTTGGCTGGCCAGATCAGGTGACCCTGGGATAGACTAGCCGCTGCCCGCGCTGCTCGGATCATTCTGTGTCTGGATGCCGCTAGGGAGAGAGCTGCTGCTGGTCAGGGAAAGCGTTAGGCTGTTCTATTAGAATAGTGTTAGGCAGGAGTGATTCTACAAGAACCCAACAGCCCTTCTTAGGGCTACAATAACGTTCTACTTTTTTTATTTGCAGCTAGTACCATATTGTGAGGAATTTGCAGGGGGACTTGCTACCGTTGTGTTTAGCTCTTAGTGACACACATATCCACCTCAAACACCAAAGTGGGAAAATTTATTAGGGGTTTGATTTCAATTAGGCACAGTCTGCCATTTACTTTTTATTTTACGTTTATTTTGTTTAATAACTCAGCGTCATCTCATCTGGCATAGTAGTGTGCTTTCATACTTGGCTAGAAAATAGCCATAGCAATAGGATAGCATCGTTTGGTTTTAAAAACTAAAAAAAAAAAAAATTAAAGTTATAACTCTCATTTTCAAAATGTTTAACCCGAGGGCTAGGGGTAGAGGACGAGGGCGTCCAACTACTGCAGGGGTCAGAGGCCGTGGTCCTGGGCGGGGTGAGACACCACCTGCTTATGAGGGAGCAGGGGAACGCCGCAGAGCTACACTCCCTAGGTTCATGTCTGAAGTTACTGGGACTCGTGGTAGAGCACTGTTGAGGCCAGAACAGTGCGAACAGGTGATGTCGTGGATTGCTGACAATGCTTCGAGCAATTTGTCCACCAGTCAGTCTTCCACGCAGTCCACCCATGTCACCGAAATCGCCACTCCTCCAGCTCCTGCACCTCAGCCTCCTCCCCCCCAGGAAAATTTGCCATTTGAACCGGCATACTCTGAGGAACTGTTTTCTGGACCCTTCCCACACTCACAAACCACTTGTCCGGTTTCTGCTGAGCAATTTTCCGATGCCCAGGTTTTCCACCAGTCGCAGTCTGTGGGTGATGATGACCTTCTTGACGTAGTGGAAGAAGTGTCTAAAGAGGTGTCCGACGATGAGGAGACACGGTTGTCAGACAGTGGGGAAGTTGTTGTCAGGGCAGGAAGTCCGAGGGGGAGCAGACTGAGGGATCGGAGGATGATGAGGTGACAGACCCAAGCTGGGTTGAGAGGCCGGGTGAACACAGTGCTTCTGAGACAGAGGAGAGTCCTCGACCAGAACAGGTTGGAAGAGGCAGTGGTGGGGCCAGACGGAGAGCTGGTGCATCAGCGCCAAATGTGTCAACTAGTGAAGCTCCCGTGGCGAGGGCTAGATTTTCAGAAGTCTGGAGGTTCTTTAAGGAAACACCGGATGACCGACGGACTGTGGTGTGCAACATTTGCCAAACCAGGATCAGCAGGGGTTCCACCACTACTAGCTTAACTACCACCAGTATGCTCAGGCATATGAATGCTAAACACCCCACTCAGTGGCAACAAGCCCGTTCACCTCCGGCCGTGCACACCACTGCTTCTTCCCCTGTGTCAGCTGATAGTCAGCCCCCTGCCCAGGACCCTGCCACAAAAACCCCATTGTCGCCTCCACGATCCTCCACAGCATCCACCAGCGTTCAGCTCTCCATACCCCAGACGCTGGAGCGGAAACGCAAATATAGTGCAACCCACCCGCACGCCCAAGCCCTTAATGTCCACATCTCCAGATTGCTTAGCCTGGAGATGCTGCCCTATAGGCTAGTAGAGACCGAGGCCTTTCGCAACCTCATGGCGGCGGCCGCCCCTCGGTATTCGGTCCCCAGCCGCCACTACTTTTCCCGATGTGCCGTCCCAGCCCTGCACCAGCACGTGTCAGACAACATCATCCGTGCCCTGACCAACGCCGTTTCTGACAAGGTCCACCTGACCACGGACACGTGGACGAGTGCTGCCGGACAGGGCCACTATATATCGCTGACGGCACATTGGGTTAACTTGGTGGAGGCTGGGACCGAGTCTGACCCTGCGGCTGGTCATATACTGCCGACGCCGAGGATTGCGGGGCCTACCTCGGTCCAGGTGTTTCAGGCCTACTATGCCTCCTCCTCCTCCCACCCCTCCTCCACCTCCTCCGAATTACCATCCGTGGGCACGGCGCCATCAGTCGGTAGCTCTAGGCACAGCAGCAGTGCCGTCGCTAAGCGACAGCAGGCGGTGCTCAAACTGCTGAGCCTTGGCAATAAAAGGCACACCGCCCAAGAGCTATTACAGGGCATCACGGCGCAGACTGATCTGTGGCTGGCACCGCTGAACCTGAAGCCAGGCATGGTTGTGTGTGACAACGGCCGTAACCTGGTGGCGGCTCTGCAACTCGGCAGACTGACACATGTGCCATGCCTGGCCCATGTGTTAAATCTGATAGTTCAGCGTTTCCTCAAGACATACCCCAATCTGTCTGATTTGCTCACGAAGGTGCGCCGCATCTGTGCGCATTTCAGGAAGTCCAGCACAGATGCTGCCACTCTGGGCAGCGCAGCACCACCTCCAACTGCCCGCTCACCGACTGTTGTGCGACGTGCCCACGAGGTGGAATTCAACACTGACCATGTTATCCAGAGTTTACCAGCAGCGCCGAGCCATTGTAGACTGCCAGATGTCAACTTCCACCAGAACTGGTAGTCAGGTCAGTCAGCTTCCTCAAGTCTACAATGAGGAGTGGACGTGGATGTCTGATATCTGTCAGGTGCTGAGTAACTTTGAGGAGTCAGATGGTCAGTGGCGATGCCGCCATCATCAGCCTCACCAGCCCGCTGCTTGGCCTGTTGAAAAACTCTGATCAGCATGAAGTCGGAAGCTTTGCGCTCCTCACAAGAGACGGGGGAAGAAGATTCCCTTGTTGATAGCCAAAGCACCCTTAGGTCTGTTTCTCAGCGCATATCGGAGGAGGTGGTGGAGGATGAGGAGGAAGAGGAGGAGAATGTTGGCGAGACAAGAGGGGACCATTGTTGAGTCCTTCACTGTTGAGCGTGTATGGGCAGAAGAAGAGGAGTTGGAGGAGGAGGAAATGGACAGTCAGGCCAGTGAGGGGAGTGAATTCTTACGCGTTGGTACTCTGGTGCATATGGCAGATTTCATGCTAGGCTGCCTATCCCGTGACCCTCGCGTTCAAAGAATTTATTCCAGCATCGATTACTGGGTGTTCACTCTCCTGGACCCACGGTACAAGCAAAATCTTTCCACTCTCATCCCTGGAGAGGAAAGGAGTGTGAGAATGCATGAATACCAGCAGGCCCTGGTTCACAAGCTGAAACAGTATTTCCCTTCTGACAGCGCTAGCGGCAGAGTGCGTAGTTCTGCGGGACAAGTAGCGAGGGAGAGTAGGCGAGCAGGCAGCTTGTCCAGCACTGGCAAGGGTACGCTTTACAAGGCTTTTGCCAGCTTTATGTCACCCCAGCAAGACACTGTCACCTGTCCCCAGTCTCGGCAGAGTAGGGCTGATCTTTACAGAAAGATGGTGAGGGAGTACGTAGCTGACCATACCATCGTCCTAAATGATCACACAGCTCCCTACAACTACTGGGTTTCAAAGCTGGACATGTGGCACGAACTGGCGCTGTACGCCTTGGAGGTTCTTGCCTGCCCTGCCGCTAGCGTGTTGTCCGAGCGGGTTTTCAGTGCAGCTGGTGGCATCATCACCGATAAGCGTACACGCCTGTCGACTGACAGCGCTGACAGGCTGACGCTTATTAAGATCAATAAAGGCTGGATTTCTCATAATTTCCAATCTCCACCAGGTGAAGGAAGCTCAACCTGAATAATTTATCCACTCCTCCTCCTCATTTTCCTCCTTCTCCTCTTTGTACAGTAAAGCAGAGGAAACTGGCTATTTTTTGACAGGGCCCACTGGCTCTAGCTATAGTACTTTATGCATTTAATTTTTCTGGAGGGCCACCGACCCGGTCCTCTGTTTTAAACAATTTTTGGGAGTGCCACATACAGGCACTATCCAAATTAAATTGTCTCCATAGCAGCCTCCACACGTTGTCTCCATTGCTACCTCCAAAAGTCGTCCATATAGCTGCCTCCATACATCGTCCCTTTATCAAACGAGGTGTGTCAGGCAGAAATTTGGGTTGTTTTCATGGATTCCACATCAAAGTTGTTAACTTTGTCGCCACCCTGCTGTGTTATCCACAAAATATACTAATAAACTTTTATCATTTACCAATATTATTTCAGCGCTTCTTGCGCATCTGTTTACATTCCCCTCACCCGCCATATCCTAAACTTATAAGAACGCTACTACACTTGATCTTATACAAAAGGTTCTTAGAAGTGCTGTTTGGGGAGTAGCCTAGAGACAGGGGCTTGGATTGGCGAAAGCTCGCCTGGCAGCGGAGCGCCAACTCCATGCCAAGATCCAACTAACAGTTTTAACTGCAGAACCTTTAATCTACTACTAGTTCACTGCCTCCATACATGGTCCCCTTATCAAACGAGCTGTGTCAGGCAGAATTTTGGGTTGTTTTCATGGCTTCCATGTTAACTTTGTCGCCACCCTGCTGTGTAATCCACAAAATATACTGGCAAACTTTTATCATGTACCGATATTATTTGAGCGCTTCTTGCTCACCTCCTTTGGTTCCTCTCTGCCACCCATTGGTTTGAAGCCTGAGTCCATTTAGGGTATGTCGCCATGCCACTCTCTAGCCTGCTGCCGCTGCCTCTGCATGCCGTCCCCTATAGTGTCAGGGTCAATTATTGCATGTTTTAGATGCTATCTAGCCTCATTCGGTCACTCTGTCATGGCCATGCTGTTGCCCATAATTTTGGCATAATGGTGCGATTAGGCAGCCTCAGAGGCATCCATGCATGCTGCCCCTGCTGTTTCCTGTCCATTTCCGTGGTGTTTCCATCCTTTTCTGAGGTTCCCAGGTGTTTGGCCAAGCTTCCCTGTGCAGAGCCTTGGTCCCCTTGAAAAATGCTCGAGTCTCCCATTGACTTCAATGGGGTTCGTTATTCGAGACGAGCACTCGAGCATCGGGAAAAGTTCGTCTCGAATAACGAGTACCTGAGCATTTTAGTGCTCGCTCATCTCTACTCTTCTCCTTTTATCCATTAACCCTTCAAACATTAAATCTGTTTGACTGGGGGCCCTTCTAAATTCAATGGCCCTTACCAGTTTTATTAGCTGATCAGACTCCTGTCAGGAAAACTCACCTGCTGGTTCTATCATCTTTGGAGTCATACAGGGAAGAATTGTCACTGTTAGTCTGGCCCTCTTCCTCTGGAGCCCTCAACAGGGCAGCTGAACAAGTACTACGATACTCCATAGTATGGAGTACTATGCCTTTCAGATGCATCAGTCTTGCTAGATGTCATTGGGAAGGAACCATCCTGAAAATGTGTGTCCAGTGGCCCAAAGTCCCACTTACAAAACTAGGGTGTGTAGCTCTGAAAGCAATAAACCAATGGAAATAAATTTGAACACCAGTATTGCCCAATGTCGATCATTTGACCGGTGACCTCAGGTAAGAAGACATTCTAGGTTACTAGACTTGAATCTTACAACTTGGACACATCCCTTAGTTTAGTTTGAGCTTCATAAATGTGCACACATTTGTTTTTTTCCCCCCAGACTTAGGGCAGCAAGACCTAATCTATATCCCAATCCACTTCCTCTCAGATGGGCACTAGCAGACACCCACAGACAGATTGTCAAAACCTTTGCAATAACAGCAAAGGATCATCAGTACAGGAGGAGATGAGTTTAAGGATCTTTCTATGGACACATTGGTAGAATACATCATAGACAGCTTTGACCCATAAAAGCATCTCTTCGTATACAGCTGGGGGGGGGGGGTTATTGGCATGTCTGGTCTTTCATGTTCTTGTGCATTACATAAATCTGAATTATGCCTCACCCCAAAGACCAACTGGATAGAGTTCTAACTCTTTTTGGTCGTCTGGTCCAGCAACTCAAATCATGTCATGTAATACTCTTCTGCACCATCTCCATTTGTCCAGTGAGCCAACCAAGCAGGCTCTGGTCTCAGTACAACTTGAGCTCCTGGTGGTCCATGCAGGACCAGTATTCTCAGGGGTCAACACCATCATGTTACTGATGCATACCCCATGTCAAACATTGATGACCTTAGTTGGCCAAGGCGACTTTGCACGGCCATTTATGGTGCAAACTGACAGTTTGGCCGCAGTGCCTTACTCAGCCAGGTAGTTTCCATGGTTTGAGAACCCAGTTATGTACCGGAGCCAAAAGTGATTGCCACAAATGACACAATAACAGCTGTAAATATCCAGGTGAAGGAAGATAGCTGATGGGCATGAAGGAGAACACAGAAGTGCTGCTCATAGTAGCCTCTAGAGGAAAGTCATGATTAAATTATACAGCAAGTGAGAGGCACATGTCATGTCCTGTGCTTGAGTGGATTACACTAACACAACTATTTCTAAGTTAACTGCATGGGAAGTGGGGAGGTATAAGCCAACAGGTACATTTCTGGGATCAGGGAGAACACAATTTAGAAATGTCTTTATTAGAGATGAGCGAACACTAAAATGCTCGGGTACTCGTTATTCGAGACGAACTTTTCCCGATGCTCGAGTGCTCGTCTCGAATAACGAACCCCATTGAAGTCAATGGGAGACTCGAGCATTTTTCAAGGGGACCAAGGCTCTGCACAGGGAAGCTTGGCCAAACACCTGGGAACCTCAGAAAAGGATGGAAACACCACGGAAATGGACAGGAAACAGCAGGGGCAGCATGCATGGATGCCTCTGAGGCTGCCTAATCGCACCATTATGCCAAAATTATGGGCAACAGCATGGCCATGACAGAGTGACAGAATGAAGCTAGATAGCATCTAAAACATGCAATAATTGACCCTGACACTATAGGGGACGGCATGCAGAGGCAGCAGGCTAGAGAGTGGCATGGCGACATACCCTAATTGGACTCAGGCTTCAAACCAATGGGTGGCAGAGAGGAACCAAAGGAGGTGAGCAAGAAGCGCTCAAATAATATCGGTACATGATAAAAGTTTGCCAGTATATTTTGTGGATTACACAGCAGGGTGGCGACAAAGTTAACATGGAAGCCATGAAAACAACCCAAAATTCTGCCTGACACAGCTCGTTTGATAAGGGGACCATGTATGCTTACAGTTCATGCCAGTCGCTGCACTGGCTGCCAGTCTCCTTTCGAATACAGTTTAAAATAATAATAACCCTCATCCATAAAGCTCTGTAGAATGCTGCACCCCCCTACCTCTCCTCTCTTATCTCAGTCTATCGCCCAACCCGTGCTCTTAGATCCGCCAGTGATCTTAGATTAACCTCTACCCTAGTGCGGACCTCCCACTCGCGTCTCCAAGACTTCTCTAGAGCTGCACCAATTCTATGGAATGCTCTGCCCCGGACTATCAGACTAATACCTAACCTCCAAAGTTTCAAACGTGCTCTTAAAACCCATTTCTTTAGGCAAGCCTATAACACTCATTAACTGCATGAAGTTTTAACTCTTCTACTAACCCGTCCTGTGTCGTCCTCCCATCTGTTATCCAGCAACCAACAGGCACCAGACTTCTCTGCAGTCCCATTCACCCAGGACCTGGTATATAAGATGACGGCTGAGTGGTTCAAGCGACAGCAATTCCATTTATTATATTTTTTTCTATTCCCTAAGAAGAATGGCTTGACCATTAAATATTCTTTTACCTCGTGTTACCCCATCATCTTCATAAACCGTAAGCTCTGGCGAGCAGGGACCTCACTCCTGTTGTTCCATACAAATGTTGTGCTCTGTTACATTACATTTGTATTTGTTTCCTATGATTTGTAAAGCGCTACAGAATATGATGACGCTATATAAATAAAGATTATTATTATTATTATTATTATTATTATTATTATTATTATTATTATTATTATTATTATTATTATTATTATTATTATTATTATTATTATTATTATGGAGGCAGTGAACTAGTAGTAGATTAAAGGTGCTGCAACTATGTTAGTTGGATCTTGGGATGGAGCTGGCGCTCTGCAGCCAGGCGAGCTTTCGCCAATCCAAGCCCCTGTCTCTAGGCTACTCCCCAAACAGCACTTCTAAGAACCTTTTGTATAAGATCAAGTGTAGTAGCGTTCTTATAAGTTTAGGATATGGCGGGTGAGGGGAATGTAAACAGATGCGCAAGAAGCGCTGAAATAATATCCCTAAATGGTAAAAGTTTGCAAGTATATTTTGTGGATTACACAGCAGGGTGGCGACAAAGTTAACAACTTTGATGTGGAATCCATGAAAACAACCCAAATTTCTGCCTGACACACCTCGTTTGATAAAGGGACGATGTATGGAGGCAGCTATATGGACGACTTTTGGAGGTAGCAATGGAGACAATTTAATTTGGATAGTGCCTGTATGTGGCAGTCCCAAAAATGTTTCAAACCAGAGGAGCAGGTAGGTGGCCCTGCAGTAAAATTAAATGCATGAAGTACTATAGCAAGAGCCAGTGGGCCCTGTCAAAAAAATAGCCATTTTCCTCTGCTTTACTGTACAAAGAGGAGGAGAAGGAGGAAAATGAGGAGGAGGAGGAGGAGTGGATCAATTATTCAGGTTGAGCTTCCTTCACCTGGTGGAGATTGGAAATTCTGAGAAATCCAGCCTTTATTCATTTTAATAAGCGTCAGCCTGTCAGCGCTGTCAGTCGACAGGCGTGTACGCTTATCGGTGATGATGCCACCAGCTGCACTGAAAACCCGCTCGGACAAGACGCTAGCGGCAGGGCAGGCAAGAACCTCCAAGGCGTACAGCGCCAGTTCGTGCCACATGTCCAGCTTTGAAACCCAGTAGTTGTAGGGAGCTGTGTGATCATTTAGGACGATGGTATGGTCAGCTACGTACTCCCTCACCATCTTTCTGTAAAGATCAGCCCTACTCTGCCGAGACTGGGGACAGGTGACAGTGTCTTGCTGGGGTGACATAAAGCTGGCAAAAGCCTTGTAAAGCGTACCCTTGCCAGTGCTGGAAAAGCTGCCTGCTCGCCTACTCTCCCTCGCTACTTGTCCCGCAGAACTACGCACTCTGCCGCTAGCGCTGTCAGAAGGGAAATACTGTTTCAGCTTGTGCACCAGGGCCTGCTGGTATTCATGCATTCTCACACTCCTTTCCTCTGCAGGGATGAGAGTGGGAAGATTTTGCTTGTACCGTGGGTCCAGGAGAGTGAACACCCAGTAATCGGTGCTGGAATAAGTTCTTTGAACGTGAGGGTCACGGGATAGGCAGCCTAGCATGAAATCTGCCATATGCGCCAGAGTACCAACGCGTAAGAATTCACTCCCCTCACTGTCCATTTCCTCCTCCTCCAACTCCTCTTCTTCTGCCCATACACGCTGAACAGTAAAGGACTCAACAATGGTCCCCTCTTGTGTCTCGCCAACATTCTCCTCCTCTTCCTCCTCATCCACCTCCGATATGCGCTGAGAAACAGACCTGAGGGTGCTTTGGCTATCAACAAGGGAATATTCTTCCCCCGTCTCTTGTGACGAGCGCAAAGCTTCCGACTTCATGCTGATCAGAGAGTTTTTCAACAGGCCAAGCAGCGGGATGGTGAGGCTGATGATGGCGGCATCGCCACTGACCATCTGTGTTGACTCCTCAAAGTTACTCAGCACCTGACAGATATCAGACATCCACGTCCACTCCTCATTGTAGACTTGAGGAAGCTGACTGACCTGACTACCAGTTCTGGTGGAAGTTGACATCTGGCAGTCTACAATGGCTCGGCGCTGCTGGTAAACTCTGGATAACATGGTCAGTGTTGAATTCCACCTCGTGGGCACGTCGCACAACAGTCGGTGAGCGGGCAGTTGGAGGCGGCGCTGCGCTGCCCTGAGAGTGGCAGCATCTGGGCTGGACTTCCTGAAATGCACACAGATGCGGCGCACCTTCGTGAGCAAATCAGACAGATTGGGGTATGTCTTGAGGAAACGCTGAACTATCAGATTTAACACATGGGCCAGGCATGGCACATGTGTCAGTCTGCCGAGCTGCAGAGCCGCCACCAGGTTACGGCCGTTGTCACACACAACCATGCCTGGCTTGAGGTTCAGCGGTGCCAGCCACAGATCAGTCTGCGCCGTGATGCCCTGTAATAGCTCTTGGGCGGTGTGCCTTTTGTCGCCTAGGCTCAGCAGTTTGAGCACCGCCTGCTGTCGCTTAGCGACGGCACTGCTGCTGTGCCTAGAGCTACCGACTGATGGCGCCATGCCCACAGATGGTAATTCGGAGGAGGTGGAGGAGGGGTGGGAGGAGGAGGAGGCATAGTAGGCCTGAAACACCTGGACCGAGGTAGGCCCCGCAATCCTCGGCGTCGGCAGTATATGACCAGCCCCAGGGTCAGACTCGGTCCCAGCCTCCACCAAGTTAACCCAATGTGCCGTCAGCGATATATAGTGGCCCTGCCCGGCAGCACTCGTCCACGTGTCCGTGGTCAGGTGGACCTTGTCAGAAACGGCGTTGGTCAGGGCACGGATGATGTTGTCTGACATGTGCTGGTGCAGGGCTGGGACGGCACATCGGGAAAAGTAGTGGCGGCTGGGGACCGAATACCGAGGGGCGGCCGCCGCCATGAGGTTGCGAAAGGCCTCGGTCTCTACTAGCCTATAGGGCAGCATCTCCAGGCTAAGCAATCTGGAGATGTGCACATTAAGGGCTTGGGCGTGCGGGTGGGTTGCACTATATTTGCGTTTCCGCTCCAGCGTCTGGGGTATGGAGAGCTGAACGCTGGTGGATGCTGTGGAGGATCGTGGAGGCGACGATGGGGTTTTTGTGGCAGGGTCCTGGGCAGGGGGCTGACTATCAGCTGACACAGGGGAAGGAGCAGTGGTGTGCACGGCCGGAGGTGAACGGGCTTGTTGCCACTGAGTGGGGTGTTTAGCATTCATATGCCTGCGCATACTGGTGGTAGTTAAGCTAGTAGTGGTGGAACCCCTGCTGAGCCTGGTTTGGCAAATGTTGCACACCACAGTCCGTCGGTCATCCGGTGTTTCCTTAAAGAACCTCCAGACTTCTGAAAATCTAGCCCTCGCCACGGGAGCTTCACTAGTTGACACATTTGGCGCTGATGCACCAGCTCTGGCCCTGCCTCTCCGTCTGGCCCCACCACTGCCTCTTCCAACCTGTTCTGGTCGAGGACTCTCCTCCGTCTCAGAAGCACTGTGTTCACCCGGCCTCTCAACCCAGCTTGGGTCTGTCACCTCATCATCCTCCGATCCCTCAGTCTGCTCCCCCCTCGGACTTCCTGCCCTGACAACAACTTCACCACTGTCTGACAACCGTGTCTCCTCATCGTCGGACACCTCTTTACACACTTCTTCCACTACGTCAAGAAGGTCATCATCACCCACAGACTGACTGGTGGAAAACCTGGGCATCGGAAAATTGCTCAGCAGCAACCGGACAAGTGGTTTGTGACTGTGGGAAGGGTCCAGAAAACAGTTCCTCAGAGTATGCCGGTTCAAATGCCAAATTTTCCTGGGAGGGGGCAGACTGGGGGGGAGGAGGCTGAGGTGCAGGAGCTGGAGGAGTGGCGATTTCGGTGACATGGGTGGACTGCGTGGAAGACTGACTGGTGGACAAATTGCTCGAAGCATTGTCAGCAATCCACGACATCACCTGTTCGCACTGTTCTGGCCTCAACAGTGCTCTACCACGAGTCCCAGTAACTTCAGACATGAACCTAGGGAGTGTAGCTCTGCGGCGTTCCCCTGCTCCCTCATCAGCAGGTGGTGTCTCACCCCGCCCAGGACCACGGCCTCTGACCCCTGCAGTAGTTGGACGCCCTCGTCCTCTACCCCTAGCCCTCGGGTTAAACATTTTGAAAATGAGAGTTATAGCTTTAATTTTTTTTTTACTTTTTTTTTTTTGTGTTTTTAAAACCAAACAATGCTATCCTATTGCTATGGCTATTTTCTAGCCAAGTATCAAAGCACACTACTATGCCAGATGAGATGACACTGAGTTAGTGCCTAATTGAAATCCAACCCCTACTAAATTTTCCCACTTCGGTCTTTGCTATGGATATGTGTGCCACTAAGAGCTAAACACAACGGTAGCAAGTCCCCCTGCTAATTCCTCACAAAATGGTACTGGATGCAAATTAAAATAAAAAAAGTAGAACGTTATTGTAGCCCTAAGAAGGGCTGTTGGGTTCTTTGAGAATCACTCCTGCCTAACAGTAAGCTAATAGAACACCCTAACGCTTTCCCTGACCAGCAGCAGCTCTCTCCCTAGCGGCATCCAGACACAGAATGATCCGAGCAGCACGGGCAGCGGCTAGTCTATCCCAGGGTCACCTGATCTGGCCAGCCAACCACTGCTATCGACGTGTAAGGGTACCACGTCATGCTGGGTGGAGTGCAGAGTCTCCTGGCTTGTGATTGGCTCTGTTTCTGGCCGCCAAAAAGCAAAACGGCGGGAGCTGCCATTTTCTCGAGCGGGCGAAGTATTCGTCCGAGCAACGAGCAGTTTCGAGTACCCTAATGCTCGACCGAGCATCAAGCTCGGATGAGCATGTTCGCTCATCTCTAGTCTTTATTTTAAAAAATTTTTTTGTAGTTCTGACAGTTGACGATCCTCCATTACCAACATTCTTCCACATACCAAATATACAGCACATAAGGATGGAGCAAATCCTTCTGGATGCCCAACCAGCTTAGAAGCCATGGAATATTTATAATACTTCATCTCATTTTCAGATGAACTGAAGAGCTAGAATCTGTCCTAGAACAGATGGTCTCAAATTTAATATTGACCCACAAAGATCCAAAAACCACACCACACCCAAGTTGGTTCAATAACCCAATATTTTCAGGTGCCCCACAATCTAGACGTGGCAGGGAGAAGACCACCTAGGAAGCTTTAGTCCATAGTCACCGACATTTATGGAATTAGCCCTTGTGAGGGAATAGAATCCATTTTCTGTTGTGTTCTCCCACCATGTGCCTTTACATTGCCTCTACGCATAGTACCATCCCCCGCATACACAGATCATCTTGCACTGATGTATCCTGTTCAAGGCAAGGAATGTGACGCATGCTCAGTAAAGTTTGTCTCAAAAACCTATAAGAACTCTGCTACCTAAATGGGAATTCTCAAACGTGAAGGTCTGAGTGGTTCAGTGAGCAGCTTGTACTATACAATGATTTGGACCCACATCACATCAGAGCTAGAGATATTTCTCTAACAAATTGTTGCCGTAACCGGGATGGGTTTTGCATGATGCCTACCGGACACTTTGTGGATCATCCTTTCAGGACAGACAGACCATGCAGCTGCATAAACTAAAGTTAAAAGAAGCTTATTCTTACAATTTGCTCTGTCTTTCCTTGTTTGAGTTTTCCCACATCCGGTGAGTGGCATGCCTATATTGCACAGTCTAAAGAATCTTGTTATTTTATTTGAAAGCTCCATGTGATGTGTGGTAGTGTATACGGGTATTGTGCGAGTTTGAACGTGTGTTTGATAGCGCTTTATTGTGATACTTTCCTAAACCAGTGCAGTACCATCCTAGAATAGCCCCTACTTAAAGAGTCAGCCTTGAAAAGTAGTTGGTAGATTGTCCAAACTCGGTCTCAAGCATATTACAGTCAGACTATACATTTTTTTTTGTGGTACATCCCAATCTGCTTGAAGGAAGGTGACTAGAACAGTCATACTTGACGGGCAGTTATAGGTTAATAAAAGTTGTTAAACTGCCCTAAGGAAGAGAGACTGCGTGTATGCCGGCACTAGTGATACATTAAAAAAAATATGATAGGAAAATGACTAGGTAGGATGAGAGGCAATTCAAAGGGAAACCAGCAGTACAGATTGTGAAAGAGGGAAAAAAAAAAAAAAGAGTCAGAGAATGTTAAAAAGGGCAGGTATATCAAAAGATGGTAGTTTGGATGTTAGTAAATGGGAGAGGTTGCAAGTGGATAGAAGAAACTTAGAGGAAGTGACCAGAGGAGGTTATAAAGAAACAGTCATAGGAAATTGTGTGTTGTATGAGTGTTATGACGAAGACGGACAAAAACGTTGGACAGACAAAATTCAAGGAAAAGTTCTACCCCCCCACCCCCCACCCTATAATGGTGGATGGAATTGCAGAGTTTGTGGAAAAGACCCAGACTGGCGGGAGACGTGTGCAGTGTGGCACCTAGACCCAACCCCCACACTGGAATATATCCGTCATGACTAGATTAGAAAAAGTGCCGGCTCTGTAATGTGTAATTGGACCCCCCAGAACAATGGAATAGTGTTAATACTCCATTTACAGCTTCAGATGGTTCTCCTGTAGGGGGCATCCCAACTTGATATACATTAGTAGACCAGTGGTATGGAGAATGATGCATTACCTAAAGATCTTTGGATTTGCACCCACAGTCCGCTCAGCTGTATTTGGCTATTGCTGTAACTTCAGAGGACAACTAAGATATAGTAGCCAGGGAATAAATGTGGGAGATTGTGCCTGCTTATCTAGGAGTCACCTCTCAGAACTTCAAAGTCCAAAAACCCAGGTAGTGACATATTTGTTACGGATCTTGGACTTCTGTGGGGAGAACTCCTGGACGGTTGTGCAGTCCCTATTGGATTCCCTGAGCTGACCCTTGCCAGATACTCTAGGTGTTCTATGAGTTTATTCCATTATACAGTCTCGCAGATTATGGCAAAGATATAAATATGTGTTCTGTCTATATCATGTGTAGTGCTAATGGTATTTCATCAGAGTTACCAGATGTGAAGAAAGTCCAGCACATAGTTGTAGACATTATCCTTTGCAGGCTTGAACCAAAGAAACCTGGTGATGTATGTTTAATAACATCAGAAGTGTAGTGTAAAACTTAGATGTTACAATGGTGTGTTAGATTCCTTCTTTGTTATCCTGGTATGCTGGGACATGTAGTACTACAGACACCACAGGGAGAAGGAGGGGGCTGCCCCCCCCCCCCTTGTCTCAGTGATCACAGGAGGGGGGAGAGGGACAAGTGATGGAATGTTAAGAGACGAAAGGAACAATGAGAATGTGTTCATTACTGAGGACTGATAACCCTGATGGCCCTGAGCAGATTTTGGGCTTGATTTGCTGCATCTCCTGTAATTGTAATGGTTTAACCATGATCCTCCACTATTAGTCCTATTCAGCAGCTATGACTGAGATTATTATTAGGAGCTTTTTAGGCAGAAGCTATAACACCCCTAGAAGCCTCCTACGTCACTGGCTCTAGTGATGCTTCTGCTCAGTAAGGCTGTCCCTCAGCATTGCCCCCAGTATGTGCCCTAAGTATAACTGTATAGTTATATAATAAGGTCTAAGGAATTTGTATTCTGTATGTCTCCTATTATACAGCATTGATCCCAATAATGTGTTTTTCTGGAGTATAATTGTTCATTTTCTATGGTTTTTATTTATGTTTAAGCCAAGCACCTTACAGAGGAGAGGACACAGGCCGGAAGCTCTGCTGATCGTGTGTAACAGGACAACCTGGACCCTTCTTGGTTTTGTATCCTACTGTTACCTGTGTATATAAAGCTTCTGTAGTAGTTTTGGACTATCCTGTTACTATTTCACCTCTTCATAATTAGAAGCCTAGAGACTATCGAGGGATAAAGTAATAATCTCTGTTGGGATAGTAATATAGTTGATGAGAGCTCTAGGGATTAAATAGGCTTTTCACCTACAGAGGTTGTTTTATAAAATTGCCCCATGGATGAACATATACTTCCCTAAGGTTTTTCAGAGGTGTCAGAACTGGTGGGATGTCCAAACCTGCAGAAACATTTTTCTTAGGTGTACAACCAAGTATCTGTTTGATCCAGAACCTGATAAAGTATTTAGAGCACAGGACCTGCACCCAGGTGATGAGATGGTCCTGATGTGACTCACCTGAGTCTTTTGAAGGGTCATCCCAAATACATGTGACACATTCATGTGTACAAATTACAACAAGACTGTGACAGTTGTAGAAGCAGAGCGCAGGACCCAGAGACTGCGGAACATGAACCTGTGTATCTCGATGCTGCTATGGACATTGTTACTCCTACCACTTGTAGCATCACTGGGGAAAGATTGTGATCATAATGTCTTACATGGGCTATGCAAAACAGTGTGCTGTATACTATGTCTAGTAGTACTCAGGGGTTGGTAGGGTGACATGTATTAGGATATACACCATTAGGATGTAGAGATTCTGCCCTATACAGTGAATTTACGTGGATTGTGTTGTGATATAATGTTCAGGATGCTCAGGAGGGAAGCAGGTGAAGGGTTAGATAAGTCCTGGATGTGTGATTAGCACATGGCAATGTACCACCTGAGCAGTACCTGAAATTATTCACAAAAGGGGAGAGGTGAGGGAACAAAATCAATTTTCTGTAGTGTTCTCCCACCATGTGTCTTTGCATTACCTATATGCTTAGTACCATCCCCTGTGCACACAGATCATCTTACACTGATATATCCTGTGCAAGGCAAAAGGAATGTGAGCATGCTCAATAAAGTTTTTTTGTCTTAAACCTATAAGAACTCTGCTACCTAAATAATTGGGAATTCTCTCAAACATGTGAAGGTCCAAGTGGTTCACCGAGCAGCTCGTACTATACAATGATTTGGACCCACATCACATCAAAGCTAGAGATATTTCTCCAACACCCTGCCCAAAGAAATGGCCTTGTGGATTGAACCTTATGGAGTCCGAGTACTTTCTCTTAATATGCAATAGCGTTGGATATGGATCATCTCCATGTCTCACATCTTTATGGACAGGAAAACTATCCTTATATGGTGGCTAGCTTTGACCCCCCCCCCCCCCCCCCCAAAAAAAAAAAAAAATGCCTTGTCTTTTACCAATTTGATCTAGTACAATTATCTAAGAGTTGCTAAAGCTAGTTTTGCCAACTGTGCCACACCCAAACCAGAAGACCACATGATATATACCGAAGAACCACGAGGAGTCGTCCCATTCTGGAGGCGCTGTCACACTCAGAGACTAGACTGGGATGTGACAGTCTAGAACCAGTTTTAATAAAAAGTAAAAGGTAAAACACTACGCGTTTCGGCTCCGGGCTGGAGCCTTCGTCAGGTGGATAATTACAGGTGTAATTACACCTGTAATTATCCACCTGACGAAGGCTCCAGCCTTACACCTGTAATTATCCACCTGACGAAGGCTCCAGCCGGAGCCGAAACGCGTAGTGTTTTACCTTTTACTTTTTATTAAAACTGGTTCTATGGATACTACATCCCAGTCTATTCTCTGAGTGTGACAGCGCCTCCAGAATGGGACGACTCCTCGTGGTTCTTCAGCACACAGCCAAGTCCGTCAACTCTGGTTTGCCCGGACCTGAGTCCCGTCGGCAGCAGTCCATCTATTTCATGCTCTCTCTTTCACTGAACCAGGTGAGAGACATTCTATTATACAATTTTTTCCTTATCATACAATACACTTGAATCCTTTGCGCTTTCTGTCTCCCCCTCATATTGGCCACGTTGATGCATACCTGTGGATCCCCACATCAATGCATCTAACACCAGCCCTCCACATGATATATACCGGCTGTGATGGTTAGGACTACTACACCCCCCCCCCCCCCCCACTGCCAAAACAATGTAGAAAGGAGGGGGACCCCACATAGTTTGGAGCAGGAGACTGACACTTAGAAGGCAAGTATTGTTGACACTAGGGATATAAGAAGATCATATGACCAATGATTCCCATACCAATACAGGCTAGGGATGCTTTACCATCCATTCTCTACACAATGACATTTGGGGGTGCGGGCTGATGACACTTAATGACCTAGGATTCATTTTTTATCTCTTTGGGCCCCCCCAGCTGTCTTCAGCCCCCCCCCCCCCCCGGATTGCCTGGTGGATGGCCCCACAATGTTCCTGAAGATCAACAGCAAGGCTTCTGGCTACAGACACCAGGGTACACATCCCCATGGCTGATTATGGGGGTCATGGAGGGAATAAATATTCAGAGCACAGAAAAACAAATTGTAAATATTTATATTGTAATAAAGATCTGAAGATAAATCTGCTGCAGTCTCCTTCCTGTACAGTCCCTCTTCCTAGAATATGCAGGTTTGTAGGTTGATTGTTTCCTGTACTAATGACCTTATCTCACATTCTTCCATGGACAGATTGGGTGAAGATAATTATCCTTACAGTGGTCAAGGTCAACCCAAGAAAGCCTTGTCATAAAATCCTAAAGAGCAGCAAGTATCGGTTTCCGGCCCCGTCACTTCCTCTGCACCCATGAGAAGATGATGGCTCCACAGTCCCACCATCAGAGTGAGTGCTGAAGAAACTGACAGCGGTATAGATTCCAACAGTGATGGGACTACAACCCCCACAAGATCATGGAAGCAGAGCAGGAGGAAATTTGGGAGAACCCTGTAAAGATCGTTGAGAAATGCTTTAACCTCTCTATACAGACGCTCGGGACTGCTAGGTGACACTTCATGTCCTAGGATTAATTTTACAATTTTTTTTTTGTCTGTTCCAGCACCTTACACATGTTCACCAGTTCAGATCCAGAACCTCCAGGTAGCATTTTCAGAAATACAACAGTGCCACAAGCATCACCACAAAGAGCTTAAGGAATTACAGAAGCTTCTTTAGATTCATTTAGGTAGAAGGAAAGGTTTGGGAAAGGTTCCAACTACACAGAAAAGGGAGGGAGATTTAGAGATGTTGAGGGGGGGGGGGTTAAGTTCTTAGGAACAGAAACCCATATAAAGTACATGTAAACCATTGCCAGGAGCCTCACCAAGATGGAAGAGTTAAATATATTAAACTTGCAGGGGGGTAAAATATAATGGGCATCAGTGAGACATGGCAGTTAACCACCTGCTGCCATTATCAGAGGTCTCCAGGACCACCTGGAAACTAGAGAATTTCTGCACCACCCAACAATCTCATGAAAGTCCAACATGGTGCTCCAGATAACAGCAACAGAGCATCTGCCTTCAGCTGCCTAATGACAGGTACAGCCAGATGCATCGATTCTTCCAAAATATTATAATTTGGATTACTGATTTAGGATGGATGAGTCAAAGAAACTGAGTCTGAACCGAGCCCCAAAATTTCATAATTCCTACTAAATTCAGCACATTCTTTACCCGACAGACACGATGATGTCTTTTAGCACATGGAGCCTATTCAGGTTCCTTGTACAATATTCCCAAAACAAAGATTCAACTGAAAGTTGTAGAGCATCAGAAGTTTAGATAAAGTGTTTACTCCTAAGGAGCTCAAAGAAAATGAAAAAAATCATTGATCACTTCCAGGTGACCAAGACCGGAGCCAAAAATAAAGCTCAGCTTTCCCACACACACATTGCTGAAAAGCTAAATTAACCTTAGGTTGTGTCACTGTCCTGCAAAGAGGAAGTTGCTGTTCCTGCAGCAGCACATGCACCACTGTCTGAACCATGTTCTGCACCTGATTGAACAATGAGTCCATGGTCTCCATACTAGTGTAGGGTTTGATATTCTGATGTGCTAGGAGTGAAAAAGGTGACCCGCTGAGCTTCCCACAACCTCTGTCCCTACCTACTTGCCAGACCCTGCGCTAAATCACAGGCGGCAACTGGGCGGCGGTCCCTACACTGGTCATAGTGCACAAAAGAAATGAATAGAGACAGACAAGACAAACTGCTAGAGGCAGTGTCACACTAACTGGGTCAGAACCAAAAACAAATAAAACAACTAGAATAGTTAGGCAAAAGTCACCCATCAAACCAAGCTCTTGTGTGTTCCCTCCACCCCCATCCTCAGTCTAAATTCTTGTGAGCAGGGTCCTCAATCCTATCGTTTTATATAACATTTGTACTCTATGTCCATGAAAGTCTGTACAGCGCTACATAATATGATTGTGCTATATAAAGATTATAACGCAGACAAGAGGAATAAGACTGAGGCACCGCAAGATCATATTGCAGGATTCCAGTGGACCTTCCGACAAAAATCAGGTTATGTGTAACCATAGACCATCCGTGGTGGTGCTCAACCTTTTATGAAAATAGAAACGCCGTGGCACTCGCCAAACCGGATGAATCAACGTTGGTCTTTATTGTCCATGTGGCAGTGCGTGGAGGATGCCAAAAACACGGCAAGCCACATGGACAATAAACACCAACGTTGATTAATCCAGTTTGGCGAGTGACACGGCTTTTCTATATGTCCATCAAGTGGACACACACTGAGAATAACCAGGCCAAGGCCTCCCATACTGGAGATTGACCTTTTTTTCTAGGCTCCATGGCTTCATCTCCTTCAATAAGGAGTTCAGACAAACCATAGTCACGGACACTAGTGGGAAATACTTCCCTGGATAAGAATGAAACATCTAAGGTAAAGGCAACTTTAAGAGGAAAACCTGGGAATTCAACCGATTATGGACAACTGAGTTTACGGCTCATTAAATGGACACTTCCAAGGTAAATTTTCAGTGGTCCCAGTAGTGGAGTCTCAGTCCTTCACCTATAACCTGTATTTTGAAGAGGTCATGTACCACAAAAGCCAAATATTTCTGGTTAGCAGATAAGGTGATTAATCCTTTAGCCATTATAGTTGAGTGCATCTTTCCCCCCCTTACAGTGATGTATAAGGTCTGGGGAACAAAAGGTTGTCGGACCCATTTGGCCACAGAATGGATGTCTGACAACCTCTAACCATGGTCACCACCTCTGATCTACCTGGTCACCAAAATCTTATAGCATGGACATTGGCTATACAGTCTCTCGAGTTATCCAATATGGCCACACACGGAACATTGGCTGCTAACATTCACAGCGACAGCTACTAGACTCATAAGTAGGAGGAAACGGTCCTAAAAACTTCTTCCAACCCTTCCTACTACTATAGTATGGCAGTATATGGGGATTTTGCTCCTCATTCATTAAAATGAAACAGCCTTGGGTCTTCAGAAGACTCGAGGCTGTCATGGCAACCAATTGCCACCCACCCCTTTCCCGTTGACATCACAGGGAGCGACGTTCTTCACCAAGACAGTGGGGCCAAAGCTCCGCCGTCTTTTTGAAGCTGCAATGGACGGGTTAACACCTGCAATTGATGCCAGCACCGATCCCTGGTGTTACCGGTAAGTGCTACAAAGACTTACCGACTATGGAGAGCGCTCAGCCCATGAGCCCTCTACATGCACTCGCGGCGCACTATACAATTATTCCGCGTGTCATTAATGGGTTAAACAGATCATAAATCCTTAACATTGACCACGTGCAGATACCCTTAGGCTACATTCACACAATGGTTTGGGGGACACATGTACGGCAGTAAGCTTGTGCCCGTACATACATCCCCCATAAGTGCCATTGAGCGCACAGAACGACATGTTCGATCTTTCCCCCCATAGTACAACCCATACACCATCTCTACGGAGAGGGGGAGGGGTCACCTCCCTTCATGGTGGCAGTCATATGTTCATGCTAATGCAGCCGTAGTCTGATGTCCAAACCAGTAGTGGAGGGAAAGAGGAGAAGGAGCAGCTTCTCCCAATGATGCATGTGAACACTGCACCCACATTTCTTACACCCCATTATCACAAGCCTTCCATGTACAGGCCTATCTTCTGCCCCTCTAGTGGGTGGAGGGACATCAAGTGTTGGCTTTTCTTTATGAGCAAGGGGTTAACCTGGGCATCTAACATATGGACCACCAAAAGCCCCTTAACATATTTAAAGAGATGGTCCAGTGACAACAAGTTCTCCCCCAACACTACTCCCAGGATGCATGGTGGTCCCATCACTGAGGCACCCACCAAACACCAGGTTAGGTTCTGTCCTGTAGGAAGGGGTTATCATGGGGTGACTGGACAACCCCTTTAACCACAGGATCCACATGGACACGACCCTAGAGGTCATCCTCGCTCTTTTTTCTAGGCAAAAAGTCAAATTTCAAAAATAGTAAAGAACCTCAGGACTGGAGATTACATTCCAATCCCCGGGGGGTTACCTGCACCTGAGGGACGCTCCCAGCCCTCAACATCTTCACACTCCAAACGCCTCAGGACGCCCAAGCTCCGCACATCCCAGCTCCTCACAATGACAGATCCAATAATGTCCTTCAGCCAGCACCAGTGACCCAGAGGAACCAGCAGCAGATCCAGACTGAGGACACAGCGGAGTATAAATGGAGGGTCTGGACCCGCCCCTGCAGCTGATTGGTGCAGAGACACACCCCCAGCACAGGTGGCCATCTTGTCAATCATCAGAGCATAACTCCAGGTGTGGCCTCCAGCCCAGAGACACCACAGGAAGAACCAGGACAGAGAGTTCTACTAAGAGCTACTAAGGTCACGTGCTGTGTTTTGGTTGCGTCTTCATTGAGGGCGCCTTCCCGCGTGTCGTTTTTCTTGTGGTTTTTGAATGCATCCAAAAGGAAAGAGGGAGGGGGTTTGGCCAAGACGCATGTGTTTCAGGAAAACCCTCCTCCCACTTTTGTTTTGGATGCATTTTAAAATGTGAGAAAAATGCCACGTGGGAAGGCGCCCTCATGCCACATTTACAGGATGCGTCGCACTGTGCATGGCGTTTTTGACGCATTCCACTGGCTTCAGACTTAATTACATGCTAAGGTTACGTTGCGTTTCCACCGCATCTGCTAAAACGCAACACACAACGCAACGTGTGAATGCGCCCTCAGGAACATTACAGCAGCTGAGGAGGGGATTTGTCTGGATGCATTACTGTTAACATTTGCATTTACAAAACACCATGTAAATGTGATGTTAACATGTTTCTTAACAAAATGCACATGCTACCGTGTTGTTAACAAATGTGTTAACATCACATTTACTATGCGTTTTGTAAATGCAAATGTTAACAGTAATGAAACTAGGCAAATCACCTCCTCAGCTGTTATACTGCATTCAAACTGCAACCAAAACACCGCATAGCAACGCACCTCCCAGCAGATATTACACTGATAGCACTGCACCTCCCAGCAGATGTTACACCGATAGCACTGCACCTCCCAGCAGATATTACACTGATAGCACTGCAGCTCCCAGCGGATATTACACTGATAGCACAGCACCTCCCAGCAGATATTACACTGATAGCACTGCACCTCCCAGCAGATATTACACTGATAGCACCACACAGCAGATATTACACTGATGGCACTGCACCTCCCAGCAGATATTACACTGATGGCACTGCACCTCCCAGCAGATATTACACTGATAGCACTGCACCTCCCAGCAGATATTACACTGATAGCACCACACAGCAGATATTACACTGATAGCACCTCCCAGCAGATATTACACTGATAGCACTGCACCTCCCAGCAGATATCACAGTGATAGCAACGCACCACCCAGCAGATATCACAGTGATAGCACTGCACCACCCAGCAGATATTACACTGATAGCACTGCACCTCCCAGCAGATATTACACTGATAGCACTGCACCTCCCAGCAGATATTACACTGATAGCACCTCCCAGCAGATATTACACTGATAGCACTGCACCTCCCAGCAGATGTTACACCGATAGCACTGCACCTCCCAGCAGATATTACACTGATAGCACCTCCCAGCAGATATTACACTGATAGCACTGCACCTCCCAGCAGATGTTACACCGATAGCACTGCACCTCCCAGCAGATATTACACTGATAGCACCTCCCAGCAGATATTACACTGATAGCACCTCCCAGCAGATATTACACTGATAGCACTGCACCTCCCAGCAGATATTACACTGATAGCACTTCCCAGCAGATATTACACTGATAGCACCGCACCTCCCAGCGGATATTACACTGATAGCATCTCCCAGCAGATATTACACTGATAGCACCGCACCTTCCAGCAGATATTACACTGATAGCACCTCCCAGCAGATATTACACTGATAGCATTGCACCTCCCTTCAGATATTACACTGATAGCACCTCCCAGCAGATATTACACTGATAGCACTGCAGCTCCCAGCGGATATTACACTGATAGCACCTCCCGGCAGATATTACACTGATAGCACCTCCCTTCAGATATTACACTGATAGCACCTCCCAGCAGATATTACACTGATAGCACTGCAGCTCCCAGCGGATATTACACTGATAGCACCTCCCAGAAGATATTACACTGATAGCACCGCACCTTCCAGCAGATATTACACTGATAGCACCGCACCTTCCAGCAGATATTACACTGATAGACTGCACCTCCCTTCAGATATTACACTGATAGCACCGCACCTCCCAGCGGATATTACACTGAGAGCACTGCACCTCCCAGCAGATATTACACTGATAGCACTGCAGCTCCCAGCGGATATTACACTGATAGCACCTCCCAGAAGATATTACACTGATAGCACCGCACCTTCCAGCAGATATTACACTGATAGCACCGCACCTTCCAGCAGATATTACACTGATACACTGCACCTTCCAGCAGATATTACACTGATAGACTGCACCTCCCAGCAGATATTACACTGATAGCACCGCACCTCCCAGCGGATATTACACTGATAGCACTGCACCTCCCTTCAGATATACACTGATAGCACCGCACCTTCCAGCAGATATTACACTGATAGCACCGCACCTTCCAGCAGATATTACACTGATACACTGCACCTTCCAGCAGATATTACACTGATAGACTGCACCTCCCAGCAGATATTACACTGATAGCACCGCACCTCCCAGCGGATATTACACTGATAGCACTGCACCTCCCAGCAGATATTACACTGATAGCACCGCACCTCCCAGCGGATATTACACTGATAGCACTGCACCTCCCTTCAGATATTACACTGACAGCACCTCCCAGCAGATATTACACTGATAGCACCTCCCAGCAGATATTACACTGATAGACTGCACCTCCCAGCAGATATTACACTGATAGCACTGCACCTCCCAGCAGATATTACACTGATAGCACTGCACCTCCCTTCAGATATTACACTGATAGCACCTCCCAGCAGATATTACACTGATAGCACCTCCCAGCAGATATTACACTGATAGCACCTCCCAGCAGATATTACACTGATAGCACCTCCCAACAGATATTTCACCGATAGCACCTCCCAGCAGATATTACACTGATAGCACCTCCCAGCAGATATTACACTGATAGCACCACAGCTCCCAGCAGATATTACACTGATAGCACCTCCCAGCAGATATTATACTGATAGTACCTCACCTCGCAGCAGGTATTACACTGATAGCACCTCCCAGCAGGTATTACACCAATAGCACCTCCCAGCAGATATTACACTGATAGCACCTCCCAGCAGATATTACACTGATAGCACCTGCCAGCAGATATTACACTGATAGCACCTCCCGGCAGATATTACACTGATAGCCCCGCACTCCCCAGCAGATATTACACTGATAGCACTCCCCAGCAGATATTACACTGATAGCACCTCCCGGCAGATATTACACTGATAGCCCCGCACTCCCCAGCAGATATTACACTGATAGCACTCCCCAGCAGATATTACACTGATAGCCCCGCACTCCCCAGCAGATATTACACTGATAGCTGAATACTAAATACAACTGGTTCATTTATCATTAAGATAATAGAAACATTTTAGATACAACCCGTCTACCTCATGTCTCCCCCCCCGTCTACCTCATGTCTCCCCTCCGTCTACCTCATGTCTCCCCCCATTGAATCTAGCGAGTAGTGGAGTTGGATTCAATGCAATACATCATAAAGAGGGCACATTATAACCAAGGTTTCTAGTCATGAAGAGGTGAAATACTATCAGGATAATCCAAAACTACTACAGGAGCTTTATATACACAGGCAGCAGTAGGATACAAAACCAAGAAGGGTCCAGGTTGTCATGTTACACACGATCAGCAGCTTCCGGCCTGTGTCCTCTCCTCTGAGGTGCTTGGCTTAAACTTAAATGAGAACAATAGAAAGTGAACAATATACTCCAGAGAAAAAACACAGTTTTGGGACCAATGCCGATGTATCAATGCTGTATAATAGGGGACATACAGTATACAAATTCCTTAGACCTTATTATAAACCTATACAGACATGCTGGGGCACATTCCGGGTGGCACATGCTGGGGGCACAGTCTGCAGGCACATACTGGGGGGGCACATACTGGGGCCACATACTGGGGGCACATGCTGGGGGGAACATGCTGGGGGGCACATGCTGGGGGCACATACTGGGGGGCACATACTGGGGGCACATACTGGGGGGCACATACTGGGGGCACATACTGGAGGCACATACTGGAGGCACATACTGGGGGCACATGCTGGGGCACATGCTGGGGGCACATTCCGGGTGGCACATGCTGGGGGCACAGGCTGCAGGCACATACTGGGGGGGCACATGCTGGGGCCACATGCTGGGGGCCACATGCTGGGGGGCACATGCTGGGGGGCACATGCTGGGGGGCACATGCTGGGGGGGCACATGCTGGGGGCACATGCTGGGGGGCACATGCTGGGGGCACATGCTGGAAGCACATACTGGGGGCACATGCTGGGGGCACATTCCGGGTGGCACATGCTGGGGGCACAGGCTGCAGGCACATACTGGGGGGGGCACATACTGGGGGCACATGCAGGGGCCACATTCTGGGGGGCACATTCTGGGGGGCACATGCTGGGGGCACATGCTGGGGGCACATACTGGGGGCACATGCTGGGGGCACATACTGGGGGCACATGCTGGGGGGGCACATACTGGGGGCACATGCTGGGACCACATGCTGGGGGGGCACATACTGGGGGCACATGCTGGGGCCACATACTGGGGGCACATCCTGGGGGCACATACTGGGGGCACATGCTGGGGGCACATACTGGGGGCACATGCTGGGGGGCACATGCTGGGGGGCACATGCTGGGGGGCACATGCTGGGGGCACATGCTGGGGGGCACATGCTGGGGGCACATACTGGGGGAAAGTGTTACTGAGCAGCAGCCTCACTAGAGCCAGTGACGTAGGAGGCTTCTAGGGGTGTTATAGCTTTTGCCTAAAAAGCTCCTAATAATAATCTCAGTCATAGCTGCTGTATAGGACTAATAGTGGAGGATCATGGGAAGGTTTTACTCCTGGTTAAAACATTACAATTACAGGAGTTGCAGCGAATCAAACCCAAAATCTGCTCAGGGCCGTCAGGGTTATCAGTCCTCAGTAATGAGCACACATTCTCATTGTTCCTTTCATGCATCTTATCATCTCTATCACTTGTCCTCCTCCTCCCCCCTCCTGTGTTCACCGAGTCCTAGACAAGGGGGGGAAGCAGCCCCCTCCTTCTCCCTGTGGTGTCTGTAGTACTAAATATCCCAGCATGCCAGGATAACAAAGAAGGAATCTAACACACCATTGTAACATCTAAGATCACTCCATCATCCTACACAAATTGCTAAAACCTTTTACCACACCCTTCAAACTTTAGGTGTATTATAAAGTGTTACACTACATGTCTGATGTTATTAAACATACATCACCAGGTTTCCCAGACCCAATCCTGCAAAGAACGATATCCACAACTATGTGCTGGACTTTCCTCCTATCTGATAACTCTGATGAAATACCATTGGCTCTATACATGATATAGATATTTTACTACCAAGGTTTTTGGACTTTGGAGTTCTGAGAGGTGACTAGCAGGTGATAAGCAGGCACAGTCTCCCACATTTATTCCCTGGGTGCTATATCTTAGTTATCCTCTAAAGTTACAGCAATAGCCAAATACAGCTAAATACAGCTGAGCGGACTGTGGGTGCAAATCCAAAGATCTTTAGGCAATGCATCATTCTCCATACCACTGGTCTACTAATGTATATCAAGTTGGGATGCCCCCTACAGGAGAGCCATCTGAAGCTGTAAATGGAGTATTAACACTATTCCTTTGTTCCGGGGGTCCAAGTAGACATTCCAGAGCCGGCACTTTTTCTAATCTAGTCATGACCGGATATATTCCAGTGTGGGGGTTGGGTCTAGGTGCCTCACACACTGCACATGTCTCCCGCTAGTCTGGGTCTTTGTTTCCATGCACTCTGCAAACCCATCCACCAGGGCCATTATAGGGTGGGGGGTAGAAAATGTTTCAGAATTTTGTCTTTGTCTTTTGTCTGTTCAGCGTTAGGTTCTTGTCCGTCATCGTCATAACACTCATACAACACACAATTTCCTATGGCTGTTTCTGTATAACCTCCTCTGGTCACTTACTCTTCAACTTTCCCCATCTACTTGCAATTTCTGTCATATCATTATCATGCAACCAGCCTTTTTCTTCTTTTAAGAACCTTTTCCATTTAATAACATCCAAACTACCATCTTTTGGCATACCTGCCCTTTTCAACATTTTCTGGCATCTTTTTACAGCCTCTTTTCCCTCTTTCTCTTTCACTATCTGTACTGCTGGTTTCCCTCCGAATTGCCTCTCATCCTACCTAGCAAATTTCCCATAATTTTCTATATATCTCTAGTGCCGGCACACACACAATCTTCCTTAGGGCATCTTTACAACTTCAATACCTACAGCTACCCGTCAAGACTAACTGTCCTAGTCACCTTCCTTCAAGCAGATTGGGATCTACCACAAAAAAATTTATAAAGTCTGACTGTCCAAACTCAGTCTCCTTCTCAAGCGAATTACGATCCACCAACTACTTTTCAAGGCTGACTCTTTATGTAGGGGCTATTCTAGGATGTTATTTTCCTAAAACCAGTACAGTATCACAATAAAGCGCTATCAAACACACATCTTCAAACTCACACAATACCCATATACACTACCACACATCACATGCAGTTTTCAAATATATAACAAGATTCTTTGGACTGGGCAATATAGGCATGCAACTCACCGGACAAGGGACAATCCAAACAAGGAGAGACAGAGCAAATTGTAAGAATAAGCTTCTTACCTTTCGTTTATGCAGCTGCATGGTCTGTCTGTCCTGAAAGGATGATCCACAAAGTGTCCGTTAAGCTTCAAGCAGTGGTCCAGTCTATCCGGGTCTCAGCACCAGGTTGTTAGAGAAATATCTCTAGCTCTGATGTGATGTGGGTCCAAACTATTGTACAGTACAAGCTGCTCGGAGAATCAATCATACACTCATGTGTCCTGTTAGATGATTCTAATTCATTTTGGTAGCAGAGAGTTCTTATAGGTTTTAGAAACAAAGAAACTTTACTGGGCATGCGTCACATTCCTTTCACTTGTACAGGATGTAAGATGATCTGTGTGTGCGGGGGATGGTACTATGCACAGATGTAGTTCTTCTAACAATATAGGGATATGCAAAGACAATATGGATGGAGAACACATAACAAAATGGATTCTGTTCCCTCACAGTGGGTGCTTTTTCTATGTTGTTTGGGGATGCTCGGTGCTAGTCTTAGTCTATATGTGAATTGTGGATTTTTTGGGATATTATTTTTCTAGATAGCGGTCATTTAGGCAGATGTGTCAGTGTTTTTTGATGATGGCCTCTATTCTTTTATGATCGCTGGTATATGTAGTGATGAATCTCATATTGTCATTGTTCTTTTTCCCATCCTTTCTGGTAGGTACTAGGCCTTCTTGCCGGCTGCATTGGCCCGATTTTTGTTTGGCATTCATGACAATTTCTTTTGGATATCTTTTTTCCAAAAATCGCTTTTCGATAATTTTCGCTTGCTTTTCATATGTCCAGATGTCTGTGCAGTTCTTCCTTATTCTCAAGGTATGGAATATTTTGCAGCCAGTTTTTGTGATGATGACGTTGGAATTTCAAATAACTGTTTATGTTGACCGTTTTAAAGTACGTTTCAGTGGTAATTTTATTTCCCATATGTCCAATTGATAAGTCTAAAAATTCGATTTTATCTTTTTTCAATTTTATTCCCCAATTGTTATTGGGCCTTTTTGGCCTTTAGGACGCGGTCCCATTTTTTCAAATCTGCCCTATAAGTGCTTATAGCTCTGGAATGATACAAGATATCCAGGGGATTTTGAGTTTGTTTTCTTGTGACACATTGTACTTCAAATTAGTTTAAAAATTTGGATGAAATCTTTTTTATTTAGTTATGAAAAAAAAAAATCTTTATTTTCAAAGTTCTAAGTACTCTACTTTTGATGCAGACAGTCATAGCACCCAAATAAATTCATAACTTACATTTCCCAAATGTCTGCTTTGGTTGGTTTTTTAAGATTCCACATATTTTACTAGAATGTTATGAGGCTCAGAATTTGAGGGCCATTTTTCAAATTTTTGGGAAAATCCCCAAAAACAAAGATGGACTAAGATGGACCTGCTCAAATTTTAATTGACAGTGAGAGGCCTAAACAATAGCTAGAATTGCCCCCATTATGGAAACTACGCACCTCAACGTATGAAAAAGCATTTTAAGGAGTTTGTTAACCCTTTAGGATTTTTATAGGGGTTTAAACAAAATGGAAGTGCGGTCTACAAATTAAAATTAAACATTCGTAATGGATTAAATAAAGAAAGGCTCCACAAAGTTTGATACCCAATTTCTCCCGAGTACAATGATCGCCCATATATGATGACCTATAGGGGCCCATTTTTTGCCACATGAGATGCACTTTTCTGGTACATAATTTTGGGGCATCTATAGCTAATTGGTGAGATTTTATTAACTCTTTGTTGGTGGAGGAAATGAAAATCATCAATATTTATGACATTTTTTTTGTGTTTTTTCTTTTTTGGCCGTTTACCATACCATAAAACATAAAATATATTATTTTTATTCTATGGGTCTCCACGATTATGAAAAGACCTAATTTGTCGAAAATGCTAATTTTAGCATCACCAACATTCATATGCATAACTTTTTTATTTTTCGGCTGACAAATCTGGTTAAGGGCTTATTTTTTGCAGGAAGGATTGTTCTTTTTAGTGGTCTTATTTTAGAGTGCCTAACTTTTTTACCACTTTTTAGAGCATTTTTTAAAGGGTATGAATGAAAAATTATCTTGTTTTTTTGGGGGTTCAATTTGCAGGTGCAAAAATGATTCTGTTTTATTAGGCGGATTATCACGGGCGTAGTGATACAAAATATGCCGAGTTTTTTAGCATTTATTCAATTTTACTGAATAAAAACTAATTTGGAGAAAATCTTGTTCATTTTAGCATCAACATCTTTTCATAAGCAGGACTTTAATTTTTTTTATTGAGTTGTTCTTTTTCGTGGTCTCATTTTAGAGTGACTTTATTTTGATCACTTTTTAGAACATTTTTTTAAAGGTATTAATTAAAAACTATCTTTTTTAAGAACTATGTTTGCATTGTTTTCTCCGGCCTTTACTGTGCTGGTCCAGTAACGGGTCCAGTAACGTATACAGATTGTTAGAGACGTGGTGATACCAAATACTTGGCAGTTTTTTGTGTGTTTGTGTTTTTTATACTATATTAAGTGTTTTTATGGGAAAGTGGCATTTTAGGGGCTTACATTTTTTTATGTATTTATTTTTTATCTATTCTAATGTGTAAACTTTTGTGTCTTTAATTTTTTTTTACCTATACATACTTGAACTTGAACCAGCTATTCTCTTATTAAGTCCAACACACTGCTCTACAATACTAATTCTTTGTAGAGCAGTGTAAGCTGGGTGAGCATGTGTGGCTGGCGTCCTCTGTATTAATTGATATGCGCAGTTTTAAAGTGTCTTTTGTTCCGCTATAATTTGTGGTGGAATGGAGGAATGAAAACCGCACTAAGGAGGTTCTGAATGGTGGTCTATTCCCGTTGGAAGTCGTCTGCTTTTAGAAATTGTGTGGAGCAACTTTCTTCATTCTTTGGACTAAGAGGTGGAGAAACATCATAAAAGGAAGAACTTACACAATAATTGGAGCTCCGGTCAGAGTTCAAATTCTCTTTATTTTTGTTTTTGTAACTCGCTGTACAAGAGTTTATAGTCAGACTCGGAAGTAGTCTGACTGCTGCGAACATCAGGCAACCCCGGGGCACTTGGCAGACCTCGGGGCTGCCCAGAAGTGGATCGTATACGCCTTGGGGGATCCGATCCATGGGAGGATGCCCTCTTACACACGGCAGTCAAGCTTGACCGCGGCGTGTAAGGGGTTTACACTCACAATCAGAGCTGGCTCCGATCGCGGGTGCTAGAGCGTGGTGTCAGCTGTACTAGACAGCTGAAAGCCGCTGCTTCTTGTGCCGCCTCTATTCGTGAGCCGGTGCCAGAAGCGGGACGTTATAGCACGTCCCGGTGCGGGAAGTATCTACCCGAAGAGACGTACTATAAAATCCAGGTCCGCGTAGGGGTTAAGTGAGGTCTGATCCCCTTTCCATATTAAAAAAACATTTCCATATTAACATCACCCCGGAAGTACAACATGAAGGTAATCTATTCATATATTATAGATATAGAGACAACCTGTTTTAATATAGAAAGGGGATCAGACCTCACAACAAAAATTGGGGAATAAAATTTAGCATCCCCAAACAACATAGAAAAAGAAACCACCCAGAGACCCCAACAATAAACCAAAAAGTCTCTAAATGCAACAAGAAAAGGTGTCTATGCTACTTCAACTTAACGGAGAAATATTCGAGATCAAAACAAATATGAATCGCCAATCTCGCTTTGTTATGTATCTAATTGATTGTCAATGCGGAATGTAGTATGTGGGCAGAACCACCCGACCCTTACACTGTAGATTAAACCAACAAAATAAGCCATGGAAATACATAGTCTATCAAGGCCTATGGAAATAAAACACAAGGGTGATGGAAAATGTAACATTACACCTATAGACCACGTTGGGGAAAACGTTTCCAGTAGATTTGAAATCCCGAAGGGAAGGGAAATCTTCTGGATATATTAATTAAAAACCCTAAAACCAACTGGACTAAATGAAGTAACGGAAACGATCCTGGTATAAATATATCCACATTCCTATATATATATATATATATTTCTCCTGTTTTTTTTTCTTTAGCCCAATACCAAAATGCTCCATGCTAAAATACAATCCCTCTAATCGAAGCAGGTGAGCTTTGCCACATTCACATTTGACATTATCCCTTTCCCTAGTATGTAATGGTATTCGCGATACTACTCTACTGATACATCGTTTCATCAGCAATGTAGTCCTTGCCATGACAGCGATATACTCCACCACATGGACATAGATCTACTAAGTCTCCTTACATAAAGGCCTACAGAGAAAAGTAGCTTATACTTACCAAGTACCAGCGAAGCCTCTCCACAACTAATTTGGTCAGTCTAGGCTTCCGTATTTGTAGTTCCACAAAACGGATAGTTGTATTATGTTGTATTGTTTTTGTACGTTATCTTCTTCCTTTCAATTACTACTACTGCTGAGTTTTAGAATATTGTGTAAAATATTTTTTCATGTGCCTCATCGAATTTTTAGAATTCTACTAACAACCATGTATCTACCAGAAAAAGTCCTTCTGGTACAGATTCGAAATGCATCTTGCCATTGTTTTTTAAAAAATATTTTTATATATGTGTTTAAACTCTTCAATTAAAATATTGTTGGAACGAACGGCGCTGGACCATCTGTGGTTTACCTGGAGATCCCAATAGATACCTATTAATAAAAAATGAATTCTAGATCTTACCCAAAAATATTTTCTTTGGATCTTTCCCAGTTCCAGATTTATCTTTTCCATTCGATAAGTTTTCTACATCTATAAATCATCATAGTCCCGTTAGAATAGTCATTTTTTATACCCTTTTCTGGCTATACAAGTTTGGTCTTTGGGTAGAACATTAGAAATCTCTTGTTGCAGATGATGAATATTTAGTAGCATTAAATTATCAATCTGGGACATAAATCCTTATCTTGTGGGAATAAATCTGGGGGAATTATTGATCACATTTTGTGTGGGATCCAGTTTTCTCTAGAATATTCCCCAGTGTTATAAGATGTCATATAATGGTCACCGACCTTCTGGATTGTGCTTCATTCCGTCCTCTATATTCATTAATGGTGGGAGGTGTCAGCGTCTCCTTGGAGTCCTCACTACCGCCTCTTCCTCATTATTACAGGAAGCCACAATCAGTAGGTCCTGGGTTTAGGACCAAGGTGATTTGGGGATTTTGGAGTTGATATATATGAGTAGGGTAGAATGTAATAATACTGTTTATTTATCCCCAACTCGATTACCGCAAACAGCTCAACTATTCAATACATTCAAAGCTACACAACACAAAAACATAGAATAGTTATAAAATTAATAATATACAGGCAGTCCCCTACTTAAGGACACCCGACTTACAGACGACTCATAGTTACAGACGGACCCCTCTGCGCCCTGTGACCTCTGGTGACCTCTCTGGATGTTACTATAGTCCCAGACTGCAATGATCAGCTGTAAAGTGTCTGTAATGAAGCTTCATTGATAATCCTTGGTCCAATTACAGCTAAAATTTTGAAACTCCAATTGTCACTGGGACAACAGAAAAAAATTTGTCTAGAACTTCAATGAGAAAATATACAGTTTCAACTTACATACAAATTCAACTTAAAAACAAACCTCCGGATCCTATCTTGTACATAACCCGGGGACTGCCTGTATACACATTCACTTCCTTACTGGACTTTAAATTCACCCGATTAAAGGCGTATTCCCCTTACAAAAACAAGTTTCTTATATGTTCTCAGGATAAAAAAATAACTCATTCTCTCATTTACTGTTAATAATAAAAAATCCAGCATTTCACAGATAGAAGACTGACCTGTCTCTATCAGTCCTGGTTTACACAATATCAGTTTCCCCTAGACACGACCCTGTAACTTCTGACTTGAGGCTAGGTGTCCGCCATCTTGGATTTCTATGTGACAGCATTGAGCAGAGTTTGTCTCTCTGCTGTGTGCCTGTAGCCCCGCCCCCTGCATGGAGCTCACACTGATTCTCTCTGCTCACAATCTCCTAGGAGGAAGTAGAGGCTGCAAACTAGAAGGAGATAAGTGTTCCAGGGGAAGGAGGAGGCAGGCACATATCTGTGATATGTAGCAGAGCTCACAGTGTAAAAGTCTGTTAGCCTCTTTCTAAGTGTCAGTGTGTTAGCACAATGTCAAAAGCCAGATGAAAGTGTATATACACCTGATATTACCCTGATAATGTAGCCACATTTGTCCCCCCACAGAACTAGATGGATCATAATGTGTCTGCTTAGAGGCCCTGCCCACACCATGGGATTTTGCACTGAGCAGCCTAGGGAGTGATAGTCGTTAAAAAGTAAGGGGTTAAAATTATCTTTATTGTGATAACATCACTAGGGGATTGAAATGTCAGAATTTTCTTTAGTGCGAAAACCCCTTTAATAGATGTAGGTACAATAGAGCGTCTAAATCCATCTGTCCTGCATTGTAAATATCTGTTACCAAAAAGCAATTTTTTGATCTTTAACCCCTTAATGACAGCTGTAAAAAGCCGATACAGCGGTCATTAAGGGTACTTCTTCTGACGCGTACGCCTTTCTACGGCGGCGCGTCAGAAGAAGATTTCGGGACATCGGGTCCTGCAAGTGCCAGTGTCGGGCTGTGATATCACAGCCCAGACCCGGCACTAACACCCGGGATCGGAAGCATGACTGAGGCGTGCAAGTGTGTCCCCCGTGGATCGGACCCCCCGGTGTGCTTACCAAGGGATCCGATCCCTCCTGCCTCAGCCCCGGGTTCCGACAAGTGACCCGAGGCTGTCGGCTCCTCTCTGTGCCGGGTTCCGCCTCCTGGCAGGACCCAGCTGTGTGTAACTGAGCATGCGCGGCATGCTCAGTTACTTACACTATACACTGCAATACAAGTGTATTGCAGTGTAAAGGCTTAAATAAGCGATCGGACGATCGATTGATCAAGCCAAGAAGAAGAAAATGTAAAAAAAAAAAAAGATTTAGTCATTTTAGAATATAATTAAATAAATAAAATAATAGTCCCATAATCTCCCCAGTTACACATAAAATGCAAATAAAGTATATAAAACACAAAAACACGTACATATTTGGTATCACCGCATCCGTATTAATCTGTACAATAAATCTAAATCAATATTGAACCCGCTCGGTGAACGACATAAAAAAAAAAACTTTAAAAAATTCCCGTAATATACAATTTTTCATCAAACACTAAACACTAAAAATGTTCTAAAAAGTTATTTAAAAAATTTACGTTCCCTAATATGATAAGACTGAAAAGAACAACTCTTTTCGCAAAAAATTAGCCCTCAACCAGTTCAGACAACAGAAAAATACAGAAGTTATGGCCCTGAAAAGTTGTCAATAGTAAAAACAATGCGATATTCTCCAATATTGGTTTTGCTCAGGAAAATTGAGCAAAGATGAGAAAAACTATATAAATGAGGAATCACCGCAATCGTAGTGAACCAGAGAATAAAGATAAAATATTATTTTTATGTTACGGTGAGCGGGGGGGAAAAAAATGCTAAAAATCCAAAATAAAAATGGTTGATTTTGTTTGTGTCCCCCTTGAAATAGTTAATAAAATCTCATGAATAAGCTTTAGACTCCCAAAATAAATTATGTATACATTGTATATCATCCCGTAAATAATAAGCCCTCATATGTTCACATTACCAAAAAAAATAAAAATGTATAGGTCGTACAATGTGACAATACAAATCTGCTGTGAATGGCGCCTCCATTCATTCTATACTCGGCCTTGCGCCCATACAGCAGTTTACCGCCACATATGGGGGATCAGCACTCGGGAGGAATTGGGCATCAAATGTTGCAGTGCGTTTCATCATTTAATTTATTCTGAAACTGTCAGTTTTGGCCTAAATGAATGTATTTTCCCCCAAAAAATCTAAAGTTTCTAAATCGCAGGTCCATATTGTTTTAACCCATGTGAAACACTTAAAGGGTTAATGGACTTAATAGAAGTTATTTTACATACGTTGAGGGGTCACGTTTCTAATTTATGGTGTGTTACTATTATTTAGGCTTTTCAAAGTCACCTGAAAGCTGAGTTGTCCCTCAAACTGTGAGTTTTGGCAATTTTCATGAAAATAAGAAAAATGGCACCTAAAGTTCTGCACCTCATAACATCCTAGAAAAATGAGAGGGCGCATAACATATCATCTCAGTGTAAAGCAGACATTTCATAAATGTTAATTATCAAGCTTTTTGGGTAGTTTTACTTCCTGTCTGGAAAGCAGAACATTTCAAACTTGGAAAATGAAGAATTTTAACAAACTTTTGCCAAATTTTCACTTTTTTTCAGAACTAAACGCAAAACTTATCACTTAAATTTTGTAATTAACATGAAGTACAATGTGTCACAAAAAAACAGTCTCCAAATTACCGGGATATGTTAAAGCGTTCCGAAGTTATAACCAATTATCCTGAGGCAGGGCAGATTTGAAAAATCAAGTCTGGTCATTGAGCTGAAAACTAGTGTCGGTGATAAGGGGTTAATATATTATGGATTGGATGTCCTCAGCGCCTCCAAATCTCATCTAAATTACAGATTTTTATTTTGTAATACAACTTTTATTTGGATTAATTTCCATGATAACATTTGAATCTTCCATAATCATCTCATGGTTACACTATAAAACACACATCTTGTACATTACAAATATATGTAGACTCCATCTATTTTTACTTCTTTCCCCCCAGAATTATTTAGTTCTGGGTTTTAGGACCTATGGTCACTTGTTCCTGGTAGCAGGTGTAAGTATACAAGTGGGTGTGGTCTCTCTCTTGCCTTCATTAAAGACATAGCAGCAGATTTATTTCCAGATTTTTATTACGATCTAAAAATTTACAGATACAATTATCTCGCTATAAATACACACAAATTCCCCCCCCCCCCACACCCCCGGTACCCCACTATCTTAATCGGCAATGGGGATTTGCAACCCACACGGCCTGAAGCCAGAATCCTTGCTGAAGGACTTCAGGGGAATTTCGAAAAAACTGTGGGGCCCTCCATCCGGGGATCCAGAGGGGCGACGCAGTCCTGAAACCAGGTCGGGGGGCCTGAAGAGAAAAAAAAAAAAATCAAAATTAATCATAGGAACTTATAACTCTGCACCCCAGCATGTCATCAGCCTGCATGGGCCTAGCGCCAACCCCCCACCCCAAGAGTCTTGCACCACGCCCTCCCGAGTGTCAGCACCCCACTCTCCTGACCATCATCACCCTGTGCCCGCAACTGTCAAACTGTGAAGAGGAGGGCAAGTAAATCATTCCTCACCTGTAATGGTTCAGGGTTCTCCCATATTTCCTCCACATTCTGGCTCCATTGTCTTGGTGTAGACCCGTCATCCTCTAGTGGGGGCGTAGAGCAAGTGACTGGACCAGAAACAGCTGCCACCTGCCCCTCTTCTAATGGATGACGAGGCTTTCTTGGGTCAAAGGTGGCCACTGTGTATGGACGGCTATACTCATCCAATCTGTTCATAGAAAGATATGCAAGACACGGTCATTAGTACTTAGTTTATTTTTTTTACTGGGTACTGGCTACTAGAGGACACGGCCAAAGTACAGGAAACCAAATACCTCCAACCTTACTGAGTGTTATAGGAAGAGGGACTACTCACCGACAGGAGACTTCATAGGGATCTATCCACAAAGTCATCTCCTTGGGGAGGTCCAGGTCCTGGTAGTCAAGGCCACTGTGGACGCAGGCCTCCAGGATGGTCTCCTCCCGGTCAACCCTGTTGACCCTTATACATCTGAAATGGGCAAAAATGACACGATAGAGAAAAGTTCCTGCTGGACTTCCATGGGGTTGTCTAGAGGTGATAATCCATGATGGGTTTAGGTATAAAATGTTATCAAGTCACCAATCCAGGAATTTCTGAATATGCTGATGGATATTGCAATTATTTTACCACATATAATATAGAGCAGTAAGTTACCTGTAGGCCTGATCCTTCATTGGCTCCTCCGGATACCAGTGACCTGTGAATTTTTTTGTAAGTATTTCCAGCAGATGGTCCACGAATTTCTCGACCTTCACCGGGTCCAATTTACGGAATCTGTTGGCCAAAGTTCTCATGTATCTCACCCCGGCAAACAGCTCCTCTCTCATCTCCAGGGGTATAAATGAACATCCGGCCATTTTATATCTACAGGAGAAAATAAGAACATGTCATTTTTGTAAGAAAAAAAAAATATAAATCTATGTAAGATATGGGGGGGGGGTGGAGGGTAGTTACAAAGATGGATAAGATATGGGAAGAAGAGCAGCAGAAGCAACAGGACCAGATAAAAGAAAAACCCTGAGCTCCTCTATACAAAAAAGCTCAGGGTGAACCTTACAAGGTTGGGGGCCACAAGTCCGGGGCCTTACATATATACAAATGGAGGAGGCAGCGTTTACAGAAATCCAGAAAATACTTCCATATACAGATACAATGTTCCAGAACTTTCTCCATAGATAATTGGTGGATGGAAGTGACAAGTTATACGTATATATAAATGGTCGATTATTCACCCAGATAGCGAGGGCCCAACCCCGATACTAAAGCGAAGGCCCATCCCCGATACTAGAGCGAGGGCCCAGCCCCGGTACTAGAGTGACAGACCAACCCCGATACTAGGGCCGCACCAAAACAGATTAAAATAAATGAACAACATTCATCTAAGAAACTAGAATAGAACATAAATATAAATCTGGTGCTGCCCTTACATATAAGATGTATGGAGAGATAGATAGATAATTATGAGACAGATAGATCCATGATGCAAGACAAATAACTGAATGATTAAAACCTTTAAAAAGAAAGAAAGTAAAATAGAAGAAATAAATAAACCATGTAGAGAACCTTCCATGGTCTGCAGTGAGACCTGAAGTGACTGGGGGTCACTTACCTTACAGGTGATGGTGGAGGTAGGTGTTCGCTGTGCAGGGTCTTCACCAGGATTGTGTGGGGAGAGAGAAAAGACCCGGCTTATATCAGGGCAGGGGGCAGAAGGCGGGACTTACACTGTGTCATCTCATTTACATATCACATGTCTTTTCACTGACTACGGACCCCACCCACAATATCCCTCTCTACAGGGGTCACTACAACCCTTGCTGACCCCCCCCCCTTCAGGACTGGTGATTGACCTGCTATATACTGAATTAACATATATCTAATATCTATCTCCTATCTATATAATATCTAATACGTATCTACCTCATATCCATAAAAAAAACTGAGAAGCAGCTACAGGACCGGCGGCCGCTATCCAGGACATGATCCAAAACCTCCACCTGTAATACACACAATAGGAGCTCAACAACTGAAGAGGGAAGATTAGTCGGTTTATGCCTCATGTCCATCTATTATTCTAGATGGATATAAGAGAAACATGAGATGAGTCCAAGTCACACAGTGTGACCAAACTCCTAAGGAGCGGGGGTGCAGTGTCCTCGAGGTCCAGGCCACATCTCCAGCTGATGTAGGGATCTCCTGTCTCTCCTATTATATATATTTCCTATAGGTTTCATATCCAAAAAAATATTTATTGGTAGAACCAGATACAAGTTATCATTGCCAAAGCCTTTAATGTATATGGGATTGTGGGAGACGGGGTGCGGGGTTATGGGGTACAGGGTGACGGGGACATGGAGATAGAAGATCCATCCTGCTGGGGGTGGAGCTTCTATCATCTATATCACATATGTATCTAAAATTCAAAATGTGGCATCAAAGGCCTGAAATTAGAAAAGTGAGTTAACTTGCGCACCCAAAGTACCAACCTCCTGCTTAACCATCCATCCATCCATCTCTCATATCCATCCATCCATCCATCCATCTCTCATATCCATCCATCTCTCATATCTGTATGAAATGATCTCCTGTCCCCATGTTCCTCCTCCTGCAGGACGCGTCTCACTATTGGATATTATCTCTCGTACATATTATATATTATATCTCTCCATCTAGATACATCCAGGTCACTGATAATGAGAGACATAAAGACCTGAGTAATAATCTTGTCTCCTCCGGGGGGTGAATGTGATTATATAATGGACCTTATAGAATTATCTATGAGACACAATGTATAGATGTCTCCTATGTAGAACAATGTGGGTGTAATCCCATCATCCTCTGTAGTGTAGTATATGACAGGTCCAGCAGCAGGAGAAGACCCCGGCACATCCCCCGGAGACCCCGGACACTTCATATGTAGATGCCCGGAACAATAACATGGAGAGCGGATAGAAGACACTACACACAAGGTGATGGGTTACACCCGCATTGTGCTACATAGGTGACAGATATCATTGTGTCTCATAGACTTCAATAAAGGGTTAATTACATAACAGAAGGCACAGACGTCCCCACCCAAACCCCCAGTGTCCCCGACCCCAAACCAAAATATCCTCCATATACAAGGTCAGTATCAGGGGGAGGGGAGGGGGTTACTGTCATCACTTTCCTTCCTTCCATGGGGTTTTCCATTTCCATCTAAATTGGTAGAAAGTAAGAGAAATAACTGTAGATGGGAGAAACGCCCTGGAAATAGAGATGGATGAATAGATGTTTTACATATCCATTTCACAAGTCCTAGCAGCACATCACTAGTTGTGTACAGGTAGGTGAGCGCTGAGGAGCTTGGGCTGAGGGATCCTCAAAAATGTATCAGTGTGCTTAGTCCTTGATCCTGGTGATAGATGTCCTATCAGATGGCTCAATAGGACATGGATATATAGAGAGATATGAGATGGATGTGAGATATATAGATATAGTAGCTCGGAGCAGCTCAGGTTTGTGGAAATAGTGGGTGAAAGTTTCCTGAGGCCGCACCGATCCACATTAATATCCAAACGAGGGGGATTTGAATATTTTAAATTTTTTAAAATATTTATTTAGGAGATGCCTGGGCCCTGGATGACCCCTTGGACTTTGAGACCTTCAATAGGTTGTCATTAAGGCTCCATCTGTCTGGCCGATGTACACGAATGGATTGTTGACCTTATATCACATCATGCCACTGCTCAGATAGCCCTCCCGTGACTTTATGAAGACATAACATTTTTGATCTGAGATGTGTTATGAGCCTTGGTGCATGATTGACGTGAGACATTGCTGCCAAGGTCAAGGAGCTGTTGTCCTCTACACTTCAGGGATAATACTAGAAGATTATTCTCAGAACATCCAAATAAATGTGGAGGAGCACCGGCCTTAAGTCACACATCACATACATGACTCTAGGGACCAGGCGACACATGATCCGGTCGCCATCTGAGGTCTTTAAACAATATCATCAGGACCTATATAATTTCAGTAAATGTCAGGTCAGTTTTTAGATATTACCCCACACACCTGGTGAAGGAGTAAAGACTTACGTTTTAGAGACTTTGCTTCCCCCTTGACAGACACGCAAACCTTAGATGAGGAGATGTGAATTAGAGGTTCTAGAAGGGATTAAAACGACCCTGGCTGGCAAATCACGGGACAAGATGGCTGCACTCCACATTTCTATAAGGCCAGACACCCTTCCTGGCCAGAGTTTAATAAAATCTTGACCTCCACACCCTTTCCTGGGTAACCATTGATGGCTTAGATTTTGGTCATACCCAAAACACGTGGATTGTTCTAATTGCCGTCCAATATCCCTGATTAATTGGATATTAAGTTACTGTCAAAAGATCCTGGATAACCATCTAGAGCTAGTCCCTTCATCCATAATACACAATGATCATGTGGGATTCCTACATGGGAGAGCGGCTCGGGACACCAACAAGACTTCTGCTCCTTATTTTCAAAGCCAAATCCGCCAATCACCTCATTTACCTGGGGTAACAAAGACTGAGGCATCAGCTTCACCATCCTCACACGCCTTAAAAATCGAAGTGTAGCCTGCCAGACCCCAAAATATATCACTGTGGCCCTAACCCAGCAGGTTTGGCACTACCATGCCCAGACAAATCAGGGAGTACAGCTGGAGATCGATCTGACCCACCGCTTTTTAAGCAGAGAACCGTATGCTTAAAGAGAATTAAAGAGAACCCGTCATGCAAAATAACCCCCTAAACTAAATATATTTTCATAAACTGCCATTAGAGAGCATTGCCTCTATCCCTTCATTGTCCCTCTACAAGCCTGAAAACCTAAGAAATTAGGTCCTAAAGCTTCATGCAAATGACCTGTGAGATGTCCAATGAGTTATTAGCATATTCAAGCTGTCCAGCTTATTCATGAGTGGGAGGTACAGCCACACCCCCAGTGCTTGACTGACAGCTGCTCCATGTAATGGCTGATCCATGTGCTTGCTTGTGGCCATGCCTCCTGCAGCCTGTGTGTGCATGTGTGTGTGTGTGTGTGTGTGTATGTGAAAGATACAACAGCTCCAGGCTGCAGCCATGTTATAGCAGAACATGTCAGGTACTTGTGTAGCTGATGTCTGTGTCTCTTACATGTGTATTAGGAGGATGCAGCACACACACCAGCAATGCTTTACTATACTTTACACACAGACATGAGCAGGGGGAGGGGTAACAGGATGATATCACTGTCTAACCATGTGACCATCCTCATTTACATAATAAAGAAAAAATGATTTTGCTATGATTAATGTGTGAAGTAACTAGATAAAGGCTGGGATGGGAGCTGCTCCAACAGGTAGTAGTGACAGAAATAAAGGACACTCTTACCTTCATTAAAGACATAGCAGCGGATTTATTTCCAGATTTTTATTACAATATAAAAATTTACAGATACAATTATCTCGCTATAAATACACATCCCCCCCCCCCCCGGTACCCCACTATCTTAATCAGCAAGGAGGATTTGCACCCCACTGGGGCTGTAGCCAGAATCCTTGCTGAAGGACTTCAGGGGTATTTTGAAAAAACTGTGGGGCCCTCCATCCGGGGATCCAGAGGGGCGACGCAGTCCTGAAACCAGGTCGGGGGGCCTGAAGAGAAAAAAAAATCAAAATTAATCTTAGGAACTTATAACTCTGCACCCCAGCATGTCATTAACCTGCATGGGCCTAGAGCCAACCCCCCACCCCAAGAGTCTTGCACCACGCCCTCCCGAGTGTCAGCGCCCCACTCTCCTGTCCATCATCACCCTGTGCCCACCACTGTCAAACTGTGTAGAGGAGGGCAAGTAAAGCATTCCTCACCTGTAATGGTACAGGGTTCTCCCATATTTCCTCCACATTCTGGCTCCATTGTCTCGGTGTAGACCCGTCATCCTCTAGTGGGGGCGTAGAGCAAGTGGCTGGACCGGAACCAGATGCCACCTGCCCCTCTTCTAATGAATGACGAGGCTTTCTTGGGTCGAAGGTTGCCACCGTGTATGGACGGCTATACTCATGCAATCTGTTCATAGAAAGATATGCAAGACACGGTCATTAGTCCTGGCAGGACAGTTTCTAGGTTATTCGTTGTACAGGGAAAATCTCAAAAACTTTATTAAAGACATGTGCAATATGCCATTTTTAGCATAAACTGCCCCAGTTGACTTAGACATTGCTCCCCACAACTTCTTGCATATAGAGCCCTCCATTTAATGAAAATTTACAGAGTCTTCCAAATTAGAATATTGCGTCAGTAAAGAATTATTATAATGGTGATAAACATATATAATTCACCAGAACAAAGCTTAGTATATAAATACAGCACCCGTGTAGAGTCCAACACATAAATACAGTACTAGAACCGAGCTTCATACAGAAACACAGCACCAAGGCAAAGTCCCGGTCACACTGCCAGATATACAGCAGACTAGTATACAGCAGACTGCAGCCCCCCCTCCCCAGCACGCTCTCCCCCCTGCAATATATAGGTAGTCAGTACACTGCCCCAGCACATAAAAAATAAACTCCATCTCAGCTCCTCTTCAATCTGTAGCAGTAGCGGGACCCAGATTTGTGCGCTCTGCCAACGCGCACACTATGACATCACACGGAGCTGGGTCACGCTATTGCTGATGATAGAAGAGGGGTACTGGCTACTAGGGGACACGGCCCGGGTACTGGAAACCAAATACCTCCAACCCTACTGAGTGTTATAGAAAGAGGGACTACTCACCGGCAGGAGACTTCATAGGGATCGATCCACAAGGTCATCTCCTTGGGGAGCGGCAGATCCTGGTAGTTGAGGCCACTATGGATGCAGGCCTCCAGGATGGTCTCATCCCGGTCATTCTTGTTGACCCTTATACATCTGAAATAGTCAAAAATGACACGTTAGAAAAAATTTCCTGCTGGACTTCCACGGGGTTGTCTAGAGATGATGATCCATGATGGGTTTTCTAGATATCCTGATATATCTATATGGAGTTATCGAAACATGTGAAGGACAAAATATACATAATTTTTATTGTAGTATTTTACTGTATAACAATGGAGCAATATGAAAATGCTAAAGGATCAATTTTAGTAACGGATCTAAAAGGGATTTTTTTAAATAGCAAAGGATTTATATATAAAATTTTATCAAGTAACCAATTCAGGAATTTTTGAAGATGCTGATGGATATTGCAATTATTTTACCACATATAATACAGAGCAGTAAGTTACCTGTAGGCCTGATCCTTCATTGGCTCCTCCGGATACCAGTGACCTGTGAATTTTTTTGAAAGTATTTCCAGCAGATGGTCCCCGAATTTCTCGACCTTCACCGGGTCCACAATACGGAATCTGTTGGCCAAAGTTCTCATATATTTCACCCCGGCCAAAAGCTCCTCTCTCATCTCCAGGGGGATAAATGAATATCCGGCCATTTTATATCTACAGGGGAAAACAAGAACATACATTTTAGTAAGAGAAAAAATAAATAAATCTCTGTAAGATATGGGGGAGGGGGGTGGAGGGTAGTTAGAAAGATGGATAAGATATGGGAAGAAGAACAGCAGCATCAGGACCAGATACAGGAAAGACCCCGAGCTCCTCTAAACAAAAAAGATTAGGGTGAACCTTACAAGGTCCGGGCTTGGACCTTACATATATACAAATGGAGGAGGCAGCGCTCACAGCAATCCAGAAAATACTTCCATGTGCAGACACAATGTTCCAGAACTTACTCCATAGATAATTGGTGGATGGAAGTTACAAGTTATACATATAAATAAATGGTGGATTATTTACCGAGAGTGAGAGCCAAACCCCGATACTAGAGCGAGGGCCCAACCCCGATACTAGAGAGAGAGCCCAACCCCGTTACTAGAGAGAGCCCAACCCCGTTACTAGAGAGAGCCCAACCCCGTTACTAGAGAGAGCCCAACCCCGTTACTAGAGAGAGCCCAACCCCGTTACTAGAGTGAGAGCCCAAACCCCGTTACTAGAGAGAGAGCCCAAACCCCGTTACTAGAGAGAGAACCCAAACCCCGTTACTAGAGAGAGAACCCAAACCCCGTTACCAGAGAGAGAGCCCAACCCCGTTACCAGAGAGAGAGCCCAACCCCGTTACTAGAGAGAGAGCCCAAACCCCGTTACTAGAGAGAGGGCCCAACCCCGTTACCAGAGAGAGAGCCCAACCCCGTTACTAGAGAGAGAGCCCAATCCCGATACTAGAGAGAGAGCCCAAACCCCATTACTAGAGAGAGAGCCCAAACCCCGTTACTAGAGAGAGTCCAATCCCGATACTAGAGAGAGAGCCCAACCCCGATACTAGAGAGAGAGCCCAATCCCGATACTAGAGAGAGAGCCCAACCCCGATACTAGAGAGAGAGCCCAACCCCGATACTAGAGCGAGGGCCCAACCCCGATTCTAGAGCAAAAGCCCAGGCTTGATACAAGAGCCACACCAAGACTGAGATTAAAATAAATTAACAACATTTATCTGTCTAAGAAACTAAAATAGAACATAAATATAAATATGGTGCTGCCCTTACATATAAGATGTATGGAGAGATATATAAATATGAGACAGATGGATCCGTGATGCAAGACAAATAACAGAATGTTTAAAACCTTTAAAAAGAAAGAAAGTAAAATAGAAGAAATAAATAAAACATGTAGAGAACCTTCCATGGTCTGCAGTGAGACCTGAGGTGACTGGGGGTCACTTACCTTACAGGTGATGGTGGAGGTAGGTGTGTGCTGTGCAGGGTCTTCACCAGGATTGTGTGGGGAGAGAGAAAGGACCCGGCTTATATCAGGGCAGGAGGCAGAGGGCGGGGCTTACACTGTGTCATCTCATTTACATATCACATGTCTATTCACTGACTACAGACCCCACCCACAACATCCCTCTACAGGGGTCACTACAACCCCTGCTGCCCCCTCCCCCTTGGACTGGAGATTCACCTGTCTGGTATCTACTGTATTATCCTATATCTAACTAATATCTATCTCCTATCTATATAATATCTAATATGTATCTAACTCATATCTATCAAAAAACTGAGAAGCAGCTACAGGACCGGTGGCCGCTATCCAGGACATGATCCAAAACATCCACCTGTAATACACACAATAGGAGCTCAACAACTGAAGAGGGAAGATTAGTCGGTTTATGCCTCATGTCCATCCAATTTTCTAGATAGATATAAGAGAAACATGAGATGAGTCCAAGTCACAGTGTGACCAAACTCCTAAGGAGCGGGGGTGCAGTGTCCTCGAGGTCCAGGCCACATCTCCAGCTGATGTAGGGATCTCCTGTCTCTCCTATTATATATATTTCCTGTAGGTTTCATATCCAAAAAATATTTATTGGCAGAACCAGATACAAGTTATCATTGCCAAAGCCTTTAATGTATATGGGATTGTGGGGGACGGGGTGCGGGGTTATGGGGTACAGGGTGACGGGGACATGGAGATAGAAGATCCATCCTGCTGGGGGTGGATCTTCTATCATCTATATCACATATGTATCTAAAATTCAAAATACGGCATCAATGACCTGAAATTAAAAAAGTGAGTTAACTTGCGCACCCAAAGTACCAACCTCCTGCTCATCCATCCATCCATCCATCCATCCATCTCTCATATCCATCCATCCATCTCTCATATCCATCCATCTCTCATATCCATCCATTCATCTCTCATATGCATCCATCCATCTCTCATATCTGTATGAAATGATCTCCTGTCCCCATGTCCCTCCTCCTGCAGGACGCGTCTCACTATTGGATATTATCTCTCGGTACATATTATATATTATATCTCTCCATCTAGATACATCCAGGTCACTGATAATGAGAGACATAAAGACCTGAGTAATAATCTTGTCTCCTCCGGGGGGTGAATGTGATTATATAATGGACCTTATAGAATTATCTATGAGACACAATGTATAGATGTCTCCTATGTAGAACAATGCGGGTGTAATCCCATCATCCTCTGTAGTGTAGTATATGACACGTCCAGCAGCAGGAGAAGCCCCCGGCACATCCCCCGGAGACCCCGGACACTTCATATGTAGATGCCCGGGACAATCACATGGAGAGCGGATAGAAGACACTACACACAAGGTGATGGGTTACACCCGCATTGTGCTACATAGGTGACAGGTATCATTGTGTCTCAGACTTCAATAAAGGGTCATTTACATAACAGAAGGCACAGACGTCCCCACCCAAACCCCCAGTGTCCCCCTACCCCAAACCAAAATATCCTCCATATACAAGGTCAGTATCAGGGGGAGGGGAGGGGGTTCCTGGCATCACTTTCCTTCCTTCCATGGGGTTTTCCATTTCCATCTAATTCGGTAGAAGGTTAAATAAAACTGTAAATAGGAAAAAATACAGAAAGATTGATATGTAATGCATCTCTCCATCCATCCATCCATCCATCCCATAAGTCCGAGCAGCACATCACTAGTTGTGTACAGGTAGGTGAGCGCTGATGAGCTCAGGCTGAGGGATCCTCAAAAATGTATCAGTGCGCTTAGTTTACAATCCTTGATCCTGGTGATAAATGTCCTATAAAGATGGTTGAATAGGACATGGATATATGGAGAGAGATGAGATGGATGGGAGATATTTAGATATAGTAGTTCCGAGCAGCTCAGGTTAGTGGAAATAGTGGGAGAAAGTTTCCAGAGTCCACACCAATCCACAATATCCAGACAGAGGGGGATTTAAATTTTATATTTATTTAGGAGATACCTGGGCCCTGGATGACCCCTCGGACTTTGAGTCCCTCAGTAGGTTGTCATTAAGGCGCCATCTGTCTGGCCGATGTACGCGAATGGATTGTTGATAGAGATGAGCGAACACTAAAATGCTCGGGTACTCGTTATTCGAGACGAACTTTTCCCGATGCTCGAGTGCTCGTCTCGAATAACGAACCCCATTGAAGTCAATGGGAGACTCGAGCATTTTTCAAGGGGACCAAGGCTCTGCACAGGGAAGCTTGGCCAAACACCTGGGAACCTCAGAAAAGGATGGAAACACCACGGAAATGGACAGGAAACAGCAGGGGCAGCATGCATGGATGCCTCTGAGGCTGCCTAATCGCACCATTATGCCAAAATTATGGGCAACAGCATGGCCATGACAGAGTGACAGAATGAAGCTAGATAGCATCTAAAACATCCAATAATTGACCCTGACACTATAGGGGACGGCATGCAGAGGCAGCGGCAGCAGGCTAGAGAGTGTCATGGCGACATACCCTAAATGGACTCAGGCTTCAAACCAATGGGTGGCAGAGAGGAACCAAAGGAGGTGAGCAAGAAGCGCTCAAATAATATCGGTACATGATAAAAGTTTGCCAGTATATTTTGTGGATTACACAGCAGGGTGGCGACAAAGTTAACATGGAAGCCATGAAAACAACCCAAAATTCTGCCTGACACAGCTCGTTTGATAAGGGGACCATGTATGGAGGCAGTGAACTAGTAGTAGATTAAAGGTGCTGCAGTTAAAACTATGTTAGTTGGATCTTGGCATGGAGCTGGCGCTCCGCTGCCAGGCGAGCTTTCGCCAATCCAAGCCCCTGTCTCTAGGCTACTCCCCAAACAGCACTTCTAAGAACCTTTTGTATAAGATCAAGTGTAGTAGCGTTCTTATAAGTTTAGGATATGGCGGGTGAGGGGAATGTAAACAGATGCGCAAGAAGCGCTGAAATAATATCCCTAAATGGTAAAAGTTTGCAAGTATATTTTGTGGATTACACAGCAGGGTGGCGACAAAGTTAACAACTTTGATGTGGAATGCCCTGTAATAGCTCTTGGGCGGTGTGCCTTTTATCGCCTAGGCTCAGCAGTTTCAGCACCGCCTGCTGTCGCTTAGCGACGGCACTGCTGCTGTGCCTAGAGCTACCGACTGATGGCGCCATGCCCACGGATGGTAATTCGGAGGAGGAGGAGGTGGAGGAGGGGTGGGAGGAGGTATAGTAGGCCTTTGAGACCTGGACCGAGGTAGGCCCCGCAATTCTCTGCGTCGGCAGTATATGACCAGCCCCAGGGTCAGACTCGGTCCCAGCCTGCACCAAGTTAAGTGTAGTAGCGTTCTTATAAGTTTGGGATATGGCGGGTGAGGGGAATGTAAACAGATGCGCAAGAAGCGCATGATGCGCATGGAGCTGGCGTTCCGCTGCCAGGCGAGCTTTCGCCAATCCAAGCCCCTGTCTCTAGGCTACTCCCCAAACAGCACTTCTAAGAACCTTTTGTATAAGATCAAGTGTAGTAGCGTTCTTATAAGTTTAGGATATGCCGGGTGAGGGGAATGTAAACAGATGCGCAAGAAGCGCTGAAATAATATCCCTAAATGGTAAAAGTTTGCCAGTATATTTTGTGGATAACACAGCAGGGTGGCGACAAAGTTAACAACTTTGATGTGGAATCCATGAAAACAACCCAAATTTCTGCCTGACACACCTCGTTTGATAAAGGGACGATGTATGGAGGCAGCTATATGGACGACTTTTGGAGGTAGCAATGGAGACAACGTGTGGAGGCTGCTATGGAGACAATTTAATTTGGATAGTGCCTGTATGTGGCAGTCCCAAACATTTTTCAAACCAGAGGAGCAGGTAGGTGGCCCTGAGTTTTTAAAACCAAACAATCCTATCCTATTGCTATGGCTATTTTCTAGCCAAGTATCAAAGGAAGCACACTACTATGCCAGATGAGATGACACTGAGTTAGTGCCTAATAGAAATCCAACCCCTACTGAATTTTGCCACTTCGGCCTTTGCTATGGATATGTGCGCCACTAAGCGCAGAACACAGCGGTCGCAAGTCTCACTACAAATTGCTCAGAATTGGCAAGTACATGCACTGCAGAAACTACAGCCACCAGCAGATCAACCAGAAATCAAATATATAGAACGCTACTGTAGGCTTCAAGAAGCTGTTTGTATTCTCCTATGGCTATTTTCTAGCCAAGTATCAAAGGAAGCACACTACTATGCCAGATGAGATGACACTGAGTTATTGCCTAATAGAAATCCAACCCCTACTGAATTTTGCCACTTCGGCCTTTGCTATGGATATGTGCGCCACTAAGCGCAGAACACAGCGGTCGCAAGTCTCACTACAAATTGCTCAGAATTGGCAAGTACATGCACTGCAGAAACTACAGCCACCAGCAGATCAACCAGAAATCAAATATATAGAACGCTACTGTAGGCTTCAAGAAGCTGTTTGTATTCTCCTATGGCTATTTTCTAGCCAAGTATCAAAGGAAGCACACTACTATGCCAGATGAGATGACACTGAGTTATTGCCTAATAGAAATCCAACCCCTACTGAATTTTGCCACTTCGGCCTTTGCTATGGATATGTGCGCCACTAAGCGCAGAACACAGCGGTCGCAAGTCTCACTACAAATTGCTCAGAATTGGCAAGTACATGCACTGCAGAAACTACAGCCACCAGCAGATCAACCAGAAATCAAATATATAGAACGCTACTGTAGGCTTCAAGAAGCTGTTTGTATTCTCCTATGGCTATTTTCTAGCCAAGTATCAAAGGAAGCACACTACTATGCCAGATGAGATGACACTGAGTTATTGCCTAATAGAAATCCAACCCCTACTGAATTTTGCCACTTCGGCCTTTGCTATGGATATGTGCGCCACTAAGCGCAGAACACAGCGGTCGCAAGTCTCACTACAAATTGCTCAGAATTGGCAAGTACATGCACTGCAGAAACTACAGCCACCAGCAGATCAACCAGAAATCAAATATATAGAACGCTACTGTAGGCTTCAAGAAGCTGTTTGTATTCTCCTATGGCTATTTTCTAGCCAAGTATCAAAGGAAGCACACTACTATGCCAGATGAGATGACACTGAGTTATTGCCTAATAGAAATCCAACCCCTACTGAATTTTGCCACTTCGGCCTTTGCTATGGATATGTGCGCCACTAAGCGCAGAACACAGCGGTCGCAAGTCTCACTACAAATTGCTCAGAATTGGCAAGTACATGCACTGCAGAAACTACAGCCACCAGCAGATCAACCAGAAATCAAATATATAGAACGCTACTGTAGGCTTCAAGAAGCTGTTTGTATTCTCCTATGGCTATTTTCTAGCCAAGTATCAAAGGAAGCACACTACTATGCCAGATGAGATGACACTGAGTTATTGCCTAATAGAAATCCAACCCCTACTGAATTTTGCCACTTCGGCCTTTGCTATGGATATGTGCGCCACTAAGCGCAGAACACAGCGGTCGCAAGTCTCACTACAAATTGCTCAGAATTGGCAAGTACATGCACTGCAGAAACTACAGCCACCAGCAGATCAACCAGAAATCAAATATATAGAACGCTACTGTAGGCTTCAAGAAGCTGTTTGTATTCTCCTATGGCTATTTTCTAGCCAAGTATCAAAGGAAGCACACTACTATGCCAGATGAGATGACACTGAGTTATTGCCTAATAGAAATCCAACCCCTACTGAATTTTCCCACTTCGGTCTTTGCTATGGATATGTGGTTCAGAACAGAATCAAATCCTGATGCAATAGCCACAGGGATAATGCTACACACATGTACAAGGTAGCACATGAAAATAGAAAAGGAACACATGTGTCAAGTAGCTAAGAAAATAAATCCTTTATTACAAATATATATCTAGACAAATCACTTGGACAAACAATAAAAACAATTAAAACACAACAGAAGCAGAACAACTGCTTCCGTGAAGAAACGTAGCAGGTGCAGTCATATGATAGTGACTGACCCCCTGCAAAAGGACCCCCTAGGACCAACACTTGTGGAAAAAAATAAATATATCACTGAAGTATTCCAGTATAAGCCAGCATAAAACAGCACAATGAAATAAATGGACAAAAAAGTCTCAAAAAGCGAGTAAGAAAAATAGCAAGGTGCAAGCTGCTGAAGACTAAACTGGAAGATGTACAGTTACCCAAATGTAGGAGGTCCAAAGAGGGTCCAGAACAGTGCCCCACGCGTATCGCCGCCGAACGCGGCTTCCTCAGGGGTGCCCAAATGACATGGTGTCTGAGTTTAAATACCTGTGGATTGATGAACCGTGCAGCGCTGCTGGTGTGTGGGCCTGGTATAATGGCGGCGCCCGTAACGGGACACGCCAGGGCAGGTCACATGATCTAATGATGTCACTTCCGGTTCCGGTGACATGTGTGCTCGCGCATGCGCACCTGCGTGTAGTGGCCGGGCCCAATGTGGTATCAGTGCCGAAAGGAGGCGGAGCCTGACGATCGGCAAAATGAAAAAAAAAAATTTTTTTTAAATTAATAATAAATAATAAAGTGCCAGTGCAGTTTGCAGCTGGAAAAAAGCCCAGCATAAAGAGTGATAATAAATAGTGGTCGATTTACACAACACAGTGTAAATAAAAAGATGTGATGACGCTAAAAATATGTACCGGACCGAATGGCCAAAAGAATATAAAGAATTAAATAAACATGAGAATAGCTTAAATACAGACCAGACACCAAAACATTACATAAATAAATAAATAACTATATAGTAGATAAATGAATTATTAGTGCAAGTAATCAAAATCATTCATACAAAACACTCACACGCATGGGCCCATGCACAACCATACCCACACACTCAAGTAGCGCATAACCGGACACCCAATCCTTATAAAAATGGAGAAGTGTAAAAATGTAGTTTTTGCTTCTTGTCGCCGTGTGCACCAAGGCAGATGAGAAGAGTAGGTTGAGAGGTGGAGAACCATATTATTATTGGTGGATGGATGACATGGAGAGTAGAAAATGCCATGGCAATAGCCTAAGAATGAAAAGCAGTTATGGATGAGACATGGGTATAAACTTGAAACTTAGAAATGAACTTGAATATTAGATAAATAGAATAGAGACGAGCCAATATGCTCTGTGAGGAACAAAAAGTGCTGTGATATGTAATTAGAATGGCCAACTAATAATAAGTGGTGAGTGATGGGAGTGTCGTGAAAAACATAAAGTATAAAGTAGAGCTGAAATGTAGGTGCTGAGGAAAAGGGGAGGAAGGGCAGGAGAGGGAAGGGGGGGGGAAAGGTGGGGGGGAAGCGGGGGGGGCGCGGAGAAGAAAAAAGGGGGGGGGGGGAAGGAAAAGAGGGGAGGGGGGGGAAAAAAGGAAGGGGAAGGTGAGGGAAGGAAGGTGAGGAGGTGACGTAGGAAGAAGTGAGGAAAGAGAGGTGAGTGGGCCTGTAAAATGGAAAATGAGTTATATACAAGATAAGTGCGTGTGCCCGAACTGTGTCAGGTGATGGGTGTAGGTGCCAAGAGTGTGTGAGTGGTGCCAAGCCGAGTAGGGGTCAAAGGGAAAGAAATGTTTGACCAGTAGTGGAAAGTGATACAAAGAAAAATAATAAATAGTAACTGTGAACGTGAAAAAACGTGCATGAAAGATGAGAATGAATGAATATAAATGAGCCATACCTCATTAAGAACTTGTGAATGGCTACTTTCAATTCTTTTATTTCTTGTAGAAACCAGAAAAAAGCATATCCTCGTTCAGCCCATCTGGGGCCAAGGAGGAAAGGTCAAAGATCCATTTTGCTTCCAGACGCAGGAGTGCTGGTGTGACATCCCCACCACGTATATTTTGTTGGAACTTGTCCAGACCCACAACTCGTAAGCCCACTGGATTTCCCCGATGGGTTTGGAGAAAATGTTTCGCCACTGTAGATAGCTGTTTGCCATTTGAGGCATCTTGTGCTGCCTTGTTAATGGTCGAGACGTGCTTTTGAATTCTTTTGCGCAGCTCTTGGCCAGTTTGCCCCACGTAGAGCTTCGGACATGGACACAGTAGACCGTAGATGATATTACGGGATCGGCAATTTATATAGGAACGCAGTCGTATGTTTTTGGAGTTAGCAGGATTCACAAATTCCGTTCCACCCAAGATGAGGGGGCATACAGTACAATCCCCACAGGGATACGATCCCACTACTCGCTGTCCGTGGCCAAGGGCTCTGGATGGTCTCTGAAAATGACTCCTCGTCAAATTGTCGCGTAAGTTTCTGGCTCGTCTGGCTATCATTCTAGGCCCAGATGGAATATGTGGCTGCAATCTCGGGTCACTCCTGAGAATCCCCCAATTCTTATGAAGCAACTTGTAAATATCTGACCACTGATTGTGGTAAGGTGTTATGATGCAGGGCTTTCCCTCCACAGCTCTCGGCTTGGAAATGAAAGTGTCTTCTCTGCGGGTTCTTTTGGCCCGCATGAAGGCCTTGGATATAACTTTTTTCGGGTAAGCTCGTTCTCTGAATCTCTGTGTTAGCTCCTCCGCATGTCGTGCGAACTCCTTTTGTGTCGTACAATTTCTTTTTACTCGTAGGAACTGGCCAATCGGTATCCCATTTTTGAGGTGATGGGGGTGAAAACTTTTATAATGCAGCAAGCTATTCGTGGCGGTCTCTTTTCTGTACAGCGTGGTCTCCACTTTTTTCTGATGGATCGAGATGCGCAGGTCAAGGAAGCTAACTTCTGCTTGGGAGAAAACAGGTGTTAGGCGTATCTGCCAAGGATTGGTGTTGAGTTCGTCCACAAAGGCTTGACAGGTCTCGAGTGTGCCCCTCCAAAAAACGAGCACGTCGTCAATATAGCGGAACCAACCGACGACATGTCGTTGGAAGGGCCCGGATGGGTACACGCTGGTCTCCTCCCACCAACCCAAAAAAAGGTTGGCGTAGGAAGGAGCACAGCGTGCACCCATCGCGGTACCCGAGACCTGTCTGTAGTATGTACGATCAAAAATGAAGTAGTTATGCCTCAGGACAAAACTCAAAAGATCCAATAGGAACATGTGATGACGTTCATCCCCCATCTGATCCTGTTGTAGAAAAAAAGCCACTGCATTAATACCAACCTCATGAAGTATGTTGGTATAAAGTGACTCCACGTCCATGGAGATAATCCAAATGTCGTCTTCAATGGTCGCCAATTCCATCTGTTCCAAGCGGCTAAGTAGATGAGACGAATCTCTCACGTAGGAGGTCAATTTGGTGACGCGTTCCTGCAGGAAAAAATCAATGTAAATACACGCCTTCTCAGATAAGCCGCCGATCCCCGCCACGATAGGTCTACCTGGAGGGTTCTGTAAGGTCTTATGCACCTTTGGTAGCATATAGAAGGTAGGTGTTACCGGAGTTTTGACCGTGAGGAAGTTTTTTTCCCGTTGAGAGATAGTGCCCTGCCTCCATGTTGTTTCGACAAGGCGATCGAATTTAACTTTGAAATTGCTGGTGGGGTCTGAGGGTAAAGAGGAATAATAACTTTGATTACACAATTGACGCTTAGCTTCCTGGGTATATAGTTCGGTAGGCCACAAAACCACGTTCCCCCCCTTGTCTGCCTCTTTAATGATAAAAGTGGTGTTATTACGTAGAGCAGTGATGGCTTGACGTTCAGTTCTGGTCAGATTTTCGTGCATCCGTGGTTCTTCCTTCAGATCGCGAATATCCCGAACCATGCAGTCAAAAAATATCTGTACTGCTGGGAATAAACGTAGATTAGGGGTAGCCTGGGAGGGGGTACGAAGTGTGAATTGTGGCCTACCTGTTGCGTCTTGTTCATTTTCCCGGAGAAGGTCCATAAGATCCATAAAAGTCCTCCGATCCACGTCCGAAAATGCGTCAATAATAGATGGTTGGTGGTAAAGTAATTTGAAACATAACTGCCTACAGTAGAGGTAGATGTCTTTGACCAAAGAGAACTTGTCCAGCCTTTGCATGGGGGAGAAATTTAAACCTTTACTTAGGACCAAGCGCTCAACATCAGACAATTGGTAAGAAGAAAGATTGATAATTTCCAAGTTGTCCTTACCTTCCCTTATTGGTTGTTGTGCTTGTGGCGCTGAGGATCCCTCTTGTAGTTCGGTGACCACCGATTCCGTAATCCCCGTTTCTTGGTGTTGGGGGCGTCTCTTCCTGGGTCGCCTTCTGCCTCGCTTACATCTGAGGATAAAAAATCACTCGAGGACAGTTCCCTATCTGCAGCTTGCACAGTTGTGCGTCTAGTGGATCTCCTCATATTGCCCCTATGTGTCCACTTGTACACCTTTTTCTTTTCATAATCCATTCTATCTCGACCAAACTTATCGCGTTTCTTTTGGATGATATCTTTTTCATATTTGTCTATGGTGTCCTTCAGTTTGGTTTGAAATGGCTGAACTAATAATGCTTGGTCAAATGTAGGTAGTTTACTTTCCAAAGCTCGAATCTCATCTTTGGTTTGCTTCAGTAGGTCATAGTCATGTTTTAGAAGAAGGTCAAGCAAAATAGTCGAACACTGGTGTAAACCCGTCTCCCACACCGTCTTGAACTCACCATCCACCTCCCAGGAGGGAAAAATCTGAACCCTGAGTCCCCTGGGGATCATTCGGAGTTTTTTGTATTCCTCCAAGCTGCGGATGTTCCACCAGGTTCTGGTCAAACTTTTGTGTGCATCCATGAGCTGATCTGATAAAGACCTGAATTCCACATTGTGGTCTCTGTTATTTGGGGTGTCAAATACCAAAGACACCTGGCTGTTCCACACAGCCTCTCTGGCCTCCAAATCCATATCCACCTATACAGTACACACGAGTAGAAACAAGAAAAACGTAAAAAAATGGGTACCAACCCAGAATGTAATATATCTAAAGCAATAAATGGGCAGCACTGCCCGTCTAATGAAGTACAGGAGATTCACACAGCAAGTTAGCGCACAAACGCGCTAAAATCAAAAAATCATAATTGGTTCAGAACAGAATCAAATCCTGATGCAATAGCCACAGGGATAATGCTACACACATGTACAAGGTAGCACATGAAAATAGAAAAGGAACACATGTGTCAAGTAGCTAAGAAAATAAATCCTTTATTACAAATATATATCTAGACAAATCACTTGGACAAACAATAAAAACAATTAAAACACAACAGAAGCAGAACAACTGCTTCCGTGAAGAAACGTAGCAGGTGCAGTCATATGATAGTGACTGACCCCCTGCAAAAGGACCCCCTAGGACCAACACTTGTGGAAAAAAATAAATATATCACTGAAGTATTCCAGTATAAGCCAGCATAAAACAGCACAATGAAATAAATGGACAAAAAAGTCTCAAAAAGCGAGTAAGAAAAATAGCAAGGTGCAAGCTGCTGAAGACTAAACTGGAAGATGTACAGTTACCCAAATGTAGGAGGTCCAAAGAGGGTCCAGAACAGTGCCCCACGCGTATCGCCGCCGAACGCGGCTTCCTCAGGGGTGCCCAAATGACATGGTGTCTGAGTTTAAATACCTGTGGATTGATGAACCGTGCAGCGCTGCTGGTGTGTGGGCCTGGTATAATGGCGGCGCCCGTAACGGGACACGCCAGGGCAGGTCACATGATCTAATGATGTCACTTCCGGTTCCGGTGACATGTGTGCTCGCGCATGCGCACCTGCGTGTAGTGGCCGGGCCCAATGTGGTATCAGTGCCGAAAGGAGGCGGAGCCTGACGATCGGCAAAATGAAAAAAAAAATTTTTTTTTTAAATTAATAATAAATAATAAAGTGCCAGTGCAGTTTGCAGCTGGAAAAAAGCCCAGCATAAAGAGTGATAATAAATAGTGGTCGATTTACACAACACAGTGTAAATAAAAAGATGTGATGACGCTAAAAATATGTACCGGACCGAATGGCCAAAAGAATATAAAGAATTAAATAAACATGAGAATAGCTTAAATACAGACCAGACACCAAAACATTACATAAATAAATAAATAACTATATAGTAGATAAATGAATTATTAGTGCAAGTAATCAAAATCATTCATACAAAACACTCACACGCATGGGCCCATGCACAACCATACCCACACACTCAAGTAGCGCATAACCGGACACCCAATCCTTATAAAAATGGAGAAGTGTAAAAATGTAGTTTTTGCTTCTTGTCGCCGTGTGCACCAAGGCAGATGAGAAGAGTAGGTTGTTTTTTTCTACAACAGGATCAGATGGGGGATGAACGTCATCACATGTTCCTATTGGATCTTTTGAGTTTTGTCCTGAGGCATAACTACTTCATTTTTGATCGTACATACTACAGACAGGTCTCGGGTACCGCGATGGGTGCACGCTGTGCTCCTTCCTACGCCAACCTTTTTTTGGGTTGGTGGGAGGAGACCAGCGTGTACCCATCCGGGCCCTTCCAACGACATGTCGTCGGTTGGTTCCGCTATATTGACGACGTGCTCGTTTTTTGGAGGGGCACACTCGAGACCTGTCAAGCCTTTGTGGACGAACTCAACACCAATCCTTGGCAGATACGCCTAACACCTGTTTTCTCCCAAGCAGAAGTTAGCTTCCTTGACCTGCGCATCTCGATCCATCAGAAAAAAGTGGAGACCACGCTGTACAGAAAAGAGACCGCCACGAATAGCTTGCTGCATTATAAAAGTTTTCACCCCCATCACCTCAAAAATGGGATACCGATTGGCCAGTTCCTACGAGTAAAAAGAAATTGTACGACACAAAAGGAGTTCGCACGACATGCGGAGGAGCTAACACAGAGATTCAGAGAACGAGCTTACCCGAAAAAAGTTATATCCAAGGCCTTCATGCGGGCCAAAAGAACCCGCAGAGAAGACACTTTCATTTCCAAGCCGAGAGCTGTGGAGGGAAAGCCCTGCATCATAACACCTTACCACAATCAGTGGTCAGATATTTACAAGTTGCTTCATAAGAATTGGGGGATTCTCAGGAGTGACCCGAGATTGCAGCCACATATTCCATATTCCAACCAAGAAATGTATGGTTGTGCATGGGCCCATGCGTGTGAGTGTTTTGTATGAATGATTTTGATTACTTGCACTAATAATTCATTTATCTACTATATAGTTATTTATTTATTTATGTAATGTTTTGGTGTCTGGTCTGTATTTAAGCTATTCTCATGTTTATTTAATTCTTTATATTCTTTTGGCCATTCGGTCCGGTACATATTTTTAGCGTCATCACATCTTTTTATTTACACTGTGTTGTGTAAATCGACCACTATTTATTATCACTCTTTATGCTGGGCTTTTTTCCAGCTGCAAACTGCACTGGCACTTTATTATTTATTATTAATTTAAAAAAAATTTTTTTTTTTCATTTTGCCGATCGTCAGGCTCCGCCTCCTTTCGGCACTGATACCACATTGGGCCCGGCCACTACACGCAGGTGCGCATGCGCGAGCACACATGTCACCGGAACCGGAAGTGACATCATTAGATCATGTGACCTGCCCTGGCGTGTCCCGTTACGGGCGCCGCCATTATACCAGGCCCACACACCAGCAGCGCTGCACGGTTCATCAATCCACAGGTATTTAAACTCAGACACCATGTCATTTGGGCACCCCTGAGGAAGCCGCGTTCGGCGGCGATACGCGTGGGGCACTGTTCTGGACCCTCTTTGGACCTCCTACATTTGGGTAACTGTACATCTTCCAGTTTAGTCTTCAGCAGCTTGCACCTTGCTATTTTTCTTACTCGCTTTTTGAGACTTTTTTGTCCATTTATTTCATTGTGCTGTTTTATGCTGGCTTATACTGGAATACTTCAGTGATATATTTATTTTTTTCCACAAGTGTTGGTCCTAGGGGGTCCTTTTGCAGGGGGTCAGTCACTATCATATGACTGCACCTGCTACGTTTCTTCACGGAAGCAGTTGTTCTGCTTCTGTTGTGTTTTAATTGTTTTTATTGTTTGTCCAAGTGATTTGTCTAGATATATATTTGTAATAAAGGATTTATTTTCTTAGCTACTTGACACATGTGCTATGGATATGTGTGCCACTAAGAGCTAAACACAACGGTAGCAAGTCCCCCTGCTAATTCCTCACAAAATGGTAAAAGATGCAAATTAAAATAAAAAAAGTAGAACGTTATTGTAGCCCTAAGAAGGGCTGTTGGGTTCTTGGAGAATCACTCCTGCCTAACAGTAAGCTAATAGAACACCCTAACGCTTTCCCTGACCAGCAGCAGCTCTCTCCCTAGCGGCATCCAGAGACAGAATGATCCGAGCAGCGCGGCCAGCGGCTAGTCTATCCCAGGGTCACCTGATCTGGCCAGCCAACCACTGCTATCGACGTGTAAGGGTACCACGTCATGCTGGGTGGAGTGCAGAGTCTCCTGGCTTGTGATTGGCTCTGTTTCTGGCCGCCAAAAAGCAAAACGGCGGGAGCTGCCATTTTCTCGAGCGGGCGAAGTATTCGTCCGAGTAACGAGCAGTTTCGAGTACCCTAATGCTCGACCGAGCATCAAGCTCGGACGAGCATGTTCGCTCATCTCTAATTGTTGACCTTATATCACATCATGCCACTGCTCAGATAGCCCTCCCGTGACTTTGGAAAGACATAAAATTTTTGATCTGAGATGTGTTATGAGCCACGGTGCATGATTGACGTGAGACAATGTTACTAAGGTCAAGGAGCTGTTGTCTCTGGTCCCACTGCTCAACACCAGGGAGGAAAAGAGAGAGAACTCCTAAACCAGAAGAACCTACACTTCAGGGATA